>NC_086333.1:25530861-26142700 GCF_032445375.1 Bacillus rossius redtenbacheri
TATTGACTAATTGCGTGTATTACCGTTTTTACGACAGAACAACAACTAAAAAAAAAATGGGTTGAAAAAAATTCAATTATCAAAATCGCTTTATTGGAAGACATTTCTCAAATATTGTCAAGAGATGCTAATGTAAAAGTATGAGCCAGGGAGCCCCAACACAGAGTAAAAAGACTGATATGGTCTCGAGGTATTTTGAGAGTCGAATATTTAATGCAATACGTTTCTGTAAACAATGGTTCAAGTATTATTGTTTTATGTCTATATTAAAAGATATTTTCCTTTCAATACGCGCGAGCAGCCAATATATAGCAGTCCGTGCTGCAAACATGGGGTGACCAGAAGTATTCCTACCACTTTTAGTGTTTGCCCTTGAATTTTTTTAACAGTAATCGTATTAAAAATACAGTTTCTAACTACTCCATAATTTTCCCATGGCCAACTAAAATTGGCCTGCTCGCAACTATCGACTGCTCCAAACTTGCATGGTTATTGCTAACCCTAACATGTCGTTTGGTAGTTTAGTGTAGTGTGTAGAGCTGTACTGCAGTGAAGTCATCAACTCAGGCAAAGCCGTGGGGTGAATTATGTAGGCTGTAATAATTAACTTATGGCATACGATTTAAGTAGTGGGCTATAACTGGTATTAAATAAAATTATAATGCCATAAACAATTACCATTCTTAAAAACCAAAAACAACGTGAAAAAAGAACAGGCTTTCAAAAGTAACATAAATTTAGGATTTACTGATAAAATATTAGATCCACTTGTTCCATTGACGGAAAAAATTTAACAGTTGACATACTGCCAAAAAAAAAATATTTTTTTTTTTAGAATATAGGTATATGTGAATTTATTTCATTTCCATTTGTATCGTTTAAGATTACTTCGGTTATTTCACATTAATATGTTCAAGTAGATAACATTTCCACACAGTTCAGTCCTTTCCTTTAATTTATTTCGTTACAATTCATGCATTTAATCATTGAAATTCGTTTCTATTAAAGTACATTTATTTCGTTATAAATGAGTTCTTATGATGCTTTTTCATGTAATTTTAATATATTTTATTTATAAGATACATTTAGGTACAAATAATTCAATCTGTATTGTATTAAGTGATTTTATTTGTTATACCTATTAGGTTTCCGACTCATTTCGGTATATGTGATTTCTTTCATTTCCATTAGCTAAATGTGCAAGCACTTCCTATTGCCAGAAATAAAGTTACTTTCTACCAAATGACCAAACATGGTTTGGCCTAAAATCATTTGACCTAAAATAATTTCGGAAACTTATTTAACCTAAAATTATTTGGCCTATAGACGTTTGGCATAAACAGATTTGGCCTAAAGCCATTTACATAAAATTGTTTGGCCTAAAGTAATTTGACTTAAAATTATTTCGCCTAAAGGCGTTTGGCATAAAGTGATATAAAATTATTTTCTGAAACTTATTTGACCTAAAATTATTTGGCCTAAAGATGTTTGTCCTAAATGTATCTGGCCTAAAGCTATTTGACATAAATTTGTTTGGCTTAAAGTCATTTGACCTAAAATTATTTCGCCTAAAGTCGTTTGGCATAAAGATATTTGACCTAACGTCATTTGACCTAATATTTTTTGGCATAAAGAAACATGGCCTAAAAATATTTAGCTTAATTTTAGCCCAAATTATTTTAGGCCTACTGGCGGGTACCCGCAGAGTCTCGTACCATTGCACAGTTTTCGCGAGTTCAGATTTCGTAATAAAATAACTGGTGAACCAATTTTTTATTTAAGACAGTGTAATGGCATTCCTAGAACATTTAATGAAATTAAAAATTCAGTAGGAAAATTGATACTTTCTAGCTCATCAATCATTGTATCAATTGACATGTAAATTTCTCTTCCGCCGGAATCATTTCCTGGATGATGTTGATGTCGTTGACAATGTCGTTCTTCGTGGCTAGAATAATTCGGTCGCGTAACCATTCTGAATTGGTATAATTTTCAAGAATATTTGGATATACTTCATTAATAAGTTGTTCAGGTGTTTCAACAACATTACATAACTCATTTGTTAATGTTATTTGGCCAGTATTTTCGTATATTGGATAGGTGCCTTCTCCTATTTGTAAAAGTTTTTTCAGAAAATTCTTGTGCCTTTTCATCTCCTGAAATATGCGCCCTCAAGTTCGTTGTTAATTTGTCCCATATGGACGACTTCTTTAAGTAAGCATTAATTTCATCGCCTGGCGTCGATTTTGGAATGACAGGAAGCGTTTGACGAAAATCACTTGATAGTATTAACAACACGCCTCCCATTATATTCGTGTTGTCGCGTAAATCTTGAAGTGTTCCATTGAGTGCTTCTAGTGATTTTCAATGGGCCATTGTGCTTTCGTCCCATTATATAATGGCTTTGCACTGTTTCAATATTTTTCACGTGCTGATGATTTTGTGATGTCACATATCGGAAATTCATAGTCAGCAACATTTAATGGTAATTTCAAACCAGAACGCGCTGTTTGTCCACCATCCATGAGTGTAGCCACTATCCCCGATGATGCTGGTGCGACAACAAATTCTTTATTTGCACGGTTTTAAGCTAGGATAAATTGATCAAAAGAATTTTACCGGTGCCGCCAGGTGCGTCTAAAAGTATTATGCCACCTTGATGTTTTCTATAATAATCAATTATTATATCATATGCCTGTTTTTGACTCTGTTTAAAATATGTTAAATTACGTATTTGACAGTTATCGATTACGGAGCGACTTACTCCTGCATTGAGCTGTCTTCCGGTCTGAAGCCCCACGATGATGTATCTTGGTTTTTGTGTAGCGAAGCTGGACTTTACTATCCAATTGATACGCTGACTATGAGGCAAGCCAGGATAAGTTTTCAGGCTCCAGGATCGGAATGGCAGATCGAAATTCTTGCCATATTCTATGTTTTTCAACATCTTGACTCGTTCAACCGTGTTCACTTGGATGTGAGGCAGCATCCACTCAACGGACTGTAGTGTTAGCGAGACATCTTGAGGGTTTTCTGCAGCGGCGACATTTGCATTAATGTGCGTGTTGGCTAGAAGCAGTACGAGCTCTTGTTTCGAATTAATGATTATTTTCTTGTAGTCCTCAGAGAATCCAAGAAGCATGGACTTAGGAACACAAACTTTTAACTTCCCTTCGGCATAAACAGGAAGCTTATATTCATCCTCGAGAGCCCAACCGGCCATCTTTGCAGCGGACAGTTCATTTGGCGTGAGCGAAAGGTAATTTTCCATAGCAGATGTTATGCCTACATCTCTCGTCTGGTCTACCTCGACGCCATTGAGTACATGTGTAATGCGCTCGATTAGGTGAAGAATACCATTGTAGGATATTGACGTTGTTGTCGGATGCGTACCATCCGCTTTTGTCAGCGTGCCTCTTATACGTATAAATGACTGCGAAGGTAAAGTACAGATATCTTGGTGCTGTACAGCAATGCGTACTTCTAATGGTAGTACGTACGGTCCGAGCAGGAAAGGCTGGTACTCGTGCAATTCCATTTTCGTAATGATGTCATCAAAAATTACCAGATCTTCCACGTTGAGGATTTCGTCTTACATATTTATTCGGCACTTGTCGAATACTAAGTAGATACTTTATGCGGTCAGGTGTTAATTCGCCGATGTCTTGTAGAGAACTGTTCTTATTCACGCCAATGCGATTTCTTTTATAACTGTTCGGTGTTACGAACTTTATGCCCATCGCTTCAAGTGCAGACGTAATGTAATTTCTTCGTCTTGAAAATACGCCAATCGTCCTCGCTGGTAAACGATTCTAACGACGACTTCGTGTGCGCAATTTACGAAGACTGGAACGTAAATGATACTTTGCGGTACTTCGACCAGTTTATATCCTGGCGGGAGCATCGGCGAAAACTCGTGCAGCATGTTGTTAGTTTTCCGTTGAGATACGTTGCACTTGCCAAATTACAGTTTATTCTTATGACATTCACAGGCAAAATGTTTACTGCTCGCGTGGATTCGTACGTTCTTCCTGTATCATACAACTTTGGTTCGAATCCGACCATCGTACCCATGATCCCAGGTTTCGTAAAGTCGACATTTTCACTGCATGTTAGAATCATTTTTTGAGTGTTTGGATTTCCACGCAGTTGAAAGTCTACATCCTGTGGTAACATATCCCTGATGTAATTTGCAATGTCAATTTCGTAAGAGCCAACAGGTACCTGTATTTCATGAGCGGTCCCATCGCTTTTCAGGAAGCATTGCTTGCAATTTTCCTCGTTGATATTCGGTATGGCATTATACGTTTGAAAATCTACGAGCCCGATACACCATTCTCCGTCTAAATACAGAGGCGGGAAATGAACCGCCTGCAGCTCATATGCGTGATCTGTCAAGGTAAGTGTTATCGACATGACTACATACTTATCATCACTGCACAACCTTTAAGTAGCAATTGCTTTTGTCAGCTAATTTTTTTTAGTTAAAAAGCGAAGACACAAGTGTCCGCAGTTTGATTGATTAGGTGACTGTTCCGTTTCGTAATTGTAGAACAATGTAGTGGTCTGGCCAAGGTACCACCTAATTTCTGGCGGAGGCCATAAATTTCCAAAACTATCGTTGTACTCGACCATTTTTCCAGACTTTATGTACGCCACCCAGTGCGTGCCACGACCCGACGTTGTACCTAAATTAATTATGGCACACTCACGTGTTTTGGCTTGCTGGATAAAGTATCTCGCATAAATACAACTCGGAAATTTGGTTTTTTCAGTTTGCGTGCGTACTTGATTATATCTATATTGGTGAGCGGACTTTTCGGCAAAGAACTTATGATTTTTCCATTCGTTTCTTTCTCATGCCTCTACCTTTTTTGTGAGGTTACAACTAGAGTCCTGCGCCGTTTTTTTTACCCATGGCAATGGCTTCCATTCTGGCATTGTGTCGTTGTGCTTCTTTTAACTGGTTGCGCTCATTCTTTGAAGTGTTGACTGCCCACACTATACCACTCGTTGCACCGATGAGGTCGCCGAGAGCACTAATTGCAGGCAAAAGCATAGGAAGAAATACTCCTAAAATCTTCTTGTCGAGAGTCTGTAATTTTTTCTTGGTTTTTTGCACGCCTGAACCAGTCGTGCGTTCGGTTTTTGCTTGAGTTAGTCTTTGACTTGATGGAGCTGCCTCGACGAGCACCCAGTCCTCATTTGGTCTTTGCCTTCATGATTTTGGAAACGCCCCAAACCGCGATTTTCTCTCCTAGTCCCACGTTCGACGATTTACTAATATTTTCGGCTTCCTGTGCCAATATCTCGTCGGCCCGGTGCCTGGATTCCAGATCTTTGCTTAATGAATATGCAATATCGTGCTGCTTGCACTTTTCATCGAGAGAATTAATGCCCACGTCACCGCGAGCTAACCTTTTCGATAGTTTAGTGCCGGGGCCGCACAATCTGTAGCCGTGAATAGGTAGCTCAAATGGCAGATTGTTTATCAGCGAGTTTACGAGTCCTGCACCGATGTGTTTTTTGTTCTTACCTCTTCGAGTCATTGCGCACAACTGACCAGAAAGAATAAATGTGTTTGATTTTATAAAATTTCGTCAGTACAATGCAAGTCGTCAAGCAAAAAGTGTGTTTGCCCTTGCGCATTACGCAGGACGATGATACTGGCGGTCGTGAATCATGACATGGCTTACTGTTGCCTTCTGCCATACGATGCATAATGGCGGGCCCGTCCAACTGCGGTAAAACGTGCGTTCTGCTGAATTTATTAGAGGAACCAAAAGATCATAGGCTCGAAAACGTGTACCTATATTCCAAATCGTTGAAAGAGCCAAAATACCAGCGAGTGGCTACAGTTCTACAATCGCTGGATGGTCTGGAGTATTTTCCATTTAATTATAATGCGGATGTGGTACCTCCAAGTGAAACAAAAGCCAATTCCGTGTTTGTTTTCGACGATGTAATGTGCGAGAAACAAGGCATAATACAAGAGTACTTTTCCATGGGCAGACATGCCAAGGTAGACTGTGTTTACCTGTGTCAGACGTACAGTCGTATTCCAAAACATCTCCTACAAGATAATGCGAATGTCATAGTTTTGTTTCGTATGGACGAAATTAATTTACGTCACGCTTATGACGCTCACATAAACACCGACATGACGTGTCAGGAATTCAAAGACATGTGTTCTTTGTGCTGGAGAAACGAGCACGGATTCATTGTCATCTTTAAGGACTGGCCTCTATATAAAGGCAGGTACAGACAAGGTTTAGATCAGTTTATCGTCAAACATGAATCATAGCATTTCTAAATTCGGTCGTAGAAGTCGATACTTACGTACTGCTCTCAAGTCTCATGACGATGTTATCCGCAAATACATTTCGCTACTGGCTCAAAAAGTAGAAAGTGTGAAAAACGAATTACTAGAGTAACTCGTTGCCATCGACCAGCGCGTGGAAGCCTCGGATTCTCGCATTCGCGACATGATAGATGTACCGAATGCACAAAGACGTGACGAACTGAGGACTTCAAAGTAGTCTTAAAGCATCACTAACTCACTTGTCAACAAATTAAGATTCAGCCAAACACAAGAAAGAAGTTTCTGCGAACGAATAAAAAAGTATAAAAGGAGACCTGGCAATATGTTTTCAGCCAGTACAATTTCGGACCTAGCCAGTGACCTTCATTGTTCGTGAAAAATATCTATTAGCTAGACGAACCAGACTTGCATGTGAGATGGAAAATGAAGAGGCATTTAAACCATTCACTAGTGGCGTCGACGAACATAATAATAAGGAAGAACCAGTCATCAATGTAAAGACAGAAGTTGAAGATGAAATGCCAACTGTAAAGAAGAGAATTTATGAAACAGATCGAGAAGAAGAGGACTTTACGAGTACAGAGTCTATGCACAAGAAAAAAATATCAAAAAGGGACACCAAGTTAATGCAATTGTCCGCCCATACCTGATATCGTTTACGAGTCGGAACAATGACAGGACTTATGGGGTGTAAAGAAAACATAATAAGTGGTTCCTCGGTGCTAAAGAAATAGACTTTCTACCAGGAAATATTGTGTGCGTAGAAGTGTTCAAAACGTGTGGTACTCCGGGTTTGTACGAATTGCTATTTCGCAGGGACCCCAAAGAATATTCTCACAAAGATTTACAAGAGATGAAAAAACTGCTAGAGCTAACCAATGCACATTTTCACAATAACGATCCAGATAGTGGCGTATATAAAGACTACGATAATTAAATATATACATTCTCGCTTATCTCTTCAGTGAACTAACAATACATGGTGAAGGTTTAAAAAAGCGATAAAGTGGTCAAAATTTTGACTATGTGTATCGCGACGACCCCAATGAATTAGTTGATCGCCTTAGACTACACGCTTCACTTGGTGCAGGAAACTGTTCACACATCAACGTAAAAATTGTCTCCATACTCGAAGAACTGAGGGAAGCCGGCTACGTACAATGATTAGAACCGGAATCGCTCACGAAATTCATGCTCCTGCTAGACGGAAATACCTTCGTCGCAAAGTCATAGTTCACGGAATTTATGATTTATTCTAGGCGGACCTTGTTGAGATGATACTATATTCCCGATTGAATAAAGGTTTCAAGTACATGTTGACAGTAATTGATGTTTATAGCAAGTTCGCTTGGGCTAGACCTGTAAAATCAAAGACTGGAACTGAAGTAGCCAAGGCCATGAACAATATTTTGTGTGATGGACGTGTACCGTCGCACCTTCAAACGGATCTCGGGAAAGAATTCTACAATGCTACCTTATAGGCTTTGATGAAGAAGTATGACATCAAACACTACTCTACATTTAGTACTGTCAAAACCTCCGTTGTCGAAACAGAACTTTGCATTCCAAGATGTGGTGAAAGTTCACGGTTCATGGAAATTTCAAGTGGCTTGACATCTTGCCGAAACTAATAGGTGAGTATAATTTTACAGTGCATTCTACCACGAAAATGAAGCCAAAGGACCAAACGAACAATCTTCTGCTTCGAACAGTGTTTTCCAACACAAAGAAGAAAGATTCACGAAAGCTTAAAGTTAACATCGTTGACATTATTCGAATCTCCAATCATAAAGGCATCTTCGAGAAATGTTTCACTGCGAACTGGAGTCCTGAACTTTTCCGTGTGACATAAGTTCGTGAATCGGAGCCTAGGACCTACTACCTCGAATATTTGGACCACAAACCTATTCGTGGCAGCTTCTATGCCGAAGAGATTCAGCCTACGTTGTATCCCGATACGTAATTGGTGGAGAAAATTATAAAACGTTGAAATGTACGATCCTACTTCAAGTGGTGGGGCTTTCCACCACGCTTTAATTCGTGGGTAGCGGATGCAGAGATAAAGAAACCCTTAAGACTTTAGATATTTGTCTGTGTTTTTTGTACTTGTAGTAGTGTAGATTTATGTAATAAAATTTATGTTTGTTAGACAACTTGTGGTATTTTATTTTACGTACCTGTCACTTTTGTGGTATTTTAAATTAAATACCTTCATTTTGTGCATTGCCCAACCATCGATTCAATCAGTTAATTAATGAGTGATTTTTTCGATAAATAATAGCATTTTTTCAAATTTTATGGGTCAACAAATACAAATTTCCGAAATGGTGGTCATAACAGCTTACTGATGGCTGGTAGTAGAGGATTTTAAATCTCTTAATGGATTTTTAAAATAATTTATTGAAATTATTAATTTTTTACATAAAATTAAACATTATTGCATCGATCAAGTATCGAACCAAGGGCAAGAACCGATCGAATCAATTTGTAAATTGATTGTAAATTTTTTTGGTGTTTTTTGGAATTTTTCCCATATATCTAGCTTAATAATTACACAATTCAGAGATGGCACCCAAATGACAATATGCCGGGTTTCACATTTATAATAAATGATTAATATGCTCTAGCTGGTAAGAATTAAACTATCATGACATCAGCACACCCTAGCCGACGAAAACATATGGTGGCCTCCAGCGGACGAAGACAAGATGGCGGATGTGACATCATACCAGCTGACGATATATACCTTGGTATTAGTGGTGGGAAGTTAGTCTGCCGGTGGCTTCAGTGGAGGAAGAATCGGTCTTCATTTTTATTTTTTTGCCCTCACCGGGTTCGAACCGAGAACACCGAGCTCCATCACATAGGTGTACATTTTTGTATAAATTTTTGAAATATTTTTTATTAAATTTTTATTACTAAATTCGATAAATTAATTTTTTAATTAATTATTTTTTTATTTTTCCCGATTTTATAACATTAAAATTAGGGATTTTCAAGATGGCGGCCGTAACTAAACTTGCAACATTTGTTTTTACATAATATCAATCAAATTTTCATTATTTAATTTTTTTATAAATTTTAATTATTTTTATTAAAATCCGATGATAAATAAAGATTTTCAAGATGGCGGCCGTAACGGAAATTGCAACGGTCACGTCAAAATTTAATATGTCGGTCATGGTATCCTTATTTCTAGAAATGGCTTATCGGAGGCTTTAGACATGGTTTTTCTAAGCCGTTTTTAGGAATTTGGGTTCTTTCTAAGGCAAAAAAGTATTTTGAGGTTTTCGAAATCCTAATTTTTGAATTTAGGAATTTGTTGAGGTTTTTTGGCGGGATTTTTTTCCCAAAAAATTGAAATTTTGGCGATTTTTGAGGACTTTTGGGAAAATTTTGGCAAGTTATGGCTAAATTTGGCTCATTTTGAAGGTCAAAGACACTGTCAAGATCAAAGGTCAAGGTTATCCAAGATGGCCGCCGTGACGTCAGAGATGGACGTGACGTCAGAGCTCGGTCGGCACCTTGTACCTCACCCTGAACCCTTGTCCCCGGACATACTTTCCTATACTACTCCCAACAGCTTCACAAATTTCATTTCAAGGTCTGCAGGTCGGCCTAGCCAGCCTCCGGGTTGCAAGGTGGAGGGCAGCTCCAATTGGGCGGCCACACCAGTTCCGAAGGTGGACGCCTCGCCGAGTGGCGGGCCGGCAGACGGTGCTGCGACGCGGGACCATGAGGGCGGATCTGCTGCTGCTGCTGCTGGCGACGAGCTGCGGCCGCGCGCTGGCCGCTGCGTGGTACAGCCAGGTGCCCGTGCTGCCGGCGCTGCTGGCGCGGTCCGCGGGCGACGACCCTGCCTGCCGCAACCACAGCCGGCAGCTGCTCGCGGCGCTGGACAGCTACCAGCTGTGGGCCGTGCAGAGTGAGTCGCCATCCACCCTAGACACCACCCAGTTCCAAAGTGAAGCTTCTTTGGGCGCGCCGAGAGTAAAATTTCCAGATCGAATTTTAATAAGTTTCCGTGAAACAATGTTGTGGAACGTTTCTGACGCGAAGAGGACAGCGCCAAAGAGATATAAATAGAGCAAAAGGCTCGTTTTTGTTCTCAGCTTAGTGCGGTTATTCATCCCCCGCTAAAAAAAAAAAAAAAAAAAAAAAAAAAAAAAAAGAGAGATAGATGCTCTTGTTTCAGAAAATATATATATAGGTAGCATATACAGTCAGCTGTGGATGCATTGAATTTTGTACTTGTACCAGCGCGCTCGCGTTTTTCCTTGTTCAACCAGCAGCGTAGAGAGCGCTGTTCACACAGTTCCTGCATTTCCCGTGCAGATGTTGCTTCCTGTTTTGAATTTTAAGTTTTGTTCAAAGATTTGGCTTGTTCCGAATTTTATAATTGTTTGAAGAAACAGTAGCACGCACAGTTATTTTCTTTATGGTGTGGGTATTTCTACAGTGAGTAATATTATTGCATTGTCTTCTTTCTCTTTTTTTCTTTGGCGTTTTATCTTTACCATATACTTACGAGTCCAGGTTTGAATTGCCTAAGAAGTTTCACATAAATCCGTGAACTGAGCTAATTGTACTTTTTTTTTTTGCTGTAAGTAAATCTTTTTATGCTATTGAGTATTACTTATTTCCAATACAAAACACCGTTATGCTAACCAAAGTTAAACATAATTAGTTTTTTTTTTGAGAATGCATTAAAAATGTGTAAATATTGTCTGTAATTAACAATTATTTTCTTAAGGGGTCAAGTACTATAGAGAAAAATAGGAAATTCATTCATAATAATCTAAAAAAAACCTTAAGAGATATTTTTAAGCAGAAACGTTTTCGGACGTGTTTAAATTTTTTAAAAAATATGAAGTTACTGAGGGATTTTCTTAAAGGTCTAGAAAAAATAATATTATTTCTAAACTTAATTTTGAATATTGAAACAATTTCAAATAGTGAAACTTATAAAAACACCATAATTTTAATATCGGTCAGACAAGAACAACGTTAAGAGAGGGATACACCCACACAGCAGTGTTTGGTTACGCACTATGTCGTGACTTAAGTTATAATTTATTGTTACGCTTACAATGACCCTATATGGTTTTTTTTATACTTGTATTTAATTTTCAAAATATTTAGGTTTGGTCACCTAAAGACCGGTGTCATAGTTGATGCAGTCAATGTACAATTTAGAGTTGATTTTTGTTCAACGGAGTAAACAGTGCCATTTTTCGCAGAAATTATGATTAAAATTTCGTCTGCAATGGAAATATCGCACTATTTTTTAAATAACAATATTTAAATTTAAATACAATATTAAAAACATAAAATTATCACATAATCAAAATAAACCAAATAATGTGATTTACACATATTGTGACTATAATTCAGACTTTTCTGAACTCACATTTTACATCGTAAGTCTGCTTGAACAATTACAGTGATAAAATTATAAATTTATTTGAAGTACCAAAGTTAACTAACAGCTTTGAACTAACAAAAAAATTGGTTGTCTGTAAAGTCGGTTTACGGACGATAGTTTAACGTGATAACGTCATAACAAAACATTGATGAAATTATTGATCCAGAAGAAAAGGAAATATTATATTCGGCCTGAGACTGAGCCGTAATAGGTTTTTGCAACCAAACCATTTAGGCATTAAAAATATTACCTATATTCTTTGAGGAAGAAATTTTATTTTTAATTTTTCTATCTTTTGTATAATAAAATCTACCTCTGCATACTTTTATGAATAAAATTGAATCAATTTTATTGAATTATCACTATTTTGTATGGATACAAAGGAGTGAAATTAAATGTACAATCTAATTAATAAATTTACTTTTATTTGCATTCATTAATTCAAATATATTTATTACTTTTGAAATGTTGCGTGCGCTGTATTTACTTTTACAAGTACAAAAACAATTTTGCAACTACCTAGATTCGAACCGATACTTTGGTTTGAATGTCATCCACGCTAACCAAACGACCACGAGACCATATGGAAGATAAATGATTCAGATGGTATAAATTGATAATATTCCACGCACGATATTTGTTTGAATTTCTTCTAATTAGCGTATTCTCTGTTGGACTCGAAATATTTACACGCTCGTGGGCTCATAACTATAATACGGTGTGTGATTTAGTTGATAAAATAATAATTCATGACAAATAATTACCAATGTCAAACTAAAGCGTGAAAAGTATCATACCAGCAATAAATATTTAGTTACACAGCTAAAACAATACTCATACAACACTGTTTAAATATACTGATTCACACTAGTAATTAAAATAATACGTACTTGTAAGAACGCCATTTCCTATTCCCGTGGCGTGGTGCACAACAATAACCTCGAACCCCGCCACGTGTCGGCCGAGTTCTCTGTACCGTCCGCAACATACCAGAGAGATGCCACGCATGCGTAAACACATCCGTAGTGGGACGTCCATAGTGGGACATCCGTAGTGGGACATCCGTAGTGGGACAATTTCGTGCGTGCAGCCAGCGTTCATCGATTTATTAGACGTCACGTCAAAAAAATTAGAAATAATAAAATTGGACATTTAATTTAATTGTAAAATTACTCAACAATAACCGAAAAATGGACTGTGTAAATATAGACATGCAAGCGTATGTAAATTTATGTATTACGAAATTTAAAAAAAAACACTAACAGATATTAAATATTTACCAAACCATAGCAAATGTACTTTTATATTTTTATATTACTTTTACTTGAGCACAACAGTAAAAATACACAAATATTTGTATGATTAATATTACTGTAAAATATTTGGCAACTATGCTGCCACATTCATTTTCTGTCAAATTACACAATTATTTTTATAACCTACATTACCATTTTCAAAATAAAGTAACGTATATATGTTTTTTAAAATACTATAAAACATCTTATCTTTACTTTAAGTAGATTACAGATATCTTTTTTTATAATGGTAAATAACAATTTTGAGTTTCAGTATGATTTTTATAACAAACTAATATTTTCAAACATCGTGTTCATCTTCGGATGTAAATTTATTTAAATTCAATACCTAGCTTTACTCTTTTTTTTCCCTCCTATATTATTTTAGTGTAATAAAAATTTAAATTAAATCTTAATGGAATTTGTATTTATAATACTTTTCTTAACGCAATCTTTATTTCTTATACGAGCACGTGACACGTGCTCATATTCTTATTTCTCGTGGTAGTAGGTTTGTAAGATATAAATTTTATTCATAAAACAATTACATCCTGTAATCTAAGACTGAAGGCCCTGCTACAAAAGGACGGTCCACGGACGAGATGCTACATGCTGCTCACATCTTGGAAGTTTATTGAACGTGACGTGTCTCTGTCCTTCCATGACACTACGTGTCGTGACACTACGGTCCAGGTGGCCTAGTATTATCTGGGCACGCGTGATTGGCTGTTGTTGTGTGATGTCAAAAAGTACGTACGGCAAATGAAAAATGTCTACCGTATATAAAAAGGCACACTTAATAAAATTTTGTTACTCTGCAAATATTCTGGTTTCGAAATATCAAGGTTACTCACAAAAGGTTTTCTGGAAATTTCCGCCATTTTTATATTGTGCTTGTAAACATAACAAACGTTTGCTGTCACCAAATGTTAAATATTTGTTATTTTGTTACATTGTATTTAATATTTGCGGAATTCATTGGGATACGAAATGGATAATTTTTTCACTAATCTATAAAATGAAATGCAAATAGTTAATGTTAACGCTAAGTTGCAAATGTTTCTACTTACAAAAAATTATACAATTATTAAATGAGCGCGAGAAAACTTGCATAGCAAATGTTTACGTTATTTACAGACTCGTTATGTTGAATATCGTGGAATACAGCGAACGTTTTGTACAGTTTTCTTTAACTGTGTTTTTGTGAAATTTATAGTTATGGAGAGAAACGATGGTTATGATATGAGTGCAACCACCACGCCACCTATATAAGGAAGCGGATCTAGGCTCGCCGTCCAAGCACTGGCATCTATCGTGGCATGCAAGCACGCAGTACCAGCGCCACACCGGCTGCGTCACAGCAACATCCGCCGACATCGTCCTATTGTAGCACTGCCTTCACCCACTGAGATTCAGGCTAACAATACTACTTACATTAAACGATATTTACCATGGCAAGTGGAAAATATTATTTCATTAATCAATTAAGATATGCCTACTTAAGCTTGACCAATATATAAAATATAGTGCAGCGTTCATAATGTTAAACCGAACCAACCAAGTATTCGATATCTTGGACTACATATTTTGTTGCAACACAATATAGTAGCTGGTATGAAAATGGTGACAATAAATTAGTGATGATGTCTTGTTATAATTATTAAAGTGTACAAGTCGTTTTCCCTGGTAGTTTCAGTGTCACAAATCCCAATACGCTCAGTCCACAGTGGGATATTTTCAAACCAACATGCGAAGTGTTTTCTTAGACTTAAAATGTTATTTTACTATAATAACTGTTTTATTCTTTACAAAACGTTGTTATAAATATATATTCTTCATAGGAAAAAAGTAAAGGTACTGTTTTTTCCATGTGTAAAAGACGTATTTTATTTTAATTTTAAATAATAACGTTAATATATTATGAACCAATGAAAAGAACTACACGTTTCAGTTCTTCGCACACAAAGGATTAATATGTTATATAAAACAGAACAATTGGCAGAATATTTTTCCCCGAAATATCTCATATATATTTCATTACTATATGACCATGTTGCTTTATGAAAAGTTCGATTGAACACATGTGTCATTTTAGAATGTTTCTAACAGATACTCTCAATAAATAGAATCTTCAACCACCCAACTAAGATTTGCTGGCTAATATGCCGATGCAGCTCACATTTATGCTATACTTGAGCTACACCTGTTATACATATGTGTAAATATATCTGTATATATATATATGTTGTCCACTTGCTAATTTCTTGTTATTGTCTTTATAGTCTATGGTAGGCACCATTGCGTTTACTTGTTCTGAGGTGTTTCGGATGAATGACACTTTATTTTATTGAGACCCGACACCTCGTTTAGAGCAAGACATTCGGACGCTAATACACCACTACGATAACACGCGACTGCAGTAACGCACGACCACACTGAACAGGGATGATGATGGCTTGTGGCAAGGAACCGGAGCGATCTCGGGTAACCATGGAGAACCTGGATTCCAGGTGGAATCATCTGGAGGATGGGTTTATTTTAGTGACTGCAACCGCGCCATCTCACTCACTGGAAGTCATTTCATAGGTTTTATTATATTCATCATCCATAAACAAAAGAAAACGCCTTTTTACTTGAGATATTTCCTCTCTCCTGGAAATCGATATTACAATTTTGATGATAACAACGAAGAATACTGAAGTACCAAACATGAATGACAAAATTACAGAAGTCATGTTCAATGTGATCTTAACCATTTATAGTAGTAGGTATATAACTGTATATCCTGCTACTGGTGCCGGTATGTCGTGAGTGGTGTCGATGTCCGCCATCTTGATTTGTAATGTCACACCGACCATATTGGATTACCATGACACTGACCTTGACCCCGGCCACCATCTTTGCTGTTGTCACGTCCACCATTTTGAATTATGACATAACATCCGCCATTAGGTTTCCTAGAAAAATCCGCCATTTTGAATTATATAATTTTCCGTCATTTCTAATTATTATTTCACCGTTACAATTTTCGTTAAGACCATCATCATCAAAATCCGTTTTTATTATCAAAAAACATTGGTAAAAAATTAAACATTTATAAAAAAAATTGAATAAAAAAATGTATTTTATAATTTGAATAAAAATGTTTTGTGATGTTTCCGTCATTTGGAATTATGACGTTTCAGTTGCAAGATTCTTCATGGCAGCCATCTTGAAAATCCTTAATAATTAAACTATATGATTATAAAAATATTTTAAAATTATAAAAAATATTTAAAAACTACTTTAATAATATGATAATAAAAAAGCAATTAAGTCTTGGAGCTAGGAGTCCTCGGTTCGAATTTGGTTTATGGCACTGGATTCTTCTCCCATAGTATCTGCTGGTTGACAACAAACCAACCCACCCTTTTCCAACAAACACTCCCAAAGAACTAACACCAACATGTATATTATTTTATACCCACTCCCACCCCTGCTTAACTCACCCAAATTAAATTAACTCTCACAATGATTCCCCCTCCACCCCTTCCCATACAGCACCATATTTTTCTCACAATTTATTTTACCTGACAATCAACAATTCACACTTTATTTGCTGACACCGTAACCCCTCGTCATGCTTTTAGGCCATAAATACTGACCACTGCCACGGAAGCTTTCAGTTTGCAGCAGATCATCGCCCCGCACCAGTCTTCTACCGAGAATAAAGATCGCCATCTTATATTATGACATCACAACCGCAATATTGTTTAATCTTATTTCGATGCAATCAAAATATTCATGTAAATGTTAAAAAATAACTTCTTAAACAATTATATACTATGGTCCCAAAAGCTGTTAAAAGTTCTCCGCTGTTTTAAAATTCTATAATTACTAACCTATTAATTTGGAAAAAAAAAACACTTAATGTGTACTAATTAATATATATAGAATAACAAGTTTGATTTCAGTCTATGGTTCGTCCTTGCACGATGCAAAGAAAGTAATATAAGCTCAATAATATTTATTTAATTAATCTTCCTTACTAAATAAGAGGACACAATACATAATAACTACAACCTAACGGAATATATATGTTACTCAATATCATTATACCTACAATGGAGACCAGAAGTAGTATATTAAAAATTTTCTGGCAGCTAGGTTCTGGGTGAGGATTGCATTGTCGGTCCGCCATCTTGGATAGTGACGTCACGGCTGCCATATTGGATGAACTTAACCTTAAGCTGTGTCTTTGAAGTTGATCCCAGCTGCCATCTTGGATACAACAATCTTGAATTATGTCGTCACATCCGCCAACCGACCGATCACAGAATGTGTTGAGTTTCCACGTCCTTCGTTGCATTACCTTCAGTCCTCACTTGTTGGAAGTCATAATTTAAATTTTAAAAAAAAATTTCAGATGGTCATTAGTAGTATGTAAATGGGGTTCCGAGATCAGGATGCAGGATGTGGAGCCGAAAGCCGGCTTCGCCATCTTGGATTTGTGGCGTCACGGCGGCAAAAATTCCTCAAAAATCCTCAAAAATGACTCAAAATGACTAAAAATTTCCCGTTTTAAGAAAAAATTTCCCGTTTTCGAGGGAAAAATTCCCGTTTCGAGGGAAAATTTCCCGTTTTAGTCCTTAAAAATCCCAGCGGCTAGAAATGTCCTTAAAGAGGCTTAAGCATCCTTAACTCAAGCCTCAGTTAAGCCTCTATCAGGACTTGACCTTGACCTTTGACCTTGACCCCGACGGCCATTTTGGATCCGCCATCTTAGATCCGCCATTGTGTTCTCGAACATTCCGTCGATGTGTTTTCCGCCATATTGTATGATGACGTCACCGTTGCAATTCTCGTTACGGCCGCCGTCTTTAACTTTTTTTTATTATCCGATTTTAATGAAAAAAATTTAAAAATTATAAAAAAATTTTAATAATAAAATTTTAATAAAAAATATTTAAAAATCATACATTAACGACACGGAGTTCGGAGTCCTCGGTTCAAACCCGACGAGTGCAAAAAAAATAAATATGGCGACCGATCCTTCCCCCCGTGGTGACTTTTGGCAGACTGACTCCAACCACTTTTTTTTTCAAAGCATATATATATCGTCAGGTAGTATGACGTCATGTCCGCCATCTTGTCCTCGTTGCTGGAGACCATCATCTTGTTTTCGTCGGCGAGAGTGCGCTGATAACATGATAGTTTAATTCTTACCCGCTAGAGTGCAGTAATCATTTATTATTGCTGTGACACCCGACATCTTGTCATTTGGCCGCCATCTTGAAAATCCGTAATTATTTAGCTAGAAATTCGGGAAAAATTCCAAAATTCATTAAATAAATTTGTAATCTATATACTGATCGATTAGGTCGACTAAGGTCCTTGGTACGATCTAGGACGATGCAAAAATAATTAAATATAACATCAATTTAACATAATAGTAACATGTTCGAGAATTAAACACCACAAGTTCTTTTACAAACATAATATTTATTACATAATTTCTATTCTACTACAGGATCATTTGCGAAAGCCAGCAATCTTATAATCATTTAGTTCCGCAGCGGTGTGAAATGACTAATTCTTAGCTCCAATCGGTTTATACTAGACAGAGTCCAGCCAGAACCTTTACAGACATAGTCCACCTCTTCTTGACAGAGTTTCTGAATACCGTTTTTAACAGTTTGTTTCACATCGTTAGAACTGTAAATTACTGCAGCCGATGTCTTGAATGCACACTTCTTCACTTTGTCATCGAACGGATATGGCTTTCCATATACACAGTCCAACCACAAGTTATATTTCAAAGGTCCGTTTGTTGCTACATCATCAGTAAGCTGATTGATTATGTACTCTCTGATATCATCAAGAAAATTACAAATGTCTTTCGACTCACCTAACGTATTTAAATAATAGTAGTCCTTCAATGTTCCACGAAATGCAGACTGCGCCAAGTAGAAGCCATTATCGTTCACTTGTAATGCGCCGAACACAGTCTTAGGTTTATTTTCCTGGCCAGACGTCATGCCAATCGGTTGCTACACATCGGTTTTCTTGCTTGTACGCTCACGAGCCTTCAACCTAAACCGAGGAGTCGAAATTTCTGCAGGTAGTTCAGCAGTAGGCACACGGACTTCACCTTTACAGTTTTTCGCATGTCGTCGCAAATTATCAATTCGAGTAAACCATTCATGACACTCATCACATCGAAACTTCATGCGAGATGGATTCTTCGTGCATTTGCTCCGCTCATGTCTTCGTGCATCATGAGCAAATGCGAACGACGTATCACAGTAGCTGCAAGGATACCGTGGTAATGAAGACGAACCTTTCAGACCCGATCCAGATACTGACGTTGCCGCAGTTGCACCATCTCCAGGCATACTCTTATGAACATCAATGCATCGTTGTTGCGCCGAAACCTTTACTTTCTGCCGAACAGCAGGACCTTTGCATGCCTTCATGTGTGTTTTCATATTATCTTTTCTGGCAAACTGCTTATGACATTTCTCACAAACAAACATTTTACGATATAGGTTCTTGGCACATTCTCTATTCTCATGTCGTCGAGCATTGCTGTTGTTTGAGAAAATCTTGTCGCAGTAACAGCACCGATGTTCGTTAGTTGTTGTCGATTCGGCATCCATTGAAGTCTCCATTGATGGCGAACCAGCGTTCGCCGAGTTTCCCTGTGCATCCAGCACTAGCGGCATTAAAGTCTCTTCTGCTGGCGGTACCACGTCTGTTGAAGTCTCCTCCAGTGTTGACATCGACGTTGCCAACGGGATCTGCTCCACCATCGTCGACGCTGACGTCATGGTTCCCGCAGTCGATGGTACAACCTCCATCGAGTTCGTCGTTAAAGTCGGTAAAGATGCCATCGAGTTCGCAAGAACAGGTAATTACGTGATTAATGCACCAGAAGAAACAAACTAGGTGATCCTTACACCGACGACGTCAGTAACAAACTAAGCATCCTGTTGTCTAGAGCTCGCTTATATATACATGCACCGTATGAAATAATACGCTAGTCAAATCAAGAACCATTTACAATAATACTAGAGTCAAAACAACATTAAAAATAGAAGAACCATCAACGAAAAGGCAGCACATTTGGAAGCACCGACAACGAAAAGGCAGCACATTTGGAAGCACCGACAACGAAAAGGCAGCACATTTGGAAGCACCGACAACGAAAAGGCAGCACATTTGGAAGCACCGACAACGAAAAGGCAGCACATTGGGAAGCACCGACAACGAAATGGCAGCACATTCGGAAGCAACGACTACGAAAAGGCAGCACATTTGAAAGCACCGACTACGAAAAGGCAGCATATTTGGAAGCACCGTCATCGAAAAGGCAGCACATTTGGAAGCACCGACAACGTAAAGGCAGCACATTTGGGAGCACCGACAACGTAAAGGCAGCACATTTGGAAGCACCGACTACGAAAAGGCAGCACATTTAGAAGCACCGTCATCGAAAAGGCAGCACATTTGGAAGCACCAACAACACAAAGGCAGCACATTTGGAAGCACCGACAACGTAAAGGCAGCACATTTGGAAGCACCGACTACGAAAAGGCAGCACATTTGGAAGCACCGTCATCGAAAAGGCAGCACATTTGGAAGCACCGACAACGTAAAGGCAGCACATTTGGAAGCACCGACAACGTAAAGGCAGCACATTTGGAAGCACCGACAACGTAAAGGCAGCACATTTGGAAGCACCGACAACGAAAAGGCAGCACATTTGGAAGCACCGACTACGAAAAGGCAGCACATTTGGAAGCACCGACTACGAAAAGGCAGCACATTTGGAAGCACCGACAACGAAAAGGCAGCACATTTGAAAGCACCGACAACGTAAAGGCAGCACATTTGGAAGCACCGACAATGAAAAGGCAGCACATTTGGAAGCACCGACAACGTAAAGGCAGCACATTTGGAAGCACCGACAACGAAAAGGCAGCACATTTGGAAGCACCGACAACGAAAAGGCAGCACATTTGGAAGCACCGACAACGAAAAGGCAGCACATTTGGAAGCACCGCCAACGAAAAGGCAGCACATTTTGGATGCATCATCGAATAAGGAAGCACATTTGGAAGCTCCATCAACTAAAAAAGGCAAAAAGGAAGCACAAGTTACGAGATCTAAGTCTTAGTAAGAAATTATAATACAAGAAATAAAAACATTTCATTCTTATAATTTAAATTATTTATTTTATTGCTTTACATTATACAAATGCAAGTAAAACAAGTCAATATTGTATGTAGCCAGCATTCCTTAGTTCCTTGAGTATGAAGGATATTTCTTTGATGCAAGAATAGTTTCCTCCACAAAGCGAACCATGTAGAAGTCTTAGCCGGTCAACCAATATGTTTGGATCTTTCCATGATGTGTAATCATTCTCTTCTACCACCATCTTACTTGCACCTTTATAATAAATATTATTTTCTCTGGTGTCTTCCGTTTTACCACCAACCGCAGGGTAACTTTCATGTTTGAGACGGTGATCATCACAAGCTTGATCAGATTTATTTAATATATCACGGCGTTTCCATCGTTTCGGTCTCAGGACACCGACACATTCTTCGATCTTGGCAGCTTTAGGTGCTTTTTCATAGTCTATGTCTTTGTCAACAGCCTCAGAGTCACTGTTACAATCACCGTAGAAGGAATCGTCTTCACCCATTTTACCGTAATAATTCGATGTTGATGATGTTGAAGTGTCTTCATCGTCTTCATGCTTCCTTTTTAGGAGTCCATCATTTTTACAAAGTTGGAAAGATCTACTTGAATTCGGCTGGAATATATTCTCACTTTTCACGTTAAGGATTCTTCCATTGTCTTCATTCTTCCGTAAATCATCAACCTTCTTCAATTTAAGCTCTTTGTCGAGATCGGAAGAGCCAAGAAAATTATTGTCGTAATGCAGATCACTCTTCCTTAGGCTAGTAGATTCATCGTTGTCCTCTAGCTTGTACGCAGGCTTGGCGCTACAAGTTCTGCCATGTCTTTTTAGGCTCTCTCTCCGCGTAAACGACTTGCTACATCGAACACAACTTATCATATTGCGCAGTGGATTTTTAACACAGTCATTCTTCTCGTGTTGTCTTTTATTCTTTCTCAAGATAAACTCTTTACTGCAAAACTTACACCTATGTTCTTTCGATACAGCGTCAGATCCCAAATCGGAATTCATATTAGTTACTGAGACTAATGCCAGATACCAATTGAGTGTTTCAAATTAGATTCAATACTTAAATAGAAATTTTTTCATATTTCATCAGCGAGAATTAATATATCTCATGCAAAAGTACTTTATGCATGTAGTTCTGCTTTTCAACAACAGATGTCGCCACATGTTGCTTGCAGGTAAATAATATTTAGTTATTTTATGCGGGATGCGGGATGCTCACTAACGATCGCAAAAGAAGGATGGCTTCGTTAGACTCCAAGGAAAAGGAAGTTCGTTCTGCATGTTGGTGCTCCACAGATGTCTCATGGCGTAATATTAATTTGACTGAGTAATGATATTTGTTAATTCCACCTGATAAAAATATTGCAAGTTTTGATTTAGTAGCAGAAATTATCAAATTAAATGTAACTCCAAATAAAATGACATGTCTCATTAGAACAAAAAAAAATCCATGCAGAGAGCGGTTTCTCAGAATAGTCAGAAACACTTGAAGAAACCACAGAAATGATTGCAAGAACACGGGAAAAACCATCTAAATATTGTCAAGAATAATCAGGAGCACACTGAGAAAACCACCATAATATTAACAATAATAATCGGAAGCACACGGAGAAAACCATCATAATATTGACCAGATTAATCGGAAGCACACAGAGAAAACCACCACATGTTTTCTTTTATATCATAAAATTACAAGAAAAAATATTTAAAAATAAAAATAAATTAATAAAAAATTTAAAAAAATTAAAAAAATGCATAAACAGTTTCTGCTAGCTTGTAAACTTATCATTGTTGAGCAAAGATAGAGTTCTTGTACAAGCCAGAAATTTATGCATTTTGTTAATTTTTTTTAATTTTTTATTAATTTATTTTTATTTTTAAATATTTTTTCTTGTAATTTTATGATATCAAAGAAAACATGTGGTGGTTTTCTCTGTGTGCTTCCGATTAATCTGGTCAATATTATGATGGTTTTCTCCGTGTGCTTCCGATTATTATTGTTAATATTATGGTGGTTTTCTCAGTGTGCTCCTGATTATTCTTGACAATATTTAGATGGTTTTTCCCGTGTTCTTGCAATCATTTCTGTGGTTTCTTCAAGTGTTTCTGACTATTCTGAGAAACCGCTCTCTGCATGGATTTTTTTTGTTCTAATGAGACATGTCATTTTATTTGGAGTTACATTTAATTCGATAATTTCTGCTACTAAATCAAAACTTGCAATATTTTTATCAGGTGGAATTAACAAATATCATTACTCAGTCAAATTAATATTACGCCATGAGACATCTGTGGAGCACCAACATGAAAGACGAACTTCCTTTTCCTTGGAGTCTAACGAAGCCATCCTTCTTTTGCGATCGTTAGTGAGCATCCCGCATAAAATAACTAAATATTATTTACCTGCAAGCAACATGTGGCGACATCTGTTGTTGAAAAGCAGAACTACATGCATAAAGTACTTTTGCATAAGATATATTAATTCTCGCTGATGAAATATGAAAAAATTTCTATTTGAGTATTGAATCTAATTTGAAACACTCAATTGGTATCTGGCATTAGTCTCAGTAACTAATATGAATTCCGATTTGGGATCTGACGCTGTATCGAAAGAACATAGGTGTAAGTTTTGCAGTAAAGAGTTTATCTTGAGAAAGAATAAAAAACAACACGAGAAGAATGACTGTGTTAAAAATCCACTGCGCAATATGATAAGTTGTGTTCGATGTAGCAAGTCGTTTACGCGGAGAGAGAGCCTAAAAAGACATGGCAGAACTTGTAGCGCCAAGCCTGCGTACAAGCTAGAGGACAACGATGAATCTACTAGCCTAAGGAAGAGTGATCTGCATTACGACAATAATTTTCTTGGCTCTTCCGATCTCGACAAAGAACTTAAATTGAAGAAGGTTGATGATTTACGGAAGAATGAAGACAATGGAAGAATCCTTAACGTGAAAAGTGAGAATATATTCCAGCCGAATTCAAGTAGATCTTTCCAACTTTGTAAAAATGATGGACTCCTAAAAAGGAAGCATGAAGACGATGAAGACACTTCAACATCATCAAAATCGAATTATTACGGTAAAATGGGTGAAGACGATTCCTTCTACGGTGATTGTAACAGTGACTCTGAGGCTGTTGACAAAGACATAGACTATGATGAAGCACCTAAAGCTGCCAAGATCGAAGAATGTGTCGGTGTCCTGAGACCGAAACGATGGAAACGCCGTGATATATTAAATAAATCTGATCAAGCTTGTGATGATCACCGTCTCAAACATGAAAGTTACCCTAAGGTTGGTGGTAAAACGGAAGACACCAGAGAAAATAATATTTATTATAAAGGTGCAAGGAAGATGGTGGTAGAAGAGAATGATTACACATCATGGAAAGATCCAAACATATTGGTTGACCGGCTAAGACTTCTACATGGTTCGCTTTGTGGAGGAAACTATTCGTGCATCAAAGAAATATCCTTCATACTCAAGGAACTGAGGAATGCTGGCTACATACAATATTGACTTGTTTTACTTGCATTTGTATAATGTTAAGCAATAAAATAAATAATTTAAATTATAAGAATGAAATGTTTTTATTTCTTGTATTATAATTTCTTACTAAGACTTAGATCTCGTAATTTGTGCTTCCTTTTTGCCTTTTTTAGTTGATGGAGCTTCCAAATGTGCTTCCTTATTCGATGATGCATCCAAAATGTGCTGCCTTTTCGTTGGCGGTGCTTCCAAATGTGCTGCCTTTTCGTTGTCGGTGCTTCCAAATGTGCTGCCTTTTCGTTGTCGGTGCTTCCAAATGTGCTGCCTTTACGTTGTCGGTGCTTCCAAATGTGCTGCCTTTTCATTGTCGGTGCTTCCAAATGTGCTGCCTTTACGTTGTCGGTGCTTCCAAATGTGCTGCCTTTTCGTTGTCGGTGCTTCCAAATGTGCTGCCTTTTCGTAGTCGGTGCTTCCAAATGTGCTGCCTTTTCGTAGTCGGTGCTTCCAAATGTGCTGCCTTTTCGTTGTCGGTGCTTCCAAATGTGCTGCCTTTACGTTGTCGGTGCTTCCAAATGTGCTGCCTTTACGTTGTCGGTGCTTCCAAATGTGCTGCCTTTACGTTTTCGGTGCTTCCAAATGTGCTGCCTTTTCGATGACGGTGCTTCCAAATGTGCTGCCTTTTCGTAGTCGGTGCTTCCAAATGTGCTGCCTTTACGTTGTCGGTGCTTTCAAATGTGCTGCCTTTGCGTTGTTGGTGCTTCCAAATGTGCTGCCTTTTCGATGACGGTGCTTCCAAATGTGCTGCCTTTTCGTAGTCGGTGCTTCCAAATGTGCTGCCTTTACGTTGTCGGTGCTTCCAAATGTGCTGCCTTTACGTTGTCGGTGCTTCCAAATGTGCTGCCTTTTCGATGACGGTGCTTCCAAATGTGCTGCCTTTTCGTAGTCGGTGCTTTCAAATGTGCTGCCTTTTCGTAGTCGGTGCTTCCGAATGTGCTGCCATTTCGTTGTCGGTGCTTCCAAATGTGCTGCCTTTTCGTTGTCGGTGCTTCCAAATGTGCTGCCTTTTCGTTGTCGGTGCTTCCAAATGTGCTGCCTTTTCGTTGTCGGTGCTTCCAAATGTGCTGCCTTTTCGTTGTCGGTGCTTCCAAATGTGCTGCCTTTTCGTTGATGGTTCTTCTATTTTTAATGTTGTTTTGACTCTAGTATTATTGTAAATGGTTCTTGATTTGACTAGCGTATTATTCCATACGGTGCATGTATATATAAGCGAGCTCTAGACAACAGGATGCTTAGTTTGTTACTGACGTCGTCGGTGTAAGGATCACCTAGTTTGTTTCTTCTGGTGCATTAATCACGTAATTACCTGTTCTTGCGAACTCGATGGCATCTTTACCGACTTTAACGACGAACTCGATGGAGGTTGTACCATCGACTGCGGGAACCATGACGTCAGCGTCGACGATGGTGGAGCAGATCCCGTTGGCAACGTCGATGTCAACACTGGAGGAGACTTCAACAGACGTGGTACCGCCAGCAGATGAGACTTTAATGCCGCTAGTGCTGGATGCACAGGGAAACTCGGCGAACGCTGGTTCGCCATCAATGGAGACTTCAATGGATGCCGAATCGACAACAACTAACGAACATCGGTGCTGTTACTGCGACAAGATTTTCTCAAACAACAGCAATGCTCGACGACATGAGAATAGAGAATGTGCCAAGAACCTATATCGTAAAATGTTTGTTTGTGAGAAATGTCATAAGCAGTTTGCCAGAAAAGATAATATGAAAACACACATGAAGGCATGCAAAGGTCCTGCTGTTCGGCAGAAAGTAAAGGTTTCGGCGCAACAACGATGCATTGATGTTCATAAGAGTATGCCTGGAGATGGTGCAACTGCGGCAACGTCAGTATCTGGATCGGGTCTGAAAGGTTCGTCTTCATTACCACGGTATCCTTGCAGCTACTGTGATACGTCGTTCGCATTTGCTCATGATGCACGAAGACATGAGCGGAGCAAATGCACGAAGAATCCATCTCGCATGAAGTTTCGATGTGATGAGTGTCATGAATGGTTTACTCGAATTGATAATTTGCGACGACATGCGAAAAACTGTAAAGGTGAAGTCCGTGTGCCTACTGCTGAACTACCTGCAGAAATTTCGACTCCTCGGTTTAGGTTGAAGGCTCGTGAGCGTACAAGCAAGAAAACCGATGTGTAGCAACCGATTGGCATGACGTCTGGCCAGGAAAATAAACCTAAGACTGTGTTCGGCGCATTACAAGTGAACGATAATGGCTTCTACTTGGCGCAGTCTGCATTTCGTGGAACATTGAAGGACTACTATTATTTAAATACGTTAGGTGAGTCGAAAGACATTTGTAATTTTCTTGATGATATCAGAGAGTACATAATCAATCAGCTTACTGATGATGTAGCAACAAACGGACCTTTGAAATATAACTTGTGGTTGGACTGTGTATATGGAAAGCCATATCCGTTCGATGACAAAGTGAAGAAGTGTGCATTCAAGACATCGGCTGCAGTAATTTACAGTTCTAACGATGTGAAACAAACTGTTAAAAACGGTATTCAGAAACTCTGTCAAGAAGAGGTGGACTATGTCTGTAAAGGTTCTGGCTGGACTCTGTCTAGTATAAACCGATTGGAGCTAAGAATTAGTCATTTCACACCGCTGCGGAACTAAATGATTATAAGATTGCTGGCTTTCGCAAATGATCCTGTAGTAGAATAGAAATTATGTAATAAATATTATGTTTGTAAAAGAACTTGTGGTGTTTAATTCCTCGAACATGTTACTATTATGTTAAATTGATGTTATATTTAATTATTTTTGCATCGTCCTAGATCGTACCAAGGACCTTAGTCGACCTAATCGATCAGTATATAGATTACAAATTTATTTAATGAATTTTGGAATTTTTCCCGAATTTCTAGCTAAATAATTACGAATTTTCAAGATGGCGGCCAAATGACAAGATGTCGGGTGTCATAGCAATAATAAATGATTACTGCACTCTAGCGGGTAAGAATTAAACTAACATGTTATCAGCGCACTCTCGCCGACGAAAACAAGATGATGGTCTCCAGCAACGAGGACAAGATGGCGGACATGACGTCATACTACCTGACGATATATATATGCTTTGAAAAAAAAAAGTGGTGGGAGTCAGTCTGCCAAAAGTCACCACGGGGGGAAGGATCGGTCGTCATATTTATTTTTTTTGCACTCGTCGGGTTTGAACCGAGGACTCCGAACTCCGTGTCGTTAATGTATGATTTTTAAATATTTTTTATTAAAATTTTATTATTAAATTTTTTTTATAATTTTTAAATTTTTTTCATTAAAATCGGATAATAAATAAAAAAGTTAAAGATGGCGGCCGTAACGAGAATTGCAACGGTGACGTCATCATCCAATATGGCGGAAAACACATCGACGGAATGTTCGAGAACACAATGGCGGATCTAAGATGGCGGATCCAAAATGGCCGTCGGGGTCAAGGTCAAAGATCAAGGTCAAGTCCTGATAGAGGCTTAACTGAGGCTTGAGTTAAGGATGCTTAAGCCTCTTTAAGGACATTTCTAGCCGCTGGGAATTTTTAAGGACTAAAACGGGAAATTTTCCCTCGAAACGGGAATTTTTCCCTCGAAAACGGGAAATTTTTTCTTAAAACGGGAAATTTTTAGTCATTTTGAGTCATTTTTTAGGAATTTTGAGGAATTTTTGCCGCCGTGACGTCACAAATCCAAGATGGTGAGCCGGCTCTCGGCTCCACATCCTGCATTCTGATCTCGGAACCCCATTTACATACTACTGTCATTGTTATAATTCTAGCAAACGTTTCTATTGAAAACAGTTATTTGTATCGTGTTTTTCCGCTTCATGAAGCTCTGTCCTCTCCCACCGTGTTTCAGTGCTGGATGCCTCGGCCAAACTGCCGGTGGGCATTGTCAGCGGCAACGTGTACGATCTGGGACACTTCGATCAGTGCTTGGCTGTGTCCGTAGACGACATCCGTGGCCAGTACTGTCTGGTCGAGCTGTCGTACCGTCCGGTCTCCTACACTCCAGCCCAAATCGTGGACCCGTACACCTTGGAGTTCGACCCCAGGCTGCACGTATGGGAGAAGCTCAAGGTAAAACAGCAGCTGGTACCGCTTCGTACTCAACTGCATCCCCTTTACACTGAACTGTATTATTTTCACTCAACTAAGTCCCTTTTTTATACTCAACTCTATCTCGTTTGCACTCAACTGCATCCATTTCGCACTCAAACTAAAACTTATTTGCACATAACTGTATCCACTTTGCACTCAACTCAATCCTGTATGGACGTGCGAGTTCACGTGCTGGCACACATAGATGCTGTTTCCGGGCAACTGCAAAATTTTGGTGAGCATTGGCAAGGAAAGATGTTAGAATTAGCTTTTGCGATCGAATTCATGTCTGTGTGTCTGTGTTTGTAGGAGTATATATTTATGTACACTTCACAGATAATTGGTTCATGGCTTCAAAGATATATAAATAATGAAGTCTTTATTAATAACGGATTCTAAAATTTCATTTTGTTGGATTTTACATTCTTCGCTCAATACGTACGATACAATAAGTGAATGAAAACCAGCAAGCACTACAACTACTACTTAACGCACACTTATCAAGAGCGATCAGTTTTATTACAAATTAATCAGTTATGAATAACACACATTGCTCGAATAAACTAGAAACTTTCAGATTTGGCTTAGCGCTTATTAAAGCAAAGAAAAATCTGGTTTTCTGGTAAGTCAATGATACGTCGTATTATGAGAAACTAATAGGTATGGGAAACATATAAATAAAAATATATATTTTGTTTTTTAGTAATTTTTAAATAAAATTATTTATGCCGATATAATATGTATTAAATTTCGAAAATGTAGATTTTCCATAAATGCATCACTTAAAAATCGAATGTAAATTTTTCTTTCAATCTGGACATTTCTTTAATATGAGATGAATAACTGACAGAAATATTTGTAATGTAATTGCAGCTTCAATTATTCATCACTATGTCAACTATTATAAAAAAAATGCAAACACCTCTTTACTATAATTAGCTATTTGTTAAGTTACTCAATTATATAAAACAAAAATACATAATTTAGACCTAGATGTGCATTTACTCTGGGCGTGAAGAGAGTGAAAGGCCCTAAACGCCATGCATAAACCCAAATTCAAGAGGATACGATAATGATAACTCTCTCATTTTAAATAGACAGCAGCCTGTCTAGTCAAACAGACTATTAAAGTATAACTTTCTAATGCCTTAATATTATAAATTTTGTTTAAATTATTTGCGTATTTGTTGTCTTCAGAATCTTGCGAAATCGAATAATTTGAATGATATTACCGCAATTCTATTAAAAGCATATTCGAAATGGCTTTATGTAAGTTTTTGGACATACGCCATTGCAAAAAATTTTTCTGTTGAAGAAAAACTAAAAACTAAAAAATAAATAAATAAAAATACCAAAAAAAAAAAAAAAAAAAAACACAAAATTAAGCAAAAAAAAATGATGTTGTCAACAAGGATGTAAACACCACAGAATATTCCGTAACAGGAATATGGTCAACAAACAAAGAAAAACAAAGAAAAATGTACTAAGAGAAAAAAAAAACACAAATGATGAATACACAGAAATATTGAACCCAAAAAAATTCAGCACAACGGTTGAAACGAAACAAAAACACGACAAAACGAAAAGACGAAACAAACACAATAGTTTTCCAAAACAGAATAGAACGATAAAAAAAACCACAAATGATGACAACACAAAAATATTGAACCCAAAATAATTCAGCACAACAGTTGAAACGAGACAAAAACACGACAAAACGAAAATACGAAACGAGCACAATAGTTTTACCAAAACAGAAACAAGCGACGTTTCGGGAACTGCTATCTGCTCCCGTCCTCAGGCAGAGACGCACATGGTACGGAAACACAGGTGCGACTGAGTAGGGGCTGGAAAAATGAGGGTATTTATCAGAGATATTATTATTTTATTTTTTTATTTTTTAGTTTTTCTTCAAACAGAAAAAGTTTTTGCAATGGCGTATGTACAAAAACTTACATCAAGTCATGCACTCCCATTGCACAAATCTTTCAAAGATAACATATTCGAAATGGTTGTCAATAAATTCAGACTTCAATATTTTGGTTACAAAAATTAATAAAACCTCATACGGAAATATTTGTACAATTAGATACAACTAATTATTTCAAAAAATTAGAAATACCCCTACCATCACACTTCTTGCAACATCGAGTCGCCGATTTTGACGTCCATTTGCGAAAGTAAAGTACTTCCCAACAGCAGTCTTCCTTGTAAAGGAGAACCCCGAACCCTCAATATTTCCTGGGAAGTAGCCAATAAAAAGAGAGACACAAATTCTATATCCGTAATGTTGCTTGGGACATGTTTTTCCTACATCTGACTACCATGCTAGCAAATTGGATTCAATCCCACTTCCGATACTCGTTTTAAATTTTTTATTATTTTTTTCATTAGCTAATAGCTTGAAAAATTATGTTTATTAATTTAACGTAATATATTTTTTCATACCAATATTCAACTACTAGGGTGAATGTAATATGAAATAATCAAACCGCGGTTACTGAATGCACATCATCACATACTTTTCAAACACAGAATATGACGTTACGTCTGCCATATTGTTTTCGACTGCTGGAGGCCGTCATCTTGGATCCAACATAAATTTTTTCGTCTGCCAGGAGCTACTGACGCAATATTAGTTTAATTTTTACCCGCTTTGAGTGCAGTAAATATTTCTTGCCTCGATTTCCGCCATATTGGATGAATATTGAAAATCCGTAATTATTATGATATAAATGCGGGAAAAATACAAAACTCATAAAATAATTTACAATTATAATGAATTTTATCATCGATAATAGTGCTTAGTCCTATCCTTGTTGAATTAAAAAATATTATTTCAATAAATATTGTAAAAAGTCTTAAAAGAGGCTTGAATACTCATATAACAGCCTTCAGTAGGCCAATAATGTCATATTCACCAACTTATTGAAAATTCGTAATAATTAACCTAGAAAAAAATTCCAAATATTATCAAAAAATCAATCATTAAATTAATGATTTAAGCGACCGATTCTCGTTTTTGGTTCGATTCACATTCAGTGATAAAAGTAACTAAAACATAAAATAAAATTTTGATTCTCTTCTCCATTACCTTTTGTAGAGTTTATTAATCATTCTCTCTACGTAAAAAGACTCTAAAAGAGATACCTGTCTGACGAAATAAATATGTTGTCGCTTTGCCTACATGGAAGACTAATTATTCGATGCTTGGAATACATACCAATTAGGTCTTGTACAATGTTAGGCGTATAGGCCGAGTGTCTTCTGACCACGAGACCAGGCCATGTACAATTTCAGGCTATAGATCAAATGTCTTTAAAAAAAACGAGGCCAATCGACCAGACTACAGATAATAACGATTCACAATCAACAGTAGGATACAATCGGTTGCAAGTTGCGGTAGGGTACAATGACTCCAAATGTCTTTGCCTCCAACTGTCTTTGGCTCAACAGTCTTTCACTCCAACTGCCTTAACCTCCAACTGTCTTTGGCTCCAAAAGTCTTTAGCTCCAACTGTGTTTTGCTCCAACAGTCTTTAGTTCCAAATATATTTGGCTCCAAATTTCTTTAGCTTCAAATGTCATTCACTACAAAAGTCATTGACTCAAACATTATGTAGTTCCAACAGTATGTGGCTCCAAAAGTCATTGCCTCAAACAGTCTTTAGCTACATCTGTGACTCCAACAGCTCCAAATGCAACAAATTCCCCAACTGTATTTGGCTCCAACAGTCATTGGCTCCAAATGTCAATGTTGCAATGCTCCAAAAGCTCCAAATCCTCCAAAGCTACAAGTGATCCAATGCTCCAATTGCTCCAAGAGCTCCAAAGCTAGAATAGCCGCAAGAGCTGCAATGCTCCAATTGGCCAATAGCTCTAACTGCTCCAATTTCTCTAAATGCTCCAACTGCTGCAATTGCTTGAATGCTACAATTCCTCTAATTGACCAACAGCTTCAAGTGTTCCAAAGCTCCAAATGCTTCGACAGCTCTCACTGCTACAATTGCTCTAAGTGCTCCAACTGCTCCAACTACATTTGGCTCCAACTGATTTCAATTTCATTTTTTGATCGAACTTGGCCTGATTGCTGGTATGACTTTTTTATTATTATATATTTTATTAGTAAATGATGATGTCTTTACATATTTAAGTTAGAAGTTATATTACAAGAAATCGTTATAAGATAGATATCTGATTTAGATAAATAAAACAATCACTTTTGAAATCCAAAATAATTTTTTTTTAATTTAATACATATCAAGTAATACAAGTCATTATTGCATGTAGTCAGCTTCCCTCAGTTCTTTGAAAATGAAGGATACCTCTTTGTTGTGTGAATAGTTTCCTGCAGAAAACGACTGATGTAGAAGTCTTAAACTATACCTATGTTTACCAATATGTTAAGATCTTGCCTTCCTTTGCATGTTCCTAATAAATATTATTATATCTTTGGATATAATAAAAACGAGCCTCGAGGTCACTTTCGTCATCGACACAGTGATCATTGCAAGCTTAATCAGAATAATTTATTTAAATATGTCGTTTACAATGCTTTGGTCTTAATGCTTCACCAGTCTTCGATCGTGTGAGCTTCATGTTCATAAACACAGTCTTCAATCGTTTCAGCCTCAGATGTGTCACCATAGTCTTCAATCATGTCAACTTCAGATGTTTCATCGAAGACTTCATTCTTGTCAGCTTAAGTTGGTTCTCCGTTGTTCACATTTTCATGGGGGCGACTAGAATTTGGTTTAATATTTTTTTTCATTTCCCATGAAGCTGTTACTATCTTCGTTAGTTTTAAATGTTAAATTATTATCGAGATCAAGGATGTTATTTTTAGTATAAGCATTTGTACATTCTTCGTAATCATTATAATCGTCTAATATTTGCATTCGTTCCACTTCCTCGGTGTTGTAGATAAGTTGTAGTTATCTTCAGTCAACTTAGTTGTACAGGACTTGCAATTTTTATTCAAGATATATCTTCGACCAAATGATTTCCGACACTGACTGCAACTAAATCGTTTTTGGCAAGGACCCAAAATACACTCGCTTCTCTCATGCCGTTTAGCATTTTTTCTCAAGGCTAACTCCTTGCAATAATATCTGCAGCTATATCGTTTTGATACAGCTACAGGCAACGAACCAGGATACATGTTAGCTTCTGTAATTAATGCCAAATGCACAATGAGAGTTTTAAATTGGATTGATTAGGTACTTAAATTTATATTTTTCCATTTTTATCAGCGACCGTTAATTTATCTCATACAAGAAACTTGTCGTAAGCAGTTCTGCTTTTCAACAACAGATAGCGCCATGTATTGCGTAGTGGTAAATATTAGACTTTTTTATGACACAAAACACACGACTGTGATCGGTGGTTTGCAGGTAAATGATAATGGATTCCACTTGGCGGAATCCGCATTTCGTGGAATTTCGAAAGACTAAGTACTATTATCTAAATATCTTAAGTGAGTTGAAAGGTATTTGAATTTTTTTGACGATATCAGGCAGAACAATATCAATCAGCTTACTGATCTGAGCTACATACAGACATTAAAAATATAACTTTTGGTTGGACTGTTTCTATAGTAAACCGTACCTGTTCGAGTACAAAGAGAAGAAGTGCGCATTCAAGTCAGTGAATACTCCCATTTACAATTCCAACGATGTGAAACAGTCTGTTAAACAGCGTATCGAGAAACTCTGTTGAGAAGAAAAGGACTATGTAGGATAATGGTCTGGCTGGTCTCTGTCTTCGGTAAACCGTTGGAGCACTGAATCAGTCAGTTTACGCCAATACAGAAATAAACGTTTATAAGATTGCTATCATTCTAAAATATTCCTATGAGTAGATAAGTATAGCCGATCCTGGGACAGGGGAGGAGGGAGGGGGATCCAGGGATCCGCGGCAGCCATTTTGGATTACGTCACTTTCGGCGGCCATCTTGGATTTGACCTTATCCTTTGACCCCGGCGGCCATTTTGTTTTAACCACCATTTTGTTTTCTAGAACATTCAGCAATTTTGTTTTCTAGAACATTCCGACATTTCGAGTTTCGTCCGCCATCTTGAAAATCTTTATTTATTATCCGATTTAAATGAAAAAAATATATTATTTAATAAAATTTTAATTAAAAAAACCTATGCATCGAACACCCCACTCCTCTACATTACGAATACACCATCTAGCACCCGCTCCTCTGTTACAATGATATCGTCATCGAACACCCCACTCACCCCTGTTACAATTTTTCGTTACACCGCATTCTTTAAAATAAATTTATTATCAAAATAAAACATATACACCATCGCTGCCTGCCGGAGGCAGCCATCTTATTTAGTGAAGACCACCATCTTGATTTCATCTGATGGTATCACCAAGTGTAGGTTTTTAAAGTACGCCAGTGTATGTAAGGTCGAGTTTCAATTCTCTATTAACATTATTATGACCCTTATAACCAAAAAAATTCGCAAATTTTGTTAAAATAAATCACACAATCCACAAAATCCACAGTCATTTTGTTGTTGTAACCACCATTATTCTTAAAGTCTTATCATTTATAGGTTTTCACTAAAATATATTTTATCAATACTAGCGTTGTGGATGCGATAGTTTAAGTAATGAAAATTAAAAAAAAAACATTTATTACTCCATCTTAGTGGACCAGAAATTTTTCTGAGTCCTAACTCACAAGTAATATTCCCTTCTCATGTTTGCGTACTCGTGTTTAAAAGCTGCATGGAAGCAGATATTTTAATGTTTGTGTATAATTACATTTCACCATTCTGTAAGACATTTATAAGTATCAGTACCTCGGGGGATATAGGTTCTATATTAAAAATAATAAACAACATGTAGGTAAAATTGTATTTATTAAATTAAAAACATATTTTACACAACAAAAACGGAAACTATACAACGAAATCAGAAAAACTATAAAATAAATGGAAAAAACCAAACTGCCAAACTATTTACATCAAAAACTATGTACAGAAAAAAATTATTCGTCGCCTCCAACATATCCGTGGGGGACCGTGCGGATACCATCTTCGCAGATGAGCCGTTTGTCGTCCTCCCACGTTATGGCCAGCTTATTGCTATATTCGCTGTATAGTATATGCTGCCGGGAGCGAATTGCTCTAACACCTGCCCTCATTGTGCGGTGTTCTTGCAGGGCATCCAGGTAGTCATCGAATGTTATGTGGTTTTTGACCACACATCGCTGGATGCCCTTGGCCTTTTTCTCGCTCTTACCACCACACCTGTAGGCGTAGAGTTTGGCCCGTAGGCTTACAAACTCCTCCATCACTTCTCCCGCACACTCGTCCTTAAACTTTCCAACAACCTTTTTGTTGATGGGGGAGAAGCAATGGTGGTCGGAAGGGTAGCAGCTGGTGTCGAATTTAGACATCAGTGTAGGGTCGGCTCTGAGATCATGGTAGAAGTCCTGTGTCTGGATCTCATACACGAAACTGTCTGTATCCATATACATCAGGTGAATATTGTCATGGTAACGGGGTTTCATGGTGTTGTAATGGAAGTCATACATTAGAGTCTTTGATAGGTCGAGTACTGCTAGCCCGGCATAGATCGGCTTGTCGAAAATGATGGTCTCGTGATTAAGGTGGACTAGAGACAAATTCGGTTCGTACATTGTACGGTCCTTGAAGGAAGGACGACACACCAACTTCTTGAACCTCTTCTCAGAGCACACCAACTCCATTTTGAGCCTCCGCCTCTTGTTCTCCATTAGTTTGCCAAATGTTGAGTTCACAGCGAGCTTGAAGAACTCCTTCTCGAACTCGTTGGCTGCGGCTTTCCGCTTGTTGGTATTCAGCCGAATATAGGGCTCCAACCACGCCGACTGCTCAAACTGTAGGACTCGGTGTATCTTAGTCACTCTCAGCCCATTCGATACTGCTTGCTGTAGGTTTTTGTAGTGTACAATGTAATGCTCCTTATTTTCAAGTGTTGTCATCAGCTTTGATTGATTTGAGCCGGGCGGACACTGATTTACGGGGAGAAATGGTAGGTCTTTATGACTTTCGTAGAGCTCGTGAGGATACTCCACGTCACACTCAATAATGTAGCCTGTAGGAGAATCATCTGGGACAGACACGATATCAATGGATGTGTCTGCCCATTGGAAATGACGAATTGGAAGCGGCAGAGACATCGCCCACCCGTACAAGTTGTTTGCATCAATGTACTCCAGGAATGTAGATGGCTTGGATGCATCATATGTCTCAGGTATGTAGGAGTTATTGGCTACGCAATGCCGTTTAATGCTTTGCGCTACTCCTCCCCTAATACCTGCTTCCACAAACATATACATGTCATAATCTGTGAGAAGCTCTAGCTGCACACCTGTGGTACGAAGCATCGCATCGAAAGCGAACCCTGGACAAGAAATATAGTGAGACGGATCTAAACTATATGTCTCCAAACATATGGAACGGAAATTCTCGAATACGTCCGCCAAAATCAGAACATCTGTCTTTAGGTACAAGTCAGCGTACTCCCCCAAAGTAGCACACTGAAACTTATCCCAGACTTTCACTGCATGAGCGTACTCCATCTCTGAAATCATGGAATCAGTCAGACTATTGTAGAAATCGTCGATATGCGGAAGACTAGTATCATCTAGTCGAGCAAAAGAATCGACAAAATCATACGGGAAGACTCCCTTGCGGGTAACCAACTCCAACTCATCAGGCGCGAAAAACTCAGCAGTACTGACAAACTTGTCTGCCGGCAAGAACTCAGCGAGCGAAGCAAGACCCCGACTCATGAAACGGAACGTATCGACAAACTGAATGCTGAACTTATCATGCAACTTCTTGGTAAACGTTATCAGCTTCTCCTCTGAATTCGGGATTATGAAGATGTCTTTACTGTCGTACCCCAACTTCCTGATAATGAAGTTCTGGTCGTACGCCAGGTTGTGGAAGAACACAATCAACTTTTTTGGTCTGCGCCTGAGAAGGTTGCAGTCATTACATGCAGGCCCCAGATATTCACCGGTAAAGTGATTGTGATCACGAACTTTCTTTGCAGATCCTCCGAACTTTCCTCCACAGTAGCAACACACACTTGCTTGCAGAAAAGCAGTGTTCTGCGAATGTGTGAGCGGAGTCATAGAAACAGATGTAGAAAATATTTTTTGTACATCATGACCAATCTCCACAATGCGAAAAATGAACTTATCTTCTGCGTCACAACCTCGATACAATTCAGGCTCTGATGGAAGTGCTGAAGTGAGGTGTACAGGAATGATGGTGTTATCAGCTTTCACATAAATGCAGTAGCTGTATGCTTTATGCTTTTGATACTGCAGCGTGTATGCTTCATCAGGATTCGGGCGGCATGTATGGATTTTCTCCAGAATAGCTTCAAAGTCGCAATATACCACGATCGGCATCTTATCAGCATGGTGGAAGTTTTTGAACTGCAGAACAGGTGGCTGCCCATTTTGAACAGGGGATGGCATTTCCATTCGAACAGCAGCATGCTGTTTGCAAAGCTCACGGTGTTTTGCCAAACACTGAAGACCAGTGAGCCCACTAACCCTATCCTGATCATCATAATGCTTAAAGCATCTTTTGCAGACATGAATTCTATGCTTGTGTGCAGTGATTTGGGGCCCAACCAGGGCAGAAAATTTTTTGATGTAGGTGAAATGGGACGAATCGTCATTAACCAAGAGCAGAAGGTCGAAATGATGTTCTTTTTCTTCAGGAGCGACTCGTGCAGGTACAATATTCAGATTCTCGTCGATGCTGTAAATGTTGATGGAGACTCCAGGGTTCTGTTTTTCGAACAACGGTATTTGCCTGATTGGAGTAGGATACTCGATGTTCGTGAAGTTGAACTTCCCATCCAAGTCATGGTAGCGCTGGTTGACACGTTCAGGATGCTCACCTTCCATGTACTTCACAAGAATAGACCACTTAAAACACATGTGGTCTTCGAGGTTTTGTGGATTTATCACCGCATGTCTTGACTCGATGGTGGTAGGCAGTTCGATGTAGGAGCTGGCACGGAGTGGATCGAGCTTGTTTATGCGAAGTTGAAGTCGCTTAACGGCCGACAAAGTCCATCCTGACCCTTTTCCCATGTAATCTTCCTCCTCCTTGCAGATCTTACAGATGGACTCAGTAACTGCTTCCTCCACCTCATGAACTGCGTAGAGGGGCACATTAATGGTTTTGAATGCTCTCTTGTCTTCGCTGGCATCCACAGGTTTTTCGTAATCACACTCAAGCACGATGTTGAATTTGAGTGGACCGTTCTCCTCTATCTCCTCTACAAGTTGACTCATTATTTTTGCCTTGATGGAGTTCAGGTACGAGCAGATATCCTTGGCAGTACTTGACGTGTTTTCTGCCACGTACGTCTTCAAGTTGCCCTTGAAACCTACTTCGGCGATGATGAAACCATGGACATTGGCCAAACCCATGCCGGTCACCACCTTTGTTCGGCTGGTCGAAGGCTTGGGCGTAACTGCAGGCTTAATTGCTGCCATCCTCTGCTTCTTTGTTGGAGGTGGAGCAGGTCCCTTGCATACCTTGATGTGGGCTTTTAACTTATCTGCCCTGGCGAACTCCTTAGCACAGTTTTGGCATGAATGCACTATGCGGTTTGGGTTAAGACCGCAAGCCGACTTCTCATGTCGTCTAGCAAAATCAGCACGGACAAAGTCCTTGTAGCAGAAGCTACACCGCATGCCTGATGTCGTGGCGACAGCTCCAGTACATGATGCAAGGTGCTGCTGCATCTTGTCACTGCGAGCGACCATCTTTCCACATAGGTGGCACTGCTGGTGGTCACGATGCTGGTTCTCAGCACACTGACGCTCATGCCGGTAGCGGTTGTTGCCTGCCGTGAATGTAGCAGAGCAGAAACGGCATTTCTGAATGGTAGACGGCATCACAACAATCGGTAGACTGGCCTCAATGTACGGAACACGCAACGGTAGCTCGACGCACGGAGAACTATAACAAAAGAATTAAGAATACAATGTAGCTAGATGTTAACACGAAAAAGTTGCAAACATAACCTCAAAACTCTAGCCCTCAAGCTTACTAACCTAAACTGATAGCAATGTAACTAAATAAAAAAAGTTGCAAATATTACCTCAAAACTCTAGCCCTCAAGCTTACTAACCTAAACTACTAGCAATGTTACTAAATAAAAAAACTTGCAAACATAACCTCAAAGCTACTCCTTCATGTACAATCCTAAAAATGGTAGAATATTTAAAGTACTGATAAAAGTTAAAGCTGAAAAATATTCAAAGTTAACTAAAAATTATTGATTACATAACCTCAAAACTACTCTAATGCACACCCCAAAAATGCTAGAATATTTAAAGTACAGATAAAAGTTTAAACTGCAAAATTTCTGGTTACCTACATATAAGTGCACCGAGAAAAAACTAGCTAGCTGATAATCTACAAAAAAGCTGAGAAACATTCAATGTTAACGAAGCATGTAACATACCTCAGAAAACGATGAAGTGGAACTGTAGAACACGAAGTAGCGTTGGCGGTAGAAATCGTGGTAGCAGCGAAACTCACACACGAACTAGCTCACTCAAACTCTAAGAACACACTGAAGCTCCGACAGCTAATCCCGGCCTTTTATAGCCTCGGACCTGCTTGTTCTTGGAAAAACCATTAGGAACAGAGTATTTTTACCGAACCTACCAATAGGAATGTAGTATGTGGAGGGGAAGTACCACTGTCTTCGGAAAAACCCAGATGACTCATGCGCAGGTCGTAGCAGGCCTGTGAGGGGTGGGAGGTAGAAATGTAGGTAATAACTTAACATGACAAACCACTCTCGGACCCAGTCCTAAGTGCACCCACTAATGACATAGGTGATTAGGGATAAGGTTGCGAGGCACCGCCTGCATCATGATTTATCGCTCAGGAATGTCGTCTCGCAGTGCTGAGGGAACCCGAACAATAGACTTGACCGAGCCTGCTACGACAAGCTCGTTAACTCGCGACTTTGTGGCACCATGAGGCGCTTAGGTAGCAGTCATGGTCTGTGATAAGACTCGATAATCGTCAACAGTCCAAAAGCACTAGGGTAGGCAAGTTATGAAATAAAAGAAATCCGTATTCGTTTAATACATTTATTTAGTCAGAACACATACATATTACACAACTCCATTTTAGTTAACAAGTAAGCTATACACAAAAATTATTCCACATTAGTTATGACCAACATTCGTTTAAAATGTTTTAGCATTTCATTGCGAACAATCAGTTGAACATCCACAGTATGAAACATTTTGCTGATGTTCCAGGAACCAGCCCTTTTCGATACCATTTAAGGAGACTTTCCTTAAGCTCTCTTTTCATTGATCAAATAAAACATCCCCCCCTCTTCCCCTCCTATAAAGATGCTGCTTCACCATCATGCTAAAATTCTGTAAGACCAAAAAAAATTTACTTCCCTTAATTCTTACGCTAGAAATTTCATAAATCCTAGGATGCTGTTACTGCATCTAGAAATTAAAAAAAAAATATTATCTCATACAAGTTTTATATACATGTTAGACTTAACCATCCTACCACACACACACACACACACACATGCGCATGCATGCGTGCACTGAGATGAAATACATACTTGCCCACATAATGAACTTTTATTTACAAAGGCAACATACTAAAACACATAATATTCAAATTTAGTGCAGATTGGATGGTACCAGAAAACATACTGCAAAACGAGCGGACTCAACACTCGAGTCTTTACTAGGATTGGGCTGACGGATTGCCTCTGAAACGCCCTTGTTACCTTCAACGACTCATAATTAATACTTTTATCCATCAAAAACAAAAACAGTTTAACTAAGCAAAGATATACCCCAAACCCCTAAAAAAATTTTTATTACACAAGGCATTATTTACATGGCAGGAGACCGCACATACGAAGTGCGCAGATTCAGGTTAGAAATATTGATTAAAATAACTGCTAAAGATGCTATTTTGTTTATGAAAAAATTGCACATGAAATACAGACACTTGGTTATTTACACATACATGCATACATACATACATACATACATACATACGATACATACATACATACATACATACACATGGCTTCAGAAGGAAGTACGATATTTTGAAAACCACTGAAGACTTACATCTGTTTATGAAAAGGAGCTAAAAATTAATATTTTTTCAAAGTTAATTTTAGAGATGAAACATCATGTGCAAGTCATTGCATGCGAGAATATTTAATTACGCAATTATCTTCATTTTTCCCAAACCATAGGTCTGATGTCTGGATACCACACAAATCTCATACTTAACATATGCACTACGAGATGACTGCACGCCAGTCCAAGCCCCTGCGCTTAGAGACGAAACTGCACTAGAAACGTTAGCAAGCATTGCAATTATTTCGCTTCACTAACGCAGATTCGCCATGACTGGGTGGACTTCCTGAAACAGTAAACATAGGAAGTGAAAACACATTAAAATAATGCTTTTCAAAATAATTGTATAATATAAAACACTGCATATTTCTCGAAAATCACCACGCAACCGACAGCCCTTTCAATCACAATTCTGCGAATGCTATCACAGAATGCTAGATTTAGAAAGAAAGGATCATTTCTTCCTTCATTATGGAACTCAGTAATACATCACATGAAGAGAAACAAAAAAGGCACACACTTCGTTCTTAGACTCGTGCCGCCTCCTTGACAGAGAGAAAAGATTTTACACATAAAATAGTATATAATTCTTTTCCAGCGATGAAGCTGTACTAATATCACCTTGACAAGCTTAGATGATCTAGGGAGAGACAAAGTAAATATATTAACAAAAAAAAGTCCGCTCAAAATCATTTACAAACAAAATACTTAATATTCCTTCGATTACATATTTTTCTCAATTTAATAAATGAGAGAACACAAACATATGTTTAAATCACTATTTATAAATTTTAAACTCTCGTGTACATCAGGAAAATATATATATTATCATTCATTATTAGTTGTAATGTAAAAAATACAAAACAGTTCCTTTGTGGGATATGGAATGCTCACTCACGATCGAAAAAAGGAGTGGCTTCACTGTAACTTAAGGGGAGGGGAAAACCATCATGAAAGTTAGCGTTTCTCATATATTTGGATATATTATAGTAATCAAGCAAGTAATAACATTTGGTGGTAGGTATAATCTCCGCCTGATTAAAGTTTATTTACTAACATGAATTCACAAATTAAACGAATCTCTGAGTACATTTGCATATCTTTTATAGAAAAAATGCACAGATTTATTGTTTTATCATAAATAACCAAGAGCACACTAAAAAAAACCAACGAAATTCTCGCCAATAATAACCAACAACAGCACACAGAGAATAGAAAAAAAGATTTGTCAGCAATAACATGCAGCATGCGGAGAAAATCAGCATTTTATGGAGCAGTAATAACCATCATCACACAAAAAATAACAAAAAAATATATTGACAGTAATAACCAGCAGCACTCTGAGAAAATCAATAAAAATATAAACAGGAATACTCAACTGCAAAAAAAAATTACCAGCAAAATATTGTCAGTAATAAGATGCAGCACACGAAAAAAAAACTAACGAAATTCTTGTCGAGGAATAACCAAAAGCACGCTTAGAAAACCATCAAAATATTCACAGAAAAAAGGAAGGGCACTGAGAAAACCATCGAAATTTTTGCTAAATCACGATCAGTGAATCACGAGAAATGATATTAAAAAATAAAACTTACAAATATTCCGGCTTGTACTGGAACTCTATCCTTGCTGAAGCAAAGCTATTTTTCACAAGCCAGAATATTTGTAAGTTTTATTTTTTAATATCATTTCTCGTGATTCACTGATCGTGATTTAGCAAAAATTTCGATGGTTTTCTCAGTGCCCTTCCTTTTTTCTGTGAATATTTTGATGGTTTTCTAAGCGTGCTTTTGGTTATTCCTCGACAAGAATTTCGTTAGTTTTTTTTTCGTGTGCTGCATCTTATTACTGACAATATTTTGCTGGTAATTTTTTTTTGCAGTTGAGTATTCCTGTTTATATTTTTATTGATTTTCTCAGAGTGCTGCTGGTTATTACTGTCAATATATTTTTTTGTTATTTTTTGTGTGATGATGGTTATTACTGCTCCATAAAATGCTGATTTTCTCCGCATGCTGCATGTTATTGCTGACAAATCTTTTTTTCTATTCTCTGTGTGCTGTTGTTGGTTATTATTGGCGAGAATTTCGTTGGTTTTTTTTAGTGTGCTCTTGGTTATTTATGATAAAACAATAAATCTGTGCATTTTTTCTATAAAAGATATGCAAATGTACTCAGAGATTCGTTTAATTTGTGAATTCATGTTAGTAAATAAACTTTAATCAGGCGGAGATTATACCTACCACCAAATGTTATTACTTGCTTGATTACTATAATATATCCAAATATATGAGAAACGCTAACTTTCATGATGGTTTTCCCCTCCCCTTAAGTTACAGTGAAGCCACTCCTTTTTTCGATCGTGAGTGAGCATTCCATATCCCACAAAGGAACTGTTTTGTATTTTTTACATTACAACTAATAATGAATGATAATATATATATTTTCCTGATGTACACGAGAGTTTAAAATTTATAAATAGTGATTTAAACATATGTTTGTGTTCTCTCATTTATTAAATTGAGAAAAATATGTAATCGAAGGAATATTAAGTATTTTGTTTGTAAATGATTTTGAGCGGACTTTTTTTTGTTAATATATTTACTTTGTCTCTCCCTAGATCATCTAAGCTTGTCAAGGTGATATTAGTACAGCTTCATCGCTGGAAAAGAATTATATACTATTTTATGTGTAAAATCTTTTCTCTCTGTCAAGGAGGCGGCACGAGTCTAAGAACGAAGTGTGTGCCTTTTTTGTTTCTCTTCATGTGATGTATTACTGAGTTCCATAATGAAGGAAGAAATGATCCTTTCTTTCTAAATCTAGCATTCTGTGATAGCATTCGCAGAATTGTGATTGAAAGGGCTGTCGGTTGCGTGGTGATTTTCGAGAAATATGCAGTGTTTTATATTATACAATTATTTTGAAAAGCATTATTTTAATGTGTTTTCACTTCCTATGTTTACTGTTTCAGGAAGTCCACCCAGTCATGGCGAATCTGCGTTAGTGAAGCGAAATAATTGCAATGCTTGCTAACGTTTCTAGTGCAGTTTCGTCTCTAAGCGCAGGGGCTTGGACTGGCGTGCAGTCATCTCGTAGTGCATATGTTAAGTATGAGATTTGTGTGGTATCCAGACATCAGACCTATGGTTTGGGAAAAATGAAGATAATTGCGTAATTAAATATTCTCGCATGCAATGACTTGCACATGATGTTTCATCTCTAAAATTAACTTTGAAAAAATATTAATTTTTAGCTCCTTTTCATAAACAGATGTAAGTCTTCAGTGGTTTTCAAAATATCGTACTTCCTTCTGAAGCCATGTGTATGTATGTATGTATGTATGTATCGTATGTATGTATGTATGTATGTATGTATGCATGTATGTGTAAATAACCAAGTGTCTGTATTTCATGTGCAATTTTTTCATAAACAAAATAGCATCTTTAGCAGTTATTTTAATCAATATTTCTAACCTGAATCTGCGCACTTCGTATGTGCGGTCTCCTGCCATGTAAATAATGCCTTGTGTAATAAAAATTTTTTTAGGGGTTTGGGGTATATCTTTGCTTAGTTAAACTGTTTTTGTTTTTGATGGATAAAAGTATTAATTATGAGTCGTTGAAGGTAACAAGGGCGTTTCAGAGGCAATCCGTCAGCCCAATCCTAGTAAAGACTCGAGTGTTGAGTCCGCTCGTTTTGCAGTATGTTTTCTGGTACCATCCAATCTGCACTAAATTTGAATATTATGTGTTTTAGTATGTTGCCTTTGTAAATAAAAGTTCATTATGTGGGCAAGTATGTATTTCATCTCAGTGCACGCATGCATGCGCATGTGTGTGTGTGTGTGTGTGGTAGGATGGTTAAGTCTAACATGTATATAAAACTTGTATGAGATAATATTTTTTTTTTAATTTCTAGATGCAGTAACAGCATCCTAGGATTTATGAAATTTCTAGCGTAAGAATTAAGGGAAGTAAATTTTTTTTGGTCTTACAGAATTTTAGCATGATGGTGAAGCAGCATCTTTATAGGAGGGGAAGAGGGGGGGATGTTTTATTTGATCAATGAAAAGAGAGCTTAAGGAAAGTCTCCTTAAATGGTATCGAAAAGGGCTGGTTCCTGGAACATCAGCAAAATGTTTCATACTGTGGATGTTCAACTGATTGTTCGCAATGAAATGCTAAAACATTTTAAACGAATGTTGGTCATAACTAATGTGGAATAATTTTTGTGTATAGCTTACTTGTTAACTAAAATGGAGTTGTGTAATATGTATGTGTTCTGACTAAATAAATGTATTAAACGAATACGGATTTCTTTTATTTCATAACTTGCCTACCCTAGTGCTTTTGGACTGTTGACGATTATCGAGTCTTATCACAGACCATGACTGCTACCTAAGCGCCTCATGGTGCCACAAAGTCGCGAGTTAACGAGCTTGTCGTAGCAGGCTCGGTCAAGTCTATTGTTCGGGTTCCCTCAGCACTGCGAGACGACATTCCTGAGCGATAAATCATGATGCAGGCGGTGCCTCGCAACCTTATCCCTAATCACCTATGTCATTAGTGGGTGCACTTAGGACTGGGTCCGAGAGTGGTTTGTCATGTTAAGTTATTACCTACATTTCTACCTCCCACCCCTCACAGGCCTGCTACGACCTGCGCATGAGTCATCTGGGTTTTTCCGAAGACAGTGGTACTTCCCCTCCACATACTACATTCCTATTGGTAGGTTCGGTAAAAATACTCTGTTCCTAATGGTTTTTCCAAGAACAAGCAGGTCCGAGGCTATAAAAGGCCGGGATTAGCTGTCGGAGCTTCAGTGTGTTCTTAGAGTTTGAGTGAGCTAGTTCGTGTGTGAGTTTCGCTGCTACCACGATTTCTACCGCCAACGCTACTTCGTGTTCTACAGTTCCACTTCATCGTTTTCTGAGGTATGTTACATGCTTCGTTAACATTGAATGTTTCTCAGCTTTTTTGTAGATTATCAGCTAGCTAGTTTTTTCTCGGTGCACTTATATGTAGGTAACCAGAAATTTTGCAGTTTAAACTTTTATCTGTACTTTAAATATTCTAGCATTTTTGGGGTGTGCATTAGAGTAGTTTTGAGGTTATGTAATCAATAATTTTTAGTTAACTTTGAATATTTTTCAGCTTTAACTTTTATCAGTACTTTAAATATTCTACCATTTTTAGGATTGTACATGAAGGAGTAGCTTTGAGGTTATGTTTGCAAGTTTTTTTATTTAGTAACATTGCTAGTAGTTTAGGTTAGTAAGCTTGAGGGCTAGAGTTTTGAGGTAATATTTGCAACTTTTTTTATTTAGTTACATTGCTATCAGTTTAGGTTAGTAAGCTTGAGGGCTAGAGTTTTGAGGTTATGTTTGCAACTTTTTCGTGTTAACATCTAGCTACATTGTATTCTTAATTCTTTTGTTATAGTTCTCCGTGCGTCGAGCTACCGTTGCGTGTTCCGTACATTGAGGCCAGTCTACCGATTGTTGTGATGCCGTCTACCATTCAGAAATGCCGTTTCTGCTCTGCTACATTCACGGCAGGCAACAACCGCTACCGGCATGAGCGTCAGTGTGCTGAGAACCAGCATCGTGACCACCAGCAGTGCCACCTATGTGGAAAGATGGTCGCTCGCAGTGACAAGATGCAGCAGCACCTTGCATCATGTACTGGAGCTGTCGCCACGACATCAGGCATGCGGTGTAGCTTCTGCTACAAGGCCTTTGTCCGTGCTGATTTTGCTAGACGACATGAGAAGTCGGCTTGCGGTCTTAACCCAAACCGCATAGTGCATTCATGCCAAAACTGTGCTAAGGAGTTCGCCAGGGCAGATAAGTTAAAAGCCCACATCAAGGTATGCAAGGGACCTGCTCCACCTCCAACAAAGAAGCAGAGGATGGCAGCAATTAAGCCTGCAGTTACGCCCAAGCCTTCGACCAGCCGAACAAAGGTGGTGACCGGCATGGGTTTGGCCAATGTCCATGGTTTCATCATCGCCGAAGTAGGTTTCAAGGGCAACTTGAAGACGTACGTGGCAGAAAACACGTCAAGTACTGCCAAGGATATCTGCTCGTACCTGAACTCCATCAAGGCAAAAATAATGAGTCAACTTGTAGAGGAGATAGAGGAGAACGGTCCACTCAAATTCAACATCGTGCTTGAGTGTGATTACGAAAAACCTGTGGATGCCAGCGAAGACAAGAGAGCATTCAAAACCATTAATGTGCCCCTCTACGCAGTTCATGAGGTGGAGGAAGCAGTTACTGAGTCCATCTGTAAGATCTGCAAGGAGGAGGAAGATTACATGGGAAAAGGGTCAGGATGGACTTTGTCGGCCGTTAAGCGACTTCAACTTCGCATAAACAAGCTCGATCCACTCCGTGCCAGCTCCTACATCGAACTGCCTACCACCATCGAGTCAAGACATGCGGTGATAAATCCACAAAACCTCGAAGACCACATGTGTTTTAAGTGGTCTATTCTTGTGAAGTACATGGAAGGTGAGCATCCTGAACGTGTCAACCAGCGCTACCATGACTTGGATGGGAAGTTCAACTTCACGAACATCGAGTATCCTACTCCAATCAGGCAAATACCGTTGTTCGAAAAACAGAACCCTGGAGTCTCCATCAACATTTACAGCATCGACGAGAATCTGAATATTGTACCTGCACGAGTCGCTCCTGAAGAAAAAGAACATCATTTCGACCTTCTGCTCTTGGTTAATGACGATTCGTCCCATTTCACCTACATCAAAAAATTTTCTGCCCTGGTTGGGCCCCAAATCACTGCACACAAGCATAGAATTCATGTCTGCAAAAGATGCTTTAAGCATTATGATGATCAGGATAGGGTTAGTGGGCTCACTGGTCTTCAGTGTTTGGCAAAACACCGTGAGCTTTGCAAACAGCATGCTGCTGTTCGAATGGAAATGCCATCCCCTGTTCAAAATGGGCAGCCACCTGTTCTGCAGTTCAAAAACTTCCACCATGCTGATAAGATGCCGATCGTGGTATATTGCGACTTTGAAGCTATTCTGGAGAAAATCCATACATGCCGCCCGAATCCTGATGAAGCATACACGCTGCAGTATCAAAAGCATAAAGCATACAGCTACTGCATTTATGTGAAAGCTGATAACACCATCATTCCTGTACACCTCACTTCAGCACTTCCATCAGAGCCTGAATTGTATCGAGGTTGTGACGCAGAAGATAAGTTCATTTTTCGCCTTGTGGAGATTGGTCATGATGTACAAAAAATATTTTCTACATCTGTTTCTATGACTCCGCTCACACATTCGCAGAACACTGCTTTTCTGCAAGCAAGTGTGTGTTGCTACTGTGGAGGAAAGTTCGGAGGATCTGCAAAGAAAGTTCGTGATCACAATCACTTTACCGGTGAATATCTGGGGCCTGCATGTAATGACTGCAACCTTCTCAGGCGCAGACCAAAAAAGTTGATTGTGTTCTTCCACAACCTGGCGTACGACCAGAACTTCATTATCAGGAAGTTGGGGTACGACAGTAAAGACATCTTCATAATCCCGAATTCAGAGGAGAAGCTGATAACGTTTACCAAGAAGTTGCATGATAAGTTCAGCATTCAGTTTGTCGATACGTTCCGTTTCATGAGTCGGGGTCTTGCTTCGCTCGCTGAGTTCTTGCCGGCAGACAAGTTTGTCAGTACTGCTGAGTTTTTCGCGCCTGATGAGTTGGAGTTGGTTACCCGCAAGGGAGTCTTCCCGTATGATTTTGTCGATTCTTTTGCTCGACTAGATGATACTAGTCTTCCGCATATCGACGATTTCTACAATAGTCTGACTGATTCCATGATTTCAGAGATGGAGTACGCTCATGCAGTGAAAGTCTGGGATAAGTTTCAGTGTGCTACTTTGGGGGAGTACGCTGACTTGTACCTAAAGACAGATGTTCTGATTTTGGCGGACGTATTCGAGAATTTCCGTTCCATATGTTTGGAGACATATAGTTTAGATCCGTCTCACTATATTTCTTGTCCAGGGTTCGCTTTCGATGCGATGCTTCGTACCACAGGTGTGCAGCTAGAGCTTCTCACAGATTATGACATGTATATGTTTGTGGAAGCAGGTATTAGGGGAGGAGTAGCGCAAAGCATTAAACGGCATTGCGTAGCCAATAACTCCTACATACCTGAGACATATGATGCATCCAAGCCATCTACATTCCTGGAGTACATTGATGCAAACAACTTGTACGGGTGGGCGATGTCTCTGCCGCTTCCAATTCGTCATTTCCAATGGGCAGACACATCCATTGATATCGTGTCTGTCCCAGATGATTCTCCTACAGGCTACATTATTGAGTGTGACGTGGAGTATCCTCACGAGCTCTACGAAAGTCATAAAGACCTACCATTTCTCCCCGTAAATCAGTGTCCGCCCGGCTCAAATCAATCAAAGCTGATGACAACACTTGAAAATAAGGAGCATTACATTGTACACTACAAAAACCTACAGCAAGCAGTATCGAATGGGCTGAGAGTGACTAAGATACACCGAGTCCTACAGTTTGAGCAGTCGGCGTGGTTGGAGCCCTATATTCGGCTGAATACCAACAAGCGGAAAGCCGCAGCCAACGAGTTCGAGAAGGAGTTCTTCAAGCTCGCTGTGAACTCAACATTTGGCAAACTAATGGAGAACAAGAGGCGGAGGCTCAAAATGGAGTTGGTGTGCTCTGAGAAGAGGTTCAAGAAGTTGGTGTGTCGTCCTTCCTTCAAGGACCGTACAATGTACGAACCGAATTTGTCTCTAGTCCACCTTAATCACGAGACCATCATTTTCGACAAGCCGATCTATGCCGGGCTAGCAGTACTCGACCTATCAAAGACTCTAATGTATGACTTCCATTACAACACCATGAAACCCCGTTACCATGACAATATTCACCTGATGTATATGGATACAGACAGTTTCGTGTATGAGATCCAGACACAGGACTTCTACCATGATCTCAGAGCCGACCCTACACTGATGTCTAAATTCGACACCAGCTGCTACCCTTCCGACCACCATTGCTTCTCCCCCATCAACAAAAAGGTTGTTGGAAAGTTTAAGGACGAGTGTGCGGGAGAAGTGATGGAGGAGTTTGTAAGCCTACGGGCCAAACTCTACGCCTACAGGTGTGGTGGTAAGAGCGAGAAAAAGGCCAAGGGCATCCAGCGATGTGTGGTCAAAAACCACATAACATTCGATGACTACCTGGATGCCCTGCAAGAACACCGCACAATGAGGGCAGGTGTTAGAGCAATTCGCTCCCGGCAGCATATACTATACAGCGAATATAGCAATAAGCTGGCCATAACGTGGGAGGACGACAAACGGCTCATCTGCGAAGATGGTATCCGCACGGTCCCCCACGGATATGTTGGAGGCGACGAATAATTTTTTTCTGTACATAGTTTTTGATGTAAATAGTTTGGCAGTTTGGTTTTTTCCATTTATTTTATAGTTTTTCTGATTTCGTTGTATAGTTTCCGTTTTTGTTGTGTAAAATATGTTTTTAATTTAATAAATACAATTTTACCTACATGTTGTTTATTATTTTTAATATAGAACCTATATCCCCCGAGGTACTGATACTTATAAATGTCTTACAGAATGGTGAAATGTAATTATACACAAACATTAAAATATCTGCTTCCATGCAGCTTTTAAACACGAGTACGCAAACATGAGAAGGGAATATTACTTGTGAGTTAGGACTCAGAAAAATTTCTGGTCCACTAAGATGGAGTAATAAATGTTTTTTTTTTAATTTTCATTACTTAAACTATCGCATCCACAACGCTAGTATTGATAAAATATATTTTAGTGAAAACCTATAAATGATAAGACTTTAAGAATAATGGTGGTTACAACAACAAAATGACTGTGGATTTTGTGGATTGTGTGATTTATTTTAACAAAATTTGCGAATTTTTTTGGTTATAAGGGTCATAATAATGTTAATAGAGAATTGAAACTCGACCTTACATACACTGGCGTACTTTAAAAACCTACACTTGGTGATACCATCAGATGAAATCAAGATGGTGGTCTTCACTAAATAAGATGGCTGCCTCCGGCAGGCAGCGATGGTGTATATGTTTTATTTTGATAATAAATTTATTTTAAAGAATGCGGTGTAACGAAAAATTGTAACAGGGGTGAGTGGGGTGTTCGATGACGATATCATTGTAACAGAGGAGCGGGTGCTAGATGGTGTATTCGTAATGTAGAGGAGTGGGGTGTTCGATGCATAGGTTTTTTTAATTAAAATTTTATTAAATAATATATTTTTTTCATTTAAATCGGATAATAAATAAAGATTTTCAAGATGGCGGACGAAACTCGAAATGTCGGAATGTTCTAGAAAACAAAATTGCTGAATGTTCTAGAAAACAAAATGGTGGTTAAAACAAAATGGCCGCCGGGGTCAAAGGATAAAGTCAAATCCAAGATGGCCGCCGAAAGTGACGTAATCCAAAATGGCTGCCGCGGATCCCTGGATCCCCCTCCCTCCTCCCCTGTCCCAGGATCGGCTATACTTATCTACTCCTATGGTAGGGTAGAAATTATGTAATAAATTTGTTTGTATTTTTTTTTATTTCTAGAACCAGTATTTTTTCTGGTAATTACAATTAAATAATCCTCTTTTTTATTGGCCGATGATTGAAGCAAGGACAGTTATTCATCGATTCAGTCAGTTCATTAATGAGCAATTGTTTGATAATATTTGGAATATGTTACATTTTTATATTTATTGAAATTAGTATATTTACCTATAAAATAAAATTTTTGTATCAGCCAAGTATTAAACAAGAAGAGGAACCGATCGAATCAATCAGTATATTATTGCGTATTTTGTTGATGAATTTTGCCATTTTTCCCGAATTTCTAGTTAAATAATTACAAATTTCCAAGATGATGTGCAATATGGCGGACACTCTGGCAATAAATGATAGCTGCACTCGAGGTAAAAATTAAACTAACATGGCGGTAGCATACTCTAGCAGACGAAAAAACAAGATGTTGGCCTCCAGCATACGAAAACAAGATAGTGGCCTTCAGCTGACAGACACAAGATGGTGGCCTCCAGCAGACGATAACAATATGGTGGACGTGACGTCATACAAGCCGGCGATATATATATGCCTTGGCATTAGTGGTGGGAGGTGAGTCTGTCAGTGGTTTCTGTGGAGGAAGGATCTTTCGTCATTTTAATTTTTTCCTCTCCAGATTCAATGACTTAAGTGCTTTTTAATACTATTTTATTATAGATTGATTAATTAATTTTTCCATTTTTTGTGATAATAATTACGGATTTTAAAGATGGCAGCCGTAACGAAAAGTGAAACCTTTCTGAAATCCAGGATGGTGTTTGTGACGTAAGCAGTTTTTTATTAAAATTTTATTTCAATTGTAATTAATAATTTCCTAATGTTTATATTTAAATTACATTATTACTCTCGGCGCGAATCTGAGGACCGAAATAGATTAATTAACAAAATATTTGAAGTAAGTAATTATATTTTTTAATTTTTTTTAATATTTTCGGAATTTTTGTTAATAAATTTAAGATTTCATGTTTATTTGGAAGGTCAAGGTCTTGACCTTGGGTGAGTTAGTGTGGCTTGCTTTTAGGATTCTGAAGCAGTTTTTAGGAATTTTGGTTCTTTCAAAGACAAACCTTTTTGAGGTTTTTCGAATATCGAATTTTTGTAATTTTAGGAATAAAAAGGGGAAATTTTCCCTCAAAATGGGAATTTTTTCTTTGAAATGACTAATTTTTGTTTTTTAATATTTTTTGGGTTTTTTCTAAAATTTTTCCAAAAAAAAATAGAAATTTTGGTTGATTTTGGTGGATTTTTTGTAAATTTAGGAAAATTTAGAGTAATTTTTGGCGAATTTTGGCGAATTTTGAAGGTCAAGATCAAATTTCTAGGTCATACAAGATGACCGTCCTTAACCCTGTGCCATCATAGGTCATAGACGTACAAACAGCCAATGTGTATCATTTCTCTATGTCCACCACTCAGTCATATAGCGCTATGCATTTTGCTTTAACTCGTGGACCATATATCACCCTGTGTTTAGCCCGGAAAATGCCGGGTACTGCAGCTAGTGTTTCATAAACCAAGAGTCTCATTGCTCGGGGGGGAACAAACAGCAAAACGTTCAAAAAGAAAGTTATTCTTATTCTAAACGAGTTTTAGGCATGAAGATACAGCGTTGGAGAATTTAATATAAATAGAAAGACTTGATGTAGCACAGAAGTGCTTTTGGAAGTAAGCACCAATACTTAACTGCAATTTTGTCCCAAGAAATTGAAATATATGTGACAAGTTAATAACGTTTTCGCTGTAATTTAATATATTTCGTCGTTCAACGTTGTTGTAGTATGGCGAGAAACAGTTAATGATTAATTTTGAGTTTAATACCAACTGAACTAGATTCATTGAATAAATCGTTTCAGAAGAAGTAAATATTTCTGCAAGAGTATTGTGGCAATACATTCCATGATAGTTGAAGATAGTTCGCCACGACCAGTTCATTAACGTGAGAACCGGCATCTTCGTGAAAGGAAGGACGCCATCAGTTCCTGAGGCCGGAGTCGACGAGGCAGCGGTAGTCTGCAGTCTGACGCCGGCGCCGTTTCCCCAAGCTGATTCCTACTTCTCCAAGACACACTGAACGAGCTGTGACAATCAAGACACTGATTCGAGTCCGACCAAGTTAGCTAGTGGAGGTTATGTTTGTGTATTCTTCAATCAAGGTTTTGAAACTGTATCCTAGTTTTTCGAAGAAAGTTCGTATCCAAAACATTTTAGAGTTGATTTCAAATTTTTATTTAAATATTTTAAATATTAAGTGTCGATATTGCTTAATTACCTTAAATAATTACGAATTTATCGACTGATTCCAATTATTTAATTTTAATCTTAAATATTACTTAACTTTTTCATTGCCTTGTCAATAAACAGCTTGTAGTATTTACCCAGAGGTAAAGTTCTACTTTAACTGAGACATAATTATGGTGAATTTAACCTTAATTGAACACAAAAATTTTATTTTCAATCAGTGACATAATTATTTTGGACTAAGTCACGGAATGTTATAGTATGAATTATTTTAAAATGTTTTAAATAACTCGTAATAGAATCACTATGCGTAACTGTTGGATTCATTATACTCGCTTGATCTGCAGTAGATTAAGCTTAAGTTCACAGAAACTAAGTGTGGTTATTACATGAAAACGCAAAAAATTTTTGTAGCTACACAATTTTCACGTAGGGCAATTTTTATTGGAAACATAAACTTCAGTTCAAATAGTTAAATATTCGATATAATTCCTAGACGTTTTTAAGATGGAGCAGCAAGAACAAATGTTGAAGATATCACATTACTAGTGGAATTATTTTAGTCCTCATGATCAGTACAGTAAGTAGTGGAAATGTTAATTATTTTATTCTTTATCATTGATTTCAATTGTTTCGGGTCATAATTATATGGGTGTTGGTAAGAATTACTGCCCAAGGAATTGATGCGTTTACGAAGGGCTATACAGCAGGGAAATGCTGTCCCTGCGACAAACCCTATTCTCAGAATATTGTTCACCGAATTCGTGAGATCACCGAGAGAACCCTCGCACTGTAATATAAAAATCTATGATCTCTCTTTTTCTTTACGTCACTTGATGTGATTTGAAAAAAAAAAATTCTTAAAACGGTGTGGATGCCGGTTACTGAAAAAAGAATATTTAGTGGTGACCCTAAAGGTGTTTAAAATATACATGATATAATTGAAGGTATTTCCTAGGCACGTGAAGGACTGCAAGCGTGCTGTGCCGACAGGACTCCGAGGACATGACCAAGCTCCGCCGCAGCGCCGTGCACATGGGCCTGTGCCTGCCCGCGTCCTGCCACCCCCAGGATCTCCAGGCGCGCCTGGACCGCGAGCTGGCGCTCCTGGGCCAGGACTCGGGGGTCCTGCTGCGAGCGCGCGTCCGGCCCCAGCTGTGCAGCTCCCAGGGCGAGTCCTTGCCGCTGTCTCCGGGGGAGCTGGCCTACAGGTACACTCCGCCGCCTGAGTATTGGAGTGTTCTATGTCCACTTTTTAGGTTGTTTATGCCATGGACACTAAATTAATATTAGTATTCATGTGTACTATATCCACGCAAGTCTACGCACATAAAAATGTTTGTTCTTAATTTAAGACCAATATTATTTTGTTCTATGTCATGATATTCATAGTTGTTTGAACTTTCAAATGCTTATATCTCAGTTCCGACTTCAATGGACATAGAACACTCCAATTCTCAGGCGACGACTCGTCACGCTCTTCGTTTCTTCAACCATTCTACCTTATATTTCGTGTTTGTTTGCAACATTGGAGCACGTGAATTTGCTTGTAACTGAGGAGAGATGTTTACATATATCACTCACCAGTACCTACTGAGAGAATCACTCATTAACTTTTTAAAATATCTGTGTGGTTAAAGAAACCGCTTAAAAATACAAAATATTTAGAGTGAAACTTATTTTGACGGGATAGGAATAAAATTTAAAGCCCGAAATTTAATGCACCATTATCGTGAAACATTGTTGTGAAACGTTTCTGGCGCGAAAAAGGGCGGAGAATAGGTTGCGAACGGCGCAGAGAACTCGTCGGGCCTCGTTGCCTTGAGCGGGCTCCACGTGGCAGCGTGCGGCTCAGGTTGAACCCCGCCATGCTGCAGGGATAGGCGGGTCGCGGCAGTAGGGACCCGCCTGCGCCTGACGCCACGCCGACTTGCTGGCATCTAGTAAGGGAGTATTTGTACAACGGGGTTTGAGCTTATTTTGAAGTGAGTAATAATTTAGTTAATTCACGTTTATTTAGAAAATTGTTTTCTTTTTCTCTCTATTAGTCTGTCTCTCTCTCTCTCTCTCTTTCTCTCTCTGCAGTTTTATCTCTTAAGATATACGTATTAGTCGATTATTCAATCGCCAAAGAAATTTTACTTCTACCACGTGTATTGAGTTACACACACTACATTTTTTTTTTAGGTAATACTTTATTTTATGGTTGGCCAAATTTAAAAATTTTACATTGCATGTACATGTCCGCTAAAATTTATCTTTACTGTGAGTAACACCAATTTTTTTTACTTGATGTTGGATAGCTTAACCGTCATCCAAACACGTTTAATTAATATTATTGCTGAAACTTTACTACATAGACAGCATCAAAATAGATATGATCATAAAGAACAAATTTTCATACATAACATAAAAAATATGAAAACAAACAAAAGATATACAATGATATTATGTCTCAAACTTATCAAAGTAGTTCAATATTCGATTATCGTTTCGATATTGTATTACCTCAAATATAGTCATCATCAAAACATATCACCAAATTGTGATACATAATTAGGTTTATGTTTTCATAGATAAAATATTCAACATCAAATCATTACTTGTACAACTTTCAAGATTATCTAACTGACCTATAAACTAAATTTTAATGTTAAATACTAATTTATCATATTTTCTACTATTCATAAAACTCTATCAATAGTCAAAATCAATGCAAAATCCAAGTATTATAAAATATGCCTAATTTTAAATAACTAGACGAGAGAACTATTTTTAAATTTTTTTTAAATCTAGGATCTTGTCTTTATTTCAATGTTACTCAATTGACTTTAAACAGAGTTGTTCTCAAACGAAAAGTTGCTAGTAAAAGTCGGACTACTAGTGTTTAGTCATAATCCTAAAATTATAATATCATGTAAAAATTATTCGCAAACCCCTACTTCTGTAAACTCTGAGACTATTTAACACCTCAATGCCTAATTTAGCATGCGTGAATTATGAACAAAATATGATGCGCCCATTTAGACGATACTACTTCATCAGGTTAACTATAACCTGAAATAATATTTAATAAAATAACATCACTAACTGGATGCACTATCAACCAATTACTACTAAGGTACCTATTCCTCGGTAAAATGTTATATAAGCATTACACATATATTTAACTGTCAACTATAGTGAACCTATCAATAGTCTCTTCATTTCACTCATGTTGGTGTCGCAAAATTTATTCAGCACAAAACTAAAAAATATGAATAATTTTTTAATAAAATTACGTATTATTAGCTTAATACGCCTATTCTAATAATTAGTATTGTTTATATTACATTACAATGCGATTTAATTTAAAGGAATCGTATATAATCGCAATTAAGTAATGTTAAATCTCCCTTATAATTTTTTCGTGGGTGGGGTTTGGCAAATTTATAACAATTCTCTCTAATGACTTTCGTTATTTCGCATAGTCCTTCGCATAGTAAACATAACTTTTTCGTCAATAATTTCCAGAAAATACTTATCAAATTAGTTAATTTTAAAACTAAAGCGCCAATCTATAATTTTGTCACTTGTTGGCATTACGTCGCCTCTTTCGATCTTCTGCTGCTGTCTTCAACCGATTTCGTACATTCTTTTCTAGTTCACCCAATATTTTATTGGTTTCTAACTCTAATTCCAGTGTTATATCAGGATTTACTTGGGGTGAAATGGACGATGGGAGTGTTTCGGATATTTTTGCAGTTAGGACTTCATATGGTGTCACTCCTGTTGAACTGTGCACTGTATGATTCATGATACACTCGATGATAAGTAGCCGGTTCTTCCAGCTTTGTTTTATTCATGACAGAATATGCGTAACATATTCCCTAAGTTTCGCATCTGCCTTTCTACTGGATTACTTAGTTTTATCCGAGATCAGCTGGCCAACCTAGTTACAGAATGGTTTATCATGCGAATACATAGCCTATCTTGAGCAAGGTGACTCCTACCTCCGTGTGGTACCGCTGGTGTAAAACGAACAGGAGCTAGGCCAAAAGGATGGGATAAATCCCTGTGGTACTCCCTTGAGACAGGAGACACCCTGACAACGACCGGTGAGAGGTTCCGCAGGCATGCATTTTATCGCGTTCAGGCCAAGATCCCGTCGCTACATGCTCAACATATACTTCCCGGAAGCAAAGCGAAAACTCTGATGAGGGGGGTCCTGTGAGGGACGCCCACAAATGACAGACTCATTGGAGCAATTGGAGCAATTGGAGCAATTGGAGTTGTTGGAGCAATTTGAGCTTTGGAGCTCTTGGAGCATTGGAGCATTTGGAACACTTGGAGCACTTGAGCACTAAGAGCTGTTGGAGCTGTTGGAGCTGTTGGAGCTGTTGGAGCATTGGAGCAGTTGGAGCCTACAGTATATTGGCGAGATCGTATTCCTGTGACGAGATCGTATCACACCAGATCGAATTTGCTTCCTTTTTGCTACATACTCGTCCTGTGTGTATTGCATAAGCTGTGTGTTTACTGTGTGTCCATTGCTTATCCAGTATGTGTGGACTGTGTGCGTTCATTGTGTGAACTGTGTGTTCATTGCATGTCCAATGTATGTGTTTACTGTGTGACCATTGCGTATCCTGTGTTTCTGTACTGAGTGTACTGTATGAGTCCTGTGTGTCCAGTGTGTGTACTGTGTGTACTGTGTGTATTGTGTGTTTTTTACTTTTGTTGAATGCGTCACGTTTTGTTAAATGTGCGTAGTCAAATCTGTAGTAGCTCTAAATATAAACAAGTTAAAAACACTCTTTATATTGCTAAAATATTTAGTCAGGGATTTTTGGTCCTGTAGCAAACATAAAACATATTCCGTAGGTCTTATTGCTTGTAATCGATTTTAACTATAATGTATGGCTAAAAGTTCGAAGACTTTGTCTTGACTGCTTGAAATATTTTATATTAGCTATCTACGCTAGTCTTGTGGTTCAGAAATGTCTGGCCTATACGTCTGACATTGTACGTGACCTGGTCTCGTGGTCCGAAGACACTTGGCCTATACATATGGTATTGTACATGAACTGGTTGGAATGTATCATCTGTTTTAGGCAGCGTGACAACATATTTAATTCGTCAAATACGTATTTTGTCTAGAGTGCTTTTTCGTAGAGTGAATTAACCCTCTACTGCATACTGTGACACATATGGATAAAGCATTTTAGACTTTTCTCCACAAACAAAATTACTCCAGGACAGATGCTGCATGGGGTTCCATATGTGTTACAAGCTACAGAAACCATTTCTGGCAGCACCTGATGATCATTACATAAACAAAAATATAATTTTTTGTGTATATTATATATTGTTAATTATTAATATTTACTGGACGAAAATTTTCAGTTATAGATATTTTTATATTACTTTTTTTTCTCCCGATAACTCAATATTGTGCCGTATATGGCACTAATCGTTTTTATTAAATAAAAAATTCAAAAATTAAGTTAAAATTTTTAAAATATTTTTGCTGTAATCTTCATGCTGTAAATGATAAACATATTTTTTTTCCATAAATATAAATAAATTCATGCAGTAGAGGGTTAATAAACTCCACGAAATGTAATGGGAAACATAATTTAAAATTTATTTTAAGCTTTAGTTACTTTTATCTTTGGCTGAGAATCAAGCCAACGATGGAAATATATCGCGTCAGTAATTATTTTAATAAATGGTTTTCTGTTGTTGATTTTTAGAATGTTTTCCGTATTTTTATTACAATAAAAACACATTTCCAAGATTGCGGTCATGCCGGCTCAACGGAGGCTAGTATATAAGGAACTTAGCTGCTTTTAAGATTATTAACTCGATTTATTAAATAAGTATTTTTTTCTAAAACATTTTTTTAATTGATCAAGTATCGAACTAATGACGGGAATCCATCAATTCAATCAGTAAATAAATGAGTGTTTTATTTGATTAATTATGAAATTTTTTCCGATTTTCTAGGTAATTGTTTTGAATTTTAGATTGTGGCCAATTTGTTATAACTGAGTACTGGAGGTTTCATATTTATTGGAATCCTTATTTTTTACAGAAAATTTGATTTGTTTGCATCGACTAAGTATCAAACAAAATACAGGAATTGATCGAATCAATCTTTATATAAATTGTATATTTTTTTAATGGATCATGGAATTTTTCCCTGATTTTTAGCTGAATAATTACGGATTTTCAATATGGCGTCCAAACGTCAAGATGGTGGGCGCCAAAGAAATAACAATTTTTTACTGCACCCCAGTGGGTAAAGATTAAACTTTTAATGGCGGTAGCACACTCTAGCAGACGAAAACAAGATGGTGGCCTCCAGCAGACGAAAACAAGATGGTGGCCTCCAGCAGACGAAAAAAAATGGTGGACATGACGACATACTCGCTGGCGATATAGGTACCTCGGCATAAGTGGTGGGAGGTCAGCCTGTGGGTGGTTTCAGTGGAGGAACGATCAATCACCGTTTTTTTTTCTCCTTTACCTGGGTCTAACCAAGGACTGTATTAAGAAAATATGTTTTTAAAATAAAATTTTATTAAAATTTGATTAAATAATGTCACGAATTCGAGAATCCTACACCTCCACGTGCTGGTCGAATGCTAGCAGGTACTCGTGTAATTCGTATTTCCTACTTTATACATTTTTGAGCCAGTAGCGAAATGTATTTCCGGATATCGGCGTCGAGAGACTCAAGAACAGTATGTAGTTCGGTAGTGTGCCTGTTACGACTGACACTGATTCATGTTTGACGATAAATGATCGAAACCTTGTCTGTACCTGCCTTTATATAGAGGCCAGTCCTTGACTATAAATAGGAATCCGTTCCTGTTTTTCTAGCACAAAGAGCACATTTCTTTAAAATTCCTGAAACGTCATGTCGGTGTTTACGTGATCATCGTAAGCAAAACGTAAATTAGGATGGTCCATGCGAAAAAAAAGGTATTATGATGTACACGTTTTCTCGTAACAAATGTTTCGGTATTCGACTCTATGTTTGACACAGGTAAATGCAGTCTAGTTTTGCATGTCCACCAAGTACTCTTGTATTATGCCCTGCTTCTTGCCCACGATGTCGCCGAAAACTATTACAGAATTGGCTCTTGTTTCACTACGTGGCAAACGTTTATGTTATCAGTAAACGGAATACTCCAGGCCTTCAACCGGTCGTAGAATCGTAGACAATCGCTGGTAGTTTGGGTGTTGCAACATCTTTGAATACATTTATGAATCTAAAATCGTTTGATTCTTCCAACAGACTCAGTAGAACGCTCGTTTTGTCGCAGTTGGACGGGCCTGTCATAATTCATCGTATGGTAGAAGGCAATGACGAGCCATGTCGCTATCCGTGCGCACTGACTTCGTCATCTTGCGTGATGCGCACGGGCAAACACACTTCTTGCTTGACGAATTGCATGGTACTGACGTAATTGTATATAAGTAAACCCATTAATACTTTCGGCTCAGTTGCGTATATGCCTAGAAGATGTAAGAACAAAAAACACATCGGCGCAGGACTCGTGAACTCGCTGATAAATAATTTACCTTTCGAACTACACATTCCAGACTACAGATTGTGTGGTCCAGGAACGAATCTAGCCAAACGGCTAGCTCGAGGTGAAACGGGTACTAATTATCTTGACGAGAAGTGCAAGCAGCACGATATTGCCTGTTTCCTCAGCAAGGATCTGCAATCAAGACACCGAGCTGACGAGATATTGGCAGAGGAAGCCGAAGATATAATAAATTGCCATACGCAGTAATTGTAGAGTAAATCGCAGCATGGGGCGTAACCAAAATGAAGGCCAAGAATAAATTAGAATGGGTGCTCGTGCTCGCCGAACCAGGCCCCACAAGGCCAAGCGCAAGACTGGTTCCGGCGTGCGAAAAGCCAAGAAAAAAGACAGACTCTCGACCAGAGCATTACTGGCGGATTTCTACCACAATCTTTACCTGCATTAGGCTTCCTCAGCAACCTCATCGGAGCTACGGGTGGTATAGTGCGGACAATCAACACTTCCAATAACGAGCGCAAGCAGTTGGAGGAAGCACTAAGACACAATGCTAGCATGGAAGCCATTGCCATGTATAAAAACACTGCTCAGGACTCTATTTAATACCCCACAAATTAGGGAGAGGCATGAGAAAGAAACGAGTAAATATTCCTAAGTTCTCTGCCAAAACGTCCGCTCACCAATATGTACTTAACTAAGTACGCTCGACGCATAGTTTTCTCTCAGATGGGATACTGCCTTAGAGGTGTTCAGGCGTAATCCCACGGATGGTAGCTTCGCACCACCGATCGTTCGACCAAGTGCGTGAGCCAGTGGCCCGTACTTGCTGTTCCTCTCGTACTCAGCAGGCATACTGAAAATACGTTATTTCCGAGGAGTATTTATGCAAGACAATTTACTTAGCAAGGCAAAGACACGCGAGCGGGATAGTATTAATTTAGATGCCTCGCCAGGTCTCGGCACACACTGGGTGGCATTAATAAAGTCTGGAAGAAAGCTGAGTACTACTACAGTTACGAAAATTTTAGACCATCGCCATAACTCTGACGGTACCTGGGACGGTCTACTACACTGTACTTCAATTACGAAACAGAACAGTCGCCTAACCAAAATAAACTGCGGAAACAGGTGCCTTTTATGTAAAAAAATATATTTCATTCATGAATATAGGTTGTTCATGTTAATAACACTTACGTTGACAGGTTTAGTTCGAAGCTGCGGGCAGTCCATTTCCCGCCTCTGAAGTCTGAAGGTGAATGGTGTATCGGACTCACGGATTTTTAAACGTATGATGAAATACTGAATATATATAAAGATAACTGCCCGATCTTCCTCCTGAAAAGTTAGGAGATCGCTTAAGAAATACAGTTACCTGTTGGATCTTACGAAATTGACGACATTGCAAATTACATCAAGATAAAAGTACCACAGGATGTAGACTTTCAACTGCATGGAAACCCAAACATTCCAAAAATGATTCTAACATGCAGTGAAAATTACGACTTTACGCAACCTAGGATCATAGGCACGATGCTTGGATTTGAACCAAATATTTACGATACAGGAGAAACGTACGGATCTACGCTAGCATTAAAAAAATTGCCCATGAATAACATACAAATAAACTGCAATTTGGCGAGTGGAACATACCTCAAAGGAAGACTAAAAAACAAGTTACACGAGATTTCGTCAATGGTCCCGCCAATATGTAAACGGGTTGAAGTGCCACAAGATATCATTTACATTCCAGTCGTCGTGAGATCACACTAAGTCATCGTCAGAATCGTTGACCAGCGAGGATGCTTGGCATATTTTCAAGACAAATAAATTACATTGCATTTGCACTTGAAGCAATAGGCATAAAGTTTGTGACACTGAACAGTTATAAAAGAAATCGCATTAGCGTACAAAAGCCCAGTTCTATACCAGATGTCGGTGCATTAATAGAGTAAAATTTATACTCAGTATTGGTCAAGTGCCGAATAAATATAGAAGACAAAATTCAAATGTGGAATACCCATTAATTTTTGATTACAGCCTTGCGAAAATTGAACTGCACAAGTACCAGCCTTTCCTGCTCGGGGCGTACGTGCTTTATTCCAAAGTACGCAATGCTGTACAGTACCAATATATCTGTACTTTACCTTCGCTATCATTTCCACCTATAAGAGGTTCGCTGACAAAGGCAGATGGCACGCATCCAACAACGACGACAGTATCATGAAACGGTATTCTTCACATAATCGAGTGCATTATATATGAGTAGTATGTTTTGGTATGTCCTGGCACAAGGCTTCAGGCTGTGGTGCCTAGTGCCGACCACCATTTTGGATTTGTGACATCACGATGGCCATCTTGAACTCAAAAATTCCTCAAAAATGGCTCAAAATGACTCAAAATTTCCCATTTTCGCGGGAAAAATTCTCGTTTTCTTCCACAAAAATTCAAAAATTAGGATTTCAAAAAACCTCATAAGACTTTTGCCTTAAAAAGAACACAAAATCCTAAAAGCGGCTTAAAAGTCCTAAGAGCTAGCCGCTCTTAGCCTTTGACGTCATCTATGATATTTTCGTAACAGTTACCATTTCCGTTACGGCCAACATCTTGAAAATCTTTACTTAATATCCTATTTTGATGAAACAAAATTTAAAATTTATAAAAACTTTAAATAATTAAAATTTAATAAAATATTACATAAAAACCACCGTTGCACATATCGTTACAGTCGTCATCTTGGATTCTATAAATGTTGCAATTACGCCCATCATCTTGGTTGACTATGTCATCGTTACACTTTTCGTTACGCCCACCATATTGGATTTTAGATCGTGGCACTTTTCGTTACGGCCGGCATCTTGGAAAACCATAATTTTTTTGATATAAAATGGGGAAAAATTTCAAAAATTATAATACAATTTTATAAATCTCATTTTAATAAAATAATATTTAAAAATGCACTTAGGCCTTGAAGTCATCGTTTCGAACCCGGTAAGAACAAAAAATAAACAAATTGTCGATAGATCCTTCTTCCACAGAAGCCACCTGCAGACTGGCCTCCCACCACCAATCAGTGGCGGATCCAGAGGTTCACCTCGGAGGGGGCACTCTAGGATTTCAGAGTAGCCAGAGAAAAAAAATGTCTTAAAATTACTAAATTTGTATTTAATCTACTCACACTACACATAACATCCAACCACCAGATGTTATGATTCTACAAGAAATTCATTAATCATATTGAAATATTTTTATTGGTTTCAGAAACAATCATTTTTGTCGGCAATATAAATGTAGCAGACAAATGGTTTTTCGGGGGGGGGGGGGGCACTTGCCCCTGGTGCCCCCCCTTGGATCCGCCACTGCCACCAATACCAAGGTATATATCATCAGCTGGTATGACGTAATGTCCGCTATCTTGTTTTCTTCTACTGGAGGTGGCCATCTTGTTTTCGGCTTTTAGAGTGTGCTACCATCATGTTAGTTTAATTCTTACCCGCTAGAGTGCAGCAATTATTGTTTATTAATGAGGCATCAGCCATCACGACATTTGAATGCCATTTTGAAAATTCGTAATTATTTAGCTACATATTCGGGAAAACTTCCAAAATTCATTAAATAAATTTGCAATCAGTATACTGATGGTTTCCTGTCCTCGGTTCGATCCCTGGACGATGCAAAAAAAATTAATTTTATGTAAAAAATATCAATTTCAATAAATCATGTTCAAAATTCTTAAAGGGCTTAAAATCCTTTATATTAGCCTCTAGTAAGCCGTTATGAACGCCATCTTAGGAGTTTTGTCATAATTAACCTAGAAATTCTGGAAAAGTTACAAATTCATCAAAAAAATCACACATTAATTTACATAGTGACTTGCTACTTGGTTCGATCCCTGGGCGATACAGAGCAACTTTAATTAAAAAATAGCACAAAAGTAACAAGTTCGAGAAATAAAACACCTCAAGTTCTTTACAAAATACAGTTTATTACATAATATCTATACTACTACAAGTACAAAAAACACAGGCAAATTACTTATGTTTTGAGCATTTCCAGATTTATACTGTCTTCTTAGAGTACGAAATAAGTCCTTTACATGTCTTTACATGTCTTTTCAGAGCATTTCCACGTGACACTTGATTGCCACAGTTTTCATACACAGAATAATTATCGATTTCATTGAAAGGACAGTGATATATTTCATGATGTCTTACATGTTTTATTCATACTGATGCCTTGTCGCAGTATATACAACTTGATTCTGATGAATGTACAGCCAGTCTATCACAATTCCTGAGGTGTCTTTTTAATCTTCCATAGTGTATAAACTAGTTACAACACCTGTTGCACTGATATTTAATACGTTCAGAGTTCTTATTACAATTGTGTATTACACAATCACATAATTTCAAGTTTTTGATTTTGTCACAGTACGTACAGTGGAGTGATGTAACGTCGTTAGATGCTCCTTCCTTCATCAATGTCGCTGGCACTGTTGACAACCATTGTAACACCGCTGCAATGTTAACTTCTAAAGCCTTCGAGGTCTGCTCTGCGGAAGATGGTGTACGCGTCGAAATCTCCTGCTGTGCTGAGAGAGTAGGAGAGCTGTTGACGTCGTTGTCATCGGACTCTGCACTGTTGATGGTAGGCCTTTCATCCAGGTCGGTGTTAATAGTGGTAATGATGTCATCGAGTTCTCAAGAAAAGCTACTGGTCTATTATGTTATGCATGTCTAACTATCCGATCCGCACAGCATCGCAGACAGAGACGGACTGAATTTATCATCATCTGGATCCCACATATACATTCTCATTGGCTGGTTCAATACATGTGTCAAAACAAAAACCATGTTAATTATGCTTGCACTTAACTTTCTCGGAGCGGCTAGCTCTTAGGACTTTTAAGACGCTTTTAGGATTTTGTGTTCTTTCTAAGGCACAAGTGTTATGAGGTTTTTGAAATCCTAATTTTTGAATTTTTGTGGAAGAAAACGAAAATTTTTCCCGCGAGAACGGGAAATTTTGAGTAATTTTTAGTCATTTTGAGCCATTTTTGAAGAATTTTGAGGAATTTTAGATTCCAAGATGGCCGCTGTGACGTTACAAATCCAATATGGCGGTCGGCACCATGCAACCACAGCCTGAAGCCTGTTCCAGGACATACCAAAACATACTACTCATATGTACTTAATGGTGTTCAGGTAGACCCGAAAACAGATGTAGGTGTATCATCCGCTATGAAAAATTTCCTTTTGCTGATACCGCAAAAAACTGTCTGCTGAAAAGATGGCAGGCTGTAGTCTCGAGGATTAATACATGCCGAAGGAAAATGCGGAGTTTGTGTTTCTCCTTACATTCTTCTTGGATTTGCTAAAGACTACAAGCATATAGTAATTAATTCGATACAAGACTTCGTATTGCTTTTAGCCAACACGCACATTAATACAATTGTTTCTGCTGCAGAAAACCCACAGGATGTCTCGCTAACACTATATTCTATTGAGTGAATGCTGCCTCACGTCAAAGTCAGCACGGTCTAACATATAAATATGCTAAAATACATAGAAAATGTAAATAACATTGACATACCAATTTCAATCCTGGAGGCTGAAAACGTATCCTGGCTTGCCTCAAAGTCAGCATATTAATTAGATAGTGAATTCCAGCTAAGCTACGGAAAAACCAAGATACATCTACGTCGGCCTTCAGACTGGAAGACAGTTAAATGCAAGAGTGAGCCGCTCCGTGTTCGATAACCACCAAAAACATAATGTAAAATTATTTCTAAACAGCGAAAGCTACCCATACGTGGACATGAACATGGACTTTGAAAACATAATGTTTCTATTCGCATATCAAATGTATTCTATGTTTTAGCAAGCATAGCATGGTCGCGGACAACCTACTGAGTCCTGAAATTTTCTAGAACAAGTCTCTATTAATGGTGTTTGACGTTTCCAAACAAGACGATGGAATAAATTCAAACATAATCGACTGTAGAATCGAGATATTGACGAGCGCAAATACTCCACCAAACATTTATGCTTTTTGTCTGATACTTCACGATCGAATTGCATCGTTCAATTGCCGAAAAAAGTTTGTGAAAATTCTATCATTAATAACGATACATTTTGCGAGATTAATATAGTTCGGGCTAGAATTCCTACTGCTAAGATGTACTATAATCTGAACAGTTTACAGAGCCAAAACGGATACGTCCTCAAGGAAATTCCCGTCACCTATTAGGACGATTGCAGAACTCTTATCCGCACTTTTTAGCCACCGTATCCCTGGAAATTACGGGACGAAAAATTAAACGCTCATATGAATGGCTATGCAAATACTACCACAGCCTGTAATGGAACAAAGGGAAAATTTGGTACCACCAAGTGAAATGATTTGCTACTACAAAATCCACGTGGCATCATTTAAGTTTCCGGATCTGAGTGAAGGATTGGCTGAGCTGGTTTTGTGATGGAACCATCGAAAATGTAGAACTGACCTTGGCTGTCCTTCCTTCCCTGCGCAAGCTTAGTGCAATGTATGGCAATAAGCCACACAACAGGTTTGAACTATTGTGGGCCTGTAAAAACTCGCAGCTAATGCGGAAATGGCACTCGCAGTGTGAGTAGAGTCTGCATATATAAAAGGTGTGCAACAGTTCGTGTCTTCAGTTGTATTCCGACCTGCAAGAAGTTGTTTTAGTTTCATCCTGCCAACGTGTATGTGAGCATAAGACCTAGCTTTCAGTGTTGAGTAGAGCTACTGCGATGCCGAATATCTGGGCAAATATACAGAAACCTGTGGTGGAGGCGCTTAACACTGGCGGTTTTCGCACTTTCCTGTTTCCTACGAACCGACTCAGCAGCTGCGAAATTATTGCGAACCTGGAAACTGTGCCATCTGTCACATGAGCCCGCACACGATCCTTCCAGCCAGCATCGAAGAGGTAGTCGCTTCGTCTGCATATGAAACACCTAATTACACATGTTGCAGCCTGTTGCGAACTGCGTTACATCTACACAGACGCCCAAACGATGTGTGTCTCATCGTAGTTGTCAGAAATCCTGTCCCAATAAGCACTGAGTCAAATCCAAATCGCAGTCGTGGTCGCAGACATCGTCGTCCATGTCTCACCGAGGTAATTGTCGACGAAGAAGATGACCAGTCGGATACCTGTGTTCCTGAGCCCGAAAAAGCGATTAAAGTGGGAAACGTAATCGATGAGACAGTACTCAGTTGAAGAGGCAGTCCATGCACTCTTAAAAACTTTGGTTACGAAAATGTTTAATGCCTTAATATAATATTATTTGTGTATTTTTCTAAATAAATTAGTTAAACATGCATTTTGTTTCTTTTTGTTACTACAATTTTAAGGTACCTGCATTTTAACCTATTGAATAAATTAATTAAACATAAAGTTGTTGATTTGACCCACGTAGTATACCAGTCGCTGCGGATATTTATGTGATGCCAAGATGGCATTGTCCTCAGAACTTCTCTGACTGCGGTGCAGTGCGGATCGACTCTCTTAAATATTAACTGAAATTTAGTTGCTGTTCTATTGTCGACCTTGACTGTAGTGAAGATCTCGATGGCAGCGACGTCAATTGCATCTGTGATACCAGCTGCTGTTCCATCGGCTGAAGGTTTGCCAGCAACATTAGAGATTTCAATGTACGATGGACGTTTATCGCACCAGTGGAAGTTAAGTTATTCAACACAAAGTACTCATCGGCATGAAAGTAGTGTATACCGGAATAATGCACAAAGAATAATGTTTCACTGGATCAAATGCCATAAACTAATTTCTCTACTAGATAGTATTAATCGGCATTATGATATATGTACTGTTAAGTGCAAGAAAGAACTTGTTCGTAAATATTAAACTGGTGGGTTTTTTGACTCTCATCTCATACCAGTCGCTTGAAGTATATGGGCGAGGCCCAGGCGATAAGACTCTTAGTCCACCTCTGGCAATGGTGCAGTGCGGATAAACTATGATATTATTACGGTATCTGGGAGTTCTTGTCAACTCGTTGGCATATTACCACTATTAATGACGGAATCGATGGAAGGCCTACCATAAACAATGCAGACCTCGATGGTAACAAGACTGACAGCTCCAGAGATCCCGATGGAGACGACGGCGGCGACGATGAAGATCCAGTTGGCGATGGAATCAATAGCTGCACCTTTTCTTCCAGCACTGCAGGAGATTTCGACGCAAATGCAGTATTGACAGCAGAGCAGACCTCAAAGACTTCCGAGTATGACATTTCACCAGTGTTGCAATAGCTGTCAACAGTGCTAGCGAGAACGATAAAAGAAGCATCAACTGATGGTGTTCCATCAACTGACTATACGTACTGTGACGACCTCAAAAACATGAAAATTCGTGATTACATAATACACAATTGCAATAATCACTCTAAACGCATAAAAGTGCAACAGATGTTGTAGCCAGTTTATACGCCAAGGAAACTTGAAAAATAACGTGTGGTTTTGCAAAGGACTGATTAAAAATTCATCAGAATCAAAATGTATTTTATATGACAAAGCAATTAGCAAATTTTCCAAATGCAAAACTTCATGAAAAATACCACTGTCCATTTAGTGAAATCTAAATTCATCTCTGTGTAAAAACATTTGGTGTGCCAATTAGTCGACCTGATAAAATGAAAACACACGTCAAGACATGTAAAGGAATGGCTGCGTACTCTAAGATCACTACATATATTGAGAAATGCTAGTTATTTGCTTGGTATTTTGTTATTGTACAAACTGTGAAATAAATTATTTGATTTGTAATTTTGTTTTATTTCCCGAACCTGACAATTCTTTTGGTAATTTAAATTAAGTTATTTTTGTATTCATCAAGGATCCAACCAAGTATTGAATTTTTTTATTATTTTTAGAATTTTTTAATTCCTCGGTTAATTATTACGAATTTGAAGATGGTGGCCTAGACTGCCAACAAGATGGTAGGCACCCTGTCAATAAATGATTCCTGCACTCTAGTGGGTAAAAATTAAACTAATATGGTGGCAGCTTACTGTAGCAGACAAAAACAAAATGTCGGACCCAATATGGCGGCCTCCAGCAGATGAAAACAAGATGGCTGCCATGATGTCATACTGGCTGACATAATATCTGCCTTATAATTAGTGTATGAGGTCAGTCTACCATTTGTTTCCATGGAGGAAGAATCCATAGTCATTTTTAATCGTTGGCCCTCACTGGGTTTGAACCAAGGACTCCATGGCAGAGGTACGTTTTTTATCCAAATATAATCAAAGTTTATTTTTGTGAATTTTAAAATTTTTCGTGTTAAAATTGAAAAATAATAATGGATTTTCAAGATGGCGGACGGTATTCAAAATGGTGGAAGTACTTTTTATTAAACTTGTATTAATTTTTTTTAATTAAAAATTTTTTCTGTTAAAATTCAATAATAATTATAGATTTTCAAGATAGCAACCATAACGAGAATTGCAATGGTATGTCATACACATGTAATATGGTGGCCGTAACGAAAAGTGCTAAATTATAGAATTCAAGATGCTTTGTGTATACGAGCATAAAACAAAATGGCAAAAAAATGGCTTATCCAAAATTGCTTCCAAGGTCAAGGTCAAATAACAAGTTCGAGGTCATCCAATACGGCCGCGACACTATTTAAGATGGCGGACACCGGCAGCAGCATGTCACTACTAACGCTGTCCCCGGAGCCCCCAATATTTACTACTTATTCTCCTTGGAACATGACAAACTCTCGCAACTACGGCAAAAATAGAACATTAGAGTAAAGTAACAAATATCTTTAAATAATTTCTTCTACAGATCCTATTATATTTCCACAGGAACGTCTCTTGTTACGGTTCAGTAGTAGGCGGACAACATTGCAATACTACAATTGTCTTGATAACGTTCTTTGATTTGAGTCGTGTCCTAATGGAGCCGTATGCCATGTTCGTCACTAGCGGTGCCAAGATTACCCGAGAAGATGGCCAAATTATCATTCAAGGAATGTAGTTTAAGTGGTATGTATGTTACTTCCAAAACGATAGTGTGATTTCGGTCGTTTATATACACTACTGCAACAAGTCTGTGCGTTGCTCTTAAAAAGATCTTACAGACACTTGTAAAAAAAAGACATGCAAATTTTTTAATTTACTAATTAAACTAATTAAATGTTCATCATTCATTAATTCCATAATTTGCGGTCCTTTAAGTATTCAGTCTTTTATTTTTGTTTCAGTAGTTCAAGGAAACTTCTTCCGCAAAAACACAATTATATTTCATGATTTGGCCATGGATTTCACAAAGTTTTTGAAGAGACCCAATTAAAAACACAATTTTTAGGTTCAACAAGAGTGTTCACATTAATCTTTACAGGTATGAGTTAATTCAGAGCTGGCTAATTTTTTCCTACAATATTGATTTTATTCTGTCTCTACTTTCTCACTCGCATAGAAAGCAGCAGTACTTTTTGTATACGAGCTGCATGCCGAACATAATCGCAATTATTTTTACATTTCTTCATATACGCCATTTGTACGTATCATAACAAATAATGTGTTCACGACTATATTTATAGACGCGAAACACACCTACTTTCTGCACCTGTTGCTAGAAAACGCTGCCGGAACAGAACGTTAGCTACATCGACTATCAAACCATTCGACTAGCAAACAGAAATTTTAAACGATTACGAAACGGCTCTGATAAAAGAGAAAAAGGCCTCAAAAAATACTCAACCTGATATTTAAAAAAAAATTGTATTACAATACTGCCCTACATGTTAATAATCATTAAACAATTAATACTTTAATGTTTTCCTTAGTCATTGTAATCTTTGGTTTGACCAACCAATCGGCAATAGATAGCAGCATCGTTGTTACACATTTCCGTCGCTTTACTTCCCTTGCATTCACGGAATTACCCCCACCAAATGCCGTATATAGATAGGTAAGATATTACATATAAAAAAGACACATTGCTCCTGGTACTTGGAGTCTCCGGGGAGATGATTCGATTACAAATCCGACGGCTCCTTCTTCCACAGAGGCTACCAGCAAATCTCCCTCCTACGATAAATACATTTTATGACAACCAGTATGATATTCTTACGGCCATATTAGATCCGCCATTTGGTTTTCGTCAACTTGCGTTTGCTGCTGCCATATTTTTTAGCCGCTATAGTGCTAATATTCAATTTTTTAAAGAATATTTTCCTAAAAACGGGAAATTATGGGTCATTTTGACAAAGTTTGCGTCCTTTTTGACGAATTTTGACTACGTTTCAGCAAATATTTAAGGTCAGGGTCAAATGTGAATGTCGTCCAAGATGGCCGCCATGACTTCAAAATCAAATATGGCGGGTCCTGGCTCCGGCTACACTTCCTCCACCCTGTAGTGTGCGATATTATTTCATCGTATCGTATGACAGAAGCTGATTATTAACTTATATTTACTAATCTTAATTTTACTTATATTAAGAATAACAAGTCAATCATAGTATTTCCTTAGCCATCACAAAGCAGAATAATTTAATTTTATATTGCCGCTCTTATACATAGGTTAATCTTTCATAAGTCACGTAGCTTTATTTCACGGTTTTGGTTAGTCGTTTATTTGAAACATTGTTTTATGTGTTTATAATATTATTTTCATACTGATGGAAATTTCGTAGTGGTTAGAGAATATGTTTGCTCTAACATTGTTTCATTGAAACCAACGTTTAAGGGAATAGTAGGCCTAGTTAAGTTAACTTTTGTAGGTGAGTGTTTGAAAAACTAAAAATTTTAATTTGCCATTTCCAAGTGTTTAATGTACCTAAATTAAAAATATTGTAATAACATTCACTTTTTTGATGTTAAATAATTCAGAGCTTTACACTCAACATTCAGGGAGGCACACTGTACCCCTGGACAACTTCTCTTCCCGCCACTGTCCGATGAGACGCTCGCTATACTACGAGAGCCAGCACGCAAAGCTGCCCACCAGCAGAAGCACGGCTCTGCGATGACTGTAGAGATCGTGGTCCTGTTCGCAGCTGTGTGGCGGGACTCCTGGTGGCTCTCGTGGTCGTCAGCTCCTGCCTCGCGCGCTCTCGCCGCCCGTCCGACTACACGTCCGGCCCAGGTAACGAACCACTGCACGTGTTTCCTATTCACCTCACCGAGCACGTACTTTCATTGCAATAGTAGATACTATATGTATCAGGGGCGAAGCCTTGGGGGGGGGGGGGGGGGGTTAGTGATTCAACCCCCCCCCCCCTTTTTAGCACCAAATCTTTAATTAATTTCTTATTCATCACTCAAACAAATTTCATATTAAAATTAATAAAAAAAATTACCATTACAATATTTAAATTTAAGTACCGAAAACTGCTAAAATAGCACTATTTTACACCTTAAAATCCAAATTTTCCCGGGGGGAGGCCCTCCGGACCTCCCGCTTTAATACGGGGGGGGGGGGGGGGCAGCATCCTTCTTAACACCCCCCATACACAAATCCTGGCTACGCCACTGATATGTAGTAGTGCATTTATAACACAGTGCAGGTTTTCTCGAAAAAAAAAAATTTTTGTGTAAACATCCTAGCTCTTGGTGTACGGCATTTTGAAGGAGTAATTTCGTGAAAATGGAACAGAAGTCGATGAACGGAAATGTGATACAAATATTGCGGACCCTCGTGTTGCAACAAACCCTGTATAAACGTACATATTGGAGTGCCAAATGAAACATTATTATAGTGAAAGTAATCTGGAATACATTAATATACTAAAATAGTCGTAAACATTAATCCCAAGCTATATAATACCTGAGTTACTAGCATTACAACATTATAATACATTTTCTCATTTCAATTTATAAACCTGCTTTGTAGCACAGTGGAAAACCGCGTGATTGTTAACTTCCAGGGGCATGGTTCAAATATTGACAGTGGTAATTTTTATAATATTATAAGTAATTTAATATATTATGTAATTAGCTCAATAATATTTAGGCTTATTTGCAGGAAGTATTCGTAGATCGATATTAGCAAATTAAAGAAAAACTCATATATAAACATTTACTTAGTGTTATTATATGTTTTGCAAAATGTTTAAGATTTATATTTTAGTAATGCCAAAGAAGTATAACTTCTAACGTGTGCGTAAACTATAAAGTATTAACTGTTAAGTGAATTTTAACAGATAGGCAGTATTTAAAAAAAAATTCCTTGTCCCAAATCAGGTCCAAAGTCAGGGTTTTATCAGCCGTTTGTAATAGTTTTAAGCTTCTGGATTTTTCTTACTGCTCTGTTATCTGCGTTTGATGGTGACAAACAATGTTTACAGTTCAGGCAGCGAATTCTAGCAGCGGGCGCAGAAAGTATGTGCATGATTCTCATCCAGGAAATTTTGGTATTTGAAAAGCGACAGATTTATTTATGACTGTACTTATCACGCCCGGGATTATTTCAAAGAATTTTACATTAGATTTCGTGTCCGGGTTTCATATTATAAGTTAAGTTTATTTCCAACATGAACCATAATAGAACTCATGAATTGGCTCTACCAAGGTTAGATTTTTACACATCACTGGCGAATACTGAAGGACTCGTGATTTATTTTTTTATTATTTTCACTTCAGACCAGCCGTTATGGAGCGTTTGGGTTAAGAATTTTAATTCTTCTTATGTTATAAGATGATTTCTGCGAAATTAATAAACATTTTTCGTTAGTTGAGTAGAAACTTAAAGTTGATCCGGTAAGCTACTCCCCGGTATGCTCACGAGCGTAAAATAATTTAACTACCGACATTTACTCTGGTTTCACACAACAGATACGCATTATTCTTTGGTTCCCCATTGAAGAAAAAAAAATCCTTCTCAAATTGATACCGCCAATACTGTCTGGGTTCACATCAGGTCCTCCTGAGAAGATTGACGCGGGTTCTACAATAGTCATGCAGGCTTTCCCCGTGCCCTCTCATCTCAGTCCTCAGGTGCTCATTCTTCACACGGCACTACGGCGGGCGGTGAGCCAAAAGGAATTTCTGGCGTTTGTACCACTGTTCCACGTCTGGGTTGTAAATCCCGAGAGAGGAAACAGGAGGGTATAAGCTATTTGCGCATTTATCATAGAAAATGTGTGTAGTCCTGACGCAGAAGTCTTGCAATGTTTCAGAATTAGTTTCCCAATACAATGCTTCTGTTGGGCAGTATACTAGGGCGTCTGTAGCGATTTGAATGCATTTATTATGGATTCACCGCAGCTTTATTAAGTGTGTGTTGTTTGCAGGTGGCCCAGACAGGGGCTGCATACGTAATGATTGGACGTATGAGGACTTTGTAGAGCAGTAAGCTGATTTTAATCCTGCTGCCACTTCGCGTACTCATAACTAGTTATAATGAGCTCATTCTAACCTGAGCTAGTACTCGCTTGGTGTCAATGTGTTGGCACCAAAGCAGTTTCTTATCCATGTGGACGCCTAGGTATTTAACCAAATCCTTATGTGGAATGTTTTCGTCAAACAAACGCATTTGTGGCCTGTGATCTGCAGGCTGGAGATTTTTGCGAGAAAACACATTTGTTTCAGATTCAGTTATGTTTACTTTAATGCGCCAAGTTGTGCATGACTGTTTGATCTTAGTGAGCGCAAATTGCAGCCTGGTCATGGCTAGCTGTAGGTTATGAGATCTACTATACAGTACACTATCGTCTGCATAACAGCCTAGCTTTGCTAGTCTATGACTACGTGGTATGTCTCGTACATATATGTTAAATAGGACAGAACATAGGATGCTGCCCTGCGGCACTCCTATTCTAATCTGTCTTAGGTCAGACGTTGCCCCTTCAGTTGACACTCTAAAGGTTCTGCCTGCCAAGTAGAAAGTTATTAGTTTCATGTAGCAATCAGGGAAATATGCTTGGTAGAGCTTGTAGAGAAGCCCTGCATGAAACACTATATCAAAGGCTTTCTCTACGTCTAAAAACCTCGCGACTACATAGTCGTGTACGTTAAATGCGCTTGTTATATCTTCTTTGAGAAGTACTAACTGATAAACTGTGGAATGAGCACCGAAAAAGCCGAACTGTTCAATTGGCAGTAATTTTCGTGTATGTGGCGATTTAGTCGGTGCAATATTATGCACGCTGCTATTTTCGATACAGTACTAAGTAGGCTTAATAGCCTGTAGTTCTGGGGCAGTGCTTTGTTTTTTCCAGGCTTGTGGTAAACTATCACTTTAGCTTCCTTCCACTGGGAGGGGAAAATACTTTTACTCCAAGGCCTCGTCTGGGAGCTGTTTGAGAACTACAGCCTGATGCTGTCGTTCCCAGGGGCTTTACGGGGCTTCATTTTCCTGATAGCTCGCTTGACTTCCTGTGCCTGAGTTAGTAAAGGCTCAGAGACAGTGAGCTGGCGCAATTTGTAGCGTAATTCACGGTAAATTTGCGCTGTGAATTGCCTGACACAAGGCTGCATATTGAGCTGGAAGGCTGTTCGCAATGTGTTGGAAAAAGATTGTGCATTGTCAAGGGGTTGATAATGTTACACCCCTCGTGCCTCAAAATTGAATTATTTTGAATTAATTAAAAGGAGCCTTGGAAACTTGCGGGATAAAAAAATAAGTTAAATAAATTGATTTACCAGAGGCGGCACGAGGTGGGGAACAAACAAAATTTAGGAACTTCCTGTAACAAGCAAGGAGGAAGTTGGTGGATCGTTAAAATCAATAAATAAAAACTACACGATTAACTTGATCTATAGTTTCCCTGTTTTATTTGCCCTGATGAATTATTTTGTTTCCATTACTTTACATACAAAAGGTTTTAACAAGTTTCAAAGATTTAAAAAAAAAAAAAAAGAAAAACGAAAAGGGGCCGGCCCGCGATTATTTAAAACAAAGTAAATTGTATTGATACATAATTACAACTTGCAATGTTCTACTAAATTAAATTTGTCGCTGATTAGTTTACCATAACAGTGGATTAAGGGGATAGTCACTTATCGCTGGTTTGTCTTTAAAAAGGGGGGGGGGGGGAATAGAAATAGAAACCATATCACCCGAGTCTTCCAGGTGTGGAGTTAAAAATGCCGAACTGTAGAATGGAAGAAAGCTGCTTCTTCTAATGGATGGATCTCGGACTGCCGAAAAACATACTGGTGGACAATTCGTCCACCAGTAGTTGCTGGATCTCGAATCTAGCTGAATATGTGCATCGCTGGGATGCACATATGTAACAAGCCAAATCAAGACTGATTAGGACTTGAATACAGACAGTACATGGGGCAAGAAATGCCCGGAAAAATCTAAGGGGAGGTAGGGGAGGTCGCGAATTATCACTCACTAAAACAGGGAAGTTGCCTTCAAGCTGCCATCGCGGAGTCAGCCATGGTCCGTAGCTCGCGATTTGCGCGGCTGGGCACGGATGATTTCTTCATAGTTAAAAAAATTAAAAGGGAAAATTTCAAAACAAAAAAATTACTAACACTATGCAGACAGACTAATCTACTTGAATTTAGTTGAGGGATAGCATCCCTTATTTAGGACGATTACATAGTCGCTAGCGGTCGGATGAAGTCTTCCAGAGTCTTCTGAGCTCGCCGGAGATCTGTCTGCAAACGTGACGCGCGCTGATCTGTGTCGCGGCAAATCGCGTCTCGTAATTAAAAAGGGGCGCCGGCTCTTACAGGTGGAGGGGGTCTGGGCCGCCGAAAGATTCCGAACTTGCCCGAATGCGGGCGAAAAAAAACTCTGGCAGGAGTTTTGAAGTTGGCATCACTAGGCGACAGTAGAGAACTCTGTCGGAGGGGTCTGAGTTGAAAACAATCGACTCGCCCACGGCGTCCATATAACTCAAGGGAAAGCAGGTGCTGCTCTCTGGCGCCCTAGAGGGTAGGCTAGCGGAGAAGTTCGCGACTTGGTCGCTAGGTAGCGCTTGCGATCAGTTTTGGCGCACTCGTTTTTTGCGAGGAGACCTTGAGGACGGTCACGGTTGCCCAGGGGGTTACGACCGGTCACTGGTCTTACTTGGAACTGAGAAGGGGGGGGGGGGGGTGAGGGTAAAATGCAACGCTGCTGGAAATCTACGTCCCGTCGTGCCTGCAGAGGAGCGAACTTAACACTAATACGTGATGAAAAAGGCCAATCTCAGCTCGTCTCTGAGAACTGGTCGCCTGCAAGCTACAGGCTTGTCTATGCAGTTTGGGTCTCGAAGAGAAATGATATTACAGGCTTGAGGCGTGACTGAAGGCGGGGGAAATGGTAAGCTGTCTGCCAGTCAGGGATTAGGCCAGCAAAATATCCGATACGCCGATGGGAAAGGGGCTTCAGAGCACTGAGACAAAGTTTAACTCAGAGGAGTACACTAGACTAACAAAGTAAAATCACACTTAAGTAGAGCAAATAAAATTTCCACACAAAAAAAATTAAAATCATAATAAAAATTTAAAATATATTGTGTCGAAATTACTAATTAATGGCACATACTTCCCCCCTGAAAGACGGAGTCAGGGTGGCCCACTTGAGCCACCAAAAACCTGGGTTCCAGAAACTTACCCTGTACCAGGATCTACTGTAGTAAACTACTTACAATTGCTAACAATTCTTACGTGTTTAAATAAAGGCTAAAACTTACAGATAACTTATTGAATTAGGGGCGCCTCTTTAAACTAGACAACTTAGTGTAACACTTCTTAACTTAAATTTCTTATAAACTAGTACCATGGATTTTTTATTTTACTTATGATTATGACTTAGGTTTTTTTTTTTTTTTTTATATCAACACGTTGGTTGAGTATGGCATGCCGTAGTAGGAACACTGTTCCTTGTATAAAGAAACACAGTGAAGAGTGCCCTCATTTTAGGTTGGGGTGTACTTTCTTCAACTGAGAAATGTGTGCGCGCGCGCGATATTCGCCGGAGCTGGGGTCGGCTAACGCGACCGTGACTGGCGTGAGGTATCGTTGGATCTGCCAGGGGCCATTCCAACGATATGAAAGCTTGGCTGACCTCTTGTCGATCGCCTTGCTGAGTGTGTGTGCTCTGCACAACACTAAATCTCCTACTCTGTAGGGATTGGGATAGCGTTTTTTGTTATATTTTTGCCTGCTTGCCTCGTGGGCCAAGTTCAGGTTTTTACGAGCTCTACTCCAGACTTCCTTAATGTTCCTGGGGTCGTCTGGTAGTAACTCTTTTAACGTCCATTGATTAGAGAGTGGGGTGTTGGGCTGGTATGTAAACATGAGTTCAAACGGTGTTGTTTTGTGACTTTCATGTCTGGCGGAATTGAAAGCCATTTGCAACCACACGAGATTGGAATCCCACCTATCCTGCGAGTTCGCATGGAATGCTATTAAGGCAGACCAGAGGTTTCGGTTGAAACGCTCCGCATGTGAAGGCTGGGGGTAGTAGGGAGTCGTGGTCACATGCTGAATCCCGTGTGAAAAACACATGTTTTTGAACTGAGTCGATTTAAAGTTTGTGGCATTATCGGAAACAATAATGGAAGGTACCCCGGATATTTTGAAAATATAATTTTGGAGGGCTCGAATGGTGATTTCGGCCGTGGCTCTTCTAACAGGGATTAGCCACACAAATTTTGAGAATGCATCTACGCATACTAGAAGCATAGAATTTCCGTCTTTTGACCTTGGGAAGGGTCCCACAAAATCAATGAAAAGTTTTTGCATGGGCCTTTCGGCCACATCGGAACTCAAAAATCCGAATTGTGTTTTCTGGGCAGGTTTGCTCAAATTGCACAACTTGCATAATTTGACCCTCTGGGTTATGTCTTTATGCATTCCGTCCCAGATGAAATGCTTGCGGATGTTTTCAATAGTTTTGAAAATGCCTAAATGTGCGGCTAAAGGTGATGAGTGATAATATTGAAAAATCATGTCCCTGAGATTTTGAGGTAAGGCTATTTTAAAATTCTTACATTGCTGAGTTCTTCGATAAAGAATTCCCTTAGATAGTTTGTGGTATTTTGGGGGTGAACCTGAGTTTATTTGCGCAATTATGTCAGACAGTTGCGGGTCCGAATTTTGGTGGGATCGTAAATCCGAAAAGGCTAGCGGAAAATCTGTGAGCAATGCGTGGCAGGCCATAGGATTGTTTTCCTGAATCTCGGAGTTGGAAGGATTCTCGAACATTCGAGAAATAGTATCTGCCACGATGTTCTGTGAACCACGAATATGTTGGATGCTGAATTTGAGAGAAGCAATTTTTACAATCCACCGACCTAATTTACCTAGTTGCTTCGGATGGGCTAGAAGCCAAGCAAGGGCCTGGTTGTCGGTTTCTAGTAGGAATTCTTTGTGTTCCAAATAGGGCCGGAACTTATCTATGCCGAAAACTACGGCAAGGCACTCAAGTTCGTATACCGAGGAGGCTTTCCTCTCCTGGTGTGTTAGGGTGCGGGAGGCGAAAGCTATAGGTTGCCTGCAGCCATCGAATTCTTGTGACAACACGGCCCCAATGGCCACACTGGATGCATCGGTTTGCAAAATGAAAGGTTTACTGAAATCAGCCATTCTAAGTACTGGAGGGCTAGCTATTGCATGTTTTAGAAAATCAAAAGCTTTGTCCTGTTCTGGACCCCAATTGAAAACGGAATTTTTCTTACGTAGAGCATTCAGTGGTGCTGCATGCTCAGCAAAATTAGGTATGAATTTGGCGTAAAAATTTGCCATGCCAATAAACCTGGAAATGCCCTTAGCATCTTTAGGGGGTTGGAAATCCTTTATCGCTTGTGTGCGATTAGGGTCAATGGTTACTCCTCGACTTGAAATCAGGTGTCCGAGGAAAGAAATTTCCTGCACTGCAAATTTCACCTTCTTTGTATTAACAGTGAGGCCGGATTTACGTAGTCGCTTAAGGACTTCTTGCAAATGAGCCATATGCTCTTCAAAGGATTCTGAATAAACGACATCATCAAGAAAATTAAAAACAAATTTGAATTTCAAGTCGCCGAAAATTTGGTCTAGAAGGCGTGTTAACACTTGGGCGCCTGTGGCTAGGCCAAATGGTACTACCTTGTATTGATACAGATTCCACGGAACGCAGAAACTTGTGACGTGTTTTGACTCTGGTGTTAGTGGTATTTGATGATAGGCCGAATTTAGGTCAAACACACTGAAAAATTTGGCTTTACTAAACCAGTGACATGCCGAATTTAGGTCTGGTAATGGCGTCATCTCTACTTCAATTTGCAGATTTTAGCGGCGGAAATCGACCACCATGCGGTGACCTTGGCCTTGGTCCTTGGGTACTAAAAATGCCGGGGAGGCGAAACTGGAAGTGGAAGGTTCGATAACATCTTTGTCCAATAAATTTTGTATGTGATCCCGCATTATCTGCATTTTAGGTCCTAATAATTGGTAAGGGTGACACCTAACTGGGGTTTTGTCCAAAAGCTTAATTTCATATTGGGTGAGATGGGTGCGCCCTAATTTTTCACTCAAAACGTCGGGAAAGTTACTGCATAACTTCTCTATTACTTGTTTCTGTTCAAAGTTAAGATGGGTTAGTGAAATGTTATTATCACCTTTAGCCTCTGTGTGAATGGCATTTACTTTGCTCTGACATTTTGCGTCAGGTGACAAAAAAGAAACAAAAACTTGGTTGTTAAATTTAAAGTGAACTCTTCGTGCTTTCAAATCAATTATCATGCCTGTTTTTGCAATAAAATCGGAACCAAAAATTAAATCTGTGGCCAAATCATCTGCTACTAAGAATGGGAAAGACCAAGAAAACAAATCGATTTTTACTTTAACAAAAACAATACGATTTACCTTCAAAGGCTGTTCAGCAGCTGTAAAACACTTTATTTTTATTGGCTCTACCTTTTGAGTCAAACGGTCTTGTTGTAATTTCCTGAATAGCTGGCCTGACACGAATGATCGCACGGATCCAGTATCTATTAGGCCTGGAACTTCTTGTTTTCCAATTATTGTGTTGGCGTAGGGCAAAACTGTGGGCATTTTAGCTAGAATATTATGACATGTTATTTTGTCCGTGGTTCGCGGACAATTACATTGTCTGCACATAGGCCTAGACGTGTTACAGTTTTCCGTTTGCTTGTCTTGGCGGGCTTTGTTTTTCTTAGCTCGCCTTTGTTTCTGTTTTCTTCTTTTGTTTTTTCCTCTGTGTGGGGAAGCGGTGTTTTGTTGAAGTTTTTGTTCGTAATTTTTATTAGGGCCTTGGTGAAGGGAAAAATTCCTAATGGTTGTTTGGGTGGCTGGCTCAGAAAAAATTCTTTCTGGCCAGCGGTTTACATGTTTTTTGGATTCTGAGAATAGTTAGAATTTGGCCGATAGTTTCTTGCACGACACTGCTCAATGTAGTGCCCAGACTTTTTGCAGTACCTACAAACCGGTATGCTCTCATCTTTGTACTGGGGCCTAGCGACGTGTTCTGATTTGTGCTTTTGTTGCGAAAAATGTTTATTGGGAAATTGTTGTTTGTTTTCTGTTTCCGCCCGTGCGTTGTTGTGGGTGTAGGAATTTGATTCTCGATTTCGCTGGTGGTCAGCGTATTCCACGTTCGTGTTCGAGATACACAGGCGGTCTAGCTCGGCAAAGTTTTGCGGTCGAGACTGGAAAACTGCCCTCGATCGTTCCTGCGGATTAATTCCATCAAGGATGTTTGAGACTCTCTCACTCTCAGGTACTCGCAACCGAAGAATTTGCGCAGCTAGTTTGATGTCTGCTATGAAGTTAGGTAGGGCCTCATTCCTTTGCTGTAGCCTATTGTACCACTCCAGTCTGATGTTGGTCATCAAACGGGCTGGAATAAAATAATTTAGAACGTCCTCATGAAATTGGTCAAAAGAATAATTTTGCTCAATGGCGAGCGTCACTCGCTCGCTCAAGGGTGGTTGTGTAAAGGGGAAAATAACTTCTAGGAGTTCCCTGTCTGGAAGGTTTGCCTTTTGTTTTATTTTGAACAAATTCTTTAGGAAGTCGATTAGGCTCCTGGGCTCCAACCCTGTGGTTTCCTTCAAATTAGCCAGCAGTCTTTCAACGGGATTTGGTATCTTAGCGTAAAAACTAACTCCAGTTGTCTGATTGAAGGTAGGAACCACAGGTACTGGGTTCGGTGCTAGATTAGAGGCTTGAGGTGTGACTGGTGGAGGTTGAGTTTGGTTTTGAAGTTGGTATACCCGCGGGCCCAATGGCAGGTATGTGGTGGCGGGGCTGGGGTAAGGAAGTTGTGATTTTATCCTGCCACCAGGGTGCACAGGGGCTGGTTGTGGTAGCGTAGCTGCCAGGGTGGAAGGAAAGGCTATCAGTGGCGAAACTGACCTTCCACTGGCCGAGGAGGTGGGAAGGGCTTCCGGAGAGGTATGGAGGGATGAGAAGGCTGACCGGAATTCATGATAGGGGTTGAAAATGGCGGGTGAGGTGGAGGGTAGGTATATGGGTTGGGGCATGTAAACAGGATGAGCTGAGAGCAAATGCATAGGATAGGCGAAGGTGACATTGGTGCTCGGGTGAGTACCATTCGCCATGACAGTCGCAGATGGAAAATGAGATGGTGTGAATGTCGAAGTCAATGCCCGGCGACGTGATGTCACGGGGGGTGAGGGCGGTGGGGAGGGTAAAAGAGGTGGGGTAGGGACTGGGCTGCCTCCAGTGTGCATTTGTTTTGGGGGTTCCTGTACTTGACTGTCAGTTACTCCTCCTGCCACTGCCTCTACGGGTTCAAGTATTCTTTGGTCGATTGCGGCTAGTTTGCTCCGCAATTGGAAATTTAGACCAGGAATCTGTTGCCTACATTTCTCGATCTCCTTTTGGTAGATCCCATTTAATTTGTTGGTGGCTACTATTGAAAGGGTTGGTAAATCTCGTGCCAATATGACTCAAGCGAGTTAGCGCACGTAAGATGTTGTTTCTATTTGTCTCGTCTCGTACAGAATTAGTGTAACTGTGGAGTTCCTGAAATTTACTACAAACACAGTTAAATACCTCCAAAGAGTCCAAGTCAGCGAGATTAGTGACTTGTGGTTGAATTTCCTCGGCACACGCAGCTCGGAATCTTTTCCGGAGCGTGGCCACGTCACCGAGGCCTGACAAACCTCGAAATCGGAGTTCGTACTCCAGCTCGTCACGGAGGAGATACTCCGGCGTGAGCATTGTGTCCCTTTCGTAGGTGGACCTTGGTCCAGTCTCACGAGGACAGCAAAACATATAAAAAAATTTACGTTGATTGGACAAAAGAAAATTACCAACAAAGACTTAAAACTATGGTTGAAACAGTACCTTAAATTCTACACAAGACTCTCTTAATTTAACTTAGCTTAATAATATCGTAGTTGCTCCGACAAGTCGGAAGTATGTGCCCAGAATACAAAAGTTTTATTTTTTTAAATATTTAACTTCTAAACACACGATTAGCTAATAAAAAAGACTAACTATTGCTACCGGCAGACGAATGAGTTGGTACGTCTGTTGGCGTCTCTCTGAGAGGTAAGCAACCTCCGGGACTTGCGGGAACAAGGGGTGTGTGTGTGTGTGTGTGTCCGCGCGAGCCTCAGACACGAACGAGATAAGATAACACCACCGGTCGCTCGGGGTGCAGGGGAGGAGGGGATGTCTACGGCCTTGTCCACAGCACGTCCGGGGACGCGCGATGGAGAGAGGACAGCTGGCTGGCTGAAGGACGTTACGCGCGCTACACGCTAGCCTAAGTCCACATGGAAATTTAACTCAAGATAAAGTTTAAAATTTTAACTCAATATAACTACAGGGTGTACCAGCGATGAGTTTACAATATTATTACAAAATTGCTATCATCAGAAAAAAATTAATTTAAAATTTTTTTTTTTCTTTTTTTTGCTTATATTATTCAGGTATGCATATAAAACCGGAAACCACGCTCTGCTACCAAGTTGTTTCAACCCTCGTGCCTCAAAATTGAATTATTTTGAATTAATTAAAAGGAGCCTTGGAAACTTGCGGGATAAAAAATAAGTTAAATAAATTGATTTACCAGAGGCGGCACGAGGTGGGGAACAAACAAAATTTAGGAACTTCCTGTAACAAGCAAGGAGGAAGTTGGTGGATCGTTAAAATCAATAAATAAAAACTACACGATTAACTTGATCTATAGTTTCCCTGTTTTATTTGCCCTGATGAATTATTTTGTTTCCATTACTTTACATACAAAAGGTTTTAACAAGTTTCAAAGATTTAAAAAAAAAAAAAGAAAAACGAAAAGGGGCCGGCCCGCGATTATTTAAAACAAAGTACATTGTATTGATACATAATTACAACTTGCAATGTTCTACTACATTAAATTTGTCGCTGATTAGTTTACCATAACAGTGGATTAAGGGGATAGTCACTTATCGCTGGTTTGTCTTTAAAAAGGGGGGGGGGGGGGGGGAATAGAAATAGAAACCATATCACCCGAGTCTTCCAGTTGTGGAGTTAAAAATTCCGAACTGTAGAATGGAAGAAAGCTGCTTCTTCTAATGGATGGATCTCGGACTGCCGAAAAACATACTGGTGGACATTTCGTCCACCAGTAGTTGCTGGATCTCGAATCTAGCTGAATATGTGCATCGCTGGGATGCACATATGTAACAAGCCAAATCAAGACTGATTAGGACTTGAATACAGACAGTACATGGGGCAAGAAATGCCCGGAAATATCTAAGGGGAGGTAGGGGAGGTCGCGAATTATCACTCACCAAAACAGGGGAGTTGCCTTCAAGCTGCCATCGCGGAGTCAGCCATGGTCCGTAGCTCGCGATTTGCGCGTTTGGGCGCTGATAATTTTTTCATAGTTAAAAAAATTAAAAGGGAAAATTTCAAAACAAAAAAATTACTAACACTATGCAGACAGACTAATCTACTTGAATTTAGTTGAGGGACAGCATCCCTTATTTAGGACGATTACATAGTCGCTAGCGGTCGGATGAAGTCTTCCAGAGTCTTCTGAGCTCGCCGGAGATCTGTCTGTAAACGTGACGTGCGCTGATCTGTGTCGCGGCAAACCGCGTCTCGTAATTAAAAAGGGGCGCCGGCTCTTACAGGTGGAGGGGGTCTGGGCCGCCGAAAGATTCCGAACTTGCCCGAATGCGGGCGAAAAAAAACTCTGGCAGGAGTTTTGAAGTTGGCATCACTAGGCGACAGTAGAGAACTCTGTCGGAGGGGTCTGAGTTGAAAACAATCGACTCGCCCACGGCGTCCATATAACTCAAGGGAAAGCAGGTGCTGCTCTCTGGCGCCCTAGAGGGTAGGCTAGCGGAGAAGTTCGCGACTTGGTCGCTAGGTAGCGCTTGCGATCAGTTTTGGCGCACTCGTTTTTTGCGAGGAGACCTTGAGGACGGTCACGGTTGCCCAGGGGGTTACGACCGGTCACTGGTCTTACTTGGAACTGAGAAGGGGGGGGGGGTGAGGGTAAAATGCAATGCTGCTGGGAATCTACGTCCCGTCGTGCCTGCAGAGGAGCGAACTTAACACTAATACGTGATGAAAAAGGCCAATCTCAGCTCGTCTCTGAGAACTGGTCGCCTGCAAGCTACAGGCTTGTCTATGCAGTTTGGGTCTCGAAGAGAAATGATATTACAGGCTTGAGGCGTGACTGAAGGCGGGGGAAATAGTAAGCTGTCTGCCAGTCAGGGATTAGGCCAGCAAAATATCCGATACGCCGATGGGAAAGGGGCTTCAGAGCACTGAGACAAAGTTTAACTCAGAGGAGTACACCAGACTAACAAAGTAAAATCACACTAAAGTAGAGCAAATAAAATTTCCACACAAAAAAAATTTAAAATCATAATAAAAATTTAAAATATATCGTGTCGAAATTACTAATTAACGGCACAATAATCTAAGCCATTATTGGTTTTTAGGGGCGGGATTTTCTCCGATTTATTGAAAGATCGCTCGTCATAGTCCACGCACTTCCGTCCTGAATTTTTAGCCGAGAAATTTTACCTTCCCACTGGCTGCTTCGCCACAATGGGATTTCATCCGATATAACAGATTGTAGCTCATTTATTCTGTGGTTGGTATTCTGTGTGCGTCGTTGTGTGTATTCATGACGCAGTCTGTTCTTTTGCGATATCCGATCGCAGATGTATGTGGGCAGTTCGTCATGCACCGACTTAACCTATTTTTCTGGGATGTACTTGTTTATACCATCCTGGATTTGCATAGAGAATTTTGTTATCGTGGTTTCTAAACTTTTGCTATTATTCATGTCCACGACATCCAATAGATTTTGTGTGAGATAATCTTTAAAGCCTCGCCAGTCTGCATGTTTATGAGAAACTTACCTGGTGGAGCGATATTAAAATAAGTTTAATATAATGTTGTTTATAATCAAATTTATTCCAACAGCTTCCAAATTTTGAAAGTCAGGTAGCTGTCATGCAGAGTGCTTAATACTGTGGTGAACTGCCACAGCAACTCCTCTGCCTCCATTGTTGTTTCAGTCGCTCCTGTGTATTACGTAATGTAATATAGTGAGTCGGTCTATCGGCCGCAAATGCGTCTCGCTTATCGAAGCTATTTTAATTTCGTATTTTTAGAGGTGGTAGATGAATTCCTGTAGTTCGTGTTTAATTCCGCGTGAATTCCAGAACAGGAGGGAAAGTAATTTACATCTATCAGCCGGGGTTGTTGCGCAACTCGGGGCAAGATTAGGCTCTGCCATTGAGCTTGGCAGCAAGGGATTGGACTAAGCCCATTATTACGTGGATTCTCTCCGTCAGGGGAACTGACTGGTCACACCATATAACCATCAGCTGGCACATGGGGACAATGGTCGCTGCCAGATCCGAGTCACTTTTGAAAGTCCGCAACTGGTCGAACACTTTCTTGAAGTCAGATAGGCCTGGTTCAGGAGCGCGAGTGGGGCAGTGGCAGCACTGGTGCTACATCTACTGCCATGCTGTCCATAGGTGCAGGCGCTGCCTGTGGCTGAGTGGGCGGGGACGTTTGATTCGCCGGGGCTGCTGGGGTCTATCCTGCGTGGGTTGTGGGGTTTACCTTGGCCATTTTTGTGGCCTGTCGGAGGATTTTTGAAAGCCTTGGGCTGGGGCAGCTTCTGCTTGCTTTTCCAAGAGTTTTTCACCACCACTGGGTAGTCCAGCTCATTGTAGCTGGGCTCACAATGTGAACAGCGACAGTAGGCTATATAGACATTTAAACTCCTACAGTGCATGCGCTGGGCACTAAAAACATGGAGTGAATAATCGCTGACAGAAGATGGGAGAGGTAGACATGGAGCAGCTCAGGGATAGACGGCGCGCGGAATTTATTGAGGTGAAGTCACCACTGCAAACTACAATTTCTTTATTTTGAGTGAAACTCGGGTTAGGATAGTCTGTTGGAAGCATATACATACCACTCCTAAATAAACCTAAAGCATTTTGGATAAAAAATATTTGTGGTTAGTTTGGTTTAACTATTGTTAGCTTTCTTAAATTGTTATAACCTTATTGATAACTATTTTATTTACTTCAGACAAACAACGAAGTACTTTTAATATATTTTTTTTTAAATTTTACTCGTGTTTTAGTTATCTGTTATGTAGTAAGTATATAAGAAGCTTTGTTACCTAGTATTAGTTCGGGAGGCAGTCGCTAGATCGTAGTAAGGGTTGGCATAATTATAGGATCTTAGATCCTCTCATAACATAAGGTGTTGGTTCACCGAGTGTGTTATACTCTACAACAATAAATTTAATTGTACGGATGAAATTTAACACGGAACATTCTGTTGTATATTCTTGTTATGATAGTCAAGGCTTGTAAAAATTGTTTGATAGATAAAACTATGAATACTCAAACATTTTAAACCTGTTTCCAGGACATGTAAATTGTTTTTGAATTTTTTAAGAAAAATATAATTATTACTTCACATACACATAAGGCAAGCTATTTAGGATAATGTAATGTCCGCGATCACTAATGCGTCCCACTACATCAAGGATGCGAGGATCGTGGAATCGAAATCGCCTACTTTAAAATGGAAATATATATATTAATTTAACTTTAAATACTAACAAACACAACACAGTTCATAGCTTAAGAAAATTTTAATTCACAAGTATGGCCAAAGAGTAAAAAAAATGTGTGACTGCCGGCGGCGGAAGTGCCCTCGCAGGCATCACTAGCGCATACTGGTCAGTGAACCCTCGCGCAAGATTGTCGTGCGTCGGACTCACCCGAACATTCCCGAAGGTTCATGAATGTCCAACCACAATCTAGCAAGACGCAAATTCGTTAGCCCATGTGAATAAACTTAGGTTATTATGGGTATTTTCATACTAATCTGTAAGCTAAAGGCAAGCTAGAATAAAATGAGTCGAGCACATGCACTGCTTGACTGGGAGCCTGCGTGTGTGTTTGTTTGGACAGTGGCAGAGCGCTTGTTGCTGTGCTTCGCCGCGCAACGCAGCATAAAGGGGCTCACGAACGTCTCCAGAGGCCACCCAGGCCTGGACAGCGCAGAGGGCATCAAGTTTCTGTTCATGTTGGGCGTTATCGTTGGCCACCGGATGTTGATGTTCAACAGCTCGCCCACCCAGGAGGCCGACAAGTACGAACACGTGAGTAGCGCTCCAGCTCGAGCACCATAGACTGGCGCCAGCCATTTTCCGGAGACCGTCCTCTGTACACAGGCTAAGGAGCCTGGGTCCCCACGGGTAAGAACTGCTGACCTACGACGTGTCGGAGCTGTAATCGGCTCTAGTAACCGATTGATGCTCTCGCCAGGCGTCCATAACGGGCTAAGGACATAGCCTCTCCCACTTACTGCAACCCATAGCCTTCTCGTGGCACCAGCGTTGCCATAACAGAATTTGGCAAAAATGGGGGTGCAGAACAGTCAACTGTTTGGTCAGCTGAGTGAGGCAGGGGGCCGAGGGGAAGACTATGCGGGGATGGGAATCCTCAGCCTCTGGTCGTAGCCGAAGCTATAAACCCCTTTCCCGATTGTGCATACGGTGTATTCCTTATCCTCGTCCATGGGGACCCCAGGCCGATAAGGCTGATGCTAAGAGGCTGGGTAAACAAACCAAAAAGGGTAGCAATCCCCTGGAGATGTATGTTTATACGATATCCATCTTCTCCTGTTTGTGTTTCTTTTAAATTGTTCTGGGATAACTCTTTGTAGACTTGCCTTCATTTATGCTGGTGAAATCATATTTAATATTCCACGTGGACCATGAGTCATATTGTTTACTATTTTATTTAATAATTCTGGACCCTCTTCTGGATTCGGGAATTCAGCTCGAATTATTTCATCAATTTTATTTGTACGGATTTATCCATGTAACCAAATTAAATTTTGTGAATGAGGTAATCCCCATTTCTGTCATTCAATTAAGTACATCCAGCATCTTAAGTTCCCAAAAATATTATCTTTTTCCATGACATCCATGAATTTAATTCGTTTCTGTCGAAAAACTCGAGATTGTCCGTGGGAGATTGATCATACATAATATTCTCTTTGATCTCCGGCCATGACGAACTGCAAGTGAATGTTATGAATAAATCAGGGTGACCATAATTTCTTACATAGTTCATAGCATCTTGTCTGCACTCGTGCATTTGTCTTGGACTTATAATGTAAGTTAATGGTAAAATTACCAGTCTTTCAATGTTATCCACGTTACCGTTATTAATGTTTACGTCCCTTAATATAATGTACTATTCGTTGCAAATTCGTTTGATTCTGTCGTAAGTACATAATTCGTTCTGCCTCCATTTTTCCGTACGCATCAAATAAAAACTAGGGGGATTAGCAATTTGATTGTATTCCTCGTTTTCTCAGACCTATGCGATACACATAAAATTATTTTTAAGTGGTCTTTTTATTTGTTTTTGCACTTGTATTTGTGTTTATTTGTTTCAAATTTAAATAATTTCGTATATTAATTAATGGATATTGAAGCGCATCGTATGAACAATGTGTTTCTATGATATGCTGTAATTTTTTTCTTCGTTGAATAATTTTATCATAACTTGTGTGTGCTCACATACCACAATTACAACAACAATTTCATTGACTTGAGGTGCGTTGAATTGACGCCCATGTTCTCCAACTGGCCTTTTGTTAGTTCGAATAACTCTTTTGTACTTATATATATCAAATCGAATCAATGCTGTTTTGAGTAAGTGAACCAATTGTTGTACTTGTGTAAATTTTTTTGCGGATTTTCAATGATTTCCCACCTCAATTTGGCTATATTGGTAAAACGTTGATCGAATTCTATTTTTTGTCGCCAATGAAATACACTTGCAAAAATGTATCTGATTTGTTAGGCAGTGATGAAAATTATCCCTCTTTATGGTACACTTGTGTCTTAATCGAAAACACAGAATTAAAATTGATGTTCTTCAGTGAATATGGAAGTAGCACCGAATGATGTCATTTGGAAGCAAGCATTATAGGCTCTCATATATATATTTTTTTAAGTTTTGATTCTGGAGTTTCTCCGAGTCATGTAATGAAATAATTCTGGTGGAGGTCCTTCCAAATATGTTAATCGAATTTTTCCTTTTATGCAACACATTCCTGGTGATTCTTTACTAATTTTCTTGGCATTGAAAAACTGACACACTTGAGCCATTTTAACTATGACGTTTTTATGTGTGTTGTACTCCTTGATAGGATCATATCGAAATGCCTCACCAGCCAAACTATAGTCTATACCTACACTCCCTCGCACTTTGTCGCACTTCTCGTACAATAATTTTTTTTTCATGCCCTTGTGATTGTTGTATTTTACGAACTTCACTCGTTGTAGTGTTACTGTTTCCATTTCGTTATCTTCTTTCTTTATTATATTATCTGTGCTTGCTTGCTGAGTATCTCTCTCGAGTCTATTCTCTAATTCTTTCTCGTTGTTCATCTGTTAAGTTTTCTCTCAATATTGTAGCGGTGAAAAAAAAAACGGTGATGATATGTGGGTGTGTAAAAATGATAATGAAATGTGATGAAATGAATTTAATGAAATGGAGAGATACGAGATGAGATGACTGCGTCTTACTCTAACTCATAAAACGACAATAAATACACTATTAAAGCCTCCACCACCCTGAGATTGCGTGATAACATCACCAGGCATCAGGGAAGCCTGCACGAAAAAAATACCAAGGGACGTAAACTAGAGCTGTACCGGGGATCTTTCAGAACAGTGGATTACAAGGAAAACCTCTAAATAAATGACACTTTAAATATCTGACTAAGAGTCTTTATAACAAATAACTTGATAAACTTAGACGATAGCCTGGGAAAGGAAATTAAGATTAAAATAAGAACTTAAAACTGCAAGTTGAGGACTACATTTATGTTTATTCAAAATAAAGGCTTTCAAAGAATCTTTTAAAATCTTTCACAGTCTTTCGCACAAACGTCCGACAAATGTTCTCACGTAGGATGGACTGATTAACTGAGGCCTGCTAGCCCCTTAACTTTGATTTCTAAAGAGATTACTGGCACATGAATTTACAATTAAAGTTACAATCTGAAATGCAATTTTAAGTCATTACTCTTAAAAATGAACCAGTATACTTAAACTTAAAATTAACGGAAGAATAACTAGAGTCACGGCGGTCACAACTACCAACTTACAGATAAAAAGTCTACAACTACATGATAAAAATGAAGATTACTTAACTGGAAAATCTACATCTTGGTGACCAGTTCGAGGGTCCTCCTCCCTCGCCAACAGTCACGTCCTTCCCGCTCGAGCTCCCGTCGACGACCCCCCAAAAACGCCTACTCCCGTCCGTACAGGACGTAGCCCCCACGCGAAGGAGGACGCGCTACGCCAGGAACTCCCGCTTCCGCCACTCCCCGCGCCTACCATCATTCCCGCGGGCGCAGCAGAAGCGAGCCTGGCCAGCGCCACCGTATGCCCCGCGCCTGGCAACCAGCGGTCGCAACGCCGACCAGGCTGCGCCCGCAGCACGCCCCGATCACGTGATAGCCGCGTGAAGCGCAGCGGACAATGCCCTGCGCATCCCACTTCCGGGCGGCCACTACCTGAACGCAACAGCCCTAACACAAAATTTAACAAACCATCCCAAATTACTGCCAAAACCTTCTATCTAACTGAAGTGAAAAATCTAAAACGTCAAATAAAACAACCGCGGAAAAACGCGCCGTGACATATTCCCCCGCTTAGTAGATTTGTGACCTCACAAATGTCAGAAACCCACTAAGGAGTGCCCTAAATCCAAAATTTACTATCAACGTAAGGAACCAGCAGTCTCTTACAATGATCGAATATCAAAACTTAAACGACCTTAGGTCCAACAATGTTACAAACAATTTTGGTTCTAATTTCATCACAAAGATAACAGTCTTAAGGTGTAATTTTGTTCATTTCATTCACTTCAGTATTTTTTTTAATAAGTTACATGTGTGTGAGAGTAAGAAAAATCAATCTTATCTGCTACATGATCACAAGTAGTGTCTTGACGAATGATGTCTTAAAGCGTGCTGAGTATGGGGAGGCTGATCTCCAAACGTCCAGCCAAACATCACAGCACAGGGCCCCCAAACATCAGACGCAGCTTCCATCACCAGACGCCATGGCACTCCCGGATCCCAACACCATGAGCAGCGGAAGGAGCAAACCTAGGAACAATTTAACAGCATTAACATTCAACCAAGTACAAACAACAAAGGCGTAGGAGATCGACCGAACTGTACCTTCTACCCACAAAGTAAACATAAAAGACAATCATTATCCACACTCATTTAACATTGCAAAAGATTAACTCCAAGTATCATTTATAAAAATAAGAACTGATCCCTTTCCAATCAACTCTGGTCTCTGAGACAGATGAGTACCGTATCACTCTAGTAATCAAACATTCCCAATAAGTTAACAAAACTTTCCCTCCCTCAACAAAACTATAGAGAGTACCTTATAACTAGGACAAAATTAAGGCACACTAGACACAGTACAGGATGAACTAAAGGAAAGGATGTGCTGAAGTGAGGGTCTGACAACTGGCCAGGTTGATCGTCCACATCACTAGAACAGTCCAGCATCCACTAAGGTTAACCTGCCAGGACTCCATCAGTACGTGGTGGCACACGACTCTTCTGCAAACATGATCCTCTTCGTCTCTTCGAACAGCTCTGGGGAGAACTCAACTGGTTGTGATGGTGGGTCAAGAGGCGAGAACCCGACACCTCTCGGTACAACCAGGAATCCAGCATCCCAGACCGTCCAAACTGTTGGACCATCAGTGATAATGTGTCCCCTTCACATGCTCAACTGAGGGCGCACAGTCCAGTGGCCGCTTCCCCAGTGAAGTCGCATCTGACCTCACATATAGGAAGTCCATCCACATCCACAACATGGTACTTCATACCAGTGTCCAGCAAAACACCAACGCAGAACACCAATCGTCGATCTCCACACTGGAAAGTCTGTTACTTCTTTCCCCAACACGACACCACACACACCAACCCACAATGTCCGAGCACCAAGGGAGGAGAAAGGGGCAGATAGGTAGGTACTCCCTCCTAATCTCCCTCCCTTAACAAATAAAATAAACTAACTTTAACTTAGAAATAAACGCCTAATACTCCACTCGAGCTAAAACACAACAGTAAACCAACAAACTCTCACATAATAAAATAATCAATCATACTAAAATTAAATAAATAAATTAAATAACTTACATTAACCTGACACTCGGTACACATCTGAACTCATATCCAGACATAAACGACCCAAGAAAACACCAACAAAATGTACTTAAACTGAATCACACAAATTATTTAAAATCATGCTTCAAAATAAAATAAAAATTTCAGACCTCCAATCTCTGCATCAGCTTGACATTCACATCTAAAGCAAAAATACCAAAACAAACCAAGTCATCTCCCAATAAAATTGCTCCAACCGCTCTCGCTTTCCTCAAAACAAACACATAAAATCTAAGTAACACCTCACACATAGTAAATTTGTCGATAAAATTGGCACTAAACATCAAAACAAAACAACAGGACATAAAAATAAATATTTTTTTTTTTACCAATAAAATTTTAACAGAGTATTCACAACAATAAACTTTTCTTCCTGGGGCAAAATAACTTAAGCACTTTGAGTATTGATTCAGAAAATAAATAAACAAATAACATAATCTCAGGACCAATATCAATCGTAATACTGTCAAGAAACCAACAACTACTACAAAAAAATATTATAGCAAATACTTAAAACGCAAGAAACATAAATAAATATCTCCTAGGTAACACAAATACCATAACTTGTCTTCAAAAAAAATATCTGAGAGAAAATGTTAGTAACAATTAACAATAGTTTCTTTCCAAGCTAACATCACATTTCCTGAAATAAAAATTTAATTATCACACGAACTCAAGAAAATATCCGCCTATTTCCTTTACCAAACCAAATGAGCCAGTATCCTGAAACCATAAACAAATTTAAAACTAAAATTTAGTCCTCAAAACAACACATAAATATCTCACAAACACAGCTCCACCATGATGTACCTGTAACAAAACTTTTTCTTTTAACATTCACTTAAAATTAAAATGACATTCTTGTCTCTGATTCAATTACAACAAAATTCCATCCACAAAACTTACTTCCAGTCATTTAGTGTAGGCGTATAGCCTGACTTTACTTGTTACTGAAAACCACAAACAGTTACACTAGAATAGACACCAGTCTATCTCTAGGAACCACAACAGAATAATAAAAAAAAGTCAAATACCTGCTTGTGTACGAAAAAAAACAAATCTCAGTCAAACACACAAATTCTCGCGGGCTTTCTCTCTGCCCTCATTAATTCCTGTCTCCTTCACTTAATTTTCATAACTGAGGCCACCTCTACCTAGGTGTTACCCTCAGACTTCAACTTTAGTCACTTAACAGTGTTGAGCCTTGCTCATACACCAGTACTCTCACTCAGTACTCACGATAAAAAAAAAACAACTTAATAATCACTTAAAATAATTTTTAGAAAATTTAGTATTAAAAAAAACTTAAATTAGTAGTTGGCATGATCTCTGGCACCTGGTTACTAATTACTCCAAACAGAAAACTACAACTTTCATCCCCATGAACTCCATGCTCCCAACATCCACTTGTAAACAAAAGCCAATTGATGCCTACCATACACCTCCTGTGTATACTCCTTGTGGGACTCTAACCCAAAAAAAAAATTAATTCTCCTGCGGCTGGATTTGCTAGGCAAATCATCCCTGTGGTGCCTATTCCTGGCCAACCACGTCTACCCTTCCGTGCCTCTTACATTGGTAGCCAATGCTACTCCAAAAGGACACAACGTTCCCCGGGCTCATTCAACATTCACGTAAAGGTCGCCTACCCTGCAAACCCTTTAACGACAAAGGGACTCTAACCCGGGTCTGTAGTAACTCTCCATTTTCTCAGGCATCAGTATCAACACACCAAAAATTTCGCTAACCCAACATCTCCTAACTAACCACAACCATCACCAAGATCGACCAGAACAAAAAAAAATGACTCACAACAACAAAAAAAATCAAATTATCTCGCAATTAAAATTATCCAAAATAAAATTATACTAAAATGTAATAATAACCTTTATCACAAATTTAGACCATAGTTATCCAACCTACCTCGGTAATTAACATGATGTAGTTCCAAGGGGAAACAAATTACTTAATTTGCCCCCTAAACAAAATTTATACTACTACCAGGCTTCCCCCGCACTGGTTACACTAACATACTTTAGGGCACTGACCCACAGTCAGTCCCAAGGAGCTCTCACTCAACCCCTTCCTTATAAACACGCCGACCGCCTGCCTCTGTAAGGCTCCCGGATTTACAGCAACCTTTTGGAACTCTATGCACCAGGTTATGACCAAGGAGTCTTCAAACTCCCTACTTCCAGAAAATTCAAAACATTTCTCTTCCTTCCATTCTCAAGGTTTTCTCCAATTTTTACACATATTTCAAACACTTTCAGAGCTGAAAAATAAAATAATTAATCGCATTGTAAATCTAAAAAAAAAAGAATACTTTCACCTTTAATTTTCTACGAAGCCAGCTGTCCTCGCGACACATTTGCTTCTCGTCACTTGCCTAGACAGTGCCTTCCCGTTGCCATCTGCTGCCAATGTGGGCTCTCCAATCTCCGCTAAACAAATCTTAACCGAAGGCCTCATTAGAGTTTTTTAATCTTAATTAAATTTTTTTGTGCGGCATTAAATAAAAACGAAAAAAAAATTAAAACAAATGTTAGCTAGCACCACTCATCCCAGCAACATAAAATTCCTATAATTTAAAAATAATTTAAACAAGGTACATCAAGGGGATAACACTTAAAACTAATCATGTCCAAGGTACAAGGCAAAACAGGTCTTAAAAAAAAATTCTTACAACTGTAAACATCCAAACTATCGCGCATCTAAACTTCTCAAACATAACAAAAAAAAACTCTTCCTTGATCAACAAATTATTACGACTCAATCAACATCAAAAACAACAAAAAAAAAATTAATTCCACGTCTCTATCACGTACCGAAATTACCGGGTGCCGTACCAATAAACACCCCACAATTATATACCTCGACTCAAAATTATGGTACACCTTTAAAAAAATTAAATAAATTACTTTAATAACTTTATTGAACACTGATTACCTTGCACACTTGACACACGTAATTACTTAACCTAAGTGACCAACTACTGCCGTACTGTAGTTATTCCTTAAACCGCCAAACTTTAACCATAAAACTCAATAACCAACAACCCGTGGCTCTCATAGTTATCTGACAAATCACTGGTACAACATACCACAACCTTGTCCGGAAAACTTTAATTTAAAAAATTCTAAGTCATCACGTGACACAACCATTATTACTTCATAATAAAAATACACTTTAAAACAACGTAACTTATATTCCCTACGAGGTTTCCATCTTTCTATGTTCAATAAAAAAAAGTTTTCTCTTTTTCGTCTCGTTTCTTATAATTCACATAGTTCCGTTCCATTCATAAAAACTTCGTTTCTCGTACCGCAAACTTTCAGGACTCAAACCTGACTATAAAAGCCTATAAAAAAACTGATAACCAAATAATTACAAATTCAAATAAATAAAACTAATAGGATTTTGCACTCAACACAAAGCAAAATAAAATTTCAAAGATCCACAGTTCCTATACCACTGGTTATGTAAACGTCTGGCGATCATGGCGCAACGAATAAACACGGTAATTCATTCGTCACGGCACGAACAAACCCAACGGCGATACACATACTCGGCGCCTCCACCAAATGTAGCGGTGAAAAAAAAAATTAAAAACGGTGATGATATGTGGGTGTGTGAAAATGATAATGAAATGTGATGAAATGAATTTAATGAAATGGAGAGATACGAGATGAGATGACTGCGTCTTACTCTAACTCACAAAACGACAATAAATACACTATTAAAGCCTCCACCACCCTGAGATTGCGTGATAACATCACCAGGCATCAGGGAAGCCTGCACGAAAAAAATACCAAGGGACGTAAACTAGAGCTGTACCGGGGATCTTTCAGAACAGTGGATTACAAGGAAAACCTCTAAATAAATGACACTTTAAATATCTGACTAAGAGTCTTTATAACAAATAACTTGATAAACTTAGACGATAGCCTGGGAAAGGAAATTAAGATTAAAATAAGAACTTAAAACTGCAAGTTGAGGACTACATTTATGTTTATTCAAAATAAAGGCTTTCAAAGAATCTTTTAAAATCTTTCACAGTCTTTCGCACAAACGTCCGACAAATGTTCTCACGTAGGATGGACTGATTAACTGAGGCCTGCTAGCCCCTTAACTTTGATTTCTAAAGAGATTACTGGCACATGAATTTACAATTAAAGTTACAATCTGAAATGCAATTTTAAGTCATTACTCTTAAAAATGAACCAGTATACTTAAACTTAAAATTAACGGAAGAATAACTAGAGTCACGGCGGTCACAACTACCAACTTACAGATAAAAAGTCTACAACTACATGATAAAAATGAAGATTACTTAACTGGAAAATCTACATCTTGATGACCAGTTCGAGGGTCCTCCTCCCTCGCCACCAGTCACGTCCTTCCCGCTCGAGCTCCCGTCGACGACCCCCCAAAAACTCCTCACTCCCGTCCGTACAGGACGTAGCCCCCACGCGAAGGAGGACGCGCTACGCCAGGAACTCCCGCTTCCGCCACTCCCCGCGCCTACCATCATTCCCGCGGGCGCAGCAGAAGCGAGCCTGGCCAGCGCCACCGTATGCCCCGCGCCTGGCAACCAGCGGTCGCAACGCCGACCAGGCTGCGCCCGCAGCACGCCCCGATCACGTGATAGCCGCGTGAAGCGCAGCGGACAATGCCCTGCGCATCCCACTTCCGGGCGGCCACTGCCTGAACGCAACAGCCCTAACACAAAATTTAACAAACCATCCCAAATTACTGCAAAAACCTTCTATCTAACTGAAGTGAAAAATCTAAAACGTCAAATAAAACAACCGCGGAAAAACGCGCCGTGACAATATATTCATTCCTCTCCTATGTAAAGCTAAATGTGCTTCTCGCTCCTGATCTGTATCATTTCTTCGTTGTTCTTTCCGTTTCTTCTTTTTCGATATATCACTGGCAAGATTTCCTACTCTTTTACGTTTTTGCATTTTATTAAATGTCCTGGATCCTTTTGATACAGAAATCTTATTCGTTGGTCAAGAGCGATCTGGAAAAAAAAATGTAAATATTATTTTACATACCTACTCAAATATAATTTAAGAACATCTAATATTTGAATATTATTTTACATAATCAAATTTTTATTTTAAAAATTCTTAAATTCGTTAAGGAATTTACTTAAGTTTATTACATTTGAAAATGTTCACTAAAATTTATTTTACTTTCTATCAATTTTAGGTTTTTTGATCAGTTGTAATTGATTGTCAAACATCTTCTTCTAAGCTGGAACATATTCTTGAATATTTGCAAACATTCCACAACTTTCTAGAACATTTTATATAATTTCAGAACATCCATTATATACTCAAATATAATATTATTATTTGTAATTAATAAACTTTTAACTTCGTTAAGGAACTTACTGACGTTTAAGCTAAACGTGCATCTCGCTCCTGATCTGTATCATTTCTTCGTTGTTATTTCCGTTTCTTCTTTTTTGATTCATCACTGGCAAGGTTTCCTCCTCTTTAACGTTTCGGCATTTTACAAAATATTCTGGATCCTACTGATACAAAAAACTAATCTGAAATGATCTGAAAAAAATGTAAATATTATTTTACATACTCAAATGTTATTTCAGAACATCTTTAATACGCTCAAATTGAATATTATTTTACTTACTCAAATATTAATTTAAAAACTGTTAAATTCCTTAAAGACTTTACATTAGTTTATTATTTTAGAAATTTTCACTAAAATTTATTTTACTTTCTATCATTCAAATATTTTTTTTTTTTCGATCAGCTGTAATCGATTGTCAAACATATACTTAAGCAAACGTCTCACTATCGCGTTTATATACTCTTCTTAGCTGAAACGTATTCTTAAACATTTTCAAACATTCTTCAAATTTCTAGAACGTTTTTCAAAAATTTCAGAACATTTACACAATTTTAAAATTGAATATTATTAACTTTATAATAATTCAATATATCCTATAATACTTTATGTTATAGTTTATAGTCATAAAAATAAATAATGGTGACTTATAAAATATGTTAAAATATTGGCTTTATAACTTGACAGTCTTTAGTTAACATTTAAATGTTCCTAGAGATAGCGCAGCGATAGTCAATCAGTAGAGAGACAGGAAACTGTCAGCCTGCCTACATTCATTCGATGCCATGTTCGGTCCGGTTTAGGGGAAACGTTAAATTTTTTTTTGTATAATTGCTTCGATTTCGTACTAAACTTCACCAATGGGGGATGAAGAGCTTTCAACCCACTTAGGGCTTCAGGGATTGGTTGTAGAGTTATAAGGGGAATCATATGAAAACCACACTGACTTTTATTATATATACAGTGGAATCCGTTTATAATGACATCGAAGGGAATTGACAAACACGTCATAATAAGCGGACGTCATACAAAGAATTTTGTGAAAAAAACTTTTTTAAGTGAATACTTATGTATTTTAATAGAGAAACTTAGTTTATAAACACGTGTACAAACATGATATATATGTACATATTTTTCATTTTTAAATTAATAAATCTGTAATTTTTGTCTGCTTTTTTTTCATTTTATTGTAATAACAGTCTCTAATACTATTGTGTATAGAAGACATCGCCATGGTCAAATTACTATCATTATCAATATTGCTATTAACAAATCGTTAAAATAATAATTCTGCAGCCTTGAATGCCTCTTGTGCGGCAGGTAATGTTGCTTCCTCCACTTCCTCTTCCCTTTCCCCATCACTCTCGAGGTGTTCCCTGGCATTAATGTTCTGTACGATATTCTCATCGGTGGGTTCTTCGGATGTGAGAAGAGCACTATCGATGTCAACATAATCTTCCCACATTTCCGGTGCTGCTAAACAATCTGAATTTAGGTTTCGTGACCACAAAGATAAAGGGACGTCATCTTCTTCATCAAATTCAAGTTTTGCTGTTTGAACAGGTAAACCGTCGTGCTTTACAATGAATCCAGCATGTTGAAACAGTTGTGAATGGTACTTCGTGACATTTTATTTCAGGCATAATTAACCATCAGAATTGCATCTAGCACCGTTATTTTCGTAGAAGAGTTGTTTTCATTAGCATCAAGACAATAAATCATTTTGAGCACAAGGTTTTTTCTAAAATTAGTTTTGAGTGATCGTATTATTCCCTGATCCATTGGCTGTAGTACTAATGTCGTATTCGGCGGAAGAAAAACAAGTGTTATAGACTTTAAATCAGTAACTTTTGGATGCGCCGGGCAATTATCAACCAGCAATAAAATCTTTTTCTTCTTTTTAACCAAATCACGATCCCAATTTTGAAGCCATTTTTCAAAAAGTTTTGACGTCATCCAAGCCCTACGATTGTTAGCATAATCGACAGGTAACGATTTGACACTGCTAAAACATCTTGGTTTTTGTGGATTTCAAATAACGAGCAATTTCTTTTTCTCTGTGCCACTCATATTTGCTGCTACCATGACAGTTATTTCGACAACTTGCCTCCACTACAATTCTGACCTTTAAATTTCAAAGTTTTGTCTGGCATTAATTTGTAAAACAGTCCAGTTTCATCAGCATTAATAATCTCATCAGAAAATTTTCTTCGTAGATCCGGCCACACGGACGTCACCAGTTTTTTTTTTTTTAATTTTGATCAACAGACGAAGATTTACCGATATTTTTTCCCGCCACAGTGTTATGTCAAACTTTTGAACGACTGATCCAGCTTGCAGAACAATTGAAGTCGAGAATACCAAAACGCGTGGCAAAAATATTTGCCTTTTCCTGTAGCATAGAGCCGCTGAATGGTATTCCCTTGTTTCTCGTGATTTTAAACCACTGAATTAATGCTTAATCAACTTTTTCTGGTCGCGATTCTCGAAGCCTCTTCGGTTTCAAAACATTTGAATTGAACGATTGCTTAATACGGTTCTTGTTTTTGAAAATCATTGAGATTGTCGAATGACCCACGCCAAATTCCTTTGCGAGATAAGTTTGATTCTCCATTTTCTAATCTGCATATAATTGCACTTTTCTCCTCAATCGTAAATGCTTTACGGCGTTGAAATGAGTTTTTCCACAGGATATCACAAACAACAATGCGTGACCTTCAAGTGTCAATTACTCACTGAGGTTCAAAACAAAAACGAGCCCCGTGCCACGTCATCGGGAATTAACAAAAATTGCCGAAGGTGTAAAGAATCATGTCGGTCATTATAACTGGACATAATTTATTAAAAATGGGTCACAATAAGCGACATTTCCCTGTAAGCAAAGTCATTATATCCGACTTATTTACAAAGAATTTTAGATGAAAACCAAATTTGGTTGTGTTATTACGTCATAATAGGCAGTAAGTCAATATAGGCGGAGTGATAATAAATGGATTTTACTGTAGATCACCGATATATTAACAGTGAAACAGAAATAGCTCTAAGCTAAAGATATGTTTTCACCCCAGTAACGGGCTCAAAATTGTAGGTAAGTACCTAAGTAGTATACAAATGGGCGTCCGGGCACAGGCTTTAAGGCTGAGGAGCGCGAGGAGCTGCACGACCGAAAAATTATCACGTTCCGGTCGCCATCTTTGATGAGCGTAACGGGACAAAGTGTAACGGGACAAATAGTACCTTGACCTTTGACCCTCAAAACTTGTAAAAATTGGGCAAAATTTGCCCAAAAAACCTCAAAAATCGCCAAAATTTTCATTTTCGCGGAAAAAAATTCCTTCAAAAATTCTCAAAAAATTCTACAATCCAAAAATTAGGATTTCGAAAATCCTCAAAAGTCGTTTTGCCCTAGAAAGAACCCAAATTCCTAAAAAAGGCTTAAAACTCCTAAGAGCTAGCCGCTTTAAGCCGTCGAGGTAATGAAAATTAAGATTCCATGCCAGCCATTTTGAAATATGTCGTCACCATTGCAATTATCGTTACGGCCGCCATCTTTAAAATCTTTATTTATTACCCGATTATAATAAAAAAATTAAAATTTATGAAAAAATGCATTTAATAAAATTTTAATAAAAAATATTTAAAAAACAAACATTACCGACACGGAACTCGGAGTCCTCGGTTCGAACCCGGCGAGGGCATAAAAATAAATATGACAACAGATTCTTCCTCCACGGTAGCCATCGACAGACTGACCCCCGCCACTTATGTCAAAGTATATATATCGTCACCTAGTATGACGTCATGTCCGCCATCTTGTATTCATATGCTGGAAGCCACAATCTTGTTATCGACCACTAGAGTGCGCTGACGCCATGTTAGTTTAATTCTTACCCGCTAGAGTGCAGTAATAATTTATTATTACTGTGACACCCGCCATCTTGTCATATGGACGCCATCTTGGAATTGTGTAATTATATAGCTAGAAATTCGGGGAAAAATCCAAAATTCATTAAATAAATTGGCAATAAATATACTAAATGAATCGATCAATTCATGTCCTTGGTTCGATCCCTGGATGATGCAAAACATTTAATTTTATATAAAAAAGAATAATTTCAATAAACCATGTTCAACATTCGTAAAGAGACTTTTAAATCCTCTACTGCCATCATTTTATAATCCTTTACGACCGTCATCTTGGAAATTCGTAATAATTAATCTAGAAATTCAGGAAAAAGTTCAAAATTCATTAAATAAATTTGCAAACTATATACCGATTAATTAATTAGATCGACTAAGGTCCTTGGTACGTACCTGGAAGAAGCTAAATATAATCTTAATTTTTAGGTAAAAATGCCTCAAAAAATGACAGGTTCGAAAATAAAACACAAGTTCTTTTACAAACATAAAATTTATTTCATAATTTATATTCTACTACAGGATCACTTGCGAAAGACAGCAATCTTGTAATCATTTAGCCCTGCATAGAAGCGAAATGACTACTTCTTAGCTCCAATCTGTTTTTACTAGACAGAGTCCAACCAGAACCGTTACTAACATAGTCCTCCTCTTGACAGAGTTTCTGGGCACCGTGTTTAACACTTTGCTTCTCATCGTCAGAACTGTAAATTGTAACAGCCGATGTCTTGGGAGAAATTCTTCTCTAGGTCCTCGGAATGGATACGATTTACCATATAAACAGTTCAGTCGCAATTTATAATTTAATTTCCGTACGTTGTTACTTCATAAGTAAGCTGATTGATTATGTTCTACTTGATATCCTCAAGAAAAATAAAAATGTCTTTAGCTCCAAATGATCAATCGACTCAAAATGCTCCAACAGGTCCAAATGCTCCAAATGGTTCCAACAGCTCCAACAACCACCAAATGCTCCAAACGGCCTCCAAGTGCTTAAGACAGCTCCAATTGCTCCAAATGGCTCCAACAGCTCCAAAAAAAAAGGCTCCAAATGCTCCAACAGCCACCAAATGCTTAACACAGCTACAAATGCTCCAAATGGCTCCAGCAGCTCCAAAAGGCTCCAAATGCTCCAAATGCTCCAACCACAAGGTCACTTTCGTCATCTTGCCAGTGATTATCACAAGTTTGATCAGGATAATTTATTTTATTACAACATTTCCATCGTTTTGTTCTCAAGCCACCATCACAGTCCTCTCTCTTGCATGCTTTTGGTGCTTCAGCCTTAAATGTGTCAGCACAGTCTTCGTTCATGCCTGCTTCTAATGTGTCACCAGAGTCTTCAGTCATGTCAGCATCACAAACTTGATCAGGATAATTTATTTTATTACGTCGTTTCCATCGTTTTGGTCTCAGACCGCCACCACAGTCTTCGATCTTGCCTGCTTTAGGTGCTTCAGTACAGTACTCAATCATGTCAGCCTCAGATGTGTCACCACAATCTTCAATCATGCCAGCTTCAGATGATCCATCAAAGTCATTGACCTTGTAAGCTTCAGGTGGTTCTCCATCTTTCACATCTTCATGGAGACGACTAGATATTGGAGTAAATATATTTTCATTTCTTATGAGGTCACAACTTCCTTCGTTTGTTTTAAATTTTAAATTATTATCTTGATCTAGATCAGTAATTTTAGCATTAACTTTTTCGCATTCGTTCCTCTTCCGCGATGTTGTAGCCCAGTCTTCTTTAACTTTATTCATCTTAATTGTACAGGTCTTGCAATGTCTATCCAAGTAATATCTTCTAACAAAGGATTTCTGACACTGACTGCAATTAAATGGTTTTTTACAAGGACCCAAATTACACTCGCTTCTCTCATGTCGTTTAGCATTCTTTCTCAAGGTAAACACCTTGCTACAGTATCTACAGTGATGACGTTTTGATACAGCAACAAATCCCGAATCAGGATTCATTTTAGTTACTAAGTTGCCAGTTGCAAACTAAGAGTTTTAAATTAGATATATTACTTAAATAGAATTTTTTTATTATTTCATCAGCGAGAATTAATTTATCTCATTCAAAGGTACTTGTTGCAAATAGTTCTGCTTTTCAACAACAGATGTCGCCACATGTTACTTGCAGGTAAATAATTTTTAGTTATTTTTTTAATACGGGATGCGGGATGCTCACTAACGATCGCAAAAGAAGGATGGCTTCGCTAGACTCCAAGGAGAAGGAAGTTCGTCCTTCCTGTTAGTGCTTCTTAGATTTCTCAGAGATTATTATTTGACTGAGTAATAATATTTTTTTTTAATTTCCACATGATAAAAATATTACAAGTGTTGATTAAGTAGCAGAAATTCACTAATTACATGTAACCTTGAATAAAATGACATGCCTCATTAAGTAAAAAAATCCTTCATGCAGAGATCAATTTCTCATCTGTAACCAGCAGCACTCGGAGAAAACCATAAGATGTCGAGTCAGGAATAATCAGAAGCACTCGGAGAAAACCATCAGATGTCTAGTGTGCCATTGCACATTTGTAGTAATGCGCATGCTCACTTTATCTATTTTATAGTTATTGTTTTTATTTTATTTTGTATAGCAAACTGGGAGCCATAATTTTTTTATTCTTGAATTTGTAAATCATCTTGTAACCAACAATTTCAGCATAATTTATATTTATAAAAGCAAAAGTTTCTGTGTTAAAAATTGTTATATTAGTTTTACAACAAAATAATTTTACTTCTGTCCATAATGAATGTTGATTTGGGAAATCGCACTATAGTGTAACTCTATTTGTTTTACATGTGCAGTCTTTCATGTCTCAACTCTATGGTCTTCTTCAGTTGCACAAAATAATACGTCTTTCTTTTTGAAGCATGTCGGCCATGATGTAACTGTTCCTTAGCTTCGGCCGTTTCTTAATCTCTTGACATCAATGTCTTAATTAATTCTCCGTACACCGCAAGTGTGTGTGTGCGGAAGGCGTGGGTGCCATGGGCGCGATTACTTCGTGACACACAACTTCTGCGTCACCTGAGTCATGGTGCTCCTCAGTGCCTGATGCAGCTCGTCTAATCAGGAAAGATCTTCTTTGTTACTTTCTGCATGCAGAAGAGCAACCATGAGCCACCACATATCAAAAGATAAAATTTTAACCTAACATTTTCGGCGTTGTTTTGGACTAATAATTAATTTTTTTTGACTTAACCTATGTAATTTTTAACCTATGTAATTCTTAACATCAAAATCAATGTGCTTAACTTAAATATCTAAAGGGGCCCCTTATCTTAACATTTATTTTTATTATAAGTATGACTGTATACTCATCAATTGATATTAAACTTGTTATTGTTATTATTTAAAGTAAAAGAATTTAAAGAAAAGAAAATATAAGGAACAGAGAAACGATATTGCTGTATTCATTTAACTAAAACCACTGTTTGTATTAATTTTGACTATTATATATATTTAACTATTTTATCCTGTAATATGGCCTACCCAGTCGGCTCAAGGTTCTCATGATTTTCTACACGCCTAACAAGGCACCATTGAGCCCGTTCCCCATGCTTTCACTGCTGGCCTCTGTACCTCCTTGGTATTTGGCCAGGTTGAGGTAGAGAGGGCGGCAGAGCTTGGTAGCAGAGCGTGGTTCTGGTGTTTTGTTGGTCGTGTTCACGTGTGTAGATGTTTGTCTTGCATGTGTCCACCCTCAGATGTGCATGGCTTGGTTGTGGCAATAGTTATTTACTGTTGTTTTTATTGTGGTAGTTTTGTTATTTGTTATTTTCATTATGTCCTCTTCAATCATCCCTGAGTTCCTCATAAAGGATGAATTGATCTTTGAGTGTCAATTGCGTGGCATTTCATGTGAAAACGCCACAGTGGCACATTTGCGTAAAACATTGCGTTTGGCTCTTCAGAACAGCACTCCAGTTAATCATGACCTTTTGATAACAGTGAACCCTAATGAGGAGTATAAAACCTGCACGAGTAAGATACTAGTTTTACAGGAGTTGGTTACAAACGTAGATGATGAGAATTTTGCCATAACGCTCCCTCGTGTCAGAAATCGTTTGAATCACTTGAGTACACGCATTAAGTGTTTGCTTGATGTTCACACACCTAAACTGTCTGAGTTACAAGTTGCCTCACTTGAAAATATGATGGAGGAGATCCAGAATTTAGTTGAGACTGTTGGTAACACTGAATCTCAGTTCTCGTTAGTGCGTGATGTAACATCTATCACATCCTTGACAAATATTTGTGAACAGTTGAGCAGGGTGACATTGCCCACTTCCACTGTCCCGAATCCACTTATTTCGTCAGCTCCTGGTCCGTCCAAGGTAGACTTTGATCCTGTCGGCAACGTTTGTAGCCCTATGTCCATTCCTAACCTAACCAACCCAGCCTATACCACATCCACTCAGTCCACGAGTCGGAACCCTCATGTTGTATTTAGTACATCAGCAAGCTCGACACATAATCCTACTCCCACTAGAAGTTTTGCGCTGCCAAGTGTGTTTGGTAAACTTACTCATCCTCTCGAAACAATGTTGAAAGACTTCCCGGCCACTGATGGGTTGCACATACCTAAATTTTTAAATTTCCTTAAGATTATTGTTAAATTGCGACAAAGCAACACCATCCATGAGTCGCAGATCTTGGAAACTATTTATCCTTTCACTTTTGGGCCTTTAGCCGAAAGGACTCAGCTGGCAATTGCCCAGAACCTTTCCTTCGATGCCTACCATGAGAATATCCTTAGTTTTTTTATTCCCTTCAGGTTGCTTACACAATTGCAATTAAATAATTTCAATCGGTTACAGAAACCTGATGAACCACTTTCTGTGTATGTAAATGAGGTTAAGGAGGCCGCTGCCATTTTGCGACTTGGTGTAACTGAACAAGAGATTGTTAACACCATCCTAGAGGGGCTTTCCCCTGATGAGAGATCTCGGTTAGTCTTTCTCAGCAAACCCTCCACATTTTCCGAGCTCGACAGAATGTGTATCCATTCGCAAAATGTTAGGTTTACGGATCATCACCGTAACCTACAGTTTGCCCACCCCACATTTAAAACTCGAAACTATGGTTGTCACAATTCATGTAATACCACACAGGTTAATCCTAACTTTAGGAAGAGTAGTGTTTACAACCAAACAAAAACTAAGCCAGATAATCAAGCACAAGGTCAATTTTGTAATTATTGCAAAAGAAATAACCATGTCATCAGAGACTGCAAGGTTCTGCAACAAAAAAACGCCAGAAGCAGGGATGTAAGGTGAGCGACTTACCCTGCAAGCAAGATCGGAAGCCTAATTCACAGTATAATGCTCACGTTCTTCAGCAGATTAACTCAGCTCTTTGTTTTCAAACATATTTTGGAGTACGAAAACACTTTCCAGATCAAGTTTGTAAGGTTAACTCCCCTAATATTGTGGGAATAAATTCCGTCCCAGTACCTCGTATTGTGGTATCGTTTGGTTCCTTTGATACTCCCGCTTTAGTTGATTCGGGTTCTACACGTTCTATCATTTCCTATGAGTTGTTCACCAAATTAAAGGAAGCTAAGGGCATAAAATCAATTGTAAAAGGCAATTTCAAGTGCTATTCTGCTTCTAATGATATTTTAACCATAGATTGTTGCGCCACTATTAAATTAAAAATAGCAAATTTCACTTGGGTTTTCCCTTGCTTGGTATGTAAAAATATAGGTTTGGATTGTATTCTCGGAGCAGACTTTATGATGAAAACCGGACTTATACTTGATGTTCAAGAAAAGTGTATTTTCTTTAAGTTCCTACCTAAACTCAAAATTCGGTTTGCTGACAGTAACCAGCACCTTGATAACCTTGCTGAAATCAATGTACACAACTCTAGTAAAATTGAAAGTGATACTTTGAGCCATCTGTCTGATGAACAGCGTATTGCTATCAGAAAACTATGTGAATCATTTTCTAAAGTTCTTACCTCCGAATTAGGTCTTACCAACCTCTTGGAATATGAGATTAAGCTAAAAGATAGCAGCTATGTTAAAAATCAACCTTACAGATTGGCACCCATTCAGATGAATCTTTTGCAAAACGAAGTACAGCAACTTTTGGATAAAGGCGTTATTGAGCAGTCTACCTCTCAGTATGCGAGTCCTGCATTTCTAGTTCCTAAATCTAATGGTAAGCAACGAATGGTGATCGATTTCCGTCGTGTAAATCAAAAGATTGAGATTGAATCAGTTTCTTTGCCCGATCTACATTCAGCTTTTCATTGGTTTGCTAAAGCTAAGTACTTTACCACCATTGATTTAAATTCAGCATATCATCAAATCCCTCTCAAAAAAGAATCTAAGCACATCACTAGTTTTTGTGTACCCTGGAATTTATATCAGTTTACTCGAGTTCCTTTTGGGCTTGCTACTGGAGCTCAAGTCCTCACACGATTATTGGATCAAATTTTTCATGACATTAAATTTAAATTTGTATACAATTATTTGGATGATCTTGTTATATATTCTGAGAATTTTGAGGAACATCTTCAACACTTGAGAGAAGTTTTCTCTCGTCTTGAGAAAGCAGGCTTAACCGTTAACCCACAAAAGATTAAAATTGCTGTCCCAGAGATTTCATTCCTTGGTCATAAAATTTCTTCTCAAGGTATTTCCATCGATCCAGAATGTACAAAATCCATTAGAGAGTTTCCTCCACCCCGCGATGTTAAAGGTATAGCTAGATTTATCGGTATGGTCCAGTTTTTTGGAAAATTTATTCCTAATTTGGCCGAGAAGGCCGTTCCTTTGAATCAACTCCATAAAAAGAATGTGAAATTTGAATGGGGAGAAAAACAACAAAAAGCTTTTTAAACACTAAAGAATGATATAATGAGTCCACCAGTACTCCGTATGGCAGATTTTTCGAGACCTTTCATTTTGCAAACCGATGCTTCAGGTTCAGCAATAGGGGCGGTTTTATCACAAGAGTTTGATGGTGCCCGCCATCCGATAGCTTTTGCATCCCGGACTCTGACCAATCAAGAGAAGGTAGCATCTATTTATGAATTGGAATGTCTCGCTGTTGTTTTTGGTATAGATAAGTTCAGGCCTTACTTAGAACATACAGAATTCCTTTTGGAAACGGATAATCAAGCTCTATCATGGCTCTTGGCGCACCCACGACAATTAGGCAAAATCGGTCGTTGGGTCATGAAAATCTCATCTCTAAAATTCAAGGTTCATCATATAAGAGGAACACAGAATGTAATTGCTGATACGCTTTCACGTATGTTTGATTGTTCACAGCCTAGTAAGGAGGAAGCCACTTGTAATGTTTTGGTCACTGATTTCCCTTTAGCCTTCAAGACTATTCAGGCTCATCAGGAGGAAGATGAGGAATTGCAGAAAATTGTCCAAAATTTGAGTTCAGGTATCCAACAAAAACCATATTTTCTGTCCAAAGGTATCTTGTTTTCCAAAACTCGAAACAATCAGAAACGTATTGCTCTTCCCAAAATATTGAAACCCCTGGTATTCGAATATTTTCATTCCTCGCCTATTGGTGCTCATCTCGGTATATATAAAACTATTGAGGCTATTAAAAGGCATTTTGTTTGGAAAGGCATGTATGCTGAGGTGGCTGATAGAGTCAAACAATGTCATCTTTGTGCACTTAGTAAACCTGCTCAGAATACCCATTTAGGTTTTTTGTCTTCTGAAATATCCGACAAACCTATGCAAAAATTATTTGTTAATTTCGTAGGCCCTTTTCCAAGGAGTAAAGATGGAAATAGTATCTTATTAGTTTGTGTGGATGCATTTTCCAAATTTGTTTGGTTGATTCCTTTAAGAAAAGCTGATGCTCCATCCACGATTCGGGCCCTTCAAACCTACATATTCCAAAGTTTTGGGGTTCCTTCATCAATAGTTTCGGATAATGGATCACAATTTACTTCCAAATTATTCAAAATTATGTGCTTCACACATGGTATACGTCATATCACGTTGTCACTATACTATCCTCCACCTTCGCATGCGGAAAGGTTCAATCGTAACCTCCGTTCGGCCTTAATTGCCTTCCATGCAAAAGATCAAGTTAGTTGGGACAAAAATCTGCGTTGGCTTCAGATGGCTTTTAATTATTCACGTCATGAGTCACATAAATCTTCGTCTTTCAATTTGATGTTCACCTATGCTCCGAACAATCCCTTGTCTAATCTTTGGTCCCTGGATGACCTGTTACCTAAGGATTCTAAAAACATTAAAGTAATTTGGGCAGCTGCCCTTAAAAACCTTAAGCACTCACATGAAAGAAGTCGTATTAAATATGATAAGAATCGAGTCAAAAATCCTTTTCGACGAGGTGACCTCGTCTTATGCAAGTCACATCCTACCAGTAAAGCAGTGGTTAAGAGGATGGCGAAACTGTCTTTTCGCTGGTCAGGCCCTTATCACATCCAACGCTTTTTAACCCCAGTGACAGCTGCCCTAGCTGATCCTGACACGGGTTCTTATGTGACCAGAGCTCACATTTCACACTTAAAAAGGTATCACTCTCCACCTCCAGTTTGAATTGTCCAATGTTGGGAACTGCAGGTCCTTTCGTTTGGTCTTCACTGCAGGTGTTTACTTTTGTCCGATCCTTGACTTAGTTTGATCGCGGCTTGATCACCCACTGATCCTAGTCTTGAGGATTCAGAATTTATTTAACTTTTTTTAGAATAGGCCTATTCTTTATACATATTAAATAAAAGGTAGAGAAACAAAAAAAAACATGGTAGTAATTTAAGTTTTAATAACATCTATTATTTTATCTTTGTTTAGGGTATGTTTTTATGGGTATGCTCTAGTTTAGATCACATGATGTGTAGGTAATATCTGAATAATGTTGGGTATTATTAATAATTAGAAATCTTGAAATGTTGTTTTATTTTATATTTCACTATCCAAAGGTGTTTTCCTGTGTTCTTGTTTTAGTGTCGCTGTGAATCTCCCGTCTCCTGTATTTCCTTGTGGTCGTGTGCCATGTTCGGGGTCTTGTGCCTCCTTGTTTGTGCCTACTCCTTCGCTCTTGGAAGAGTTACGGTAAATCATTTGAATTCTGGTATTCTCTTCGAAAAACAAGATTCGCTCATCTTTTCGGACAATGTTTATTCCATTGTGCTTGACTTCAATTTAGTTCAACTTGAAAATGAAAGTAAACAATTGGATGTTTTTCTGAACAAAGTTATTTCACTGAATAGTGGTCATCACGATGACGAAGCTTGGAATCAGAATTTTGCGTTTGTGGTCAAACAACTACAAGAAAACTTTATTGCATACAAAACTGAGACTATGGCTTTAACTTCACTTCTGCCCCATCGCCCTAGAAGGCAAAAACGTGGTTGGTTTAATTTTGGTGGTTCTATATTGAAGACAGTTTTCGGTACCCTAGATAGTGATGATTTGACTGTCTTAGAGAAAAGACTGAAAGTGGTTAACGAGAATCAAGATGACATTTCTAACAGTATGTTACATCATATGATTGTGGTCAAAAATTTAGAAGACAGAGTCATAAACAACACTATTCTCATCAAAAATTTGGCGTTACATTATCTAAATAGCCATAATGAATTTTACAAAGCATTAAACAGCTCCATCCATGAAGTCTGGGACAAAATCACATTAATAAGTTGGAGAATTGATCTAAATACCCTTTTGTTTAGGGTTAGTGAGACATTATCTAGTGCTCGGCTGGAAATTTCCGATCTAAGACAAGCTATTGAAAACAGTGTTCATGGACAACTAAGTTCCACTCTTCTAACACCCACGGTGTTTATTGATCTTTTGTTTAAAATTCAACAGTATATTGCCCTACCCTTGCATATGTTGGCTACAATTTCGCATGATAATCTCTACATGTTTTATGGTTTGAGTAAAGTCCAAGCCATCGTCTATAATGGTTCATTAAATGTCATTGTTAACGTGCCTCTAGCAAACAAGGATAGCAGTTTTGAGGCTTATAACATTTTCGCCTTCCCATTTTTCTCTTCTGAGTTCAAACATTATCTTTTACTCAATGTACACGACACTTTGTTGGTTAGTCCAGACAGAAAAATATTTGCTCCTGTGTTTTCTTCTTCTCTCTCGGGTTGTAAAAAATACGGTGTAACCTTATGTTCCCCGACCTTTCCGTTTTTTGATGTTCATGTCAGTAATTGTGAGTTTAACCTTTTTCTTGGTAAACCCACTTATGAAATTTGTGATAAAAGCTTTGTTTCCCTGGATTTACCTTTCCTTCAAAAAACCAATACACTTTGGTTATTCGCTAGTAATCATTCATTGGATGTTACCTTACTGTGTCGATCAACTGCGGAGTCATTTCCACCTTTAACTATTTCTTTAATTGGTAGTGGATATATAAATAATGTTTCCCATTGTGACATTGTAAGCCCATTTTTCAAAACTTACGGGTCAGTAATTTCTACTTTACATTTCAATCTAACTTTACCTTCTATTCACATACCAAAATTTAATTTTAACCTTAGCAAGCCGTCCTTTGCATCACTCCCTAATTTAACCATCAATGCTTCTCTTATTAAGGATATTAATGTTATGTTAAAGTCCCGTCCTAACGGTGCTCCTTTTCACGATGTAGTTAATCTCTTTCGTCCGAAGCAACAACACGTTGAGTCCTACTCTCACTTTAACCTTGCTGCCATATCCATATCCTCCCTGGTCTTAATTTGTATCCTCATTTTGAGCGTTATCCTGTTCTTGAAGTTGCGCTCCATCTCGACCACCCCCCCAAATCCTTCACCTCCTATCCCTTCCGGGACAATGTTGTTTCCCTTAGCCTCGTCGTCTAATGTGGAATAGTAATTTTTTAGATATATATAGCTAAGTGTTTATGTGGGTATTGTTGTAATTGGGATGTTATTTTAATTTTGGGACTTATTAACTGTTGCCACTCACCGGCTGTTGCCCTTTGAGGGGAGGAGTGTGTGCCATTGCACATTTGTAGTAATGCGCATGCTCACTTTATCTATTTTATAGTTATTGTTTTTATTTTATTTTGTATAGCAAACTGGGAGCCATAATTTTTTTATTCTTGAATTTGTAAATCATCTTGTAACCAACAATTTCAGCATAATTTATATTTATAAAAGCAAAAGTTTCTGTGTTAAAAATTGTTATATTAGTTTTACAACAAAATAATTTTACTTCTGTCCATAATGAATGTTGATTTGGGAAATCGCACTATAGTGTAACTCTATTTGTTTTACATGTGCAGTCTTTCATGTCTCAACTCTATGGTCTTCTTCAGTTGCACAAAATAATACGTCTTTCTTTTTGAAGCATGTCGGCCATGATGTAACTGTTCCTTAGCTTCGGCCGTTTCTTAATCTCTTGACATCAATGTCTTAATTAATTCTCCGTACACCGCAAGTGTGTGTGTGCGGAAGGCGTGGGTGCCATGGGCGCGATTACTTCGTGACACACAACTTCTGCGTCACCTGAGTCATGGTGCTCCTCAGTGCCTGATGCAGCTCGTCTAATCAGGAAAGATCTTCTTTGTTACTTTCTGCATGCAGAAGAGCAACCATGAGCCACCACATATCAAAAGATAAAATTTTAACCTAACATTTTCGGCGTTGTTTTGGACTAATAATTAATTTTTTTTGACTTAACCTATGTAATTTTTAACCTATGTAATTCTTAACATCAAAATCAATGTGCTTAACTTAAATATCTAAAGGGGCCCCTTATCTTAACATTTATTTTTATTATAAGTATGACTGTATACTCATCAATTGATATTAAACTTGTTATTGTTATTATTTAAAGTAAAAGAATTTAAAGAAAAGAAAATATAAGGAACAGAGAAACGATATTGCTGTATTCATTTAACTAAAACCACTGTTTGTATTAATTTTGACTATTATATATATTTAACTATTTTATCCTGTAATATGGCCTACCCAGTCGGCTCAAGGTTCTCATGATTTTCTACACGCCTAACAAGGCACCATTGAGCCCGTTCCCCATGCTTTCACTGCTGGCCTCTGTACCTCCTTGGTATTTGGCCAGGTTGAGGTAGAGAGGGCGGCAGACTAGTCAGCAATAATCAGAAGCACTCGGAGAAAACCATCAGATGTATAGTCAGGAATAATCAGAAGCACTCGGAGAAAACCATCAAAATATTGTCAAGAATAATAAGGAGCACACGGAGAAAACCACCATAACTTTGACAAGAATAATTCGAAAGCACACGGAGAAACCACCAAAGGTTTTCTTAGATATCATAAAATTACAAAAAAAATAATAAAAAATTTAAAATAAAAAACTAAAAATACAAAAAACAAAATTTGGCTTGTACTGGAACTCTAACTTTGCACTACAATGAGATGTTCACAAGTTAGCCGATTTTTTTTTGTATTTTTAATTTTTTTATTTTAATTTCTTTATTATTTTTTTGTAATTTTATGATATCTAAGAAAACTTTTGGTGGTTTCTCCGTGTGCTTTCGAATTATTCTTGTCAAAGTTATGGTGGTTTTCTCCGTGTGCTCCTTATTATTCTTGACAGTATTTTGATGGTTTTCTCCGAGTGATTCTGATTATTCCTGACTAGACATCTGATGGTTTTCTCCGAGTGCTTCTATTTTGCTGACTATACATCTGATGGTTTTCTCCGAGTGCTTCTGATTATTCCTGACTCGGCATATTATGATTTTCTCCGAGTGCTTCTGGTTACAGATGAGAAATTGATCTCTGCATGAAGGATTTTTTTTCTTAGTGAGGCATGTTATTTTATTCAAGGTTACATGTAATTAGTGAATTTCTGCTACTTAATCAACACTTGTGATATTTTTATCATGTGGAAATTAAAAAAATATCTTTACTCAGCAAAATAATAATCTCTGAGAAATCTAAGAAGCACTAACAGGAAGGACGAACTTCCTTCTCCTTGGAGTCCAGCGAAGCCATCCTTCTTTTGCGATCGTTAGTGAGTATCCCGCATCCCGCATAAAATAACTAAATGTTATTTACCTGCAAGTAACATGTGGCGACATCTGTTGTTGAAAAGCAGAACTATTTGCAACAAGTACCTTTGAATGAGATAAATTAATTCTCGCTGATAAAATTATTAAAAAATTATATTTAAGTAATATATCTAATTTAAAACACTTAGTTTGCAACTGGCATTAGTCTCAGTAACTAATATGAATCCTGATTCGGGATTTGTTGCTGTATCAAAACGTCATGACTGTAGATACTGTAGCAAGGTATTTACCTTGAGAAAGAATGCTAAACGACATGATTTAGTACTGTACTGAAGCACCTAAAGCAGGCAAGATCGAAGACTGTGATAGCGGTCTGAGACCAAAACGATGGAAACGACGTAATAAAATAAATTATCCTGATCAAGTTTGTGATGCTGACATGATTGAAGACTGTGGTGACACATCAGAAGCTGGCATGAACGAAGACTGTGCTGACACATCTAAGGCTGACATGATTGAGTACTCTGCTGAAGCACCAAAAGCATGCAAGAGCGAAGACTGTGATGGTGGCTTGAGACCAAAACGATGGAACGATGGAAACGTTGTAATAAAATAAATTATCCTGATCAAGCTTGTGATAATCACTGGCACGATGACGAAAGTGACCTTGTGGTTGCTGTTAAAACGATAGACACCAGAGATATTTGTTATAATATGCAAGGATGATGAACGCAGCAGAAGAGATTGATTATACCTCATAGGAAGATCCTAACATATTGGTTGACAGGCTACGACTACTACATGAATCGCTTTGTGCAGGAAACTATTCGAACATTAAAGAAATATCCTTCATACTCAAAGAACTGAGGGAAGCTGGCTACATACAATAATGGCTTAAATTAAATGTATGTGTATAAACTTGAAGATAAATTAATATATTTTCTTTCCAGATGGTATCTACCATTTATCTAAATCTGATTTCTAAATAAAACTTATAACTTAAAGGTGTAAAAACGTTACCACTGCCAGTCAAAATTATACTAATAAAGACATGTCAGTAATCATGCCAAGTTCGATAAGAAAAGTAATTGGAATCAGTTGGAACCAATTGAAGATGGAGCTGTTGGTGCCATTTGGAGCCTTTGGAGCCTTTGGAGCATTTGGAGGCTTTTGTAGCATTTGGAGCCATTTGGAGCATTTGGAGCCATTTGGAATATATTAGAGCATTTGGAGCCATTTGGAATATATTGGAGCATTTGGAGTTGTTAGAGCCATTTGGAGCTGTTAAACATTTGGAGGCCGTTTAGAGCATTTGGAGTCATTTGGAGCTGTTGGAGCCATTTGGAGCATTTGGAGCTGTCTTAAGCATTTGGAGGCTGTTTGGAGCATTTGGTGGTTTTTGGAGCTGTTGGAACCATTTGGAGCATTTGGACCTGTTGGAGCATTTTGAGTCGATTGATCATTTGGAGCTAAAGACATTTTTTTTTCTTGAGGATATCAAGTAGAACATAATCAATCAGCTTACTTATGAAGTAACAACGTACGGAAATTAAATTATAAATTGTGACTGAACTGTTTATATGGTAAATCGTATCCATTCCGAGGACCTAGAGAAGAATTTCTCCCAAAACATCGGCTGTTACAATTTACAGTTCTGACGATGAGAAGCAAAGTGTTAAACACGGTGCCCAGAAACTCTGTCAAGAGGAGGACTATGTTAGTAACGTTTCTGGTTGGACTCTGTCTAGTAAAAACAGATTGGAGCTAAGAAGTAGTCATTTCCCTTCTATACAGGGCTAAATGATTACAAGATTGCTGTCTTTCGCAAGTGATCCTGTAGTAGAATAGAAATTATGGAATAAATTTTGTTTGTAAAAGAACTTGTGTTTTATTTTCTAACCTGTCATTTTTTGAGGCATTTTTACCTAAAAATTAAGAGTATTTTTAGCTTCTTCCAGGTTCGTGCCAAGGACCTTAGTCGATCTAATTAATTAATCGGTATATTGTTTGCAAATTTATTTAATGAATTTTGAACTTTTTCCTGAATTTCTAAGTTAATTATTACCAATTTCCAAGATGACGGTCGTAAAGGATTATTAAATGATGGTAGTAGAGGATTTAAAAGTCTCTTTACGAATGTTGAACATGGTTTATTGAAATTATTCTTTTTTATATAAAATTAAATGTTTTGCATCATCCAGGGATCGAACCAAGGACATGAATTGATCGATTCATTTAGTATATTTATTGCCAATTTATTTAATGAATTTTGAATTTTTTCCCGAATTTCTAGCTAAATAATTACACAATTCCAAGATGGCGTCCATATGACAAGATGGCGGGTGTCACAGTAATAATAAATTATTACTGCACTCTAGCGGGTAAGAATTAAACTAACATGGCGTCAGCGCACTCTAGTGGTCGATAACAAGATTGTGGCTTCCAGCATATGAATACAAGATGGCGGACATGACGTCATACTAGGTGACGATATATATACTTTGACATAAGTGGTGGGGGTCAGTCTGTCGATGGCTACCGTGGAGGAAGGATCTGTTGTCATTTTTATTTTTATGCCTTCACCGGGTTCGAACCGAGGACTCCGAGTTCCGTGTCGTAAATGTTTGTTTTTTAAATATTTTTTATTAAAATTTTATTAAATGAATTTTTTATTAATTTTTAATTTTTTTATTAAAATCGGATAATAAATAAAGATTTTAAAGATGGCGGCTGTAACGATAATTGCAACGGTGACGTCATATTTCAAAATGGCTGGCATGGCATCCTAATTTTCAAGGTCATTACCTCGACGGCTTAAAGCGGCTAGCTGTTAGGAGTTAAAAGCCGCTTTTAGAAATTTGGGTTCTTTCTAGGGCAAAACGACTTTTGAGGATTTTCGAAATCCTAATTTTTGGATTGTGGAATTTTTTGAGAATTTTTGACTGATTTTTTTTCCGCGAAAATGAACATTGGCGATTTTTGAGGATTTTTGGGCAAATGTTGCCCAATTTTGACAAGTTTTGAGGGTCAAAGGTCTAGGTACTACTTGTCCCGTTACACTGTGTCCAGTTACGCTTATCAAAGATGGCGACCGGAACGTGACAATTTTTCGTGCGTGCAGCTCCTACGCTCCTCAGCCTTAAAGCCTGTGCCCGGACGCCCATTTGTATACTACTTACCTAATAACTGAAATCTGCACTGAGTGACTGTTATTTATGACAGTGTACTATAACTTAAGTACAGAGGTCAAATATTTTGTAATTTTATTATCATAAATTCAGATGAATCAACACAGTCTTGCATATCAGGACAAATTTATCACTTTGGACTGAGTATCTATAAACTTTTAATACAGTTCAAGACAAAAAATTTTCTCTATGATTTTTCAGAACGCTTATTGACACTGTATTCCTGAAAACTTGGTATTATATCATAAGATAGTATGTATAAATTGTTAATTGGGATCACTATAGCTTTCTCTCAGTAATATGATATGAGCATTATGATAGGCCAATTTCAGCTGGTGCAAATTTAAAATGTATTAACAAATTATATGATTGGCTGTTATTGTTGTAACATTCAGGTATGAAATCAGCTTAAACGTTTTTCAGGAAAGAAGAAAAAAAAAGATTTCTTGACCACCATAACATGGGTTATACTGTGAAATTGTGTATTGTCCTGTATTGGTATTGCTTGGTGATATTGGAGGCCAATTTAATATTGAACTTGTGTAAAGTAGAGACCTCATGTATTGTAGCTTTTCACAGAGACTCTATCGTAGTAGAGATATTTCATTTGTAATATTCTCCAAGTATACGGTGTAAGTACTATGACTGTAAAGCTATTGCCTTGATGAATTGAAATTGTGTAATTACTGAAGCCACTTTAGATTTGGTGCTTGAACGGGAAACGTTTACTAACCAAAATCATTGAGTGAAGAATCAGTGATTGTGATAAAATATTGAATATAATAACCTTTCCGTAAATGAGAATAGTCACTTTTAAACAGAATAAATTACTATCATCGGCAACTGGGTAACCGAAAACCAGTGGCATCCCTGAGAGTGTAATAGGTTTTTATGTGAAATCCTATAAAGCATCAGAAGTTTTTTTCTTTTATATCAAACCCTTATGTGTTAGAGTATTGCATGTATTACAAACATTTAACTCGTCTGTGTACCAACATAAACTTAAGTAGGAATTTTGATTGTTTTGCTCTTAACTGCATTGATTGTTTAATGTATGCTAGAAAGTGACATTAAAAGATATTGATAGTAAATACTGCTATATAGTCCAGCATATGGTTTCCAATATAGTTAAGTTAATGGATTCTGACAATCACTAATATTGGGGTATATTAATATTCACAGAATTATTATTAATATAATAAAACAGCCATTTGATTGGATAAACAATACTTTTGCTATACATATAAAAACTAATATAGGCTTAAAGAAGTTTAAAGTCTACTAGGCTGTATTACACTCTGTGTAGTTATTTGTATAATAAACATAATCGCAGACATATCCTTTAAGAACATAAAGTATGTGGTACCTACTTCTCACACGGCTGATATATATGATGGAAGAGCCACACGAGGTAAGATAAAATTAAAAATTAAAGGAAGAGGTTACCTTTTTCTAAATCAGATGTAGTTAGTAATTGTCTTCTGAATTTGAATGTCAAGTGTGAAAATTAATTTATATCACTTTCAGATCCCGACAGACGTTGTTCTGCCAGTTTATAGTTATTTACCTGGTCTGTACGTAATTTAGACTTTGAATTTATAAAGCAATATAGAAAAAAGCTGAAAAATAAGAGATGACTAATATTGATAAGATTCCATTATCTAGCTAACGCTCGGCTTGCATTGCAATGCCTCATTCAGTTTTGTTTTGAAAAAATTTTGAAGTAGTTCCACATTTACAAATCATCTATCCATCTCTCTATATATATTTATCTCTATCTACATCTATATACATCTATATATCTCTATATCTCTATTTATCTCTTTATATCTACATATATACTTCCCACTATCTCTATATCTTCTATATATAAGTCTCTATACAGCTCTATACATCTATAGGTATATCTATTTATCTAACCCATTTCATTCTCTATACCTCGCTCTATCTCAACTTATCTCTCCGTCTCTATCTCAATATATATATATATATCACTCTATCTCTGTCTCTCTTTAATATTTAAATAAATTGTGTCATGCGTGCGCACTTATACAACAAAAACAGACGAAGTGCCGCTATATAAAATGAAATAAACACATTTTTTGACACGATTCGTGCTCCAACTATTGAAAAATACTTATACCGTCTCAGTAACCTTCATGGGCATGCGCATAACAAATCACCGAAATTTCATCGCAATCGGATGAATGGTATAGGAACGCATACGGCACAAACAAACGAAAATTAAAGACATGACGAACGCATCAAACGATGATGCTTTTAAAATTCAAGGCAACTCTATCTATTGACGAAGTTAAGAACAAAACTGTTATTAGCGCCTTTATTTTGCTAACCACTGCGAGCTCCACTAAGCGGACTGGTCTCACCAAGGAGAAAAATATTGATTCGTCAGACCTTACTATGTGTATGATCGTGTGTCAGACATAGAGAAATGACACTCACTCACTATTTGTATGTCTATGACCTATAATTTTTTTCTGTTATAAACTGAAATCATCACTTTTTTTTCACTCCCTTAGGGATCGAATTTCATATTAATATGGGGTCTATGTGTTAATCCAGTTTATAAGCTAGCTGTAGGTCAAATTTCATCCAAATCCATTCAGTTGTTTTTACGTATAAGAGTAACAAACATCCATCCATACTTACAAACTTTCGCGTTTATAATATTAGTAGAAAGTAGGATAATCAATAGTGCTGAATGTAAACAGTGGTTTTACAGTTTTACAGTTTAGTAAAAAGTTGGTTCATTATCACCAACATAAAAAATAATTAAAAACAATAAATGCAATTTAGTAAAACCATTGTAATATGTCTGCATTAATTGTTAAATAAATGCATAAACTATCTAAGCTTGTAATAACATACTGTAATAGAGAAAACCGTTTTAAGGTTAAACAATACTATTTACAATATCAATTATAAAATTTTCGGTACCAGAATTAATTTTCATCAGAAAAATATTTAAATTTTAGAGGTTGATGACATTTTAAATTATTATAAAATTTAAATTTTTAAATTTCTGACATAAACATTATGTCACAATCTTAATATTCATTTTATATATCTGACCAAAATTTGATTATTAAGATTTATGGTTGAAAATGTCAAAACAGTACTTCTAATTACAACTTGTATCATTTAAACCGCTCGTGCTCATGTGTGTCGTTAGTTAGTCACGCAGCCGCCAGGGGCGCTAACAAGTGTCTGGTGGCCTAGTTTGGGAGTTTACGTTCTATAACTTTATTTATTCTAAGATTATTGGCTTATGATTATTGCTAAGTAAACTTTTTACATTACTTTCTTTCTTCGCGCCATTTTTGTGCTCTCGACCTAACAACATGGCTAAAAATTTTCTCCTCTTCAGCTTGCAGTTTGATATGAAGTAACACTGTCACATTTTCGTTCTATCGCCTTTGAGGTGAGTTAAATTTGGGGTTTGGTTATATTTGGCTTTGCTCTGTATTCGTTATGGGGAGTAACATTTTTTTTTTACTTTTATTTGTGTTATTAGCGTTTCGCGGGTGGCACCGCTATTTGCCTTGTCATGATGGGATAAAGGTGACGTGCAGTTAAAAGCAGTAAAAGTGTAATTATATTTTTGACTTGGTGCTAATATTCTTATACCAGCCAAATCCACCACGTCAGTGTTCGTCCTTACATTCTGAGTTAGGAAAGGACCACAGTACCGGATGCGGAGAAATAAATCAAATAAATGGCCGAATATTTTCCAAAGACTAAAAAATTTAACGATTAGGTACACTACTGGCAATTGATTATTTCACTGCGTAATCAGAAGCTTGTGTTCATTCTTATGCGCCAATTGGCCAACTCATTTGCAAGTTTGGGGTATTAATGGAAATGCACTCAGACCAAGTCAGCTGTGTTCCAGGAGGTATGTCAGCTACTGGGGATAGAGAAAACCAGGACTACAGCCTTACGTTTACAGCCTGATGGCATGGTGTAAATCTCCAACAGAAAAGAAAAGTGTTGCCGTTTCAAGGAAGAGCAGTGCTCCCCAATGGCAGCAGGTCTGCTCGGTGGTTGGGAGGTACGGTGTTGCAGGGGTTCGCCCAGCGATCAGGCTGCATGCCACTCCTGACTGCCTCAGCGACATGACAGCTCTGCTTTGACACCAGCAAGCCGCTTTCACCCAGGTGTCGCCTGGACCACCGCAGCGTCTCTCTGTGCAATCCTGCTAGGCCCTGGGGCCAGAGAATGCAACCTGGAAAACTTCCAGGCAGCAGATAAGGACGTGTTGCTGAAATCAAGCAACCAGTGCATTATTCAGCCACATCCGCTCGTGTTTGTGTGCAGAAGCTCTCCAGTTGAGCTAGTCTTTTTGGTAGCGACATCAGCGAGTGCGTTGAGAGGAGCCTTCGAGTTGACGAGGCAGCGACTGCGAGGTAGCGTGTGAGGCCTGGTGAAGACATGCGTCGGAGACAATGGTGCTTGAGCGTGGTCCGACCACTTGTGTAGTTAGCAGAGTAACTAGTTGACATAAATTGGGCAATGATCTAGTTGGTAATAATTAGTGAATAAATGGACATGAAATGCATTATTTCTTCGAAATTACCTTTTTCAAGTTCGTAAAAATAAAAACATTTATTGAAAATATAATATGTTTTCTTTAATTTTACAGATTTTTGACATTTTTGAAACCTCATTTAAATTTTTAAAAAAATTAAAAATAATGTACTTATTTTTTTCACAGTTTTTCCGAGGATTGCCTGAGTCTCTGCTGATAAACGGGACTTTGTTGGTGGATTTCTACTTCGTGGCAAGCGGGGCTTTGCTTGCTTATCACCTGCTCAAGTATCTACAAGAGCATAAATCTGCCAACATTTTATTACTCTTTCTCATTCGTTTATTAAGGTAACGTATTCATTGTTATAAGAATTAATTTTAAATGCTTTCATTGAGTGTTTAATGATGATCCATTACCAACAGTTTGTAAACAGTATAACAAGGCTTTAGTATAAAAATTTATATTTAATTTACTTTGGGAACAAATTTTATTATTTTTACATTTTCTCATCAAAATAAATATTTTATATTTTTTTCCGGTTATAACCAAAACAGAGGGTAAATGGGAATAATGTATAAAAATAAACAATGTCATAGTATTGTGTAGTACAATGTCAAATTACATTGAATTAACAAAATATTTTTTAAAAAAGCAGCATACACTTGTGGGCGTTCACTCATTCCCAATGAGCGAAAGGCCACTTTCCCAACACTCGCTCTGATATGAAGTTAGAGGGCGAAGTATTCAAAATTAATAAAATTAATTTCACCTCCAAAATACCTAGAATAAACAAAAATAATAGGCTCCATAGAAGTGTTTTGCTAAAAAAAATCGATTTTATAGTAAAAGCAGATATCATACAAACAAAACACCTAAAGCTTTGATAGTAAATTATTTTTAATAAATTTTTCAAAATAAAGATCATTAAAAAATTACAAAAACTCCATATTAATATGGCGGGTGCACGCACACTATTCGTTTACTCCAATTAACTTTACCCTTATATAGTTGTAAATAAACGCGCGTTTCGAATAGGCGCCTGAAACATTTATAAATAAATATGTATGCTTAAAATATGAATTACCTAACAACGTGTCATGCTGTACATAAACCTAAATACTTAAAAACTAGAACAAAGTCCACTAATCCCTAAAGAGTCCACTAATGGGCCCAAGTATTTTTTTGGTCTTAACAGTTTAAATAACTATACGACAGTCTCGGAAATCGGTGAATAACGACGATAGGTAAAATGTTACGTTAAGCTTACGTGAGGCCGAAACAAGTTAACTAAGTTCTCGATGACGCCACTTTTCGCTGCACTCTATAAAATATCTCGGTACTGCTTGCGGACGTAACGTATATCCGATATATTTTTGGTGGCAACACAAAATGCACAAACTCTGAAAGTCACTACAAAACAGTTATATATTAGAAAGATCGGAAGGTAACTGCTCAAATAATTCTGCCTAAAAGTCTAACAGACGTAACAAATGCTTACGTTACGAAAATAGGTCCCCCTCGTTATTCACACTGCACTAGCGTGTTACCGAAGGAATCGTTCACTGTGGCCACTGCAGGTAATACGAAAAAAGTTATTATCACCAACAGCGATCTCAGTATGTTCATAAACGCTACAATGACCAAACGCCGGTAATTATGTCGTCAGTCGCGAGGGGACTTATTACCTTCGAAAGACAGTTGGAGTTGCAGTAGGGTTGCGGGCAGCGCCGCCGGCCAGCAGCTCCGCAGAGTTAGTTACTCCTCTCGCCACGCCGCGCACGAGCGCTGTCGTCGCCCTCTGACGTCACCGCGCCCGCGCGGCTACTGCGTGCAAGAACGGTCCGTTGAAAAATTCATGCTGAAACCAACAAAATTAGAAACCAGAACAAATTAAAAGAGCTACAATAATAAACTATTTAAAATGAAAGGGTGGAACAAGGTAAACAACTGAATTAAACAGCAATTGCTCAACTGTTAGCCAAATGAAATAATATTACTGCCCAGAGCTTAGGTTAAAAAAATTAACAAAACTAAAGTCACCTAATGGCCACACACTTGAAATGCAAAATAATAGTACCTGCAAAGTTTACCCAAATTTCTGAAATAAAATTAGCTTTATAGCATTTCCACCACATTATTTTCCCTAATTATGTTTTTAGAAGCCAATCTTTATTTATTGATTTTTTGGTAACAGAATGTTTTAAGACGCTTCTCTATTTATCTTAAATTTTTAAGTTAAGTGGTTTATTACCGTTTTTATTCCAGGCTGGCCGATAGGCTCTAGCCGAAGGCCACAGTTTCCAGAAAGGTTTAGCTGCCTCTAGAAATTTCAGTCAAGTGTAGGCTTGTTATATATCTATAATATGTTGGCAATAATTTTTATTAAGTTATTTTTATTAACTTTATATTTGTTTTTTTTTGTATTACGTATTTATTAGGGCTTAAAAAGTTTGGACTGCTATGAGAGAATAATCAGGGTCAGAACTTTGTGTTCGCCGATGGCCGTTGGAGGATTGACGTCAGCGGTGGTTGACCGCGGCTTTAGAGAAAATGATGACTTGCCCGTCGAGCTGGGCGCGGCGCGCTGTTGCACGTGTGCTTCGGGCACCGGGTTTATGACAGTGGTGCATTAAATGAAATACTTTTACCTGACGTTACTTCTACATGCGGTGTGCTGCGTGAATCTATATAATTATTTTCACAAATGGTTAAAAATTTGTATAGTAACAAAAAAAGTTTACACGTTGAATTCGTTCTGGTTTTTTAAGTATGTTAGAAAATGTGGGATTTGTAGCAAACCGAAATTATGTTCACAATAGTTTAATGTAAACTAAATTACTAATAAAAAAATATTTCATCTGATATTCTTAACCTTTTTTATCTTGCATAAGGTCAAAAATATTATATTTATGTTATTTTATGCAACATTGTGATTTGAGATTGAAGTAAATCATGTAATTTGCACCATAATATTTTGAAATAATGGTATATCATAAATACTGAAAAATAAACAATTATTTTTTGACGTGACAACGTCTAATAAATCGATGAACACCGGCTGCACGCACGAAAAAGTGTCCCGTTACGCACATTTTCCCACTACGATGTGTCCCATTACGCTCATTGTCTTTCGCGGAAACCAGGCACTCGTTAATACATATTTTCATTTGTTTATCGCGAGGGGCGTTATTATTAATGAATTATAAATAAAATTTCATGCCCGGGGCCATGATTGCATATCATTTGGAGCACTGGATGACATAAAAACGTAAAATATTCTCGACGAATTTTAATCTCGACCCTAGCACACCACGAGCGTCTGGGTTGGAGATTAAAGCATAATTTCTTTCTTAAAATAACAAATTTTTTTTATTAACTGCAAGGGCATTTTTATTGAATTCTAATTTAATTTCACGACGAACAAACTTCGTCGTTAAATGTGTAATTGCGAAAAAGCGTAAAACATTCTCTACGTTCTTGAAGTTAGTATGAACGTGGCGGCCGACTAGCAGCCGACAATATATTTTATATTTCCCGCCTACCACTATAATAAATAAACATGGTGGACTACATACGTTTTTATAACTTCCACAAAACAAAACCATTTTTTATAAATATATATACAACATCTGAAACTATTATTTCTATATGGTCTCGTGGCCGTGCAGTTAGCATCGCTGACTTACAATCCAAAGGTTGACGGATCGAATCCCCGCCGCCGCTATAGGCCTACTTTCATTTTTGTACTTGTAAAAATAAATACGGCGCGCGCGACACTACAAAAGTAATAAACATATTTGAATTAATGAGTGCAAATAAAATTAAATTTATCAATTCAATTGTAGATTTCATTTTACACCTTCTTTGTATCCATACAAAATAGTGATGATTCAATTTTATTCATAAAAGTATGCAGAGGTAGATTTTATCGTACAAAAGATAGAAAAATTTAAAAAAAAAAAATACTTCCTCAAAGAATAACATATTTTTAATGCCTAAATGGTTTGGTTGCAAAAACCTATTACGGCTCAGTCTCAGGCCGAATTGGATATTTCATTTTCTTCTGGATCAATCATTTCATCAATGTTTTGTTATGACGTTGTCACGTTAAACTATCGTCCGTAAACCGACTTTACAGACAACCAATAATTTTTCAATTAGTTATCTAAAAGGGTATCAAGATTACACCTTTATAAAACATGAGAAAAACATTTAAAATACTCAATTATTATTACGTTTTTCTGACCAAAGTTTTCAATAAATTATTACGTTTTATTTTAAAATTTATTTTGGTTATTCATAAAGTTTTTTTTTTAATTAGTGAAGCATTTTCCATTTAGAAACTAGGAATAATATTCTGTTTGCAAATAACATTTACTAACTGAACCAAATTCCTATATAGAAGTCGAAAAACTTTAGAAAAGCCAATTATTTTAGTTCATGAATTGTGTGGAGTGACATTAAAAAGATGTGAACGCACACATCTTTTACCAACCATATAATATGTTTAACATATATTTACATAATATGTATTGAAATATTAATTATATATCATTTATGTTATTTTATATTTCTACCCAAATAATTATGCTTAGTTGCCTTCAGTGAAAATTGTCTTTTGTACATATAAATTAAAACTTTTATGCATGCCAGATGTGTAGTTATATCTTAGTGACTGAATCCTTTTATCATCTAGTTGAAATTGTCTTCTAAATAACAATTCTGCGTACATTATTCTTACATCTCAATAGTAAATATAGCTAATTTATCCCAGATCAACAGTGTAATAAAATTAGAGCTTAAGGGTTTATTTTACATTATAGATTGTAAGTAGGCCTAAATTGCATCACTGTCAGAATGCCATGACAGACTTTTCAGTGAGCATACATGGACTTGAAGCGTTAATAATAAATAGCATCCAGCAATGCACACAAATTTTAACATTTTAGATTTCAAGAAGAATAGTACTTTATTAGAAAGATTCTGCAAAAGTGTTCCACGAGACCAAAATCTTATTTTGTTATTAGCAAAATGATGTATTCGTCCTACGATACTGAGTTAAGCGGTATCATTGTAGCATGAGAGTTTATACATAGATTAGTGAGCCATACATTCCGTCTTCACAACCCGTGGAACCAGTACCAAAGATTCCTACCGAACACGCCTCCCTATCAGGAATGGTTCCTTTGAAAAAGGCAAAAATAATTTATTTTCATAAACTTCTTCGCTTTGTACCCGTCGAATATCAATACTTTTACAACAGCATCGTTCAGTGGCCTACCGCTACTGAATCAGGCGATGAGGACGAGTAAGGAAGTACAGTACATGATGGAAATGAGTATGACTCACAGAAGAATGTTTTTAAACTTGCTGTCTTTCAAGTTGGTTTGTTATAATATGTGTATATATATATACAGTGTGAAATGCAATTTTTTTATTAAATAATAGTCAAGTTTTTTGTTTCATTAACCCTAGTAATTAAAGCATTTCAAGTTATTTGATTACTCATGATTGCCTAACCATGTAGAAAGTAACTCAGTCCAGTTTTTTGAAAAATCATACACGTCAAAGGATTATTATTGATATGATTTTACCTTCGCAGAATCACACATATTAATTCATTTACTTTAAAAGATTTTTTCCTATTTTTTCTGACTAATATCTAAGTAGCAAATTAGTTTTCTTTAGCTATCTCAAACAATGTATGGTTGACTAAGGCCCTTTCTGCAGGGACCGATTCATTTATTCGTCGTTTCTGCATGCTCAGTCCTGTACAAGGAGTATAGTCGCTGTAGGTTGTGCTCTGCCAGAGGGTCGAACCCTGGACCTCGATCGAGAGCACCGCCGTACTGCGCACAGCGGCAAGGCCCGAGGCGCCTCACGGACTCTACGTCTTAGTTGCTTCACGCATTTCTAGTGTTCTTAGTAACCTAGCAATATTGCCCTGGACTGACATGGGCTCTCTCTCTCTCTCTCTACACACACAACCATCTCGTGTCGTGGCGTAACACGATCTCCTCTCGGACATTCACTTCACCCCTGCCACGCCGCCGGGCAATGTGTCACGCTGTCAAGCACAACGCAGCTCGAGACAAACGGGAGTCACCGGGGCAGCGAGGCTCGGCGCGCGGTCAACGCACGAAGACCTGCAGACTCGACAACTGCACCAACGTCCCACAGAGTTGAAACCAAACAGGTCCTCTGAAACAGGGGCGCAACAACAGGGGGGGGGGGGGCAAGGGTATTTTGCCCCCGCCCCCTCTGAAACCCTGAAGTGGTGGCAAACGGGGGCAAAGAAAGTGCTATGTAATCAATTTTTAGATAATAAAACTGCTTAAATAGCACCATTTTCCACCTTGAAATACAAATTTGGACCCCCCGGACCACGCTACTTCAATAGGGGGGATCGATGATTCTTTATAAAAAGGTATATTGCCCCCCCCCCCCCTCTTTTGGAAATTTAGTTGTTGCGCCCCTGCTCTGAAATTATATTTCATTAGATTTACTTCTGTTTGTGTTTGACACGTATTTTTACACCAACTATGCTAACTGTCTAACAACTGTTATTAAAGTGTTATTTATGTAACACAGCAAATAAAATATTACCAACATTTGAAGCAAAATGCATTTGATTATGTTTAACTTACTTTTTTAAAGATTAGCACCGTCAAAAATGTTGTACGACGCAGGACATTACTATTATTTTATTTCTGATAATTGCTAATGTTGACGTCCAGATGATGGCGTGCAGTTGGCACTCAGGTGGCGAGGCGACACAGGGCCTGGCTCACGCCGCGCTGTTCTCCTGCAGACTGGTGCCCGGGTACGCGATGGTAGTGTTCTTCCACGCCAGCCTGTTCCACCGCATGGGCTCCGGTCCACTGTGGACCAGCACCGTGGTCCTCGAGGGGGACCGCTGTCGAGCCAACTGGTGGACCAACCTGCTGTTCATCAACAACTACGTCCACCCGGACAACATGGTTTGTGATTCCCTGTTGTGGTTCCTCTTGTTCATTTGGTCATTGAGGCTAGGAAATGTTATGGATGTTAGGTAAGAAGGCGTACCTTTGTATCATGATTAACCATTTTAATTAATACTCAAGTAATTTGAAATATTGTAATGTTATGTCTTTGTGATCATGTGGTCTACAAACAGTTAAAAGCTCTTAATGTTATTTACTGGCTAGTAACCCACGACTTCGCTAACGCAAATTCATATTATTGCTTAATTATAACCACTTAAATAAGTATGTTTAATTAATTCCAAACATTTTTACTAAATAAATAGACGGACTAAATTGTCAGGTGCATAAAAATTTATTTCAAAATTTAATCTTGTGTTAATTACATTTTTTTAAGTATTAAAGTATTTATGAGTAGGCCTTTTTAATTTTTAGTATAGATTAAATATATGATTTTGAAACATCTGTTTCAGTGTGTTTGAAAATTAAATCGCACTTAAATCATTTTCTTTTCATAAAGTAACAATTTAAAACATTTCTAAACTCACACCTAAATAATTTTAACAAAGTTTATGACATCGTTTACACTTGCACTTTTATTTACTATGGTTAGAGCTAAGCTTTTAATAATTAAATCATTTCACTTTAATACAAATATTTATCAATATTTAAAGATATTTGATGCGATTGCATTTTTTATTTGAAGTATAGAGTACAGATATAAAAAATTTTATACAACGTTTCAGTTCATTCTTAGTTTGCTTAGTATTACTTAAACCAAAACCCAAATGTTTTAACCCTCTCTCCTTTTCCCACAGATATGCAATGTAATATTTAAGAACTAGCAAATATAGCAATATCTTTTAATCGGAAAAAACAACCAAATCTTTTTTTTCCTTATTTTTCTTTTTTGACCGCAGAAGTGAACTCCAGAATAATTGTATTATCACTTATATTTATATTGAGTTTGAATTTTTCTTTCCCAAAATGATTGAATGAATATCATTATTTTTTTTTATTTTTTAAATAATATTAACCATTGTTACAACTTAAGATGTGATAGTTTAAATAAGTTGAATAAGTGAAGGTAACTAAAGGTATTCTTTTTTTATCATTTCTAATGTATTAAATTTAATTTGATCTTAACAGAATACATTTTATTTATTGTTAAGACCATATTTATATTTAAATTTTAAAAAGTAGTAATTTGCATGTTCTAAAAAGACTTGGTAGATATTGCATGTTTATAAATCATACCACATAACTTACATTCTGCTTGATTAGCTTCAGATATACGACATTTATAACAAAAAACATTGACCGCCTGTTCACTCTTTTTGCAGTTAAATGTATAAAAGTGTTAAAGGTTAAAACATTATGGTAAATCATTATTTTGTATGTCATTCTTGCTCAGTTTTTTAAACTTTATTTTAATTTGCTTGGATATAAGATTTATTAATATAAAAAATCACATACTATCGTTTCACTGCCTTTGGGTTTGAATATCTAAAATTGGTAAAAATACTCCACGTAATTAATTATTTACTTTAATCACACTAAGTTTCTTACATCCAGCATTTTTTCTATGGAAATAAGAAATTTTTATGACTAAACAAAACTTCCTCACTTTTTACGCTCTTAAAAGACGACATACGGAAAACTGAATAAGTACAATTCGTAACTCTGTGTTTTGTTTTATTCTTAATATCTAACGCTTAGATATAGTAGATTTGGAAGAATTATTTCTTTTTGTATTTTAAACCAAAAGTTTCCGCTTTACACGCTTTATGGTCAGAATCTTGGAAATAGGTAACGTAATAATTTTTATTTTTTTACCATTTAATTTCAGGGATGTATTTTTTAAAAATAATGAATACTCATCGAATATTCACCCCATTAAAAGAAAAGTTGCAATAAACACAAAAAAATATGCAAAACATAAATTTGGATGCAGTTTTATTTAGTATCTAACTTGCATTTGTAATTGAATAGGAAGTGTTAGTTTAGGGTTTGAATTACGCTGTGCTAAAACACGTAGGTATATCACAAATGATTTAAAGGCACCTTTTTGTTCCAACGCTGACACAATGCTCATACCTTCTAAAGACTATTGGGCATGATATTTGACAACTTAAATATTATTATTTTATGAACAATAATACTTTCCGTGTGGTTTTAATATTAAAACTGTATTTTTTCACACTAAATTACTTTTTTTACATTTTGGTTGTGTAATTGTTACCTTTAAAAACGTTTATTTGTACGACCTTCCAGCCAATCAAAGATAGGAATAAAAATTTAAGTACATTTTTGAATGAAAAATCAACAACCATTTTTCGATAATGATGATTCTGAATGAAGTGACGCTTGTTCTAAAACCGTCATATTTTGACCGATCTAGCGTAATTTAGCAGCTTCGCAACAATGATGAAGCATTTTTAATTGTTTTTAAGTGTATTTATGTACCATTTCTACTGACGCTTACCTCACCTACATACAGTTATTATAGCATTTTGTGAACCAGAAAAATGTGTCATACATATCATTTGAGAACAAAATACCGATTTCACGTAAACTAAAACGAACTTTTAATAAACAGCCACATTTATAAGCTACATTTAATCACTGTAAATTGACATTCTTCAAGTTAAGAGACTCTCAGACTCAGTGGTCCCGTTTGTATTCGTCTCATTGCTTGCCACTGTTTTAAAGCTAGCCGCAGCGAACCCCAAATTTTAACCAGGTTGAGTATTACTTAATAATGTGATGTGCTAGCTGGAATGATTTCTGAACTAGGAACTCTATTAATACTATTGTTCTCTACATATGCATAAAAATGACCTGCTTTTTATTATTATTTATTAAACTACTTGTAGCTAAAATCATAAAAGGTTATTCTTTTTTTATACTTTATTACAGTTGACATTGTAAACTATTGTTTAGTAATATTGTATATATGTATAGTAAACAAAAGTTTAAAAAAAGACAGAGCAATACGTTTTTACAATTTATTATATGTTTGGTTTATGTTTATGTCCACACAAAGTTTGTAGTTAAGTATAATTCTACTTTAAAAATATAATATTAAATGGTTTTCCTATAATTATCATTTTAAGCTTAATATTGATTAATAATACGGATTCCCTGGAAAAATAACACACACCATTCTACCTGTCTGTTTTATGCTGACTATATTCTTGCTGTTCACTACAAATCTTATTGTTAATAGTAAAATAAATACAGCAAAGAAGGAAAGTTATACGGTAACAGAAGAGCTCTGAATGACTCGTGTATGAGCATCTCTCTAACGCAAAATCGTAAAATTGTGGTTAGTAGTTTTCGTATTTTTGATATTAGTAGTAACGGATAGTATGTTCTGGCGCAGGAGCTGGATCTAGGAGCTTGGAGCGGGTCAATGACCGACCAACTCTGATGTCACAGCGGCCATTTTTTGGTATCAAATTTGATTATAATTCCTCAAAAATAATTCAAAATTCCTCCAAATTTCTAGAGAATTTCCTTTTTCTAGAGGTAATATCAGTTTTTAGGGAAAATTTCTCATTTTTATTCCAGAATAATTCAACTATTCCTCAGAGCAGCTTAAATTTCCAATGGTCAAGGCTCCCTAAGCCACTGTTGCACTTTTCGTAACAGTCGCCATCTTGATATTTCGTAATTATTATCATATTTTAACGGGAAAAAATTTTCAAATTATAAAAATTCAATACATTAATTTTTAATAAAATTATTCTGTCATTTTAGTTTGCCAGAATCTTAGATTCTAGAATGATGTTCTTTCGTTATGACCGCCAGACTTTTCATTATGGTTGACATCTTGGATTCTAGAACAATGTAATTTGTGCTATGGCCACCATCTTGAAAATCTTTATATTTTATCATATTTAAATCCTAAAAATGTTCAATTTTATAAAATAAAAATAATATATATTTTATTTCAAAAAAATTTATGGTTTGGAGTCTCCAATTCAAACTCTACGAGAGCAAAATAAAAAAATAGCGATGGTTCATATCACCACAGAAGCCACCCGACCGACTGAAATCCCTCCACTAATGTCAAGATAAGTATTATGCCAAACAGTATGACATCATTACAGTCATCATGGTTTCGCCTGTTGGAGGCTACCATCTTGTATCCGACATATTGTTTTCTTCTGGTGGAGTGTGTTGGCAGTACCAACATGTTATTACTCGCTAGATTGCAGGAATAATTTATTACTGTGGCGTCCACAATTTTTAAATTGTATAAATTTTAAGCTAGAAATTCAGGAAAAATAAAAAAAAATAATTTTTAAAAATTATTATTTAAAATAATAATTTATTCGTTTGATATCATACTTTGGTTCTATCCTTGCTTGATGCAATACGAGATCATTTAATTAAAATTACAAAAAAGACTGGTTCGATAAAAACACACAAAATTACAAAAATAATGATTACAGAAATTCTACAAGTACAAAATAACAAGCAATATACAAGAGTTTCTCTTTTTTATAGTCTTCTTAGAGAAAGAAGCAAGTCTTTTGCATACCTTGGAATTTAGTTTCAGGGAATCTCTAAATGACAGTTGATTACCACATAAAGCACACAGTACAAGTTCTCAGTTTCATTGAGTGGACCGTGATATATTTCATGATGCCTCGTACTGAGCATGTACAGAAATGTCTTGCCACAGAAGATACATTTTGATCCCGATGAAGGCGCAACCAGAACATCACAATTCCTTATGTGCATTTTAAATCTTAAATAACATATAAACTTGGTACAACACTGCAGCCATTAAAATCTCCTCTTCGATAAAAAAAAATATATAAATTAAAATTTACAATTAGCTTCTGCCAACTTGTGAACTTCTCTATTGTTCAGCAGGGATAGAATTGGAGCAAAAGCCAGATTTTTTAGTTGTTTTTTAATTTTTATTTTTATTTGTAATGTATTGTAATTTTTTTTTTGTGATTCACTTCACTGATATTGATTTGGAAAACGTGTGTAAGTTATTTCCATGATCTCCTGATTTTTCCTGCCAATATTTTGTTGGTTTCTCCAAGTTATTGTGGTCATTCATGGCGAAGCATATTTTGGTTTTCACCGTGTGCTCCTGGTTATTCCTGGTGGGACCTTTTTGATGTTCGAGTGCTTCTGTTTATTTCTGAGGATTCAATCTTTGCATGATTTTTTTTTACTTAATGAGACATGCTATTTTATTTAGAATTACATTTAATTAGAAAATTTCTGTTACTAAATCAGCACTAAAATAATTTTATCAGGTGGAATTTAAAAAAAATCATTACTCAGTCAAATAGCATGCCATAAGATTGCTGATATTCACTATCATACAAGACGAACTTCCTTCTTCTTTGTGTCTAGCGAAGCCCTCCTTTTCTTGCGATCGTGAGTGAGCATCCCGCATTCCACATGAAAAAGCTACTGACTGTACAGCATGTCAAACGAAAAGATTCATTACTTAGACGATGACGTGAGACAGCTAAAGAAAATTGACATGCGGGACGAAGTTTCTTTTCTAGATGACTATCTTCTCTTTCGATTATGAGTGAGCATCCTGCTTCCCAAATAAAACAGGACTGCCTGTACAACATACATGTGGTCCCAACTGTCTCAAGAAACTGTATTTCAAGCAATAAGTTATTTGCATGATATAAATTAACTTTCGCCGTAGCCTTGTTGACTTGTTGCATCGTAGTCTTTTAGTCCTGTAGCCTCGCAGTTTCGTAGCCTTTGTTGTCATGCTGCCTCTTATACATACAGTCTCAAAGACTTTTAGTTTCTAAGAGAAGATGTAGCCACCTTAAGCTACGACTAAGACCGAAAACAGGGATGGGGGGTTTTACAGTAAACCCCATGACAGTGGACAGCAGGTGCTATGGAAAAAAATATATAAAAGAGATTACCAACATATTATTTATTCACAGAAAATTGCCTCTCGAGCGAAAACATATTAACAAAGGATATATTAATAATTTATAATAATCATGCGCTGCTCGTGCGCTCCCGCGGGAAGCCACAACGAATAAATACAATCAATCAATCATACACTTTAAAACAATGTGAAAATAAAGTGGGCGTGGTGGCGAAGCGTTAGAAGTAGCAAACAAGTAATATGGGCCGCTAGGCTGAAAGCAAAATCAAGAAATGAATTATAATGCGGCTTGACAATAAGTGTCCAATGCCATCGTGGCATGCCCATATACAACCGCAGAAATATTACGCAAGCTACAGGTAGTACTCGGCGTGAGCAAAAGAAACTAAATTCAAACAAAGATCTAAAGGGTCCAACATTGATAGCAATTACGAAACATTACATATCGTGGCAAAAATACAAAGGTGAAGGCGCGGCCACAACGCGCAGGCAAGAATAATACATCAGACTTAATACAGACGCTAAAGTTTCACAGCCGAGTACATACCAGAATGCAGCGCCACCCCCACAGTGACAGCCTTCGAGTCAGACGACCGAGAGACCGACGAAAAAGCTAGGAGCCAGAGTATATATAGGCCCGGTAAACCACTCGTCAGAGAGTGCTGGTGAGGCGGTTGGGAAGTGAGGAAGAGAGGGGGAGGAAGGGGAAGTTGTCAAGGGAGGGGAAAGATGGAGAGGGGGGAGGGGAAAGGAGGGGATGTAATGCTGAACCGTGCCGGCAATACGGAGCAACTGCTTCAAAGAAACCTGTATCCCTTAAATCTGTTTCGATGTAGCATCTTAGTCTTTTATCTTTGTTGCCTCGTAGTCTTGAAGCTAGTTGGAGCCTTGTTAAATCGCAGTGTCATAGACCTGTTGCATTTTAGTCTTGTAGTCAAATATCACTGGAGCTTTTGGAGCTGTTTCCTATTGTATCCCTGTGATGAGATCGTATTCCTGTGGCGAGATAGCATCATGCAAAAATGAATTTTAGTCAAAACGTGCTTCCTTCTTTTTCAAATGCATGTTCAGTGTGTGCACTGTGTGCCCATTGCGTGTCCTGTGTGTGTACTTTGTGTCCGGTTTTTATTTGTGTATCAATTGCATGTCCTGTGAGCTTACTACGTTTCCTATGTGTACTGTGTGTCCATTGCGTGTCCTTTGTGTCCAGTTTTAACTGTGTGTCCATTTCGTGTCCTGTGTGTGCTCTGTGTGTCCATTGCATGTCATATGTGTCCCGTTTGTACTGTGTATCCATTTCGTGTCCTGTGTGTGTTCTGAGTGTCCATTCCATGTCCCGTCTGTGCACTGTGTGTCCATTGCGTGTTCTGTGTATGTACTCTGTGCCTACTGTGTACTATGTGTTCATTTCATATCCAGTGTATGTATTGTGCTCCTGTGTGTGTCGGATGTACTTTCTCTTGTCGAATGTATTTTTTAATATGCTATCTATTGATGTATAATCATCCAAAAATGCTTTCTTTCTTGAATGTTGTTTTGAGTCGCGTATTAATGTAAATGTAAAGCATGTTTTGATTCATATATTATTCCAGCGGCCATGGGTGCATTAGCGACTTCCAGACGACAGAGAATCTCTGTATTTCTCAGTAGTGTATATTGGCTGGTCCGGGGACTGGGTTATAGGTGAAGTGCTGAGGTGCCGGTCCACCATTTTGAATTGTGCCGTCACGGTGGCCATATTGGATGAATTTGACCTTGACCTTAATGTCGACCTTGTTCTTGAACTTCAAAATTTTCCCAAAATTTACAAAACCTGGCCAAAATATTCAGTTTTTCGGAATAAAATTCCACCAAAAAAAAATATTTTTAAAATTTTCATAAATTAAAAATTTCTCTACTTCGAGGAAAAAATTTCCGTTTCAAAGGAAAATTTCCCGTTTTAGTCCTAAAAAATGCCAAAGGCTTAAAAAACCCATAATGAGGCTTAAATTTCATATCGATAAGCCTCCAATAGGCCTCTGAAGACATATTGAATTATTACAGCACCGTTGCTATTTCCGTTAAGCCGGCCATATTGAAAATATGTATTTATATGCTAGAAATACTTAAAAAATATAAATTGTAAAAAAATTAATTGATCAAATAATTTTAATCAAATATTATTAAAACGCACTTACGTCATGGCGTTCTGTCATCGGATCGAAACCGGCGAGGGCAAAACAAAAAAATTGGCGACTGATCCTTCATCCACGGAAGTTGTCGGCAAACTGACCTCCCACCACTTATGCCAAAGTGTACATATATCGCCAGCTAGTATGACATCATTTCCACCATCTTGTTTTCATCTGCTAGAGTTTGCTACCATCATGTTAGTTTGTTTGTCCACTAGAGTGCAGTACTCATTTATTATTACTTATGCACCCACCATCTTGAAATTTGGGCGCCATCTGGGAAATACGTAATTATTTAGCTAGAAATTCGGGGAAGATTCCAAAATTCATTAAATAAATATGCAATTAATTTACTGATTGATTCGATCGACTCCTGTACACGGTTCGATACATGTCCAATGCAAAAAATAGTAATTAAATAAAATATTAAATCAATATAACATAAAAATTACTAGTTAAAAATAGATATTTTTTTTTACAAATGCAATTAATACATATATCCTATACGACTACATGGACAGTTACTATAAAGTAAGCAAGTCATTAAACATTTAGTTCCGCATTGGCTTGAACGGACTAATTCTTAGCTCAAATCGATTTAATGACGACAGAGACCAGCCCTACATGGTCTTTATCTTCCCGAAAGAGTTTCTCGGTACTGTGGTTGACTGCTGCACATCGTCTGAAAGCACACTTCTTCTCTTGGTCCTCGAACGGATATGGCTTACCAGAGATACAGTCCAGCCACAAGTTCAATTTTAAAGGTCCGTCCGTTGCTACTTCATCAGTTAGCTGATTGATAATGTTATGCCTGATATCGTCAAGAAAAGTTCAAATGTATTTAAACTCACTAAGCGTATGTAGATAATAGTAGTCTTTCAGCATTCCACGAAATGGAGATTGCGCCATATATAATCCGATATTATTTACCTGTAATGCACCGAGCACAGTATAAGGCTTAAAGTCATGTCCAGGCCTCATTACATTCGGTTGCTGAACATTTGTTTTTTTGCTTGTACGCATAGGAGTCTCCAACATAAATTTAAGATAGTGCAATCCAAGATGGCGGAAACAACAGGGTACATGTCAATGTTCAAGGTCATACAATATGGCGGCCGTAACATTACTATCCAAGATGGCGGCTGACACCTGTAATAAATGTACTTACATCCAGGCAAATACTTTAAATGTATTAAATATTTACAAAATCTACAAATTGAAAGGCACTGAACGGTAGCATATCTGTGCAAATTATTTACATTTTTTAAAGGTTTATTTGTTTACTTATTTTTTAATATTTCATTGGAAACTAAGTCATACATGGACTTAGACAAATGAAAGGAGACAGGCAGTAACTGGCCAAAGTACAGTAAAAATCCCAGTATATGCGTGAAGTTAATTCGGGAAAACATGGAAAATCGCAGTCAGGATAGATAGGCCCGAGGTTCGCGCCTGCTTCCTCTCAATGCTAGTACAGCTCTTTAAGGTTTCACAGCATTGCTTGTTCATTAATAAAAAATTCGTATTTTCTTCTATTAGGAATGGTTAACATGGAAAGACAAATATGTATATTTTTTTTACAATAATCTTGTTTACAGATAATAATGTTACCATTGTAAATAAATAATGGTTAAAAAAATTATGTCTTGAAAATCAAAAATTTCGTTATTTAAAGTTTAATAAATATGAAAACTTACTAAAACCTAAAAAATAATGAATTATTGACACAAGTTTTTAACATACGAATTAGTTTTACATAATTTCGTGATTCATCTATCTTGAAAAAAATGAGTCATAGAATCATGAAATTAAATTTAGAAAACACTGTCCAGTTTGTTGCTAATGTGAGAACGACGGAACTGTGTGTCTTGTTTCAGTGCATGTTCCAGTCATGGTACTTGTCCGTCGACACTCAACTGTTCATCGTGGGTATCCTGCTGGTGTATTGCATTGGCCGGTGGCCATGCTTGGGATACTCTCTCTTGGCGTCACTGTCCACGCTCGCTATTCTAGTGCCCATTTTTAATACCTGGTGGAAAGAGGCCGAAGCTTTCTTACTGCCATTTGCTAAGTAAGTCATGAATAAATTACCATTCAACGCAATTTGCTGTGAGATTACATGGCGTATATTATTGTACAATCTGTGTGTTATGTTGATGTAAAAAATACACATATTTATAATAGTAGATGGGAATAGGGGCTAACGGGGTGCAATGTATTTCTTATAGAACTCCCACTTGGTAGCTTACTCGTTGTGGCTTAACAATCGGAAAGATTCGCGCATGTTCGGGAGTGTCCGCCGCACGTTGACTATGATCGGTACTTCACCCACCATCTTCGGTAACGTTCGTTATTATTTCATCCACAATCCAAAATATGTTAAAAACCTTGGAGAAGGGAGGATTCGAAACCACGTCCTTTTATTTATCAACAATTCAATAGATTTTTATTGACATGTGTCTATACTTTACATGTTTTGTCTTTGATTGCAGAGACATTCAAGCCCTCAGTGCTCTTTTGCCACACTTTACATATAATATATATATTCATTTATCATTTTACAGTAAATAGCTTAAATAAAAAGAAAATATTACAAAAACCTTTTGTCCACATGTCACCTTTGTCCGCTCAGCTACCGAGTCGAAGTTTGAGAAATATGTTTTATACGAGTATACTAGGTAATATAATTAAAAATATTACAAATATTGGTCGGGTGATCATAAATGTTTAATTAAACGAAATTATAAAACTAGAATATATATATTCCATGTATTTTTTTTCGGTTTACTAGACTTGACCATCATTACATCACAAACCTCAATATTAAACATATTGTTACGATTTATAAAGTGAGGTGAACTGGTTTCGTAAGGGATAGCCCAATTAAGTATTTTTACAGTTTTATTAATTAATAATATTTACATGAATAATTAATAATTGTACTTAAATGTCCTAATAACCAATTACTCGCCCTTAAAAAATGTTTATACTCAAATCGCTCAGTGTCTGTCCAGTTCCACAGTCCGCACTACGAACTGGGCCGCACTCCTCGCGGGACTCTGTCACCAAAAAACCTGTCGCCGAACTCACCGCGGAACTCCGTCGCGGAACTCTTTCGCCAAACTCTCGCCGCACCCGCGGCACTCACAGCACTCACTCACGTGTTACACGTCACTGCACTCTAGCCACATTCCGTTGCCATACTCATCGCGAATTTCCATCACGGTACTCTGTCGCCCAAAACATCGTCACCGAACTCTCGCTGCACTCGCGGCACTCACCGGTCCTCGCCGCCGCGAGAGACTGTCGCCCCCAAACACTCTGTTGCCTAACTCTCGCCGCCCCGAGAACTTCCCCGGTGGACGGCGTCCCTGCTTAAGGAGTATGTGGCACCCTTCTAGAACTGACGAGTGCGGCTGGGGTGAGTCGCGTCATCCCGCGCCAACCCGACGCCCCGAAGCGTCGAGAATAGAGGAATTCTCAAGGCCGCTCAGCGATATAGATAAAAGCGCCGAAGCATGTCGTGGGGAGCGGAGGATGTAGGGGAGTAGTGATGACCCTTGTTATCCGCTCAGGCGTGCGTGGGATGTCTTACGTCAATGGATAGCGCGTGAAGTCAGTGACCGTGTGGGGCCGCCAGCCAGCTCTGAAGCAGGCATCGCGGTCTGGTCTCTTGCGTTCGTGACAATATTTAATGAGTTAGGTCTCTAGTGGTCTATGTGCCAAGCTTTCTACCAATATATCAACTCATTCCCGTGTTTAGCTTTTTAGGCGTAGCTTACATGCCTCCTGTAGAATATTATTGTTTAAATAAATTATGCTTGTATTTATTATCTAAAACATATTTCGAAATATTATGTTACAGGAAAATATTACTGAAAATATATTCGCAGTTCTGTAATGAACAGTACCGAACAGCTCAAAGTTGGTCGAAGCAGCCACAGCGTACAGCTTCAGCTTGTCTGGGCTTGTTCATGGTCGCACAGGCTTGTTCCAGCTCGTGCGCTCAGCCTCCGACCGCCCGTGAATCTGACCGCGGGTATATAAGCGAGTGAGACCGCGCATCAGATTTCCGTGATGAAGGACTAGCTGATTTCGTTAACTGCCGACCGCCTTTTGCTGGCGACAGGTGACCTGACGCTCTATCCACTCCTGAGTGTGTCCCGATGCACCAACTCGTGATTTTCTTATTTAAATTAATTACTCGCAGCTCATGAAGCGTAGATTATGTTGCTAAGGATTTTGTAATGACAGATTGGATAACTTCGCTCTACCGACAGTCATTGAAAGGCGACAGGTGACCTGACGCTCTATCCATTCTAGAGTGAGGCCCGATGCAGAATCTCGCGTTTTATTAACATAATTAAATTTACTAATGTCTACATAAGCGTACACTAAATCTTTACTTTTACCTACACGAGCTGGTTGGCAGCCTGGCGGGAAACGACGAAATTCGCCCCCAACAAACTATTAACTTCCAAAACCAATGCGGACAGAAATGTCCAAGTTCCCGCTCATTGCTTAGTAGTTTATTTCTACTCTGTCCAACTGTTCTTCCAGAACCATCCCTCTGTTTCCTGTAACCAACCTGCCTGATATTAATGCATGATTATTGCATCCCGCATGAAAGTGCCCAGGGTTTTCCCTGTGTATATGCAGGTTTTACATGGGCCCAACTTATTTAGTTTTAATATAGAATAGTCAGTGAGAGGAGTTAGTCATGGCGCCAAAATCAGACATGGTTGGTCAATCCAATCCTAGCACATTATGCATGCTACCTCTCCTGCATTGCTTAAACCCTGCATGATTAGGCTTCGGCCTGAGACGCACTTAGAGTCTCTCCCTAACCCAAACCTCTCCCAAATACACTTAATTTTTAGTTAGGTTAGGATCAGATCTTAGTCTGATGGTAGAAGTCATCGAGTTCTGTGTGGGTCTCCACCGAGGCACATCGTGTTCCGAGCGTGACGCAGGTTACTCGGGGGGCAAGTGGGGTAATGTCACTGAAGTGAGACGCAAGTTTTAATTTGTGTCACTAATAGTGGAAGGTAACTATGTCAAACATTCGAGTCAATACTTTGCGTATAGTCTTTGCCAAAAGCCATCTGCCCTTAAAATACACGAGCGGCTAGATACGGTTGTGAATGTAACGGAAGACCTAATTGAGGCGTTACAGCTTGACGGACAACAAAACTCTATGTTCTTCAAATTTGTTTCGTCTGGACCATGTGAAGCCATTTTGCGTCGCACCAATTGATTGTCATCTTTCATAACTGCCAATCAAGAACGGATTAGCATCTCCATTGAACATGTCAATGACAACTTAAAAATAGTAACAATCCTCAACCTGCCCAAATATATAGAAAATCATAAAATTCGTACAGAACAAGTACGATACGGTCGTGTTGTAACTTCGCAAGACGAGGTTTGGAGCACGAAATACAAGTATAAAGTAAAATTAGGAGTTTGTCTTGCGAAAAATGAAATTGGAAAAGATATTCCGTCCTATGAAACAAGTGATAGATATCGTTGTGTAGTTACATACCCGAGTCAAACGCGAACATGCAGCTACTGCCAGTCCACTGCGCACGAGCGCATTGCTTGCCCGAGCCTCCAGGAGAGAGACGCGCGCCGGTGGGGCGCACCGAACACGTCTGAAGACAGCTCACGCAATCGGGCTGACGTAACTGTCGTGTCTTCTGGATAACAGGATTACCCTCCAATACACTCGTGTGACCGGGAACCATCAGTGCATACGCTGACTGCGGAAACAGTTGAGGAGCGAGCTGTCAACCTAAACTCGCTTTTGACCGATGCTCGTAAGGCGAAGGTGAGAGAAACAACTGACCAACACTCCACGCGATACGAAAAATTAGAACACACACAGGGTGGTTCGAAAATTGATAACGTATTGCAAACTGGTTTGTGGACGGATGACATGGGAGTAGGTGAAAATGTAAACACGGCAACACATAAAGTGACAAAAAATAACACGCGAGATAAACGATCTTACGAACGAGACAGAATAACCGGTAGTCAACGCCCAGCAAGGAAAGCAATGGCACGGTACCAACTCGAACAACCCGACCAAACGAACCGACGAGAATCCTTAGAACTTGCCAAATCAGTTATTGAAAAATGCGTAGTTCACAAAGACCAGAACGTACGGAAAATTGTTCCGCAAACATACATGAATAACAAACATTACGGAAATAAACAAAACAATTCAACTCTTTCCTCAAGTTATCCAGACTGGTTAATGTTTACCTATGTTATAAGGATTTTTTGTGTGTGTTTTTGCGGATTTACTTTCTTTCCATTCATTCATAAATTATTACAATCATTGCCATAATATTACGTTAAATATCTGTGCGGCCTCGGTCCTTGCACGAATATCAGCTCTAGAAATATTTCTTAAAATCCAGACAGTCGATATTGCGTTCTTACAAGAAGTTGTGACACATGATTTTTGTGACATTCATATTTTCAATGTATACACCAATGCTGGCGATCGGGAACGGGAAACTCCGATAATAACTCGCGCTGGACTGAAAATTCAAGATCACCGTTGCCATCCATCAAGCCAGGTGATGGCAGGACGTAATCAATGATGTACTGCTTCTGAAAATATATGCGCCCTCTGGAACTCAGGCGAGACGGGATAGAAAAAAAATTTCGATGTATATTTGATACCTTTCTTTAACGCTGCTTGCAACCAGATAGTTTTTTGTGGTGATTTCAATTTCATCACTCACGCAGATGACCACCAGGGAAGCGTGTATCAAACAAACGCAACTCTCTCAACACTGATAACTCGCCTGTAAATGAGTGAAATAACTGCCAGCAGGATAAACAGACAATTAAAAAGTCGGTCAATCCGTCATCAGGTATGCGTCGTAATAAAATGTAAATTGTCTTTTTATCTTGCTGGCAGTAGTAGTTGATACAAGGTACTACTAGTAGATATCCGTTACCATTAATATTCACGTATGAAAAATTTTCCGAGGTTACACGGTATGGGAGAGGCACGTGGCGTCTCAACACGGAACTGTTAAAAAAAACAGAAGTGACAGCTGACTTCACACAACAATGACAATGTTGGCGAGGACGGAAACAGCAGTTTCCTTCAGTGGCCATTTGGTGGGAGAGGTGTGTAAAACCGAACGTGATAAGGCTTTACAAACGGCATGCATATCGACTGGTGGAGGAACGACAGGGAACTTACACATTTTACGAAACCATGGTGCACAAATTACAGCCACACGCAAACAGAGGGTAAAATATAATGGACAATAGTCGAGCCACCAAACAAAAACTCAAAAAATTCAAAAACTTCACATACTATTACAAAATACGTTTCTCCTGAATCATAAATCTTTAGTTAGAATCCGAGCAAACTTACCTATGGTCCCTGGTTTCGAAAAATCGGCAATTGCATTCCATATTAGAATGCTTTTTTGAGTGTTTAGTTTTCCAAGTATTTTAAAATGTCTACACCCCGTGATTATTTCGTGGGTGTAATTAGCAATGCCATAAATTTCATAATATTTCGTAATATTTCTTCATCGAACCCATCAGTTCACAGAAAGTGAATCTTGCAGTTATTTTCGTCGATATTCAATATAGCATTATACGTTTGAAAATATACGAGTCCGAAACACCATTCCCCTTCCAACTCCAGAAGCAGGAAATAGACCTCCCACAGCTCCTAATTATGGTCCTTCATCATAAGTGTTCTCGAAATAACAGATTAATTTTCATAACTGCCGAGTTCTTATATCTTTTCAAGAATAAAGCGAAGGCACAAGTATCTGCAGTTTATTTGGTTAGGTATCTGTTCGGTTTCGTAATTGTAGTACAGTGTTGTTTCATTCAGGTACTGTCTAAGTTCTGGCGGAGCTCTTAAATTACCGAAACTGTCGAAGTATTTGGCCTCTTTTCCAGTCTTTAAGTATGTTACCCAGTGCGTCCCATGGCTTTTTGACGCTTCTAAATTAATAATGGCACACTCACGTGTCTTTGATTTGCTAGGTAAAGTGTCCCACATAAGCACTCCTCGGAAAAAATGTATTTTCAGTTTGCAAACGTACTAAATTAATACTATATTAGTGAGCAGACTTTTGGCGAGGAACTAAGGTTTTTTTCAGTTGTTTCTTTTGCATGCAAAGACCTTATTTGTAGGATCGTAAGGAAAATCCTGTGCCGTTTGTTTTACTCATGTCAATGGCTTCAATGCTGGCACTCATAGCACCGATGAGGCAATGCAGGTAAAGGTAGCGGTATAATTCCACGAATAACCTTCTTATCGAGAGTCTATCTTTTTTGCTTGGCTTTTTGCACGCCGTAACCAGTCTTGCACATGGTCTTGCGGGCCCTGTTTCAACGATCAACCATCCTAATTCAGTCTTGGCTTCAATGACTTTGGATACACCCCATACCGCGATTTTCTCCCAGGTCCTGCATCTTGTGATTCACATGTATGTTCGGCTTCCTGAGCCCATATATCATCAGCTAAGTGCCATGATTCCAAACCTTACTGAGGGAATAGGAAATATCGTGCTGCTTGCACTTCTCGTCAAGAGAATTAATGTTCATGTCACCTCGAGCTGGTCATTTGGCTAGTTTCGTTCCTGTACCACAGAACCTGTACCCTGGAATGTGCAACTCGAAAGGCAGATTATTAATCAGCGAGTCTATGAATTCTGAGCCTATCTGTTTTTGTTCTTACCTCTTAGAGTCATTACATGTAACTGAGACGAATGTATAAATGCCTTTTCTCTTATAGAATTAAGTCAGTACAATTTTGAGTCGTCAGGAAAAAACGTGTTTTTACCTGTGCGCATCATGCAAGATGACGAAGCCAGTCCGCGCGAATCGCGACATGGCTCGTTATTGCCTTCTACCATATGATGTATTATTGAGGGGCCATCCAACTGTGAGAATACTTGCGTTCTACTGAGTTTTCTGGAAGAACCAAACAGCCTTCGGTTCTTAAGTTGTACGTCTATTCCAAAATTTTGCAACAACCAAAGTACTAGCGCCTGCTATAATTCTACCAATAGTGAATTGCATGAAGTATTTTATGTTTACCGATAATTCAGATGTGCTACCTCCAATTCAGTGATGGTTTTCGACGATGTCGTGTGCAAGAAGCAAGACATAATTCAAAAGTTCTTTTCCATGGGCTGATACGCCAAAGCAGACTGCATATACATGTGTCACACATACGGGCGTATTCCAAAACATCTTCTACAGGACAACGCGAACATCTTAGTATTTTTTTTCGAATGGAAGAACTTTATTTACATCGTGCATATAACGAACACTTAAACGCAGACATAACTTTCTAAGAATTCAAAGAAATGTGTTTCTTGTGCTGGAAAAACAAGCACGGATTCCTAGTTATAGTTAAGGACTAGCCCTTATATAAAGGCAGGTACAGACAGGGTTTCGATCAGTTTATCGTCAAACATGAGTCATGGCATCTCGAAGTTTAGTCGTAGTAGTCGCACTATTGAACTGCATACTGTTCTTGAGTATCACGATGCTGATATCCGAAAATACATTTCGCTACTGGACCAAGAAATATAAAGTACGAAAAACGAATTAATAGCGTACCTTCTAGCCATCTACCAGCGTGCATAAGCCTTGGACTCTCGAATTCACGACATGATTGAGGTTTCCAATGCACATAGACCTGACGATTTGAGGGCTTTTCAAAGTAGCCTGAATAAATCACTAACTCGCTTGGCAATGAAAATGGATCTTGCTAACCACAGGGAAGAAGTTTCTTCGGACGAATAAAAAATTATATAAGTAAGTCTTGCAATATGTTTTCGAGCAGTACAATCTCAGACCTGGCCAGTGACCTTCATTGTGATCTTGAGTATGTTCGTGGAAAATATATATTTGCTGGAATAGCCAGACTTGCACGTGAAATGGGAAATTGATAGATATTTAACCAATTAATAAAGGTCTCGACGAACTTAAAAATTAGGAAGAGCTACCCATTGTTGTGAAGACAGAAGTTGATGACGAGATGCCTACTGCAAAAAAGAGAAAATATGATCTATCTCCAGAACAAGAGGACTTTGCAAATACAGAGTCTATGCACAAGAAAATGTTACGGAAATGTGGACACCAAGTTAATTTAATGGTCCGGCAATACTATCGATAGTACATGAGTCGGAATAATAACACGACCTATGGAATGCACAGGAAACATATTAGGTGGTTCCTGATGCTAAAGAAATAGACTTTTCACCACAAAATAGCATATATGTAGAAGAGCACTAAACACATGGGACTCCGAGTCTGTACAAATTGCTGTTTCGCAGGGAACCTAAAGGATATTCTCTTGAAGATTTACAATAGTACAAGAAACTTCTAGAACTAATTCATGCATTTTTTTTTTGCGATAACAATTGGAAAACTGGCATATATAAGGACAAAGATAATGAAAAAATCGACATTCTCATCAATTATTTCGGTGAACTATAAGTGCATGGTGAAGATTTAAAACAAGCAATAAAGTGGTCAGAACTTTGACTTTGTGTATTGGGACGTCCCAAACGAATTGTTCGATAGGTTAAGTCTCCTACATACTTCTCTTAGTGCATTAAACTATTCTAACATCAACGAAATAGTCTCCATTTTTGAATAACTGAGGGAAGCTGACAACATACTATGAGGCGAAATTGAATAGCAAGTGAACTTCACGCTCCTGCAAGTCGAAAATACATTCGGTGCAAAGTCGTAGTTCACTGACTTAATGATTTATTTCAAGCGGATCTTGTTGAGATGATACCATATTCCTGATTAAATAAATGTTTCAAGTACATGTTGACGGTCATCGATGTATAAAGCAAGTTTACTTGGGCCAGACATGTGAGATCAATGAATTCAATTGACATAACCAAGGTCATGGAAGACATTTTGCCAGATGGACGTGTACCATCGCACCTGCAAATGGTTGTCGGAAAAGAATTCTACAATGTGACTTTCAAGACTTTGATGAAGAAATTTTACATTAAACACTGCTCTTCATTTAGTAATCTCAAAGCCTCTGTTGTCAAAATGTTTAACAGAATTTTGCGCACCAAGATGTGAGGACAGTTCATGGCTAATGGAAAATACAAGTGGCTTGATATCTTGCCAAAACTAGTAAGCGAATACAATTACATGGTGTATTATACTACGAAATAAAGCCAAAAGATGATGATCACTTGCTTCAAACAGTGTTTTCCAACACAAATAAGAAATATCCACATAAGCCTAAGCTAATATTGGTGACATTTTGCAGATCATCAAGCACACTTCTGAAGTGTTGATACTCTAGGTTTAGGAACTATACTGGTACCACTGTCATTTATGGTTACTCTATCTGTGTGACCAAAATGAGCATCTCCAATAATGTGGATGGTTTCTTAGAAGAAAAAAAGACTGGTGTGAAGTTAGACAACTTGAATTGAACTAAATAAATTTCTTCACAGGGAAAATCTACCACATCCACTATACACATGTTTTCATAAATAAACGAATGCATAGAATCGTGCGATCTTTGACTCCTATCCAGGATCTGCAGTCTAATTTTCTGAATCGCAATGCTCGAGCCCACATTCCATCACACTTTTTGGTTTAATTTGGTTAACTCTCAGTTTTTGTGGATTGCTTCACTAAAAATAGGTTGAAGTAACTCGGGAACTTTGAACAATGCTGCAGAAAAAAATACTTTCTCACTACAAATGCCCAGTTTACTAACTTTCAAAATTTATACCAAAAATCACACGACCGAAGACAGCCCAAGACTCTTTAGCAGAGGAACATTATCTACCACACTACTGGGTAGAGATTTCAAATTCTTTAGAATCGACTCACACGATTCACTAACGACCTCGTTGTCCTTCCCTAACTAATGAACGGGCTGCACTCCGCAACTGGTCCACCGAATCTGATCCCTGACATGCTATTCCAGCGTCGGTAAGGAACGCGCTCAGGGAAGCCTTGCTTAGGAAATGGATCAATCCATTACGGGGTCCTGTAGATATGATTACAAACACCCAGCAACTTTTCCGATCAAAGATTATGCACTTTCACCATTTATTACATATTCTGCCACACTTATAAAAGGAAAATAACAAAGGTACTCAGAGTTGCGCAGGAAATGAGCCCGGTCCCATCTAGTCCCAAAATAATCACTGCAGGCACTTACTCTTTTACCAAATCACAAGGTAAACACCTGCTTGCGCAGATGGGACCTAACCTGCATATTAAATGAAAATCAACGGAAATAAACTAAATGCTGAAAACTTTAGAAGAGGGCAGAACATTAACAAGACAAGACAAGTAAATTTATTAAGATAAAACTAACTTTACATGAACAATACAAAAATAATCAGTCTTCTCTCCTTATTTTTTCAGGTACAATGAAGTTATTATATATTTTGTTTTTGATCACACGAAATTAACTCAAAATTATTCTCAGCCGTTAAATATATATCAAGTTACGTTATAATAAATGTTTTTGAGCGATACATTCTTAATTCTCTGAAAAATAACACAATTTAAAATTACCAATAATTTCAAGGCTTTGGAAAGTAAAGTTAGTATTACTATGCTAAAATAATTATGGCCACCATGTGAACAGCACAGAAGGAGCAGAAAGTGCAAACATGTGCAGAGCATTATGAGCACCAAAAAAAAAAAACTAACCTTTACTTTGCCAGATGCATCACACACAAAAGACCAAGAAAAAATGTGTCAGAAAACATTAATGAATTTACAGGTAAACTTGTACAACGGCAAATATATCAAACTTATACAAATAACTATAACCATGAAAGAAAATAACGAACACAATATATACTTGGTTCTCCAATAAACTCCATACTCTCGAGCATCTCTTTCTCTCTCCCTATCTCTCTCTATCTCTCTCTTGGATGTCATTGATTCATGGTGGCATCGTCTTGATGGTCCTTGCTGCTACATACTGAACTGCCGAAAACGCCGAGTGTTTATACCCTAAATTCCTACCTCCCCCTTTAAAACTCTCTTGGATGAAATAGAAAGTCTGGGACAGTTACAGAAAGTTCTAGAAGGTACTTCACTGTAGTCCAAACAATCGATTCATATGCGAGTCTTTTGGTTGTATTCTTCTTCTTGCTAAGATCTCGGTTGGTACTCTTAATTTTGAAGCTGTTTTGAAGGAACCCTCATGATTTCGCTTGAAGGGTACTGTCTTAAACAGCACATCGCAGGAGCCTATGACTTGTGCCGATCTCCGTAGTGTAGTCGGATGCACACCGGTTAACGGTGCAAGGGGTCCTAGGTTCGAGTCCCGGGTAAGGCATGGGTGTGACATTTACATGTTGATATTTGATTACATACGAATTGAAATTGATGATTGCACTGAAACAAATTGATCCATTGGTCATTTGGCGTAAAGTTGTAGGCCACATAATTCATAATTCAAAGAAGAAAGTATCTATGACTTGTGATGTCACAAGATGATGATTCAACATAGGTACGGTTATGTTTCTCTTGTGTCGATATGTGTTTTTAATGTATAAAATCAACTCGAAACGTCTCGTGACCATTAAACGCGGTGACAATACTTTTCTATAGTACCGCTAGATAATAATACCCTTATTATATGGCGTATTATTTCTATCTCTTTGTAATGAGTCTCTTAAGGTTTTTTTTAAATTTAGTTTGAGATTTGTGCTGCAAAAAGTTTAAGTTTACTCTTATTAAAATAAATGTTATGTCTAAAGCTTATCAAAGGGTGTGTAATATGATCGTAATGTGAATAGTAAACATACAAAACCTAAAACCCATTTTTACCACATTGTAAAATTCTATCTCTATCTTGGGTGAAATAAGAGTTAATCTTTTAAAAAAATATAATGTTTTATAAAGTTATCCGCTCAAAGTTAAGTTATTGTCTTAATACACCTAAATAATTTTTTCTTTTTCACTTACGACGTATTCTCCAGAGAATTTTCTAATCCCTAGAGAATTTGGTTTGTTTAAAGAAACGTGATGTCAAAGAAAGGATGTCAATTTTCGATTAAGACTTAATAAAATCTCTACTGCGGATTCCCAGTAAACTGGGGGAAGGTGGGTGCTATTCACCTTCTAGGCACGCGCCAGGGACAAGTGCAGCTAGCTTGTTTCGTGACTTTCTGTGCGCGATTTGACCGTGGCAGCTGGAACAGGATCGTTGGAACAGCTGTATCGTTGTTTCGATAAGAATTAAATTCCATACTTTACAAAGGTTTGGAACTTATAATTACTTTCTTTATTTTAAAATATTCAAATTAGCACCTTGTAAGTTAAAATAACCATTAAAAATTTTAAAAAATATATTTCCTTACAAAATCAATATAAAATTTTATATGACAATTTAAAATTAAACTAAGTCTTGTGAATAAATGAACTTTAACAACACACAATATAGTCGGACGAAGCCATACAAAATATCTTGACGTATTAAATATTTTACATGTTCGAACCAAAATTTTATTTTACACAAAACATGCATTAGGAAAAGGAATACTGACACGCATGAGTGTGATGACCGATGGGTATTGTGTCACTGCAGGAAACTGTGATACACTTTGTAATGTAATATGTGGTCTGCAGGAACACAGCTGACGTGGTCAGCTACAAGTACTTCACCGACGTCTATGTGAGAACTGAGAACAGAGCAGCTCCATACTTTATAGGTGTCATGGTCGGTGTGCTGCTAGTGAAGCGTGAACACACCAAGTTCAGGATCGGCAAGGTGAGTGAGTGCATGCATACTAAATGCGACATTGTTAAAATCAATGTTTAAAACTCCCGGCCCTTAATCTACATAAATTCAATAGTGCTGTTTGTATCAGGATATTTAACAAAAAAAAAATATTTAAAATTGTGCTTCTAAAATATTAACATTCACATTGTTGCCACTGAATAGTATTTAATTTTTATGCTATTGTTATGTACCTGTATTGAATATGAAATTTTCATTAATACAGAAATATGTGTGCACATTTGTCATGAGAGACTCCTGTCACTGTTATCCAATACTTTTTATGGGTGCTCGGTGAAACCTAAGGTCAAAAATATTTTTGATAAAAAATGTCACTACTTAAGGTGTCACGGAACACAAATCTTGTTTACTTAAGACAGAATGGACAGTTTTGTAAGGTAGAGGTAGCCGCTAGGAGCGCTGGACATCATTTGCTCGCGTATTTTCACCGAATCTCCTATATTCAGTTGACGTCTAACCCACCGCCTCGCGGATAGGTGTTGAATGATTGCGGTTGTGCCCGGCGCCAATCAGTGATAACGTGCACTGATACACGAGACTATCTCAGGGGGGATATTGGCCACGTGACTAGAGGCAGCGGTACGTCGGCAGAGTCGACTTCTTGTGCCCTTACTGGCCGTCTCAGGCGTCACTCACACAGTAATTAGTCACTACGGGAATGTTCAGAATGTACGGAAATAAATTATGAAATACACTCGCGGGGTTTCTTTACATGGTGCTGCCCAGTAGCTGACCTGCCCGGTGCGTGTTGAGTTGCTCCACGTGTTCCGGCGCGTGCGTCCCTCCCGGAGGGCTGAGTTCTACTCCCGAGGCCGCGGGCTACTCGCAGCTGCCCGGACTATTCCCGCGCGAATTCCGCGCGCCATAACAGAAAGACCGGACAGGCCAACTAGTTTGGCGTAATTGCACAGTGAACAATTTTTAGCAGACAAAAAAAGCCTTCCATGGTTTTTTAAAAGTATTACTGTAAATTGTTACCAAATATATATCCATAAATCGGAGAAGCTTTCCCTTGTCCTACATCGATTGCGCCGTCTCGCGTCTATCGATATATCGTTGCGACGCGGGCCTGTCGGCGGGGGCGACTGTAATGCTGCCCCTTGGAAGGGCAGCCATTCAGGATTTTTCTGGCAATGGTTGTTTGTACAGCGACTGGAAGGGCAGCCCATCTCATTTCTGAAAACATGTTTATTTAAGTGTTTAAATAATTCTGAAAACTTGCCCCTTGGAAGGGCAGCCCATTAGGATTTTTCTGACAGTAGTGTTTTTGAAAGGTTGTCTGAATTGTTGCCCCTTGGATGGGCAGCCCTTCAGGATTTTTCTGACAGTGGTTAATTTGTAAAGCGACTGGAAGGGTAGCCCTTCCAGTATCTTAAAATGTGTCTATTTTCGTAATTTTATAATCCTGAATTGTTGCCCCTTGGAAGGGCAGCCCATCACGATATCTTTGACAGGGGTGTTTTTGAAAGGTTGTCTGTATTGTTGCCCCTTGGATGGGCAGCCCATCAGGATTTTTCTGACAGAAAGAGAAAATTCCGCCGAAGACAGATGTAGTAATTGGAGCCTTGTAGACGTGTATCTTCGTAGTCAAGTACTCATGTATACATGCAGTCCTATAGTCTCGTAGCTTCATAGCCTCCTAGTCTTGTAGTCAAATAGCGCTAGGCCTAAGACTATTTGGAGTCAAATACTTTTGACGTCATTGATTGTTGGAGCAGAAGACAGTTGGAGCCAATGACTGTTTGAACCAATGACTGTTGTAGTCAATGACTGTTGGAGCCAATGACTGTTGGAGCCAATGATTTTTGGAGCCAAAATACTTTTGAAGTCATAGACTGATTAAGCCATTGACTATTGGAGCCAATTACTTTTGGAACTAAAAACTGTTGGATTTATATACTGTTGTAGACATTATATAACTTATCATTGTCGATGGCATCGTACCGATTTGAATATATGTGAGAATGCACCTCCTTTTCGTTAAATGCGCTTTCGTTTTGTAGAATTTCCGTCCAAATGTGCTTCGTTTTCATTAAATGCTTGACCTGCGTGAATGAAGCGTAGTCATTACGTAAAAATTGCGTACATTGCGTGTACTTAGCTTGTATTGCGCTTCAATTGCGTGAACATTGCGTGTTCGTTCCGTTTACTGCGTGTACTGTGTGTTCATTACGTGTACTGCGCGTAAATTGTGTGTATTGTGCATACATTGCGTGTTAATAGCGTGTTGGAGCTGTTGGAGCATTTGGAGCATTAGAGCTTTGGACCTTTAGAGCTGTTGGAGCATTGTAGCTTTGGATTTTTGGAGCTGTTGGAGCCTAGCGTCTATTGGTTACATCGAATTCATGAAACGAGAACGTGTCACAACGCATCGAATTTTTTCGATGATATATGCTTCTTTTCTATATTTTGTTTTGACTCGTGTATTATAGTCAATGGTTCATGATTTGACTAGCGTACTATTCCTACGGGTGCATGTAAATAAGCGAGTCCTAGACAGCAGGTCGCTCAATTTGTTACTGTCGTCGATGATGTAAGGATCACCTGGTTTGTTTCTTCTGGCGCATAAGACGCGTAATTACCTGTTCTTGTGAACTCGATGGCATCTTTACCATCTTTAACGGCGAACTAATGGACGTTGTACCATCGTCTACGGGAACCCTGACGTCAGCGACGTCTAAGATGGAGCATAAGCCGTTGGCAAAGACGTCGTCAACACTGGAGGAGACTTCAACAGTCGTGGTACCAGTAGAAGAGAGCTTAAAGACTTCAGTACTGGTTGCACAGGAATCCTCGAAGGACGTCTTTTCGCCCTCGATGGAAACTTCAATGGATGGTGATTCGTCAACAACTAACGAACATCGATGTCGTTACTGCGACGAGATTTTCTCAAACATCAGCAATACTTGGTGACACGAGAAGAGAGAATGTGCTAAAAACCTTTATCGTAAAATGTTTGGCTGTAAATAGTGTCGCCAGCAATTTACAAGAAAAGCTAATTTGAAGAAATACTTGGAAACATGCAAAGGTCCTGCTGCGCGGCAGAAAGTAAAGGTTTCGGTGCAACAGCGAATGATTGATGTACATAAGTGTATGCCTGTAAATGGTACAACTGCAGTAACATCGACATCTGGTTCGGGTTCGTCTTCATCACCACGGTATCTTTGCAGCTACTGCGATATGACATTTGCATTTGCTCATGATGCACAAATACATGAGAGGAGAAGAAGAATCCTTCTCGCATGAAGTTTTTCTGTGATGAGTGTCATGAATGGTTTACTCGAATTGATAATTTACGTTGACATGCGAAAAACTGTAAAGGTGGAGTCCGTGTGGCTACTGTTGAACTACATGCAAAAATTTCAACTCCTCGCTTTAGATTGGGGACTCGTGAGCGTACAGGGAAACAAAGAGATGCGTAGCATCCGATTGGTATGACGTCTGGACATGAAACTAAACCTAAGACTGTGGTCGGTGCTCTACAGGTGAATGATAATGGCCTCTAGAGTAGAGTGGGGCAAAAGGACGCACTTAACATTTGGACTCAAATATCTGTCATGTTAATAGAGCAAACAATTTGTTATTTGTAACATAGAACCTATTATCATTCGTGAGTCTTATTAACTAGGTATTTTAACATAATTATAAATATTGTGAATGCTAGGATGTGTTTGCCGACATGAAGTAAAAACGTACTTTTGCCCCACCAGTGGGGCAAAAGTTCGCATGATGTGGGGCAAAAGTTCGCATGTTACCATAAAATTGTAAAAGAAAAATTGAATTGTATAATTTATTTAGATTCATATGAGTTTTACTTAAGACACTAATTCATTACAATTTAACACTAATAACACAGAAAAATGGATTTAAGTGGCAAATGTTAGCATGTTATCAGCTTCAAAAAACAGTAGGGGTTATAATGTATTTTAACAGTTATCATAAATAACATCTTTCTTTGCCAGAACCATTAAAAATTGTGAGTTTTTTAAACTTTTTATTTCTTTGAACTCTATTTTATTGGTGCACAAATTGTTTTAGTAAACTTACTAGACGTAATAATTTCCTTACTAAGGGATTCTTACTTTAATTGAGTCTTTTACGTAGAGTGGCCTCTGAAATGCCATAATCTGTAGCTATTCTACGTTTAGAATCTCGTTATGCAAGTCTCTGTCGAGCTATCGTCAAAATCTCTGGAGTACACAGCTTTCGCTTCATTTTCCTCTGATAATTCCTGCAAAAAAAATTGGTTGTCTGTAAAGTCGGTTTACGGACGATAGTTTAACGTGACAACGTCATAACCAAACATTGATGAAATGATTGCAAACTTTTATGAATAAAATTGAACCATTTTTATTTTAATAATAAAAGAATAAATACTTGAAATTATACTAGTAATCATATTTTTAAAATGCAAAAATAATTAACCTTTTTTGTTGAAATTTTTGTTCTAATAAGCAATTAAAACCACATTAACTTTTCACTTCACTTCATAAACAGTCGACGAAACAGTTCACGTGTAGATGACTTGTACTTAATTTTACAAACTGACGTTTAGCTATAAAGTGTAAATATAATTATGAACACGTTTTCATATAAATGAACTGTAATCAAATATCTATCATCAATATTATATGAATGACCATAATTTTTCACGTTAAACAATCGTCCGTAAACCGACTTTACAGACAGACAGCCAATTTTTTTCAAATAATAAAGTTTCAATGTTAACAATTAAAACTTTAGTCAATGTTTAGAAATGAAATCGGACGCATAAGCCAATCGAGTGGAAGAGAGATAGATACGGCGCAAGCGTACAATGAACGTAACGGGACACATCATAACGGGCCAATGTGCATAACGGGACACTTTTTCGTGCGTGCAGCTGGCGTTCATCGATTTATTAGACGTTGTCACGTCAAAAAAGATCACATTACAATCATTACCCACAATATTTCAGAGGACTGTAAACTACAGATGTGTATGCGGGGTAAAAGTTCGCATTGCAAACTTTTACCCCTCTTATACTTGCATACTTTTGCCCCCGCAATACTTCTCTTCCATTTCCAGGAAGTGCTACTATCTGTGGTATGCAATGCGAACTATCTGATACTTTACGACACTCGGGAAAAACCACTTTATCAAACAGCCTAGCGTATTATTTTCGTACACTAACTCCTTTCTTGATAAACTAGTTCCAAGAAATTTAAATATTACATCAGTATCATGAAATACAATATTTACCTCATGGTTTTTATGCCGTTCGTACTATCCAGCTGTTCTTACGTGTAACGATGCTCCAACATGACACCTTTAACACCCACTCAGGTTTTCCAATATAATATTAGTGGGAACAAATATACCAGCACTGCGTACTTTTACCCGCCGCGCACTTTTACCCCACTCTACTCTACTTGGCGCAGTCTGCATTTCGTGGAACATTGAAAGACTACTATTATCTAAATACGTTTAGTGAGTGGAAAGACCTTTGTAATTTTCTTGACGAAATCAGACAGAACATAATCAATCAGCTTACAGATGACGTAGCAACAAACGGACCTTTGAAATATTACTTGTGGTTGAAATGTATATATGTAAAGTCATATCCGTTCGATGACAAAGTGAAGAAGTGTGCATACAAGACATCGGCTGCAGTAATTTACAGTTGTGGCGATGTGGAGCAAACTGTTAAACACGGTATCCAGAAACTCTGCCAAGAAGAGGAGGACTATGTATGTAATTGTTCTGGTTGGTCTCTGTCTAGTACAAACCGATTGGAGCTAAGAATTAGTCATTTCACGCCTATGCAGCGCTAAATGTTTATAAGATAGCTGGCATTCGCAAGTGATCCTGTAGTAAAATATAAATTATGTAATAAATATTATGTTTGTAAAAGAACTTGCGGTGCTTTATTTCTCGAACCTGACCCTTTTCTGGTATTTTACTTAAATATATTTTCAGCTTCGTCCATAGATCTAACCAAGTATCGATTCAATATGTAAATTAATGAGTGCATTTTTGATATGACAACGTCTAATAAATTGATGAACGCCGCCTGCACGCACGAAAAAGTGTCCCGTAACACACATTGTCCCACTATGGATGTGTCCCGTTACGCTCATTGTACGCATGCGCCGTATCTCTCTTCCACTCGATTGGAACAACAATCGATTTGACTTTTCAATCATGTTTTTGTCGTTTGAATAAATAACATTATATAATTTTACGATCTTCCACCGATTTTCAGCACAATCAGTACGGTTATTAAAAAGTATTGTTGAATTTTCAAAAACGTTTTTAACGAACAATGGTGTTTTACAGTTACACATAATAATTCCAATTACACCCGGGATCTTTTGCACAATGTTTTAAAAAATATTGTAACATATTATAAATAATATTGGTGTATTTTGGATGCGTATTTGTTATAAAATCGTATTATAAAAACGAAATAATATTATTCCCCTATGGTGCTCCTATCTACTGTAATGCCGCCTGCTGAGTACACAATCTACTGTCACAGTAAATGAGCCCTTTCACAGTTACAGATTAATAAATTCTCCCTGTCATGCGCTTCTGAATCTTTAATGGGCGCCAGTACCCGAAGGTACCCAACTTAATTATTTATTAGACAGAAAAATAAATTTAATACTAATTATAATACTTTTATTGTTTATCATTAAAGAAATAAAATTACGAAGACGGTTGCTTACACTTTCGAATAAAAAGAAAACAACATATTAAGTAGCTAATAAAATTACGTTGGGCACAACAGATACAAAAGTTCATTTGTTAGGAGATAAAAATAAATTTAGCTAGTTCAGTATTCGTCGGTTCGCATGAAATTCAATATCCTTCAAGACTTCTGAGTGAAGTCGTACAACATAATAATTGTGCCATAATTCCACGAAAACTAGAGACTTTAATATTATTCAAAGGAGATAGATTTAAAACAATTAGGATAATCAGACAGCAGATGATCACTACCTCAAATAGTGCTATGATTCGGTGACGCGGCTGCTCAGGATTTAACATAGCATATAGACATACCTGAAGATTTGATGATATATGGTTTTAGATAAAGCCCCAATAAAACCATTACTCTCAGAGCTTCGCCGAAGCTCGGGGCGTATTTTTCTCGCCAATTTGAGAGACGTAGCGATGCTATATAATATTTAAAATGTCACGTCGGCAAGGCCCGACGCGACAACACACACAAGCCACAAGATGGCACATCGAAGTTTTTTTTTTCTCTTCCCTTACAAAATTAAAAGCGTCTATAACCAACAATGTCTTTTAAATATCCGCCGATCTATCGACCAATTACCGGCCTTGAATTAAGCATTTAAAAGATATTAAATTTAACATTATTAACATAGAGAAAGGTTGCGAAGCTCAAAGCAATTATCCAAAACAAATATAGAAGTTAATTAACATGAATGATATATAAATTTGTGACAAACAAAAATGTAAACAAATACTGAAAAACATAAATAAATTATTTTTAAATTAAAGTTTCAGTTTTCTGTGATCTGATGTAGTATCGCAGATGCCGCTCTCGGCCTTACTTAACATAAAATTGCACAAAATTTGGTTTAATTCAGGTCGTACCAAAAATTTCAATTTAAACACTGAAACTTGACAACATCAAACGTTGGTAGCACTGCGATGACGTAACAGCTGCTGTAACGGCTCTCGCCATCTTTATTTCCGTCTTCGGAACACAGTCGTGTTTGTGGTCCCGTGCGGGAACGATCGTCGTGCTCGCACTGTGGCTACATCATGGAATAATCTAGAAACTTCTGATTCATCATTACCATCTCTACATATATTACCTATGGAATCTGAATTTTCACAACAAGGCAAACGAAAATTAAGAGAGGATGAAGACATCTCAGAAGATAGGACAACTAAGGCTAACCGCAAGACTGATTCGGCACCTCCTGATCCTTCAGAAATAAGGTACAACCAAAGCTGGAACCTTGTTTTTCCCGATCGACACCCAGGTCCCTATGTTGTTCTTATCGAATCTAATGACAAACATGTCGGTAACCTCCATCCCCTCTCTGTCGGCCGTAAGCTGCACCCGAATCCGGACATTGAGTTCATTCAAAGGGCCGGTCCGCATAGACTTAAAATAACTTTTACCTCTCTCCATGGCGCTAATCGCTTCTTGCGATCCGAGATCCCTCGCGCACATAATTTATCAGCTTTCATTCCTCAGAGCTTACTAATCAGGGAAGGCCTTATTTACGGAGTACCTCTGGACGTTGACGTAGAAGACCTGATGTCGGGTATTGAGTCCCCCTCACACAGAGTTTTGTCCCTGGAACGTCTTACTAGATTTGTTCCGTCTGGCCCGCGACAACCCATCAAATTGGTCAAAGTCACTTTTGAAGGACAATCACTGCCTGATGCTATTGTCATCTATAAGGAACGTTTCCCGGTTTCCCCACGAGTACAGTCCGTCCTTCAGTGTCACCGCTGCTTCCGCTTCGGTCACTCCACTAAGACCTGTCGGGCCCGGGTAGCGCTCTGCCCGGACTGTGGTGAGGACCACGAGCCTGACAAGTGTCTTCATTCCGCTCGCCCGCGTTGTGTGAATTGTCACGGGTCTCATTCCGCTACTGATAAGAAAAACTGCATTATGTGGGAGTACGAGCGGGAGGTGAAGCGTGTTATGGCTCACAATAATTTGCCCTACAACGCCGCCAAGGAATTGGTTACAACACAGACTTCATTTCGTCCACCATCTCGAGCTGTACGTCGACCGCTACGTCCCCACTTGACGCCAACAGACTTTCCCCACCTATCGGGGGCTGTGCAACTTCCCTCAGTTAACCCAATTCGCTTTGATCACTCATATGCACAGAGAGTTCAGTCACCTTCTGTGACGCAGAATAGTCGGCCTGATGGATACTTGACCTGTTACAAAGCGGTTCCCCCTATGGTGGGTCAGGGATCTTCCCCCTCTTTTGATATTCGTCGTTATTATGCTCAATTCCGACCGGACACCCCAGACCTCTCAATGCATGCTCTACAGCCTAGTCCTCCTGATCTTCCGTCGCCTGCCACTTCCCGCGTTTCTCCCGAAGTACCCGTTAGGAGCCCTGCCGACCCAGGGGAAGACTCTCTACTCGATGGTTCCCGTGAACATCGTTCTTCCTCCGCAGGTCCATATTCTGCGCACACTCGCTCTAAACTGAACTCCTTAATGGATACCTTGGAAGTTATGTTTAATATGGTACGGCAGAACCCGACAGTGTCGTTTGACAAGGAAGGACTGTTTCAATCCTTCCTTCAGATTATTCTCGGTTAATTTCTTCCACCTTTCTTAGCGTCTCTTTGCATATTTTACCATGCTTCAACATCCACTCACATTCTTGCAATGGAATGCTCGATCTCTTCATTCTAACAGATTTCCTCTCATACAGTTTCTTACGTCCACCTATGTAGACGTTCTCATGATATCCGAATCTGGGTTAAATTCTCGGCCTCTTCGTATTCCACGCTACCGGAATGTCGTATCCACCCTTCCCGGCCGGGGAACGGCGCTTCTTTTACATGAATCTTTGGTTTACTCGGACCTTTCTCTTCGACTTCCTCCGGGGATGGCTGAGGTAGATGCTGTAGCTGTTAATCTTCACCTCAAGGGTAGTGTGTTGTCTGTTGTCTCCATTTACGTTCGCCCCCGTCTCTGTATCACTGCCTCAGATTGGACCCTTTTTTTTTTCCCAGTTTTCCGGCAGCCTCATTTTGGGTGGGGATTTTAATTGTCACCATATTCAATGGGGTAATCTCAAAACAGACATTGCTGGGACACACCTTCTGGATTCCATTTATCAATCGCGTCTACTTTTACTTAACACTGGTCAACCTACCTGGCATGGTCACCCTTCGGTTTCACCTACAGCAATTGACCTTACCCTCGCTTCCTCTGATTTATATTCTCGCTTAGTTTGGCAGGTCTTACCAGATGACTGGGGTAGTGACCATTTCCCGTTGTTGATCTCTCACAATCCTTTCGGTCAGTCCTCTACTCACTTCTCTCCCACTTACTGTAAGCTTAATACCCTTCAGGCAAACTGGTCTTTGTTCCAATCATTGCTTTGTGAAACTCACAAAGTCGCCCCTATTATCACGTCGTCCTCATTGGAGCAGTGCTATAACTGGTTCTATATGCAACTGTGTCGCGCTATTACTTGTTCTATTCCAGTTAATATCTGCGGGCTGTCCCAACGACGTTGCTCGGCTCCATGGTGGGATCGTTCCTGTGATGAGGTGAACGTTGCACGACGTCATGCCTTTCACCAATACAAACATCACTCTAATTTGGAAAACTACCTCGCTCTCAAGCGTCAACAAGCCATCGCAAAACGTGTTTGGAACATGCGTAAACGTCAGGCGTGGGTGAAATTTTGTTCTGGTTTCTCCCGTTCGACGTCTACATCACAGTTATGGCGACATTACAATCAGTTTGTAAGTAGTGCATATCCTGCTGTACGTTCTCCTCTACCTGATGCTTTATGGCCCCCTTTCATGTCCCATATAGTGCCGGATTTTGTACCGGAAGAATCTGCCATTCACCCGTATACCGCGTCGATTGTCCTCCCCAGACCTCCCCTCAATTTTCCCCTTCAGCCAATTTCCGAAGGCGAACTCGTAGCTTTTCTAAGCCGATGCGGTAATACGGCGGCGGGTCCAGATCTAATACCATATTCGGTTCTTGCACATTTGCCGATTCCCAGTTCCCATTACCTCTTAGGTCTGTATAATGTCATGTTACAATCGTCTACTGTTCCGGAGGCGTGGCGTAAATTCTATATTCTTCCTATACCTAAACCCAATAAGCCCCTATCGTGTCACGCGTCCTATCGTCCGATTGCGCTACGATCATGCCTCGCTATCCTTTTTGAAAAAATTTTGAAAGCTCGCATTCTGTGGTTTTTAGAACATCACCGCTTACTCCGTCCAGAACAATTTGCGTTTCGCCAAGGTCTTGGGACATCGGACGCGCTTAGTGTCTTCTTTTCCTACATCCGCGAAGGCATGCAAGCGAGAGGTATCGTCTCCGCTGTTTTTCTCGACCTTCAAACGGCGTTTGACCGAGTTTCTCTTCCTGTCCTGTACCGCAAAATGGATTCTGCTGGCTTTCCGGTCCAGATCATTCGTCTGATACAAGCTCTTACTACCGAAAGGATTTATATTCCTCGGGTTGTAGCTGGCGACACGCTCTCAAGGGTTAGTTGTTTAGGCCTTCCACAGGGCAGTGCTTTGAGTCCAATTTTGTTTCTCCTCTATACGCAGGATGTAATTTTTCATTTGGGCCCGCTGGTTCGTTCCCTCTCCTATGCCGATGACATTGTGTTGTGGTACCCCTGTAAAACTTATGTTGATGCTGCCGATACTCTGACCTCCGCTCTCCTTCATTTACGACATTGGTTAGATCTCCACGGCCTTGAGCTTTCTGTCACAAAGTGTCGAGTCATGTACTTTTCCAGGAAGCGTTGTCCTGTAGGTGTACCCCTCCCTCTATTTAATGGCGTTGCCCTTCCTTTGGCTACCTCTCACAAATACTTAGGTGTTATGTTTGATGCTCGCTGTACAGGAGAGGCTCATGTAGCTCACCTTCGTAATAAATGTCGGAAGCGGATTCAGCTCTTAGAAGCCCTTGCTCGTCGGTCGTGGGGTGCGGACCCTGTGGTATTGCGGCAATTTTATTTTTCTACTATTCGCTCCGTTCTTGAATATGGATGTTTTGTCCTTTTGTTCACCCCTTCCCGCTTGATCCATAGATTGGAGGTCCTTCAAAACACCTGCCTACGAGTCATTTCAGGTGCGTATCCATCGACCCCGATTCCGTATCTACATGTGGATTGCCATGTCATGCCCCTTAAACTCCGATTCCGCTGGATTTGGGGTAAGTATTGGTTGACTACACGCCTCTCTCGTATCTCAACTGTTCCTCGGGCAGTGGATAAACTCGATCTACCTATTCCGCCCATCCTTGTCGATGCTTTTCATAGCATTGCTTCCACCCATTCCACTTCCTTTTCTCGATATGAGTTTTCACATGAGGTACAGTATTACATACCACGGTGTGTTGCCGTGGGACGGAAAACTCAGCTCCCTCTTACAACTCGGCAGGACCTCTCTCGGGCTCTGCGTGGGTTCTCTGATCATGTTCGTATTTACTCCGATGCATCCAAAACTGAGGAGGCCGTTGGTGCGGCTATTTTTATTCCCTCATCGCGGATTTCTAAGCTTTTTCGACTCCCCTCCTTTACTACAATTTTTTTCGCCGAAGCGTTTGCTATTTATCAAGCCCTGTTAAGCATCGTTTCCTCAGGTTTAGGGCCATCGGTGATTCTCACCGACTCTTATAGTGTTTTTCAATCCCTCTCCTCGACCGCTCCGTCGGCCGAGCCGTTACTTTGGAAAATTCGCTCCCTATGCTATCAACAAGCACTGCTTGGCTCACCAGTTTCCTTCATATGGATCCCGGGTCATGTGGGTATACCTGGGAATGAAATGGCTGACAAGTTGGCGAAATTGGCGTCTGAAGAGGGTACGGCGGTTACTCAGACTTCCCCTGTCACGCTTCTCCCTATGTTGGGCCGCCTTATTTATCGTGAGTGGGAAGATGTCTGGCACTCTTATGTACTTTCCCATGACTCACTCTATACTTCTTTGCACCCTAATTTAGATGATGACATCTTGCGTAGGTTCGGTCGGTTTGGCAGGAACGTTTATGTCACCTCCTTCCGCCTACGCACCCACCATGCTGCTATTCCCTCCCACCTCTTTAAGCTTCGTATACTGCCCTTAGCAACCTGTTCGTGCGGTGCCCCTACGGCCGATTTAAATCATATATTGCTGGAGTGTCCCCTTCTTCTGGACCGTTCTTTCTTTTTTCATGATTTGGGTGTCCTACGCGTTCCGTTCCCGCTCAAATTCCCGGAAGCTCTATTAGTTTCGTCACCTGAAATTTTTCGGGCGATCTCTGCTTTTCTTTCCCATAATCACGTAATTTTATGATTTTGTGACCCCTGGTTATCTTGTTTTTTCCTTCGGTCTGTTTTCGCTACTCCCCTGTTTCTCTCCCATTAAGGTTCCAACCTTGGTTGTTTGGCGCCCCCGCCTGAGACCAAAAAAAAAAAAAAAAAAAAGTATTCGGAACAGGCAGCTGCTAGCTCGTGACGTCGGGGAAACAGACACCTGCTGTTGATATGGGAGGTATGAGTTACCTCGTTGAAGGTCTCGGGAGCGAAGAAGAGGATTAGCTCCGCCGCAGGATGCAAGGTATGTGTTGGTTCTGTAGGAAAATTCTAAGCTGTGAACATGTGTAGTGTGGCGGTCATGCAACAATACCGCTCGTGTGCAGATACACGTCTCCGCTGGACGCCACTGGACGGTACTGGACGTAACGTCACCCGTGCCGTTAGTGCCCCTGGATGTCTCGTCATGGACATCAGTAGCCTTGGACAGCTGGATTGGCAGCAATCATTCCGGACAACTCATGCCCTGAAGCTGCCTCGCGGCCGCTCCACCCCAGGCCTGCGGTGGGACGTCATGCCCACGCCCTGACAGACGTGGTGGACGCTGTCACTGCTGCTCTACTGACATGCAGTAGATGAGGACGAATAAGACGTCATCACGGTCCGTAGTTCGTCCGCGCACTCGTGTACACACTCGACACTTCTTTACACATTAGCCTCTAAATTCACCGCTTTTTAACTATAAGCGTCCAAGTGAAATACCTCGTACAGTCTATTGATAATCGCTGCAAACACTGGAACGGAAACAACCTCTTCCTTTCTTGCTACCCTAACTAACCTTAAATAAAGTGTAAGCAACCTCCTTTTAAAAATAAACAATGTTACTTTAAAATAATAACTCCTTAAAATATTATACATAACTCATTAACTCATAAACAATAACAATAGTAGTTTATAATTGTTTTGATATCATATGTTTGCAAATTTATAAGTTTGTTTACAAACATTATAGCAAACCTTATATTATTGAACCTGGCAGAAATAATATATTCTGGGTTCTGCCCACAATAATATTTTTAATATATTACTGTTTGATAGGATAAACATTATATTATTGAACCTGGCAAAAATAACATTCTTGGTTCTGCCCACAACAATATTTTTAATTTATTACTGTTTGATATGGTTAACACATTCCTATACACATAACAAAATAATAACATTGTTTTTCACAATAAATACAGTAATATTTACAACACATTTATGTAAATGATTAAAATACAGCTCTTTGTTTTAACTGTTTTTACTGCCCTTAGCAGTGATTAATTTATCTGTCCTTACTATAACAGTAAATAAATAAATTTTCTTTTTAGTCACATTCCTTAGGTTTTGATAAACCTTAACAATCACTACATCACAAGGTCTTTAACATTGCCTTAAAATATTACACCAAACTAATTTCAGCACTGAAGAATCTGAAGAATCTTATTACAGCAAACTGTGAAATAAAGTGCTATAATGAGTGATATATAAGTGTGATGTAAGTCAGTGATGGTGAAAATAAATAGTCGATTAATGTTTATATTTCTTTTATTTCGAAGATAAAAATAAAATGATGTCTTTAGCTAGACAGATAGCTAGAAATTTCTTCTTGTGTGATAGTTAGGAAATTGTGGATGAGGTGAAATATCCACTTAAATAGTAATCCTGTGGGATTACAATCCTAGTCAGAATAGTTTACTACTGAGAGATGAAGAAAGTGTTATACATGAGGATGCCTAGGAAATAGGTAGGTTAAAAGGCTGTAGCCTGGATCCTAACAAGGTAAGCCCTAATTATAAGTTGCTACAGTGTTTGTTTACACTCAGTGTGTCAGGATGTCTGTGTACAACATTTCATTGCCTAGGTATACAGTAGCATCAACATACAGCCTGTTCTGATAGTGTACAGTATAATTACTAAACTTGTGTGTGTGATCCGAACTATTAGGTGCTGTCAATAAAACGTACCTACAGTACACAAGGTTCACAGTAGATCCTTTAGGTCTCTGCCTAAGGACAAGAGCATTTGCTCTCGTACTGAACCAAATAAATGCTAGGAAGTCTGCGCTTCACCTAGCCGAAATCAACTGAGTACAAACAATATAATATATAAACTCCGCTGACTATACACCTTAACCTTCTGGTATAAATTCACCGTTACACACAAATATTAATAGTCAGTGGCGGACCTAGACTGTGCGGGGCCCTGGACAATTTATTTCAGCGGGGCCCTTGTATCTCGGAGGGAGGGGGGGGGGTCTTATCAGACTGGAGTATGGAATACCACTGAGGAAAGGGGGATTTGTGGTCACTCTCCCGGAAAGTTAGAAAATTAAACTTTTGAGCCTACATTGAACCTAAATTTCGACGATGGTAAGAAATTTTCTTTCGTGGAAATTGTAATTGGGTTAGTTTTATTAATGCATACAATTTAATTCTGGTTAAATCTGGTCATTTTATAAGTCTATAAAAGCTGCCAATATTTTTAAAATTGAAATCATAATAAAAATATAAAAAATCAAAAGCAAAAACAAAAAACAATATTTCCTTTTTTTCATTTACACACATACGATATTTTTTCACATAAAATAAAATTATACAAAGAAGAAAAATAAAAATACGAAAATAAATTTGGATTGTTTTTGTACAAATACTCAAATATATGCCACATGTAAATGAGGTTTAACTTATATAGCTGTTTAGGCTATTATTTAAATTAGTCGTAAAATTAATTTGGTACAAAAATCACATAGGTAAATTTTTTTCCCTCACTTATGAAAATAAATGATTTTAAGGGAAAAAAAAAACCAACAACAACATTTCAAGGCAAAATATTACAGTTCAACTGTTCCTTATCTGCAGTAAATTTATTAGTCTTTAAATATTTTGTTAAAGAATCGCTTAATTTTTTTTCAAGTTCTTTGCGTTTTTCAATTTTTTTCCGTTTGGAACTGCCAGAATCATATTTCCTACCAAAGTCACGATCACGAGAGGTCATTGTAAATTAATCTGACTGAAACTAACAAATAAAAATTTCAGCCTTGATTATGAAACTGTCTAATAGAAATAAATATCCCTATTAATAAATATCATTGAAAGTAGTTACAACAAAATAACAGGACGAACGAATAGAGATTCAAAATGTGTACTGCACGATACATGACTTAATATTTCCACTGATCTGGCGACACTGCAGTAACAACATCGGTCTGTAACGCGTACGTTCACACCCCCTCCACTTTTGAATATCGTAAAAGGGAAGGGAAGGCTAATTATCAGCCGCTGACTAAAGTCACGTAAATTTAGAAGGTTGAGAGGAAGTTCAGGGTTTACATAGCGACCTATACTTTCAATTCCTTTGATAACTGGCAGAAGTAATATCAACATAAAACAAAAAAAGCACAACTGTGTGTACTTTTCACCGCCCTTCCCCAGAGATATATTAGAGGAAAACGACACTCAGAGCAAAGCCTTGTCGCCGTATCTGTGATAACTGTAACCTGAAGCAAACGCTAATCAGCATCGCCAGCTGGCAAGTGTCAGGTAATGTGATCCACATATTGCCAACCCGATTATCTGACACTCGTCCCCTGCATGTTGCGGGTAATACATATAAAAGAGGTTCTAATAGACATTAGGGGTGTACAACTTAATTTCGAACACCTTACATGACAGGTGCCAGGGTGAGGGCAGACGCGGGGCCCCACTAGGCGCGGGGCCCTGGGCGATTGCCCGGGTCGCCCGGCCCTGGATCCGCCCCTGTTAATAGTAATTCTAGGCACAATTACATTACAGTACACATAAAGCTGATTCAGAGTATACTCTGGTGTTATATATCTTGCACAACTGGTGCATGGTAGGCCATTAAATGATTAATGTTATAGTTTCCCACTGTGACACCTGTTGACTCTTCTTTTAGGGTGTAACAGTTCTCCCGATGTATTCGAAAAATCTCATATGGTCCACTGTAGAGTAGGAAAAGCTTTTTTGTTACGTTTTCCCACTTATTACTTGTTGGCGCAGTCCTTAGAAGAACAAGGTCACCGACCTTGAAATGGTGAAGCTTGTGACCGGCTTTGCGCTTTTCCCTATTCCTGGCTCCTAAATGTAATTTTGCCCTTATTAACTCTTCTATTTCCTCTCTTACAGGAAGTTTGTCAGATACGTTGTTGTGGTCGCAAGTAGGTAGGTAATGGGGTGTAACGCCGGTAGAGGGGTGTATAGTGTGATTTAATACACACTCAATAAATGGCAAGTAATCACGCCAGCTTTGCTGTGCATCATGACAGTAGGCCCTAAGCAGATTTCCTAGTGAACGCATCTGCCACTCCACAGGATTGACTGTTGGTTTTCTTGGAGTGATTTCCAATTTTTCAAGATTTATTTATTTATTTTTTTAATTTTCATAAGTAATTTACCCCCATGTCTGGTTCCTACATCAAGGATCGGGGCGTATCACCAATAATCCTGATTAGTTAAACGCCGTCTCATTGGCTTGGCTAGCCAATGCGGCGCTATATGCTGAGTTTGATAGCTGTTGTTGCTGCAGCTGTCGTAGTTGATTGCTGTTGGGAGGAATTGGCGTTTGCCGTGCAAAGTATCCTTGTTGATTCCTTGACGCGGACGGGAGGAAGTTGAGAGTGGGGAAACTCGTCGTGCTGTTCGCTGACTGGACGGCTTCAGCTCCACTGGGAAGGAACACCAGCTGTTGCTGCTGCTCCGGTGATCTCGGCAATCGGTATTGGTACCCCTGACGTGGTGATCTTGGTCGCCCTTCTGGGTACTCATACCTGGGAGGCCGCTGTTCATGTCCCTCACCACGCTATTGTTTCTTGTTCCGGTGCAGGTAATGGCTCGGCTCGTCCTCCTCGCTGCAGGGACGACTCCGCTTTTCACTCCAGCCGTTAGTTTTGTGCGGCCTGTGCTGCCGATTGTTCCATTTTCCGGTATGGTGAAATTTCCGATTAGCGGTGTTGACGTGTACTTTTGGCTGGTCACGTTGCCACTGTTGATAAAGTGGAGGTGCCTATTGTGCCGGTGCTTTCTCGTGCTCCGAGCTGCTAACACGCGCCTGCCGCTCTAACCTGTCGAAAGCTAATAACTGTTCTCTGAACTCAGTTATGTTTGAAAAATTCCTCCCTGTTAAATGTAGCTGGTACCTATGAGGTAATTGTCCTAGAAACATGTAAATAAATTCCTCATAGTTCATAGGTAGGTCTAAGTACCTAGTATGCTCAAACATTCTTGAAAGATAAGCTTCAAGGGACTTGTTTTTCTTTTGATCAAATTTTTCACCATGCAATCTGGCTGTCAGGTTCCCCTGTATGCGTACACTCCAAAACTGCTGTCTAAACTGAGCTTGGAAGTCAGCATAAGTGTGGGTAGATGATTGTATAGCCTCCCACCAATAGTATGCGTGTTCGCGGAGGGCGGTGTTCAAACATTTTAATTTTTCTTTGTTCAGCTTGAACATAGCTGAATATTCCCCAATTTTTTTTAAAAACCTCATCAGGTTCTCATTTTCCCCTCCAGCAAACCGTGGCATGGCCTCTGACCACTGTCTGGCCGGGTGGTGCATAACAGCCACTTGGTCAAGTACAGGAGCTGAATGTGGTGTAGCAATTGGGGAAACAGACTCTGGCGCATTAGCCATAGGCGCAACGGCGGTTGTATTCTGTTTATCTGGTAGGTTGTCTATCCTAAGGGTGAGCATTCTGTTTTCTAACTGCCCTACTCGCTCCTCCAATTGGTTTCCTAGATCATCCTGTTTGCGAGTAATATTTGTAATCCGATGCTCCACTACATCGATTATCTCATCCAGACCACAGTGGTTTCGTGCAGCCTGTTGTGCAACTTGTTATAAACGTCCAGAAATACTGCTTACCTCCTCTTGTATTTTCTGAGTAGTGCCTAGACAATTTTTTTGTATTTGGGTCAGCTTTTGTTCGGTGTGTGTTTCGAGTATAGCTACCCGGCTGGACACAGTTGCTACACTGTCAGTAACCTCCTGCAGCTCTAATTTGAGGTTATTCTCTAAGCTGAGTATACTATGAGTATTTCCGCAGTTAGAATCAAACCTGGAATTGAAATCTGCGCTCAATTGTGCAGTGTTAGAATCTAACCTGGAATTGAAATCAGGCTCAATTATGCAGTGTTAGAATCTAACCTGGAATTGAAATCTGCGCTCAATTTTTCAGTGTTAGACTTTAGATCCGCGCTTAGCTTTGCTGTGTCTGCCCTCAGCTTTGCGGTGTCAGCACTCATTGTATCTAGTCTAGACACAAGGCACTGAAACATAGTAGCTACATCCATGTTGCCACTGGTTGTAGGAACTAAATCTGTATTTTCTAACTGTTTCGTGGGCTGGCTATTTTCAACATCCTCTAGATTATGTGCTACAGGACTGGAGATAGTGTCGTCTTCGGACATGCTGCTGTCCCTAGAACTAGTGTTGCCTTTGTTTTTACTCCTCCCTTTAGTGTTCATGTCTAGCAATTATACGATAATTTTGTAAAACAAAACAATCGAGCCCCACGTTGCGTGTGTCACTCTTAATCTGTAATGCCCCCTGCTGAGTACACAATTTACTGTCACAGTAAATGAGCCCTTTCACAGTTACAGATTAATAAATTCTCCCTGTCATGCGCTTCTGAATCTTTAATGGGCGCCAGTACCCGAAGGTACACAACTTAATTATTTATTAGACAGAAAAATAAATTTTATACTAATTATAATACTTTTATTGTTTATCATTAAAAAAATAAAATGACAAAGACGGTCGCTTACACTTGCGAATAAAAAGAAAACAACATATTAAGTAGCTAATAAAATTACGTTGGGCACAACACATACAAAAGTTCATTTGTTAGGAGATAAAAATAAATTTAGCTAGTTCAGTATTCGTCGGTTCGCATGAAATTCAATATCCTTCAAGACTTCTGAGTTAAGTCGTACAACATATTAATTGTGCCATAATTCCAAGAAAACTAGAGGCTTTAATATTATTCAAAGGAGATAGATTTAAAACAATTAGGATAATCAGACAGCAGATGATCACTACCTCAAATAGTTATATGATTCGGTGACGCGACTGCTCAGGATTCAACATAGCATATAGTAATACCTGAAGATTTGATGATATATGGTTTTAGATAAAGCCCTAATAAAACCATTACTCTTGAGCTTTGCCGAAGCTCGGGGCGTATTTTTCTCGCCAATTTGAGAGACGTAGCGATGCTATATAATATTTAAAATGTCACGTCGGCAAGGCCCGACGCGACAACACACACAAGCCACAAGATGGCACATCGAAGTTTTTTTTTTCTCTTCCCTTACAAAATTAAAAGCGTCTATAACCAACAATGTCTTTTAAATATCCGCCGATCTATCGGCCAATCACCGGCCTTGAATTAGGCATTTAAAAGATATTAAATTTAACATTAATAACATAGAGAAAGGTTGCGAAGCTCAAAGCAATTATCCAAAACAAATATAGAAGTTAATTAACATGAAAGATATATAAATGTGTGACAAACAAAAATGTAAACAAATACTGAAAAACATAAATAAATTATTTTTAAATTAAAATTTCAGTGTTCTGTGATCTGATGTAGTATCACACTACGGTGACGAACGCGAACCGCACGAATCGTGCTCTCTATCAGCTGCCGCGGGAATCAGGCACTCGTTAATACATTCAGGTATTTTCCTTTGTTTATCGCGATGGGCATTATTATTAATGACTTATAAATAAAATTTTGTGCCCGGGGCCACAATTGCATATCATTTTGAGCACTAAAAGACATAAAAATTATAATATTCTCGACGAATTTTAATCTGTGGTTTTGATTGCTGATTACAACAATTTCGGCAATAAAGGTTAATTATTCTTGCATTTTAAAAATCTGATTACTAGTATAATTTCAAGTATTTATTCTTTTATTATTAAAAAAATTAGCATCTGTCGACGAGTAGGTTATGTTAGATAATTGATTACAGTTTATTTATATGAAAACGTATTCATAATTATATTTAAACGAAAAGTTAATGTGTTTTTCATTTCTTATTACAACAACAATTTCGGCAATAAAGGTTAATTATTCTTGCATTTTAAAAATCTGATTACTAGATTAATTTCAAGTATTTAATCTTTTATTATTGAAAAAGTAGCATCTGTTGGCTAGTGCAGTAATAATATGTAATGTTACAATTGAATAAAAAATTATAGTGATTCATATAATTGATGATAGATATTTGATTACAGTTTATTTATATGGAAACTTGTTCATAATTATATTTAAACTTTATAGGTAAACGCCAATTTTTGAAATTAATTACATGTCATCTACACGTGAACTGTTTCGTCGACTGTTTATAAAGTGAAGTGAAAAGTTAATGTGGTTTTCATTGCTTATTACAACAACAATTTCGGCAATAAAGATTAATTATTCTTGCATTTTAAAAATCTGATTACTAGTATATTATAAAGTATTTATTCTTTTATTATTAAAATAAAAATGATTCAATCTTATTCATAAAAGTATGCAATCATTTCATCAATGTTTTGTTATGACGTCACGTTAAACTATCGTCCGTAAACCGACTTTACAGACAACCAATTTTTCGGTGGATTTTGGAATTTTTTTTTCCCGATTTTCTAGGTCAATAAACACAAATTTCCAAGATGGTGGTCATAATGGTTTACTGGAGGCTGATAGTAGAAGATTTTAAGAATGTTTAAGAATTGTAATCATGATTTATTGAAATTATTTTTTTACATAAAATTAAATTTTTTTCCATCGTCCAAGGATCGAACCGAAGACTTCAAGCCTAAGTGCATTTTTGAATTGTATTGTATTAAATTTTTATAAATATTTATTTATAATTTTTGAATTTTTTTCCGAATTTCTAGCATATTAATTACCATTTTTCAATATGGCGGCCGTAACGAAAAGTGCAAAGCTCTTGAATATAATATGGTAGGCATAACGAAAAGTGAAATGATGACATCATACTCAACCAAGATGACGGGCATAACGAAACATGCATCATTTATAGAATACAATATGGAGGTCTTAACGATATTTGCAACTGTCTGTTTTAAAGATTTTTATTAAAATTTATTTAATTAATTTTTCATAAATTTTAACATTTTTCCTGAATTTTTAGCATTAAAATTACAGATTTTCAAGATGGCGGACATGAAGTTATACTAGCTGACGATATATATATATATATTATGAACAAAGTGGTGGGAGTCAGTATGCCAGCAGCCACCATGAGGAAAGGATCGGTCGCCATTTTTATTTTTTGCCCTCACCAGGTTCGAACCGAGGACTCCGAGCTCTATGTCGTAGGTGTATGTTTTTTAAATCATTATGTATTAAAAAATGTCATTGAATTATTTTATAAATTTTAATTTTTTCATTAAAATTGGATAAAAATAATGATTTTCAAGATGGCCGCCATAATGGAAATTCCAACGGTGATGTCATATTCCATGATGACATATTCCATGATAACGTCAGAGGCTTATCGGAGGCTGTAGACATGGAAGCTTAAGCCTTAATATGGACATTTCTAGCTGCTGGTATTTTTAAGGACTAAAAACGGGAAATTTCCCTCTAAACGGTGATTTTTCCCTCGAAAACGGGAAATTTCGAGTCATTTTGAGGATTTTTTTGAGACCAATATGGCCGCAGTGACGTCAGAGCAATCGGTCATTGACCCGGCAAAGGCACTAGCGCCTGGCGCCTGTGCCAGGACATACATTCCTATACTACTCATGTAAAAATTGCAGCGAAGTTTATATACTAATAATATGTTATGCATTTTCTAACTTAAAGAAATGAATTTTCCTGCTAGGCTATTTTGAAAATTTAGTATATAAGGGAATTGGGATGTAACTAAATGTTATATAAAATTACATTCAATTGGAATGTCACCGAGATAATCGATAGCAATAATTCTGCTCATTTAACGTTTAAGAGCTCGTACTGCTACCGAGTTTATTATTTTAATTTTAATTTATTACTTCTTAAACTAGTTTTAAACATTTTAAAACTTTATTTTACCAACTAATTTAAAGTAACAAGCAATATATAACAGTAACGGCCGTCATTATTATATTTGTATTGAAATAAAACCAGCTCGCTGTTCCTTTCAACAGGGGTGTAGTTCCTATAAATAATTCGTTTGCCCATGAATAATATAGGGAAACTTATTTGCAATGAAACGGATCTATGTTCAATTATAGTTATAATAATTATGTTTATTATTATTGTGCTTTAAATAATTATATTTACTATAAGTAACAATAAAGGCTACGTCATATGAATTAACTAAACCAACAAACTGAGCTATATATTAAATGTTATTACAACAATTGAATACACAAAAATATTAATAAATCTTTTCGGCTAGAAGTACAATTCGCACACTGCAATATTATTTAATATAAAAAATGTAATACTTTTTTCCCAGTGACATGGTACTAACCAAAACAACTGCATTGTATTTGGTTGCGCACGCTCTGCCGCTGTAATATAGAATTACAATGCTAGTCTTAATGAGATTGTGTTCATTTCTAACGTATCTTTAAGACGTGATAACTCCTTGCTATGAATATTTAAGTTTACAATATATATTCGAGAAACATTTTGCTGCTATAAATTTTCATTTGGCACACTAAACCTATTGGTGTGTCCCACAATGTTCACTAATTGGAATGTATAATGGTTTATACCGCAACACGTGGGTCCACCAATTCGATTCGATGGTAGCGATGATGGGTTCTCCCTCCTGTTGGCCTCATTTAAGTACTTTTAATACTAACGACAAACCACGGGAGGTAGTTTGACCACACTTTGTCGCTCTCGACAAAATATCGTCAATTTCCAAGCTCCTGTACACGAGGCTACAATCATTGGCCAAATTAATAAACTGTTCAAATCGAACCATCCGCAGGCACTACCATCATATCTGGAGAGCTTGTGAAATGACGATCGTTGTAGAGAGCGCAGGTGGCTTGTCTTTGGTATTTGAGAACACCACGACACGCCCCGCAACACTCGACAACACTGTTGCCCCAAGCGCATACTCGCAGAGTGCACAAGAGATTCGAGCACCTGGGCATGCCACATGCTTCTGAAATGTTGTCCAGGTGCTGAGTGTGCTGGTTCGATAAGCCAGACATAAGCTACACCTCCCTGCAGGCGGGACTGTTCACGTCTTTGAGCAGAGTGAATCTTGCCATGTCCAGGGCCCATCACATGCTCTTTGACATGTTGCCCAGGCGCTGAATCTGCTGGCCCTCGTGCTGGTTAAAGAGATCTGCTTGAGGTCATTCTTCGTCTCGTACTCGATCTACAAGCCAGGCACAAGTCATGTCTCTGAGCAAAGTGTCTTCGCCATGTCCAGGGCTCACCTCACATGCTCCTGAAATTTGCCCAGGCGATGAGTCTGCTGGCCCTCGTGCTGGTCGAAGGGGCCTTCTTCGGGTCGTTCTTCGCCTCGTACTGGTTCTACAAGCCAGACGCCAGCTACACTCCCCTGCAGGCTGGGCTATTCACGTCTCTGAGCAGAGTCGCCTTCGCCATTTCCAGGGCAGGCATCATCCTCCTCGTCACTTTCGGGTCTCTGGGTGAGTTGCCAACTCTGGCCCCACGATTGGGCTGTGCAAGTAGCAATGTTATTGACAATTAATTTAATTTAATTATTTGCATAGGTAGCGATAATTTTCTTTTAATACCCGTGAACTTAAAGGATATTTTCGCAAGAAATACAAGATGATTAAAAGTAAGCCCACTTTTAAAAATAAATCATCTTATTTTAATATTTCAACTACAGTGGATTAAAGTAAAAATCTGCATGTAGAACAATTTAATATATATGTGTGTATAGGTGTTTGTGTTATGTAAAATCAATTAACCACTTAAATTTGTTACTTACATGTTCTAAATATTCCAAATATTCAAACCTCATTTTTGAAAATTATTTTCATTGCACAAGTTGTCACAACGTGTGTATGCTAAACCTACTAAGCAGTATATAATAGTAGGTCCGGTAACTGGAGCCGGAGTTCGGATTGTGATTGTCGGCCGCCATCTTGGATTGTGGCCTCACGGGGGTCATCATGGATGACCTTGACCCTAGCGTCCATTTTGTATCCGTCATTTCGTATACGCCATTTTCCATCCTTCATTTTGGATTCCGCAATTTTGAATTTCACATCCATTTTATTTCCGCCATTTTGTATCTAGAATTTTCCACCATTATAAATTATGATGTCACTGTTACAATTGAAGTTACCGCCGCAATCTTGAAATTCCGTAATTATTATCAGTAAAATTGAGAAAAATTTTAAAAAATATAAAAAAAATTATAAAATTTTAATTAAATTAAAATTAAAAATTCACTTACATCGTGGAGCTCGGAGTCCTCAGTTCAAATCCAATGAGGGAAAAAATAAAAATTATGATGGATCCTTTCTCCACAGAAGCCACCGGCAGTCTGACCTCCCACCACTAAAGGCATATATATATATATATATATATATATATCACCATTTAGTATCATGCCATGTCGACCATCTTATATTTGTTTACTGGAGGCCACCATATAGTTTTCGTCTGCTGAAGGCCACCATTTTGTTTTTGCTGCTAGAGTCCACTGCCACCATGTTAGTTTAAACTTTATCAGCTAGAGTACAGTAATAATTTATTACTGTGGCACCTACCATCTTGAAATTTGGGCACCATCTTTGAAATTCGTAATTATTTAGCTATAAATTCAAAATAGTTACCAAATTCATTTTGAAAATCTGTAATTAATATACTGATTGACTTTATCGATTCCCGTTCTCGATTCGATACTTATTGATACAAAAAAAATTAGTTTAATAAAAATTTTAAATTCTATAAATAACATGTAAAGTCCTAAAGAAGCTTTCATTTCTCTACTACCAGCCTCAAGTAAACCGATGATGACATATATTGAACACAATTTTGAGTTTCTTTCATTATTAAGTTAGAAATTTGGGGGTAAAAAATCCAAAAATCAACAATTTACTGATTCAATCGCTGGATTTCTGTCTTTGCTTTGAATCTTGGCCAATGCAAAAAAAAATAATTTAATTTAAAAATACATTAAAATTGTCAGGTTCAATAAATTAAACATCTGTAGTTCTTTTACAAACAAAAAATGTATTACATAAATTTTACACTACTACAAGTACAAAAAAAGCAAGCAATATACTTAGGTCTTTAGCATTTCTCTATTTCAGCATCGACTACTTACTAATTACAGTGAGTCCTTTACATGTCTTGACAAGTCTTTTCAGTTTATCAGGTCGACTGTTTGATACACTGCATTGTTTACACAGAGAAGAATTATCGATTTAATTTAAAGGACAGGGGTATATTTCATGACATTTTGCACTTAGAATATTTGCTAATGTTTTGCAAAATAATATAAAGTTTTATTCTGATGAATTTTCAACCAGTTCTTTGCAAAACCACATGTGCCTTTTCAATTTTCCATTGTGTATAAACTGGCTACTACACCTGTTGAATTTATATTTCATTCTTTTAGAGTTTTTGTTATTATTACAATTGTGTATTACATAATCACGATTTTTTTTAAATTTCGATGTTTTCACAGTACAAACATAGGGGTGATTGAACACCGTCAATTGCTTTATCGATGCTTTACACCATCAGTCCTTTATCGATGTCACTCACACGGTTGACAACCATTGTAACACAGATGAAATGTAAACCTCAGAAGTCTTCAAGGTCTGCTCTGCGGAAGATACCGCACGTGTCGAAATCTCCCGCAGTGATGGGCGAGTTGTAGTAACTGTTGACGCCATTGACACCCTGCTATATGGTATTGATAGTATGCTTTCCATCTAGGTCGACGTTAATAGTGGTAATGATGCCATCGAGTTCTCAAGGATAGCTAGAGACTGGACGATGATAGACAAATCTAACTATCCTATCCGCAGTGCACCGCAGCCAGAGGTGGACTGAGGGTCTCATCGTATTTACCACATTTATATACACCCAGTGGATGGTACAATACATGAGTCAAAAACAACAACCGTTTTCATTATGCTTGCACTTAACTTTTCCAGAGCAGATTTCATAATGTATATTTAGGTTATTGAGACGTAAAATTAGTTTATTACATTTTATGCACTAAAAAGGTTTTCTTTGAGCATTATTCAAACATCCATTTCGTTCATGACAACGAGAATTTTAAGTTGTGGTGAATAATGGAATACAGAATTTGCACTGGTGCGATGAATGTTCGTCGTTCGTTGAAGTTTCCAATGTTACTGGTGAAACTTCAGTCAATGGAACAGCACCCGTCTATCTGCAGCCGGTATCTGGATCTTCGACTTCATCTACGTCACTGCCATCGTGGTATGCACCGTCGATGGTACACCGACCATCAAAGCTGACATTGTAACAGCAACAAAATCTTACGAAATGTACTAAAGAGAGCCGATCCGCACTGCACCGCGGTCAGAGGTGGACTAAGGGTCCTGTCATCTATAACTGGCTTATACCCATGTTTGCTGGTATACTTGAGTCAAAACAATTACTTATTTTAAAAATTGAATTTTTACGGGGTTCAAATGCAGGTACCTTAAAATTCTATAGTTAAAAACACACCAAATTCAAAATTCACAAATGTATTAATAAAATACCCAAATACATATTTATGTTAAGACATTAAGCATTTTCGTAAGCAAAGTCTTTAACGCTGCACGGACTGCTGCGTTGGCTGTCGCTGCTGTCTCGTCGATTCCGGTTGCAACTGGTTCGCAGGTCTCAGGCTAAGGAATACAGGTATCCGACTGGTCATCTTCTTCGGCGATGACTGCTTCGGTGAGGCACCACAGATTCCACTTGGCTTTGATTCGGTGCTTGTTGAAACAGGATCACTTACTGTACTACGACGAGACGCTCGTCGTTTGAACGTCTGCGTAGATGCATTGCAGAATGCAACAGGTTGCAACATGCCCATGTTTGGTGTTGTACGTGCAGACGAGGCGACTACCTCTTCGATTCTGGTTGGAAGGATTGTGTGCGGTCTCATGTGATAGACGGCATAGTTTCCAGGTTCACAGCAATCTAGCAGCTGCTGATTCGGTTCGTAGGTCACAGGAAAGTGCGAAAACCGTCAGTGCTGAACGCTTCCATCAAAGGTTTCCGTACATGTGCGCAAATATCCGGCACCCCAGTAGCTTTATTCAACACTGCTGAAGCTAGGTCTTATGCTAACGTACAAATTGACCGTATGAAACAAAACAACTTCTTACAGGTCGGACGACAGCTGAAGGCATGAACGGTTGCACACATTTTGATATATGCAGGCTCAGACAAATATAATCGCACCCAGAAAACCATTTCCGTATTAGTTGCGAGTTTTTACAGGCACACACTCGTTCCAACTTGTGTGGCTGCACGCCATACATTGTATTAAGCTTGCGCAGGGAAGAAAAGCTGTAGTCAGCCTGAAAATTGATAATTTAAGCTGTTACTTTAAAAAAAAAAAAGAAAGTGTAAAAAACGCGATAGCGATCAGGAAAGTGGCATAAAGACTAATATCATGAAAAAACTATATTGTCGCTAATCTCTTCAGTGATATAGCAGTACATTGTCAATATTTAAAAAAGCTAAAAAGTGGTCAGAACTTTGACTATATTGGGACAACCCAAACGAATTGTTCGACATGTTAAGACTCCTGTATGCTTCGCTTAGTGCATGAAACTATTTGCACCTCAATGAAATAGTCTTCATTTTTAAAGAACTGAGGGAAGCTGGCTTCATACTATGAGACTAACTTGAATCACGTGTGAACTTCATGCTCCTGCAAGCCGAAAATACATTCGGGACATAGTCGTAGTTCGCTGACTTGATGATTCATTTGAAGCTGACCTTGTTGTAATGATACCATATTCCCGATGGAATAAAGGTTTCAAGTACATGTTGACGGTCATCGATGTATAAAACAAGTTTACTTGAGTCAGACATGTGAAATCGAAGACTGCAATCGACATAACCAAGGTTATGAGAGACATTTTGCGTGATGGACGTGTACCATCGCACTTGCTAATGGATCTCGACTAAGAATTCTGCAATGCCACCTTCAAGGTTTTGATGAAGAAGTTTGGCATTAAACATTACTCTATACTTAGTAATGTTAAAGGCTCTGTTATTGAAAGGTTTAACAGAACTTTGTGCATCAAGATGTGGTGATAGTTCACGGCTAATGGAAAATACAGGTGGCTTCATTTCTTGCCAAAACTAGTAAGCGAATACAATTCCATGGTGTATTATACCACGAAAATAAAGCCAACAGTCGATGATCACTTGCTTCGAACAGTGTTTTCCAACACAAAGAAGTAAGGTTCACGAAAGAGAAAAGCTAATATCGATGACATTGCGTGAATCTCCGAGCAGAAATGTGTCTTCGAGAAAGGTTTCACTGCGAATTGGAGTCTCGATCTTTATGTGACACATGTTCGTGAATCGAAGTCTAGTACCTACCACCTCAAAGATTTGGACCAGAAGCCTATTTTTGGTGGTTTCTATGCAGAAGATATTCAGCCTACGATGTATCCCGATATGTAGGCCTACTTGGTGGAGAAGATTCTCAAACGAAAAAATTGTCAAGCTAATTCGTGAATAGTCAATGCGTAAATCGAGAAACGCTAAAGACTTTAAAAATTTTCTTTTTTTATGTACATGTAGTACATTTGTATAACAAATTTTTTGCTTGTAAAAGACTTGTGGTGTTATATTTCTTAAACCTGGCACTATTCTGATATTTTTTCAATTAAATTATATTTATTGCATTGATCATGGTTCAAAGCAATAGCATAAATATAGATATTCAATCAGTAAATTAATCAGTGAATTTTTAGTGGTTTTTTCCATATATCTAGCTTAATAATTAGAGAATTTTAATATGGCGGTCAATATATAATCATCGCCTTACTGAAGGCTAGTAGTAGAGGAATATCAGCTTTTATTAGGAATTTCCACCATATTTATAGAAATAAATATATTATACAGAAATATTTTTTTGCATTGATCAAGTATTGAACCAAGGACAGAAATAGATGGAATCTAACAATATATTAATTGCAGATGTTTGAATTAATTTTGGATATTTTTTCCAAATTTATAGCTAATAATTACGAATTGTCAAGATGGTGCCCGAATTTCAAGATGGCTGGCGTCACAGTAATAAATGATTTTGCACTCTATTGGCTAAAGTTTAAACAAAAATGGCATTGGTGCACTCTAGCAGTCGAAAGCAAGATGGTGGCCTCCAGCAGACGAAAACCTGATGGTGGCCTCCAGCAGACGAAAATAAGATGGCGTATGTGACGTACAACTAGCTGGCGATATATATATATATGTGTGTGTGTGTGTGCGCTGCAGCGCCAACAGCATCCTGAAGTCATTATCGTACTGGAGAGGCATTAAAAAAATGCTCGTGAGCCCTCACAAACCAAGATTTTTGCTAATTAAATAGGCTTACCCATAAATGCATATACGAGCCAGTCTATCTCCATAGAAACAAAATACTTTAAACATAAAATTAATCAATTGACACACAATAGTGTCGCAAAGGAAGTTAAACTTAAATTACAGACGTGTCGAATGGGTACAACAGTGTGCCCCTGTCAGGCACGAGAAACCTGCAAGAAACAAGACAAATAATAAGCATTTACAGTGGTGTTAAAACTGAATGAAAATTAATATTTAATTAAACATACCGTAATTCTAGGCGTCCTGGACACGCCCACATATGGTCCCGTGATCGTTCGCTGACTTCAGTGCATAAGAATTACGTGACAACACATGTTCTCAAAAATTAACGTTAAATTTTAAAAGTGGCGATCTGACAAAAGTATCAAATTGAAAATGAAACTGAAGTAGTAATTACTTTACTCTTGTGCAGCCACCTAGCACACAACAGACAAACGACGACGTATGAGAATGACAATCACTTGGCTGTGCAAAGCCTGAGGTTCCCGTCGCCATAGGGCAACTAGTCTACGATCTCAAATTGATTTGAAACACGTTCCACAAAAACTGACAACGAAAAGAGGCAGAGGCTCGCAGACACCCGTACTTATGCGTTTTTTTCCTAACCTAAGTTAAAACTAAGAGTGTAAGGGAGGGGTCTAGGTAGGGAAGACTCTAAGGTAAGTGGTGGAGTTGGGGGGACCTTCTTCTTGGATGCGCCAGGAGGAACTTGGAAAACATTCCTTACAGTTGGCAACGATTCGATCAATCAATGACATATCCTTAGCTCTCGCTTCGTCTGGAATAGCTGCAACATTGTTACTAGGTGGAAGGACTGCTCATTCAGCCCTGAAGTTACCATTAAACATGCAGATCATTGACTATCCCACGCTCAATATTTCCAAAGCTTCCGGTATGGGAAAAGTATTACAGAAATGTAAGCTCATTGTTTGGGATGAATGCACGATGGCACATAAAAAATCCCTTGAAGCTCTTGATCGATCGTTGCGAGATTTACATGGAAACGTTCAACCATTCAGGAATGCATTGATATTTCCCGCAGGAGATTTTAGGCAAACATTGTCTGTAATTTCTCGATCGACACCAGCGGACGAAATAAATGCTTGTCTGAAATATTCAACATTGTTGCGACACTTACGTACATTGCAGTTGACTACGAAAATGCGTGTCCAGCTGCAGAATGATCAAACAGCCGAGGTATTCTCACGACAGTTACTGGACTTTGGGAACGGACAGCTGCCAGTCAATGAGACATCAAGACGAATATCATTTCTTGAAAATTTTTGTAATTTAGTAACATCGAAAGAATAACTGATCGAAAAAGTATTTCCTAATATTCAAATTAATTATGGGAATCATGATTGGCTCAGTGAACGAGCTATCCTGGCCGCGAAGAATAAATATGTCTATCAAATTAATAATGTTATTCAATCAAGCATTCAAAGTAAGGAAATTACATATAAGTCGATGCACACTGTTGTGGAAGCAGATGAGGTAGTTAATTATCAAACGGAATTTTTGAACTCACTTGATCTGACAGGGATGCCACCACATTTTGCGGAGTATTAATCAGCCAAAACTCTGCAACGGCATGCGACTCGCAGTTAAAAATTGATGAACAATGTATATGAAGCAACTGTTTTAGCATTGCCTTTCAAAGGTGAAGATTTCCCCCTCGAATTCCCATGATCCCGATTGATACACCATTTCATTTGGATTTAAGATTGCAATTCCCAATTCGATTAGCGTTCGCAATCACAATCAATTAAGCTCAAGATCAATCTTTAGAATTGTGTGGTTTGGATTTAGATGCTGATTGCTTCTCACATGGACAACTGTATGATGCGTGTTCCCGTTTCGGCAAACCATATAGCTTTTATATATACCTAGGCAATGGAAAAACAAAACAAAATATTGTGTACCCACAAGTATTGCAAAATTAAACTACTATGAAATGTATACTTTGTTTTGTCCCTTATTTCTCATCCATGCAACCACAATGTGCCACCGCGAAGAGTGGCAGGGTACAGCTAGTGATTATATATTAATGAGGGATTTATTTATTAATTGGGAATTTTTCACGAATTTCTAGGTTAATTATTATGAATTTTCAACATGGCAGTCATAGCTGCTCACTGGAGACTGATTAGCAAAGGAAACTAAGCTGCTTTTAGGACTTTCCACAATATTTATTGAAATGATAATTTTTTAGATAAAATTAAAATTTTTGCTTTACCCAGGGATCGAAGCAAGGACAATAACTAATCGTATCAATCAATGTATTAATTGGAAATTTTTTTTATTGAATTTTGGTATTTTTCCCGAATTTATACCTTAATAATTACACATTTCCAAGATGGTACCCCAATTTCAAGATGGGGGCACCTCTATAATAATAAATTAATACTACACTCTAGTGGACCAAATTTAAACTAATGTTGTTATAGCACACTCTAGCAGACAAGAACAAGATGGCTGCCTTCAGCATACGAAAACAAGATGGCGGACTTGATGTCATACTAGCTGGTGATATATATACCTTGGCATTAGTGGTGGGAGGTCAGTCGGTTAGGGGCTTCTATGGAGGAAGGATCTATAGTCAGATTTTATATTTGACGTCACTGAGTTTTAACCAAGGACATAAGTGAGTTTTTGACGTGACAACGTCTAATAAATCAATGAACGCTGGCTGCACGCACGAAAAATTGTCCCACTACGGATGTCCCACGACGGATGTCCCACTACGGATGTGTCCTGTTTTTTTTTTTTTTTTCCTAGCCTAAGTTAATTCTAAGTGTGTAGGGGAGGGTCCAGGTTAGGGGAGGACCTAAGTGTGTCTCAGGCCGAAGCCTATACACTCTACCATGCGGGTTTTTAACCATGCAGGACAAGGGCGCGTGCATCGTGTGCTTATTGGGGTTTACTGGCCAGCCATGGCTGCGATTGGCGCCATGACTGACGCCCCATTGGTCCCCTAGCTTAAAAGCTAGCTAATGTGACCCAGGTAAAACCTGCATAGACACAGGGAAAACCCTGGGCCGGTTCATGCGGGGATCAAATAACATGCATTAAGCAAGCAGGTAACTACTGGACAAGAGGAAGAAGGGTCCAGGTAAGAAGAGTTGGAGGGGCTGAAAAATCAACCATGCTGGAGTTGGGTGCTTGGGCATTGCGGCCCGCATTTAAAGTTGGGAGCTCCTGGGTTATTATAAGCCAGGGGCGCATGCGCCCCCAGGGGCGGGCGACTTCACGTCAGCCCAGCCACAGCTGCCCAGGCAGCCACAGTTAAGACAGAAGTGGGCAGACGAGCCAGTAAACCGGCTCGAACTGCTGGCTCTCGGAGCGAAAGGCAGCCTGACATTGCGCCATCTTCATCTTCCTTCTTCCAGTCAACAGCCAACGACCTTTCAAGCCAGGGTGGGGGTAAGTCGTTCAGGCGAATGAAGTATCTTGCGAGTCGGACCCTCTTGCCCCCCAAATTCCCGGGTCGGTTGAAGGTCGCGCCGCCCAGGCTACCACTGGCTCCAACAGGGCCCCAACTTGAAGGCGCCGCCATCTCTTCCTTCAGAATTCTGATGCTGTTCAGTTCGGTTGCGCGCGCGGCAGTCCACAGCTCCGCAAGTTCCAGCCCGCAGTTCGTCTACACTTCGCATCCAGGGCACATCGAGCTCCCCTGCGGTGCCTTCGCCGACGAAGCTGCTTTCTGCCGCGCGCCGAGCTACATTCAGGCTACCTTTCTCCCCGACAGCCGTGATAACGACTCCACAGGCCGGCCATTGGTCCGCGGACTGCTATTGGTTATTCACAGCCACCCCAGCGAGATTGCAACTCTCGAGCTGGGCTCCCGTATCCGCCACCCGCGGGACGCGGTCGGTAGCAGTTGGCGCTGCTAGGCCGCCCTCAGCACGCACACAAAACCCACACGCACTGCCAGCCTTCGGTTACCCAATAGGGCGCAGGGAACTCCCAGCCAACAGCCCGCGAGAGAGATGCGCACGCCCCGAGAGACGACCACCGACTGTGTCCTGTTTTTTTTTTCCTAGCCTAAGTTAATTCTAAGTGTGTAGGGGAGGGTCCAGGTTAGGAGAGGACCTAAGTGTGTCTCAGGCCGAAGCCTATACACTCTACCATGCGGGTTTTTAACCATGCAGGACAAGGGCGCGTGCATCATGTGCTTATTGGGGTTTACTGGCCAGCCATGGCTGCAATTGGCGCCATGACTGACGCCCCTTTGGTCCTGTTTACGCATGCGTGGCATCTCTCTGGTATGTTGCGGACGGTACAGAGAACTCGGCCGGGGTTCGAGGTTATTGTTGTGCACAACGCCACGGGAGTATATTCACAAGGAAATGGCGTTCTTACAAGTATGTATTATTTTAATTACTAGTGTAAATTATTATATTTATACAGTGTTTTATAAGTATTGTTTTAGCTGTGTAACTAAATATTTATTGCTGGTATGATACTTTTGACGCTTTAGTTTGACATTTGTAATTATTTGTCATGAGTTATTATTTGATCAACTAAATCACACACCGTATTATAGTTATGAGCCCACGAGCGTGTAAATATTTCGAGTCCAACAGAGAATATGCTAGTTAAAAGAAATTCAAACAAATATCGTGCGTGGAATATTCTTAATCTATAACATCTGAAACAATAATTGTTTTCAATATGGCCTCGTGGCTGTGAGGTTAGCAACGCTGACTACCATTCGATAGGTTAACGTATCAAATTCCGGCGGCTGGAATTTTTTTTTGTACTTGTAAAAATAAATACGGCGCGCACGACACTTCAAAAGTAATAAATATATTTGAATTAATGAATGCAAATAAAAGTAAATTTATTAATTAAATTGTACATTTCATTTCACTCCTTTGTATCCATACAAAATAGTGATAATTCAATAAAATTTATTCAATTTTATTCATAAAAGTATGCAGAGGTAGATTTTAACATACAAAAGATAGAAAAATTTAAAAAAAAAAATGTCTTCCTCAGAGAATATAATATTTTTAATGCCTAAATGGTTTGGTTGCAAAAACCTATTACGGCTCAGTCTCAGGCCGAATATGATATTTCATTTTCTTCTGGATCAATAATTTCATCAATGTTTTGTTATGACGTTGTCACGTTAAACTATCGTCCGTAAATCGACATTACAGACAACCATTTTTTTTAAATAATATATTATTAAATTTATATTAATTCAATTTTTTTATTAATTTTTAATTTTTCCCGATTTTCTAGCATAAAAATTACGGATTTTCAAAATGGCGACCGTAACGATAATTGCAACATTCAAAATCCAAGATGGCGGGCGTAACTAAAAGTGCAACGATGATGTCATACACATCCAAGATGATATGCATAACGAAAAAAGCAATGTTTCTAGAATCCAAGATGGCGACCATAATGATATGTGCAAAAGTGTTTTTTTTATTGTTTTTTTTAATTTAATTAATTTTTTTATTTAAAATTTTTTTCCATTAGAATCTGATAGTTACGGAAATTCAAGATGGCGGAGGGTAACGAAAAATTGCAACATTCACGTCATAATCCAAGATATCGTCAGAGGCTTATCGGAGGTTGTAGACATGGATTCTTAAACCTCAATATGGACATTTCAAACCTTTGGCATTTTTGAGGACTTAAACCGGAAATTGTCCCTCAAAATGGAAATTTTTCCCTCGAAAATGAGAATTTTTTATGAATTTTGAGTCATGTTCAGTCAATTTGAGACATTTTTTAGTCATATTGGAGTCTAAAATGGCCGCCGTGACGTCAGATGGTGGTCGGTCATTGAACCCATCCTCATTCGCACCCGGAACCCAAGGCCAGGACATACTATTTATTGTACACTACTAATCAGCCGTGCCATATGTCCAAGATATTACGTAAAATCAACCTGGTTTCGATCAAGTATTACGTCACGTGGCATTGTTTGGCTCCATAGTTGAGAAAATTATTCCCGTGTATCTCACTCTAAGTCACCCCAATGGTTCCCTATTATTCCAATTCGTGGTGACCAACTTGAATCACGTTTTCGCCCGCCATTGACAGCAGGGATGGTGCTAATATCACAGGCATTCACGGTGTAAGTATCTCTGTTCGTTGAATGAGCAGCATTGATACACCTATGCTGGCATCTATAACGATGTATATGTTATAAAACCTAACTTTCAAAGTACATCCTATTGTAATTCGTAAACTAAAATATTCGGTGATTATTAGGGTGTTATCTTCATTTTACTTGACAAATTTCAGGTTCAACCATTTAAGTCGTTCCACACATATTGTGAACAAAAATAAATAATAATAATCCCACATTAAAGCATAATGAAATATGTTTTCAGGATAAGTATTTGTTAAATAAAAACAAGTACATATTATTATTATTATTAAACGATTGTTTTAAGATGATCTCCTTAAATGGTTTTCAGATGTCCTGGGAAGTATTTTTTCGTGGAAGCCATTTCGTGTGCTCAGTCGGCTAGTGTATGGAGCATACTTAGTACATACTTTGGCTCACCTATACCACAAAGGCACCCTGAGGTTACCTCTCCAAACAGTTTCCTTATACCCTGTAAGTATTTTTGGTGAAACCCTCAAGGATAGCTATGCTAATGTTCTGGAAGGTAAGCATGGGTAAGAACTATTTTGTGGCCCAAATATAGAACATATCTTATAAAATTTACATTTTTAGTTTAGCAAAAAGTTGTAAACATAAAAAAAGGTTTTTTTTTTAATTACATATTTCACTGTTGTGTTAATGTTCGGTTTTATTTACATAAACAATATAGGTAATGTTTCAAGTCCAATTAATGTAAAATAATAATCATTGTTTGTTCATTCAGTACTGTATAAAAGTTATATTATAATTATATAACGGTAAATTCTTAACTTAAGATTGTACTTTACCCTGGACTTAAGTTTTTTAAAATAGCAAAATTATTAATTTAATATCGAAGATTTCAATTCATTAAAATCAATTAATTATTAAAAACATTAACTTGAGCTATATAACATAAATTGATATTAAAAGTTAACTGATGTACTCATTCTGAAATAAAAAATCTAGATGAGTAATAATAATGCAAGATTATATTTATGATTAATATTGAAAGGACTATTAAATAAATAAATAAGGTTTCTTTGGCTTTAATTGTATTGCTACGTATATAGTTATGCCAATATGAAAGCTGTATATTGCATTAAATTATCAATTAAAGTTTTTTTATCCTAATTAATTGCTTGGAAACAGTAAGAAATACGTTTACAAAGAGTTTGCGATACAGGCACAGGCTCATGAAACTCCGGACTTCAGTCTTGTCTGTTCGACGTGGCATCTTGTGTTGCCTTTGTATTGGGTGGTTTTTGTCTCAATTATTTAAGTAATGCAACGTGCCCTTAGAACTTTATACAGTAAATATATTTAAAGTTAATAGTCCCACGGTCAAAAGACTATGTGCATAAATAAAAACACTATAAATAAACATAAAACTTATAACATTTATTTGATACCTACTAGTTTTAAAAAAGCCGCAGCTAATTTTAAGAATAAAGCAATAAGACAGGTTTTGTCCCTTGAGAGTTCCTTTTAATCCTACATTACTTTACAGAGTAATATATCATATGCACAAAATTGTAATTAAAAATTCTCCATAAGTTTTTAAATATAAAAGGTGCGTTGCATTATCACAGAAGCATATCAATAAACCGATTTTGTACTTTACAAGCACTTACATATCTCTCTTCTGCCCCCCCCCCCCCCCCCCCCCAAAACACGAATCTTCAGTCGCTAACTAATACTGCAAGTTCCAACTTTTCGTATCCGAGATTCAAACAGATTTGCTTCAGCCAAGTTTGCAGTGTATCGTGTATTATATGAAGGAGATATGATCACTTTATTAACTGGTTGTAATAAACACAAACATTTTTTGATCATCTGTATCACTTAAACACTTTACGATTACCACGGACTGGCTAATGTTTCAGTAGAAGGCAAACGACTGATCTTGAGAGGATGCCAGATGCCACATGAGCAGCTAGGGTTAGTCCTCTCTTTAGTGGCTCGATGTGTCCTGTGTCCTGCGAGCAGTCGTCGCACCCAGATGTTTCGGACCGGAAGGAAATGTACCCATATATATGCAGGAGTTCATACAGACTCTTCCTCTGCAGCTGTCCTTTGTTCTTGATCGTCATTATAGTCACATTTTAGTATTTTGTATTGATTCATTAATGACCCCAACAACTCATTGTTTGCTTTACGAAACCAAGGAATTACTTAATTGTTGGTACAGCCTATATACCTTCAACAACTGTCTGCGCATTTCAAACAAATCAGTGTCTGTAGGGCGTGGCCATTATGGTTGAAAATTATCCTTGGGTACGGCATTTTCTTAGAGTTCTACAACCGTTACAATTACGTCGTCCCTGTAGAGGTTAGCGAGCGATATGTGTATACTCGAACAAGCATCGTTATGGTGACTGATGTTTTTTAAACTATGAGTGTGTTACCGGACCGTGCCAAGTCAGCACTATTTTGCTCTGCCTGTCCATTCTGAGTAATGCGTTTCCATCGAACTATGGAGTACAACTCACAAAACGTTTTTCCCGCATTATATTTAGGAAAATATTATAAGAAAACTTTAATGGATGCATTATCAGTCCCTGGGGGGGGGGTGTCTCTTACGTTTAAAACATTTGCCCTGTAGCATGCAGATTTATAGTTTAAAAAGGTGCATAAAGATGCATCTTGCTGGGCTGTGTGCAGGTGTGGATGCTGTTCGGCGACCTGGTGTTCTCCTTCGCAACGTCGTTCCTGTTGATGCTGCTGCTGGAGTCTCCAGTTCGAGCCCTGAGCAAGCTCGTGTTACAGAAACGCTTGGCCCAGCACAATCAGAAGCAAGAGACTTGAACAGTTTTTACTCGGCACTTTATACGTTTACACTACGACTTTTTTTTAGTCCTTCAGAGTTTCTCACAGGCTTTTGCTGTTATAGTATAAGCATTAACATTAGCTTCAGAGGAATAGCCAAGCCTGTGTAATGGAAACAAAAATTGTGTTCCTGTTCCCCTCGTACGTCCCTTGCATGGCTACATGCTCTTAACAGCATCTAAGCTGTAGCGTCAAAATATCGCTTTTTCGAGTGACCAAGGTGCGAGCGATATCCCCTTACCCATTCTTAGATTGTTTTTGACGAACAAGGATGTTCCAATTTACAAAATGCGCGTATCATTATAAATGTTAAATGAAAACAAAAAGGTGAATGTCTTAAAGGTAATCCGACAAGGAAAAATTAGAACCAATTGTAACACAGCTAGTATCTCAAAACTATTAGGTGTTTTTAGAGCAAAATTAAATTGTTAATTGCTATAACCAGGCTTCTACATGACGACCATACTAAACTCTGTAATCAGTTCAGTAAGCGTCTTTTTTTAGCTGAAATTTTAATTTTTTTAATTTTACATTAATTTTTCTAGAAATCAAAAGACATTTTGCTACGAATAAACAAATATACTTATTTATTCAGATTAGCATGTTAAATTACACATTTATATATATATATATATATATATGTACAGGGAAACAACATGCAATATGTTTTAAATAAACATTATTGAGTATAACATCTCTTTAACAACAAGTTCTTTATAGACGGAACTTTAATTTTAAGAATCATTAACGTATGTGCATGTAAACCACACAAACAGTCGTGTACACTCTACTGACATATATTTGTTTTAAAAAACACAAATTTTACAGGCTCTCATAAAATATTCTAAAAGATGTTATGGATCACGCCACTTCTATTATATCTCCTGCAACACTCAGCATAATTGTTTTATAAAAGCTCATTATCTGTTCCATCGAAAGTTTTTATTATTACCAAAAAGTCTACAGAAAACTTAGAACCAACGTAAATCCTGTTCGACTCCTAACTCTTATACAAAACGTTCTACAACCACGTTCTTCTGAAATAAAAACTCAGTAATAGCTTGTTTTCATATCACAGCAATTTAAATTAGAATGTAAAGTAATATGCACGAAACCCTCTTGCACAATTTCAAAATAGATGTGAAATTAGAAGACATGTTTAATGTTAATGACACAGATATTAAATCTTTGATCTTATTCTAAACTTTGAGAACAACTAGTCAATACCAAGCCTATTTACGTAATAAATTCCAAAAAATAATAATTTTTTTAGTGTTATAGGCCTATTTGACGTATAATTTAAGCTTAGAACATTATTATATTGTTCTCCATTAATCTATAAATAATATTTCAAACTAATTGCGTTAAATTTATTCTATAGTAGTTTTCAATAAAATATTATATACAAAAATGTTTTTATATAGATTTATATTTAAATACTGCCATAAAAACACAAACTTATTGTTTAAAATGTCTGCGAGTTATTTACATTTAAAGACTTATGTTACTTTTTGTATTTAAATTACAGAATGTAATTAATTGTATTAGCCTCAGACTTATAAGTGCGCATGTGTGTATTATTTCAAAGTGAAATTAAATTTACATAAAAATCGTTACAGTTTTAAGATAGATTTTCTTGTTTAATGCAAGTTTCTTGATCGTTGAATAATTTGGTAAAAATAAGTTGCAAGAAAGCAGGCAAACGCTTGCTTTATGGACTTTACGAGGCTTTTGATAAGTTGCATCAGGGATTTATAATGTAAGGGTATTTTAACTGCTGTTGCTCACCATCATGATGAACCAAAGTATTTAAGACAATTTTTATAAAACATGACACATTTAGTAAGAGAATTTTGAAGAGCTTTTAGGATCTGACCTGTGCAGGATTAATTGTTCCAGGTTAAAGGTTTGATTGAAGACAAAATGGCATGCCAAAAAAGATTTTAACATGAGTATTGTCAGTAAAAGTAGTGATAATTAAATAAATATATATATATATATCTTCCTGTGGTTTCTGTGATTTAAGATTTTAAAAGTGAGTGGAATAATTATGAAAATAATGTTTAGGAGGAGGTTAAACAAGATCAAGTGGTTAAATAGGAATTTTTTGTCACCAAGTGAAAGACCAAATCGTAAGACATTGAGGTAAAAATAGTGACGCAGGCAATGCAATAGTAATCTAAAACTTTTAACTGAAATAGTAGTATATAATAGTATGTTCTAGCACAGAGACCAGGGTCCGGTTCTGTAGTGTCGACCACCATCTTGGATTGTGACATCACGGCGGCCATCTTGGAAGAACCCTACAATTGAAATTGACCTTCAAAATTGGTTAAAAATTTATCAAAAACGAATAAAATTTATCAAACATTTGAAAAAATTCGCAAATATTAGCCAAAATTTCCAATTGTTAAGGAAAAAGTAAAATAAAAATCTTAAATAATTAATATTCAAAAATTCAATTTTCGAGGAGGAATAAACATAAAAAATCATTAATTTTAAATTCTTAATCCCTCAAAATATTTTGGCATTAAAAAAAACTAAAATTCCTCATCGAGGTTTAAATTACCCGTCTTCAAGCCTCCAGTAAGCCTCTGGAGGGAAGCTTTGCCTTGACCTTGACCTAGGACGCCATCTTAAAAATATGTTATTTTTAAAATAGAAATCCATAAAAAAAATTATTAAAAAAAATATTTAATTAATCTTTGATTTAAATTTCTTCGGTTCGATCCCGGTGAAGTCATTCGATAAAAAATGGCGACGGGTCCTTCTTTCACAAAAGTTACCGGCAGTAAACCTCCCAAAACTAATGCCAAGGTAGATATTAAGCCAAAATGTATGATATCATGACAGCCATCTTGTTTTCATCTGCTGGAGGCTGCCATTTTGGATCCAACATATTTTTCGTCTGCTAGAGTGTGCTGCCACCATATTAGTTTATTTTTACCCACTTGAGTGCCGGACTAATTTATTTCCAGGACAACCGCCATCTTGTTGGCCGTTTTGGCTGCCATCTTGAAAATCTGTAAATTTTAATTAGAAATTCGAAAAAAATTCCAAAAATCTTTAAAACAAATCACTTATTAAAATGATTTATTCGAACGATTCCTGTCATTGGTTCAATCTGAGACTGATACAAAAAAGTTTCCAAAAAATAGCAGGTTCAAGGAATAAAAAAAACAATATTACAAATAAAAATTTATTACATAATTTATACTCTATCACAAGGACAAAGACAAGGAAATTACTAGCGTTTCTCGATTTTTACAGTCTTATTAGAAGGCGAAGCGAGTCCTTTACATTCCTTGACATGTGTTTTCAGGGCATTTCCACACGACAGTATATTTAAAAAAAGACCTGTTGGTGGTTAGCTCTTCCAGTTTGTGATCATGCTAACATGACCAGTTGGTGGTCAGACACATTGAGTTGTTGGCTAGACACGTCCAGTTGGGTGGCGACAGCTGATGTGGGCGAGACCTAAGAGTGATGCCTCTCTTCACACGAAAACGGTATGGCATCACGTCGAAACGGCCTAACTTTTTAGTTACAACATCATAAAATGATTCAACTATCTCAATCAACATTTTCTTATTTTGGTCATCCAGACCGCAGGGAATTTCTTCCCAAAGCGAACCCATGACCGCTCGATTGCTTTCCAAGACAAAAGGAACATCTACTACAGCCGCGAAAGCAAACCTTACACGCTGTTTTCCCGGGTATACAATGCTCCTAGCATGAACTATAAAATCTAAACCTTTAGTCATATCAAATAACATCTGCGGAATTATTCAGAATCCATACGTCCAAGAGAAACAGTTGATTTTAATATGCAAAGTAATGCATTTATTAGCCGACAACACCTTCCCATTAGCCAAACAAACTCGCAGATGCTCATCGTTGACAGTCATCCTGTGCAAATATGGAAACTCTTCTGTCAAGGAATCAAACAATGTTTGATTAACAACTGAGTGAGTTGCTCTAGTGTCAAATATATCTAAAAACCTGCTTTCCATGCATGTGAAGTCAGGGGCGCAACAACTAAATTTCCAAAGGGGGGGCAATATACCTTTTTATAAAGAATCATCGATTCCTCCTATTGAAGTGGGTGGTCCGGGGGTCCTCCCCGAGAAAATTTGTATTTCAAGGTGGAAAATGGTGCTAGTAGTATAGAAATTTTCCTCCGGAAACAGGGTCCAGGGTGTGGTGGCGGTGGTGTTGACCGCCATCTTGGATTGTGACGTCACGGCGGCCATCTTGGATGAGTGTAACGGGACACAGCGTAACGGGACAAGTAGGACATTGACCTTCGACCCTCAAAATTTGCCAAATCGAGCAAAAATTGCCCGAAATTCCTCAAAAATCGCCAAAATTTACATTTCTGTGAAAAAAAATTCCGCCAAAAAATCTCAAAAAATTCCTCAATTCAAAAATCAGGATTTCGAAAATCCTCAAAAGTCGTTTTGCCCTAGAAAGAACCCAAATTCCTAAAAGCGGCTTAAAACTCCTAAGAGCTAGCCGCTCTAAGCCGCCGAGGTCATGACCTTGAAAACTAGGATGCCATGGCAGCCATATTGGATGATGATGTCACCGTTGCAATTATCGTTACGACCGCCATCTTGAAAATCTTAATTTATCATCCGATTTTAATTAAAAAAATTTAAAATTTATAAAAAAATTCAATAAATAAAAATTTAATAAAAAATATTTAAAAATCATACATAAACGACACGGAGCTCGGAGTCCTCGGTTCTAACCCGGTGAGGGCAAAAAAATAAAAATGGCGACCGATCCTTCCCCCGTGGTGACTGCTGCCAGACTGACTCCCACCAATTTTTTTTCAAAGCATATATATATATCGTCACCTAGTATGACGACATGTCCGCCATCTTGTCTTCGATGCTGGAAGCCATCATCATTGTATCGCTGGCTAGAGTGCGCTGATGCCATGTTAGTTTAATTCTTACCCGCTAGAGTGCAGTAATCATTTATTACTAAGGTGTACGCCATCTTGGAAATCCGTAAATATTTAGCTAGGAATTCGGGAAAAGTTCCAAAATTCATTAAATAAATCACTCATTAATTTACATATTGATTCGATCCGCTCCTGTCCTCGGTTCGATACCCGATCGATGTAATAATGTTTAATTTTATGTAAAAAATAATAATTTCAATTAACCATGTTCAACATTCGTAAAGAGACTTTAAATCATCTACTACCATCATCCTATCAGACATCAAGACCACCATATTGGAAATGCGTAATTTTAATGCTAGAGATTCGGGAAAAGTTCCAAAATTCATTAAATAAAATTGTAATCTATATACTGATTGATTGGATCGCCTAAGGTCCTTGGTTCGATCCCTGGCCGATACAATACAACTTTAATATTTTTAAAAAAGTACCACTAAAGTGGCAGGTTTGAGAAAATAAAAAACACCACAAGTTCCTTTAAAAAAACTTTTATTACATAAATTCAATACACTACTATAAGTACAAAAAAACCCTGACAAATTACTAAAGCCTTTTGGATTTCTCGATTCAAACAGTCTTCTAAATAGACGAAGTAAGTCTTTTACATGTTTGTAAATGTCTATTCAGTTTATCAGGTCGACATATTGGTACACCACAATTTTCACACAAAGACGAATTATCGACTTCATTAAAAGGACAGTGATATATTTCGTGTCGTTGTGCACTTTGAATATTTGCCAATGTTTTGTTACAAAATATACAGCTTGATTCCGATGAATGTACAGCCAGTCTATCACAATTCCTGAGGTGCCATTTTAATCTTCCATATTGTACAAATTTGCTTAAACATCTGTTGCACTGGTATTTAATGCGTTCAGAGTTATTACTACAATTGTGTATTACATAATCCCGTAATTTCAAGTTTTTGATCTTCTCACAGTACGTGCAGTCGGGTGATGGAACACCGCTGGATTTTCCTTCCTTCATCAATGACACTGGAACTGTTGACAACCATTGTAACACTGCTGACATATTAACTTCTGAAGCCGTTGAGGTCTGCTCTGCAGAAGATGTTGCACGCGTCGAAATCTCCTGCTGTGCTGAGAGAGCAGGTGTAGCTGTAGACGTCGTTGTCATCGTGCTCTGCACTGATGATGGTAGACCTTCGATCCAGGTCTGTGTAGATAGTGGTAATGATTCCATCGAGTTCTCAAGAATAGCTAGATACTGGTCCATTATGTTATACAAGTCTAACTATCCGATCCGTTCATCACCGCAGCCAGACACGGACTGAAGTTCATATCACGAGGGTCTCACTTATATAGTCTCATCAGCTGGTACAACACATGAGTCAAAACAATAACCATGTTCATTATACTCGCAATTAGCATTCTCGGAGCAATTTTTATAATGACGATGTAAGCTGTCGAGACGTGAAATTAGTTTACCGCACTTATTGCACTGAAATTGTATTCGTTTCAGTAAATTATTCGGACAACTGCTTCTTTCATGTCTGCGCGCATTCGTAGGTTTTGTAAAAGATGCGTCACAATATTTGCACTGATGCGCTGTACGCTCTTCATTAATTGAAGTCTGGAATGCATTTGGTGAAACTTCAGCTGATGATGGAACAGCACGTATCGTTGTCTCCTCTGCAGCAGGTATCGGGATCTCCAACACTGTCGTGGTCTCCTCTGCAGTCGGTATCAGGATCTCCGACTCCATCAACGTTGCTGCCAACGAGGTCCCCGCTGCTGACGGTAGACAGTCTATTCCGGTCGACATAACTAAATCTCACGAAACGTAATGGAGAGAGCACGTCCGTACTGCACCGCGGTCAGAGGTGAACTGTGGGTCCAGTCGTCTGAACCTCGCTTATATACCCGTGGTCTACTGGTATACTACATGAGTCAAATATTGTCTGTATTTAAAAAAATTTTGTTAGGTATCTAAAAAAAATTGTAGAAATAAGAAACACACGAGTTCAAGTTTTACACATTTATTTTTAAAAAGTACACAAATACATATTAGGTTAAGGAATCAAGCATTTTCACAAGCAAAGTCTTTAATGCCGCACGAACTGACTCGTCGACTCCGGTTCCAACTGGTTCGTTGACTCCGGTTCCAACTGGTTCGCCGGTCACGCGATCAGGAACACAGGTTTCCAGCTGGTCATCTTCTGCGACGTCGGCAACTCCGACAAGACATGGTCGGTGACGTCTGTGACCACGTCTACGCCTGGGCTTTGGCTCAGTGCCAGTTGGGACAGATTCACTGCCTGAACTGCGACGACGAGACGCACACCGTTTGGACGTCTGCGTAGAAGCATCACAGGTCGCAACAGGTTGCAACACGTCCATGTTTGGTGTTGCACATGCAGACGAGGCGACTACCTCAACGATGCTAGCAGGAAGGATTGTGTGTGGTCTCATGTGATAGACGGCACAGTTTCCAGGTTCGCAACAATCTACCAGCTGCTGAGTCGGTTCGTAGGACACAGGAAAGTGCGCGAACCGCCATTGCTGAGCGCCTCCATCACAGGTTTCTGTATATGTACGTAGATACCCGGAATCCCAGTAGCTGTACTCGACACTGCTGAAGCTAGGTCTTGCGCACACATACACGTTAGCAGGATGAAACGTAAACATCTTCTTGCAGGCCGAACGTCAACTGAAGGCACGTACATAGGTACGACATTTATATATGCAGGCTCCTACTAACACTGTGTGTGCCATTTCTGCATTAACTGCGAGTTTGTACAGGCACAGACACGTTCAAACTTGTCACGTAGCTGCACGTCGTATATTGCACTAAGCTTACGCAGGGAAGGACAGCTGTAGTCGGTCTGTAGGTCTACAATTACAACTGACGCATCACACAACTTGCTCAGCCATTTCTTCTGTTCCGGTCCGGCAACGTAGATTATTTCATTTTGAACTAGTAAATCTTCAATAGTGTTTTTCACTTGGTGGTATGGAATTTTTCCTTCGTCCCACTCCAGGCCATGGTAGTATTTACATAGCCATTCATTCGACCGTTTACTTTTTTCGTCTAGTAGTTTCCATGGATACGGAGGTCAGAAAGTGAGTGTTCGAGTCTTGTCTCCGGAGGTGATGCTAATTCCCTTGAGCACGAATCCATTTTGACTCTGGAAACCTTGCAGGTTGCAGTACATCTTTTCGCTAGCAATGCTCGGTCGTAACTAAATTATTATCGAAAACTAAACAGTATTTATGTCAGAATTTTCACAAGTTTGTCTCGACAATTGTACGATGCAAGCCGATCGTGAAGTATCAGACAAAAAGCATAGGTGTTTGGCGGAATATTTCCGCTAGTCGTTATCTCGATCCTACAGTCGATGATGTTTGAATTTATTCGATCATCCTGTTTGGAAACGTCAAACACCATTAACGGAGCCTTGTTCTTGAAACTGTCTGGACTAAGTATCGGTGACTGTATCCGCCCGTAGTAAGCTTGCTGAAACTTGGCATACATTTGATATGCTAGAAGAAATCTTCCACTTTCAAAATCCATGTTCATGTCAACGTACGGATAACTTTCGTTGTTTAAAAATATTTTTACATTGCGTATTTGACAGTTATCGAATACGGAGCGACTTACTCCTGCATTGAGCTGTCTTCCGGTCTGAAGCCCGACGATGATGTATCTTGGTTTTTCCGTAGCGAAGCTGGACTTTACTATCCAATTGATACGCTGACTATGGAGCAAGCCAGGATAAGTTTCCAGGCTCCAGGATCGGAATGGCACATCGAAGTTCTTGCCATTTTCTATGTTCTTCAACATCTTGACTCGCTCAACGGTGCTCACTTGGATGTGGGGCAGCATACACTCGATAGACTGTAGTGTTAGCGAGACATCTTGAGGGTTTTCTGCAGCGACGACAATTGCATTAATGTGCGTGTTGGCTAGAAGCAGTACGAGCTCTTTTATCGAATTAATGATTATATGCTTGTAGTCCTCAGCGAATCCAAGAAGCATGGACAGAGGAACACAAACTTCGAACTTCCCTTCGACACAAACCGGAAGCTTATATTCATCCTCGAGAGCCCAACCGGCAATCTTTGCAGCAGACAGTTCATTTGGAGTGAGCGAAAGGTAATTTTTCATAGCAGATGTTATGCCTACATCTCTCGTCTGGTCTACCTCGACGCCATTGAGTACATATGTAATGCGCTCGATTAGGTGAAGAATACCATTGCAGGATATTGATGTCGTTGTCGGGTGCGTACCATCCGCTTTTGTAAGCGTGCCTCTTATACGTAGAAATGACTGCGAAGGTAAAGTACAAATATCTTGGTGCTGTACAGCAATGCGTACTACCGATGGTAGTGTGTACGGTCCGAGCAGGAAAGGCTGGTACTCTAGCAATTCCATTTTCATAATGCTGTCTTCAAAAATGACCGGATCTTCCACGATGAGGATTTCGTCTTCCATATTTACTCGGCACTTGTCCAATACTGAGAAGATACTTTATGCTGCCAGGTGTTAATGCACCGATGTCTGGTAGAGAACTGTTCTTATTCACGACAATACGATTTCTTTTATAACTGTTCGGTGTTACGAACTTTATGCCCATCGCTTCAAGTGCAGACGTATTGTAATTTCTTCGTCTTGAAAATTCACCAATCGTCCTTGCTGGTAAACGATTCTGACGACAACTTCGTGTGCGCACTTCACGACGACTGGAACGTAAATGATACTTTGCGGTACTTCGACCAGTTTATATCCTGGCGGGACCATCGGCGAAAACTCGTGCAGCATGTTGCTTAGTCTTCCGTTGAGATACGTTCCACTTGCCAAATTACAGTTTATTCTTATGACATGCACAGGCAAAATGTTTACTGCGCGCGTAGATTCGTACGTTCTTCCTGTATCATAAACATTTGATTCGAATCCGAGCATCGTACCTATGGTGCCAGGTTTCGTAAAGTCGACATTTTCACTACATGTTAGAATACTTTTTTTAATGTTTGGATTTCCACGCAGTTGAAAGTCTACATCCTGTGGTAACATATCCCTGATGTACTTTGCAATGTCGTCAATTTCGTAAGAGCCAACAGGTAACTGTATTTCATGAGCGGTCCCATCGCTTTTCAGGAAGCAGATATTGCAGTTTTCCTCGTCGATATTAGGTATGGCATTATACGTTTGAAAATCTACGAGTCCGATACACCATTCTCCGTCTAAATCCAGAGGCGGGAAATGAACCGCCCGCAGCTCAGATGCGTGACCTGTCAAGGTAAGTGTTATCGACATGACTAATAAATTATCATCACTGCACAACCTTTAAGTAGCAATTTTTATTTGTCAGCTAATTTTTGTTTGTTAAAAAGCGAAGACACAAGTGTCCGCAGTTTGATTAGGCTTCTGTTCCGTTTCGTAATTGTAAAACATCGTAGTGGTCCGGCCCAGGTACCGCCTAAGTTCGGGCGGAGGGCGTAAATTTCCAAAACTATCGTAGTACTCGGCCATGTTTCCAGTCTTTACATAGGCCACCCAGTGCGTGCCGCGACCCGCCGACGTGTCTAAATTAATTATGGCGTGTTAGTGCGTTTTTGGCTTGCTGGGCAAAGTGTCTCGCATAAACACGCCGCGGAAATTTGGTATTTTAAGTTTTCGAGCGAACTTTATTAAATCTACGTTGGTGAGCTGTCGTTTCGGTAGGGAACTTAGGGTTTTTTCATTCGTTTCTTTCTCATGCCTCGACCTGATTTGTGAGGTTGCAAGTAGAGTCCTGCGCCGTTTTTTTTTTTACCGATGGCAATGGCTTCCATGCTTGAATTATGTCGTTGTGCTTCCTCCAACTGCTTGCGCTCATTCTTCGAAGTGTTGACTGCCCGCACTATACCACTCGTTGCACCGATGAGGCCACCGAGAGCACCCAATGCAGGCAAAAGCAAAGGAAGAAATCCTCCTATAATCTTCTTGTCGAGAGTATGTAATTTTGCTTGGCTTTTTGCACGCCTGCGCCAGTCTTGCGTTTGGTCTTGCGTGAGTTAGTCTTTGACTTGATGGAGCTGGTTCGACGAGCACCCAGTCCTAATTTCGTCTTTGCCTTCATGATTTTGGAAACGCCCCACGCTGCGAATTTCTCTCCTAGTCCCGCGTTCGACGATTTACTTATATCTTCGGCTTCCTGTGCCAATATCTCGTCGGCCCGGTGTCTGGATTCCAGATCCTTGCTTAATGAATATGCGATATCGTGCTGCTTGCACTTTTCGTCGAGAGAATTAATGCCCACGTCACCGCGAGCTAACCTTTTCGCTAGTTTAGTGCCGGGGCCGCAGAATCTGTAGCCGGGAATGTGTAGCTCGAATGGTAGATTGTTTATCAGCGAGTTCACGAGTCCTGCACCGATGTGTTTTTTGTTCTTACCTCTTCGAGTCATTACACACAACTGACCAGAAAGTATAAATGTGTTTGATTTTATACAATTACTTTAGTACAATGCAGGTCGTCAAGCAAGACATGTGTTTGCCCGTACGCATTACGCAAGACGATGTATTTAGTGCGCGTGAATCACGACATGGCTTACTGTTGACTTCCACCGTACGTTGCATAATGGCGGGTCCGTCAAACTGTGGCAAGACGTGTGTTTTACTGAGTTTACTGGAGGAGCCAAACGGTCTTCGGTTCGAGAACGTTTACTTGTATTCCAAGTCGTTGCAACAGCCAAAGTACCAGCGCCTAGCAACTGTTCTACGCTCGGTGGATGGTCTGGAGTATTTTCCGTTTAGCGATAATACCGATGTTGTACCTCCAAGCGAAGCAAAAGCCAATTCCGTGTTTGTTTTCGACGATGTAATGTGCGAGAAACAAGGCATAATACAAGAGTACTTTTCCATGGGCAGACACGCCAAGGTAGACTGCGTTTACCTGTGTCAGACGTACAGTCGTATTCCAAAACATCTCCTACGAGACAACGCAAATGTCATAGTTTTGTTTAGCATGAACGAACTTAATTTACGCCACGCTTTCGACGATCATGTAAACACCTACATGACATTCCAGGAATTCAAAGACATGTGTTCCTTGTGTTGGAAAGAAGAACACGGATTCCTAGTTATAGTCAAAGACTGGCCTCTATATAAGAGCAGGTACAGACAGGGTTTCGATCAGTTTATCGCCAAACATGAGTCATAGCATTTAGAAATTCGGACGTAGCAGTCGAGGCTTACGTACTGCTCTCAAGTCTCATGACGGCGATATCCGCAAATACATTTTGCTACTGGCTCAAAAAGTAGACAGTGTGAAAAAGGAATTACTAGAGTATCTCGTTGCCATCGACCAGCGTGTGGAAGCCTCGGATTCTCGCATTCGCGACATGATTGAAGTATCGAATGCACAAAGACGGGACGATCTGAGGACTTTTCAAAGTAGTCTGAAAGCATCACTATCTCACTTGTCAACAAATTCAGATTCAGCCAAACACAAGAAAGAAGTTTCTGCGAACGAATAAAAAAGTATAAAAGGAGGTCTTGCAATAAGTTTTCAGCCAGTACAATGTCGGACCTAGCCAGTGACCTTCATCGAGCTATACAGTCTGTTCGTGAAAAATATTTACTTGCTAGACGAACCAGACTTGCACGTGAGATGGAAAATGAGGAGATATTTAAACCAATCACTAGTCGCCTCGACGAACTTAAAAACAAGGAAGAACCAGCCATCATTGTGAAGACAGAAGTTTAAGATGAAATTCCAACTGTAAAGAAGAGAAAGTATGAACCGGATCGAGAAGAAGAGGACATAACAAGTACAGAGTCCATGCACAAGAAAAAAATACCGAAAAAGGGACATCAAGTTAATGCAATGGTCCGACCATACCTGATATCGTTTACGAGCCGGAATAATGACACGACCTACGGAGTGTACAGAAAACATAATAAGTGGTTCCTCGGTGCTAAATAAATAGACTTTCTACCAGGAAATATCGTGCGCGTAGAAGCGTTCAAAACACGCGGGACTCCGGGTCTGTACGAATTGCTGTTTCGCAGGGAGCCTAAAGGATATTCTCACAAAGACTTACAAGAGTTCAAAAACTGCTAGAGCTAACCAATGCACATTTTCTGTATAACGATCCAGATAGTGGTGTATATAAAGACGTAGATCATGAAAAAATCGACATTCTCGCTAATCTCTTCAGTGAACTAACAATACATGGCGAAGGTTTAAAAAAGCTAGAAAGTGGTCAGATATTTGACTATGTATATTGGGACGACCCTAATGAATTAGTTGATCGCCTTAGAATTATACATGCTTCGCTTAGTGTAGGAAACTATTCGCACATCAACGAAATAGTCTCCATACTTGAAGAACTGAGGGAAGCCGGCTACATACAATGAGTCGAACCGGAATCGCTCGCGAACTTCATGCTCCTGGTAGACGGAAATACCTTCGTCACAAAGTCATAGTTCGTGGAATTGACGATTTATTCCAGGCGGACCTTGTTGAGATGATACCGTATTCCCGATTGAATAAAGGTTTCAAGTACATGTTGACGGTCGTCGATGTTTATAGCAAGTTCGCTTGGGCGAGACCTGTAAAATCAAAGACTGCAACTGACGTAGCCACGGCCATGAAAAATATTTTGCATGATGGACGTGTACCGTCGCACCTGCAAACGGACCTCGGGAAAGAATTCTACAATGCAACCTTCAAGGCTTTGATGAAGAAGTATGGCATCAAACACTACTCTACATTTAGTAACGTCAAAGCCTCCGTTGTCGAAAGGTTTAACAGAACTTTGCATTCCAAGATGTGGCGGCAGTTCACGGCTAACGGAAATTACAAGTGGCTTGACATCTTGCCGAAACTAATAAGCGAGTTTAATTCCACGGTGCATTCTACCACGAAAATGAAGCCAAAGGACGTAAAGGACAATCACCTGCTTCAAACAGTGTTTTCCAACACGAAGAAGAAAGATCCACGAAAGCGTAAAGCTAACGTCGGCGACATTGTGCGAATCTCCAAGCAGAAAGGTATCTTCGAGAAAGGTTTCACTGCGAACTGGAGTCCTGAACTTTTCCGTGTAACACATGTTCGTGAATCAGAGCCTAGGACCTACTACCTCGAAGATTTGGACCATAAACCTATCCATGGCGGCTTCTATGCCGAAGAGATTCAGCCTACGTTGTATCCCGATACGTACTTGGTGGAGAATATTATAAAACGAAGAAAAGGACGGTCCTACATCAAGTGGTGGGGCTTTCCACCTCGCTTTAATTCGTGGGTGGCAGATGCAGACATCGAGAAATCCACAAGACTTTAGTAATTTGTCTGTGTATTTTTTTTGTACTTGTAGTAGTGTAGTATGTATGTAATAAAAGTTTTTTTAAAGGAACTTGTGGTGTTTTTTATTTTCTCAAACCTGCCATTTTAGTAGTACTTTTTTTAAAATATTAAAGTTGTTTTGTATCGGCCAGGGTTCGAACCAAGGACCTTAGTCGATCCAATCAATCAGTATATAGATTACAATTTTATTTAATGAATTTTGGAACTTTTCCCGAATCTCTAGCATTAAAATTACGCATTTCCAATATGGTGGTCTTGATGTCTGATAGGATGATGGTTGTAGAGGATTTAGAGTCTCTTTACGAATGTTCAACATGGTTTATTGAAATTATTATTTTTTACGTAAAATTAAACATTATTACATCGATCGGGCATCGAACCGAAGACAGGAGCGGATCGAATCAATATGTAAATTAATAAGTGATTTATTTAATGAATTTTGGAACTTTTCCCGAATTCCTAGCTAAATATTTACGGATTTCCAAGATGGCGTCCAAATTTCAAGATGGCGGGCACCTTAGTAATAAATGATTACTGCACTCTAGCGGGTAAGAATTAAACTAACATGGCATCAGCGCACTCTAGCCAGCGATACAATGATGATGGCTTCCAGCATCGAAGACAAGATGGCGGACATGTCGTCATACTAGGTGACGATATATATATATGCTTTGAAAAAAAATTGGTGGGAGTCAGTCTGGCAGCAGTCACCACGGGGGAAGGATCGGTCGCCATTTTTATTTTTTTGCCCTCACCGGGTTAGAACCGAGGACTCCGAGCTCCGTGTCGTTTATGTATGATTTTTAAATATTTTTTATTAAATTTTTATTTATTGAATTTTTTTATAAATTTTAAATTTTTTTAATTAAAATCGGATGATAAATTAAGATTTTCAAGATGGCGGTCGTAACGATAATTGCAACGGTGACGTCATCATCCAATATGGCTGCCATGGCATCCTAGTTTTCAAGGTCATGACCTCGGCGGCTTAGAGCGGCTAGCTCTTAGGAGTTTTAAGCCGCTTTTAGGAATTTGGGTTCTTTCTAGGGCAAAACGACTTTTGAGGATTTTCGAAATCCTGATTTTTGAATTGAGGAATTTTTAGGGTTTTTTTGGCGGAATTTGTTTTCACAGAAATGTAAATTTTGGCGATTTTTGAGGAATTTTGAGCATTTTTGCCCGATTTGGCAAATTTTGAGGGTCAAAGGTCAATTTCCTACTTGTCCCGTTACGCTGTGTCCCGTTACACTCATCCAAGATGGCCGCCGTGACGTCACAATCCAAGATGGCGGTCAACACCACCGCCACCACACCCTGGACCCTGTTTCCGGAGGAACATTTCTATACTACTGGTGCTATTTAAGCAGCTTTATTATCTAGAAATTGATTACACAGCACTTTCTTTGCCCCGTTTGCCCCCAATTAAAAGTTTCAGAAGGGGGGGGGGCAATACCCTTACCCCCCCCCCCCCCCTTGTTGTTGCGCCCCTGTGTGAAGTGAAACTTGCCAAACACAAAGTTATTTTTGGTTTTTATCTGCTCACACGCCTCACGTCTCACGTGGGTAAAGACGGTTCGTTTCCCATACATTATACTCGCAAATGCCCGGGTAGCTTGCATTGGAAACACCATCTTTTCGCAAACGCGAGATGAGGATGTGGGCATTCAGTAGTACTATGCCTGTATTTACAACAATTGGAACATCGCTTGCTTGACGCAGTAGTAACTGCCGCAACAGTTGAAGGTGCCTTTCCGAGTTCCTGCGTCGCAACGTGTAGCTTGGGCTGTGCATACTGGCTGGCGCCCGGTTGGACGGCGAAGCGACCCAGTCCGCTGTAGGAAGGCCTGAGGTACAGGCTGCAAACTTCGCTTGGTACTCTTTCGTCGCAATCAATCGATTTTCAATCTTACTCGCCAAAGCACTCAGTTGCGCATGATTAGAGAGAGGAGCGACTAAACTGCATTGCCGCAAAGTTAAAGGAGATAAGTTCCCCACTATGATGTCCACTAAAGTTTTTTTGAGAGACCTATATTTATCACAGTCGAGTAATCGATCACGAATTGACATAAACAATCATTGGTTCGTCTGGCTTTTGTAACCGGAAGACTAAATCGCTCATACGTTTCTCCCTAGTGCGAAGCGGAAACACATGGCCCAAAACAGAAGTTACAAAATGCACGTAGGTACCCTGCACTTTAATGACTTCGCATAAAATGTATCTGAGAATTTTGTAAACAAAGAATGAGCAAAATTCCTATCACTGACAAAATTCAGCTCAAAAAACTTCCCCGCAGCCACCAGAATGTCTAAAATCCTAATCGTTTCTACAAAAGCTAGCATGGTAAAATGCCCAAAGATTTCAAGAACACTTTTAAGTTCAGGGCAGGGTGAATATCTGGACTCGCAGATGATGCTTCTGGTTGGGTTGCTGACAGCTCTACATGTAAAAATTAGACCGCACGTTGCCTCCCGCTCCTCTGCGGAAACACCCGTGTCTGCGAATATTGGAGAAACCATATGTTGCTCGTTTCATTCGAATGGTGCTGGACTCATTTTCGCGACTGTAGTATATATTCTGTTCTAACAAAAATTGAAATGAATAAAACATTTTGGATATATTCCTTCAAATTCCCCTATGTAAGTGGTCTTGTTTTCAATAAAGTGATGTATGGTGCAGTAGAGCCAGTGTAATCTTTTCTGGGGTAGACTGAATGGTTGATTATATTTTCAACATGTAGATGATGAATAAACATGTTAAATAATAATTTTCAGGAGTAAACTATTACCTTTTACACGTTAGGAATTTAATGCAGAACAAATTCTTACTTAACTCTGGAGAAAATATTTTCTTAACTTCATTTAGTTTACCAGTAGTTTGCAATTTAACAGATGCTTAGTTTAGGTACTTTAAAAAAATAATAAATAGTGTGAACATCGGTTTGGTTAAGTTACCCACCTTAAAAATATTATAAGAATCACTGAACCATTATTAAGGAACACCAATTTAAAATGTAAGTATATTAAAGCAACCAAATTCTTTACTATTAAATATTATTTTTAATCTAGCTAATAAATCTAACCAACTATTCTGTCAATTTAAAAGTTTATTTTTAAATGAATCGAACCATATATAAATAACTATCAATGATTCCGCAGTACTTTTAATTTAGGTAACCTGACGCAACTAAACCTATTGTTCTAAGGTTTTAATGTAGTACCTACCCTACTTAACCACACTTTAAAACAGTAAACTACTGGTAAATTACTTCAAGTAGTTATAACAATGCGCTCTTTAGATAACTATTCAAAAACATGTCATGAAGCGTAAAAAAATGTATTTTGGAAATTTTTTTCCCCCAGAAATTATGCTCTCCTTAAGAATTACAAATAATATATTTTGGAACTGCTATTACATAAAGAGAGCTAAAAAGGTAATGTAATATTCTGGTTCTGGTTTACTTATTGCTTCATAAAGGAATATTTGAATGTAATGTTACATACATGTATTAAAAAATCCCTAAATTATTTTATGAAGTAGTTATTTACAAATAAAAAACATATTTTATCTTAGGCCTAACAATGAACAAACAAATTAATGTAACTGGGTTACTATAACTACAATATTTTGAAATTAAATATGAATTTGTTCCATGTGAAATAAAAGTATTTTTATGTGGTAGGCTTGTTTGTAGCAACAGCCCTGCATGTGTATTAGAAGTAGATAGGAGAAAAATATTATTTTTAATATTTTTGCTTGAGATAAATACAAAGGAAAAAATTGGTGTTGAGTCAACATCAGGGTAAAAAAACATACCTTTAGTTAGCTCTCAAGAAAAATATTAATTGTGAAAAAAGAATTTTCTGGTTTCACAAATATTAATTATTCCTCAACTGCTTCTCAATTTAATCAGACTATCTCCTCCCAAACCCCAATCCTGTTTTCAATTTTCAATCTCCATCAGACTGTTTTTGTAGTTTAGTAGAAACCACGCGAATTTAATTTAATTTTCATAATTTACTAAACTTATGTGGTGGGTTGACAGATATGCCCTCTAGATGTCTGCACTCGTCCCAATCTGACTCAAAGCTCGTTTTTCAAAATTGGTAATAGGGAGATGGGATGGATCTGAATCTTAAATACCTGCTTTTGAAATTTTTTTATAGAATACAATTTTATCTAAAATTCTCCTTGACTTTAAAATTGCCCTCACCATGTGTTAAAAGTAAAATGTGTTTTAAATTTGTTTCCAACACAACTCCACCAGCATTGACACTTTTTTTTTCTCTTTGATTACTAGCGAAATGTTTTATGGCCAACTAATCCAGCAGGAAAACAAATTCTCAATTAAACCCTTTTGAAACAATCCTGCTCGTCGTGACACTTTTCCCAGTTATCTTTTTTTTTACCCATCCTATGTATCGTTTATTGAAATCGTTAAAATATGTTTCGTTTATGTTTCACCTTAATAAATTGAAGGTGAAATATGAAAGCTGAGGTAACACTACGATTACTTTTTTTGACTTTATTTAGCATGTTGAATAGGAATAAAATGATGTCAAAAAAGTATGATTATAATGCATACTTGTATTTTGAAATTCTCTAGTACATATCAAAAGGTTACATACGTATTCACTACAAATAAGTGTCTTGCTTAGGCCATCATTTAAAATGTAAACTTTGATTTACAAATAACAGAATTGTTCTTATTAGCCTATAAACATGATGTTCCATGATGTCACTAAGGCTCGTGTACGATCTTTGACGTTCGGCTTTCCTCTCTATTTAGGACGAGGCAAGCCTTTACTTATTAAAGTAAAGGAGCAAGTCGGCATTTTAGCAACTCTGCATGGTACTTTAACGTTAAGGATGGTAACTTCCTTCGTGAATGAAGCCTAAATGTAAAAGAGAAGGAAGATCTCTGCTATGGCTGATACTGAGTCAAATCAGTCTCAAGGAACAGGTAGTCTTTACAGAATAAAAATAAACATTTGAAAATTAATAACAATAATAATCTATATGTAACAACTTAAGTAATTATAATAGTAGTGTGTAAATGGCGGTCCGGAAACCGGCGCTGGCGCGTGGAGCTGAAAGCCGTGACGTCACGGCGGCCATCTTGGATGAGTGTGACCTTGACCTTTGACCTTCAAATTAGCCAAAAATTTCCTAAATTTAGCCAAAATTTACCCAAAATCATTCTAAATGCTCCAAAGCTCCAACAGCTCCAACTGCTCCAACATCTCCAAATGCTCCAATATTCTGCTAGCTTGTGAACTTCTCATTGTTGTGCAAAGTTAGAGTTCTAGTACAAGCCAGAATTTTTGTATTTTTTCATTCATTTAAAAAATTTTATTAATTTTTTTTCTGTAATTTTATGATATCAAATGAAACTTGTGGTGGTTTTCTCCGTGTGCTTCCGATTGTTTTTGTCAATTTTATGGTGGTTTTCTCGGTGTGTTCCTGATTATTCTTTTCAATATTTTGATGGTTTTCTCCGTGTGTTTCCGATTATTCTTGTCAATATTATGGAGGTTTTCTCCGTGTGCTCCTGATTATTCTTTTCAACAGTATGGTGGTTTTCTCCAAGTTATTCCGATTATTCTTGTCAATACGTTTGCTCCTGATTATTCTTGTCAATATTATGGTGGTTTTCTCCGTGTGCTCCTGATTATTCCTGTGATTTATTCAAGTGCTTCTGTCTATTCTGAGAAACCGTTCTCTGCATGAAGGATTTTTTACCTAATGAGTCATGACATTTTATTTGGAGTTACATTTAATTCGTGAATGTCTGCTAGTAAATCAGCACTTGCAATTTTTTTTTTACCAGATGGACTTCAAAAAATAAACAACCATTACTCAGTCAAATAATTCATCATGAGACATCTGTGAAGCACTAACATGCAAGACGAACTTCCTTCTCCTTGGTGTCTAGCGAAGCCATCCTTTTTATGCGATCGTTAGTGAGTATCCCGGAGCATCCCGCATCCCACATAAAAGAACTAAATAATATTTACCTGTAAGCAACATGTGTTTCATCTGTTGACAAAAATCGACACTACTTTAAACAGGTTATTTAGCATGAGATAAATTAACTCTAAATACTGAATGGTGCTATTGTAGTCAGTTAGAGCCAAGTAGCCATGTAATCTTATAACATAATGCTGTTGAAGCAGTTGAAGCAAAATAGAAAATTCCGTCGAAGACAGATGCGGCAATTGGAGGCTTGTAGACGTGTAGCTTCGTAGTTAAGTAATCATGTTTACATGCAGTTCTGTAGTATAGTAGCTTCGTAGCCTCTTGGTCTTGTAGTCAAATAGCGTAAGGCCTAAGACTATTCGGAGACAAATACTTTTGACATCAATGATTGATGGAGCCATAGACAGTTGGAGCATTTGTAGCTGATGGAATTTTGGAGCTTTGGAGCTGTTGGAGCTTTGGAGCTTTGGAGCATTTGGAGCTGTTGGAGCTGTTGGCGCTTTGGAGAATTTGGAGCTATTGGAGCATTTGGAGCTGTTGGAGATTTGGAACAATTGGGAGCTGTTGGAACTGTTGGAGATATGAACCTTTGGAGCATTTGGAGCTGTTGGAGCATTGAAACAATTTGGAGCTGTTGGAGCATTTTGAGTATTTGGAACTATTGGAGCATTTGGAGCTGTTGGAGCGTTTGGTGCTGTTGGAGCATTTGGAGCTGATGGAGCATTTGGAGCTGTTGGAGCATTTTAGCATTTGGAGCAGTTGGAGCTGTTGGAGCTTTGAAGCTGATGGAGCGTTAGGAGGTTTTGGAGCTTTTGGAGCGATTGGAGCTGTTGGAGCGTTTGGAGAATTGTAGCATTGGAGCATTGGAGCATTTGGAGATGTTGGAGCAGTTTACACTGTTGGAGCGTTTAGAGCTGTTGAAGCTGTTAGAGCATTTGGAGCTGTTGGAGCTTTGGAGCTTTTGGAGCCATTGGAGCATTTGGAGCTGTTGGAGCATTTGGAGCTGTTGGAGCACTTGGAGTATTTGGAGATGTTGTGGAGTATTGAAGCTTTTTGGAGCATTTGGAGCTGATGGAGCGTTTGGAGCTGTTAGAGCATTTGGATCATTTAGAGTTCTTGGAGCTTTGGAGTTCTTGGAGCCTAGCGTATATTGGTGATATCGAATTAATGAGACGAGAACGTATCACTCTGCATCTAATTTTTTCGATCATATGTGCTTATATTTTTGTTGTTTTGACTCGATTATTATAGTAAATGGTTCTTTATTTAACTAGCGTATTATTCCATCGGGTGCATGTATATAAGCGAGTTCTAGACAGCAGGTCGCTGAGTTTGTTACTGTCGTCGACGGTGTAAGGATCACCTAGTTTGTTTCATCTGGTGCATAAGTCGTGTCAATTACCTGTTTTGAAACCTCGATGGCATCTTTACCGTCTTTAACGACGAACTCGATGGAGGTTGTACCATCGACTAAGGGAACCATGACATCAGCGACGACGATGGTAGAGCAGATCCCGTTGGCAACGTCGACGGACTAATGGAAGGAGAATCGTCAACAACTAACGAACATCGATGTCGTTACTGCGACAAGATTTTCTCAAACATCAGTAATGCATGCTGACACCAGAAGAGAGAATGTGCTAAGAATACTCCTCGCAACATGTTTGGTTGTGAGAAATGTCAAAAGCAGTTTTCCAGAAAAGATAATATGAAAACGCACATGAAGATATGTAAAGGTCCTGCTGTGCGACAGAAAGTAAAGGTTTCAATACTACAACGATGCATTGATGTTCATAAGAGTATGCCTGGAAATGGTACTAATGTTGCAACGCCAGTATCTGGATCAGGTCTGAAAGGCTCGTCTTCATCACCACGGTATCCGTGCAGCTACTGTGATACGTCGTTCGCATTTTCCCATGATGCACGAAGACATGAGCGGAGCAAATGCAAGAAGAATCATTCTCGCATGAAGTTTCGCTGTGATGAGTGCCTTTAATGGTTTACTCGAATTTACAGTTTGCGACATCATGCGAAAAAATTTAAAGGTGAAGTCCGTGGACCTACAGCTGAACTACCTGCAGACATTTCGAGTCCTCGCTTTAGATTGGAGACACGGAAGCGTACAACCAAAATAACAGATGCGCAGCAACCGATTGCTATGACGTCTGAACATGGAACTAAACCTAAGACTGTGCTCGGAGCATTACAAGTGAACGATAATGGCTTCTACTTGGCGCAGTCTGCATTTCGTGGAACATTGGAAGACTACTATTATCTAAATACGTTTAGTGATTCGAAAGACATTTGTAATTTTCTTACCGATATCAGACAGAACATAATCAATCAGCTTACTGATGACGTAGCAACAAACGGACCTTTGAAGTATAACTTGTGGTTGGACTGTTTATATGGAAAGCCATATCCGCTCGATGACAAAGTGAAGAAGTGTGCATTCAAGACATCGGCTGCAGTAATTTACAATTCTGACGATGTGAAGCAAACTGTTAAACACGGTATCCAGAAACTCTGTCAAGAAGAGGAGGATTATGAAGGTAAAGGTTGTAGTTGGACTCTGTCTAGTATAAACCTATTGGAGCTAAGAATTAGACATTTCACGCCTATGCAGGGCTAAATATTTATAAGATTTCTGGCTTTCGCAAGTAAACATAGATTATGTAATAAATATTATGTTTGTGAAAGAACTTGAGGTGTTTTATTTTCGAACCTGTCATTTTTGATGTATTTTTAAATAAAATAATTTTTTGTATCAACCAGGGATAGAACTGAGTTTCGAATCAATCATTGCTTGATTGAGTGAATTTTTTGATGAATTTTGGAACTTTTCCCGAATTTCTAGCATTAAATTTACGGATTTTCAAGATGGCGGCCGTAACGCTAATGGCAACATTAATAGGATCCAATATGGTGGTAATAACGTAAAGTGTAATTATGACATCGTACTCAAACAAGATGGCGGGCATAAAGAATCTTGCAACATTTATATAATCCAATATGGTGACCATAATGATAAGTGCAACAGTAGTTTTTAAGTAATATTTTATTAAATTGTTATTGTTCAATTCTATTAATTAATTTTTTTCATGATTTTTAAAAATTTTCCTGTTTTTCTAACATACAAATTACGGATTTTCAAGATGGCGAACATGACATCATACTAGGTGACGATATATATACTTTGACATAAGTGGCGGGGGTCAATCTGCCAGCAGCCACTGTGAGGGAAGGATCAGTCGCCATTTGTTTTGCCCTCACTGGATTCGAACCGAGGACTCGGAGCTCTGTGCCGTAAATGTTTTTTTATTAAAATTTTATTAATAGAATTTTTATAAATTTTAAATTTATTTTCATTAAAATCTAATAGTAAACAAATATTTTCAAGATGGCGACCGTAATGGAAATTGTAACGGTGATGTCATAATCCAATATGGCGATCATGGTATCCATATTCCTAGAAATGGCTTATCGGAGGCAGTAGACATGGATGCTTAAGCCGTTTTTAAGATTTTGAGTTCTTTCTAAGGCCAAACGACTTTTGAGGTTTTTCGAAATCTTAATTTTTGAATTGTGTTATTGTTTGAGATTTTTGGCGGAATTTTTTTTCCATAAAAAATGGAAATTTTTGTGAATTTGAGGAATTTTGGGTAAATTTTGGCTAGTTTGAAGGTCTAAGGTCAAGGTCACCCCCTCTCCAAGATGGCCGCCGTGAAGTCACAAACCAAGATGGTGGTCGGCTCTCGTCTCCACGCGCCAGCGCTGGTTTCCTCACCGCCATTTACACACTACTTATAATAATGGTAAGAAATTAATTAGAGAAAGGGAGAGAGCTTCGCCAAACTCTACCCTAATAATTTCCGACATTTTATTTAAATAACATCCAATCCATAATTAATTATTACAACTAAGAAAATATAGTTTTATACTCATATTTCTATATAACCTGAACATTTCCACATCCAACACTTTCCAACTGATAAGAAGGTCTCCCCTGCATTTGTAACTCGAACGAACTTTACACTGTCAAATTTTAACTCTACCGACTCGCTATCAGGTCGGGCAGCATCCCGACCAGTGTACCTAACCATAATCTACCGACTCGTTGCCACAAGGGGCCTCCCAATGAGTGAGCCTAACTCAAATCTACCGACTTGTTACCACGGGGGGGGAGGCATAGCCTCCCCCCGAGTGAGCCCTAAAACATTACATCTCTACTCCCGAATTCATTTCCACTGAAGAGCATAGAGTCCCCCCGAAGTGATCCCTAAACATGACTACATACCAAACTTGTCTCCACTGAGGAGCAAAGAGTCCCCTCAGAGTTAGCCATGATCTCTTTTTAACTCCCACTTAAACCTCCATGCACCGCCTACCAGAACAATTCAGAATTTTTTAAACCAAATTTACAAACAACTAAACAGGACAGCTGCACAGGCTACCCCCTCCATCCAGATGTGCGGCCACACTGCGCGGCCTGCTGCGCAAGCACGCCCCAGTAACCGCGGCCAGAGACTGCTCAAAGTGTGCGGCAGAACAATCAAACTTCAAAAAAGAAATTGTTCATTCTGCATGCCAGCAGATCACTGCGCCAGCCCCATACCCCAATTACCCGGTCATGCCACCAGAGCAGCGAGTGAATAGAGTGGCCAGCCCAGAGTCCATCAGTAAATTCCTTAAATTTTATTTCTAAAACCTTGGAAAATTTCAACCCGCGACATGACCTTCCCCTCAAGGAGCTCGAGCCCTATCGAGCTACATCCATACTGAAATTTAAAGTTTTTCAACCAGAAAATAACCTTATTTTCTTCGTGTATCGAAAAATTCAATTTTATCTGTCTTAGTTACAAACAATCAAGCTTCTGCATAGAGTATTAAAAGCCTAAATTATTTATCCAAAAAAAATGTATTTCATAATTATGTACCTATTTTCTCTTATAGAAGAAAATACAAAAGGTGTTTTGTTTTTCTGGATCGTTCTGATATTAAACTCGATAAGGCTGGAGATCCCAACAAAAATAATTGTCAAGTTAGTAAGGCTCTCTTTATGTGTAAAATTAAAAGTTTGTTTCTCTGTATTTGTTGATGAATAATTCAATTCCATTATTATCATGGCTTCTACAAAAAAAATTATAAGGTGTTTTTCATTATCTTTTGAGTTGCAGTCTATCACAACAATTATTCCATGCTCTAAGTGCAATTTTCTTACTATTTTTAAATCAGTGTCTCAAAAATTTTTTAATCTTATCTCATGATGGTTGGTGCAACCCTTCGAAGTCAGTGTTGTCGAGAATAGCAGCATGTTGTCGAGAAGAGCAGCTCCCTGGGCTGACAATGAACGAACACTCGCCAAAACTGCAAACTGCAATGGCTACTGGACTGGCTTCCAGGGCGGCTCACATCTTCTCCAACACCATCTTCGGAAGTTGATTCGTCCCCATGACATCTGCTTACAATTCTGAAACATCATCAACTAGCATTACCAACAAGCATAGCAAACAAATATTCATATTCTTGTTTATTGAACTTTTCTTTTATTTCTTTAATTAATGAAAATTTATTTGACCCTAGGTTAGTTAACTTTACCAACACCTAAAATTACAGGGAAGATAAGGATGCATACACGCAAAAAAATTGTCAAGCTAATACTGGAAAACCGCAATAAAATCTCTTACCCTCAAAATATTCCAACTAAGGTAACAGCATTACTGGATAACATAGAAAAAACTTTAGGAAGAAAACTTGACCTCTGATGACTTTTCCTAGCACTGGAATCTTGAAAAATTCTCGGTACGCCATCAAAATGTTGTAACAAAGTAACTGGGTTGATGGTCACACTACACACGACCCGACCATAAACTCAACTACTTCTACTTGTCTTCCAGTGACAGCCACACTGCCCACCAACCAGTAGCGGCCGGTATTAAAGAGCACAAGTGCACGTGCACACCCAGTTTTCTACAGAACATTTATTTATTTTGTAGAGTTAAAAGTTCCTTTTTATCTACTTTTACCAGTGGCAGCTACCCGTGTAACACTCGTCGCTTTGTTTGCATCTGTCATGGACGTTTGTTTTTATTTTTTCGATTGCGGCGATACGGCAACGCTGTAGTGTTCACAATGTATCTATGCACGAAACGCGCTGCCTGCATGCCTGCCTCGGTCCTTTTGCGCATGCGCACGAAGGAATTACGTCACCTCCTACGGGACATTTAACACTGGACAAGTGCACGGCTCTGGTGTGCTCGTGATTGTCCTGGCGTTTCATTGATGTAGTTCCATATTTCAGCACGCACAGCAGCACTGATCAGAGAAGTAAGTCATAACTTATAAATCAGCCCGGTAGATGCCAGGATTGTCCACTCCAATACTATCACCCCTAACCAAACAAACTTTTCGTTTTCAGTTTTTTACGTCCAGTAGAAACAAATAGTTGCGTGTGGCTCAATGCGAGCGTAAATATCTTTAAATAATTAGTGTGACTGTGCGTTTGTAAAATATTTTTCTGTACCTTACGCAGTACAACATTTTTCTGAGGTACCTATGTTATAAAGTTTCCCTTTGTTGTAAGACTTTAACTGTGAAAATGTGACTGCGTTATTTAGCGCGTATAGCAAACATGTACAATTTTTTAAAATCGCCATAATGAATTCCGTACAAACAATTTTAGCGAACAGAAAACGTACTACAAGGAAAAGTTAACAATTAAAAATTTAGGAACACTATGTCAGAAGAAAGACTTACTGCTTTAGCAATGTTGTCAATAGAAAAAAGACTAATAAATAGCATGCATGATTTTAATCATAAAGTCATCAACAAGTTTGCTCAGCTGAAAACCAGAAGAATGGATTTTTTTACAAATAAATAATGGTGCAATACCTTTGTAGCATTAAAGTTTGTAAAATCATATTTTTTTAGCTTCACATTGCTTTCAGGCACAACACTTTGATAAGCTTAAGCCCAGCTACAAATTTGAAAAATCAAGAACTTCAAACATAATTTATTATTATTTATGTGAGGCTTGATCAGCGATCTACCATTTTGAATTACAATTTAAAATCTCTTAAAAAACAACTAGTCAGCTCAATAAGCTCCGTTGTGTTAATTCGGGCTACAATTACAGACATGAATTTGTGTAATAAACGAAATATATCTTTCACGACTCCAAGATAAGCAGTAACTGCTACGGTGCCGCACCAACACAGATAATCTGACACCAAAACAGGCTTCTAGTACGCAGTAAGGTAGGAGGTCTTTTTTTTTCTTTATGAGTGCATATGTGTTAGCATGTGTGTATGTATGAGTGTGTGAACACCCATAATTTAACATCACCGGCCGCTACTGCCACCAACATCATTCCATGGTGCTGGTCCAGCTAGCCTACAAGAGGAAACAATAAAGTAAATAGAAGCTCGGGGGAAAATAACACTCTCAAGCTTCTCGAACAGAACAAATTCAGATTCTGCTTCTTAGCTTCCGAAAACCTCAATGACAGTAATCTACCTCTTCTGAAGTGTTTGTCATCAGTACTTCTTGAAAACAATGCATCCAATAAGGTAACAAATTAATTGTGACAGACTATGTCCATCCTAGCACACTGCTGCTTATCAATACCAAGTTCAGTTCATAATAACTGAAATATGAATCTTCCAGTCTTCTCCCACTTCTTGCAAAGTAGTAGGTTTATTAGTAGCAGTAGGTAATGATAGAAAGGTTATGGGGGAAAGTGGTTCAACTCCCACTCCATCACAAGCCTGGGGCATACTTAACCAAGAAAATTTTATTAAATGTATTATCCCATTAAAATAAAATTCTTTAAAATATAAAATCATTCTTCAGAGATACAAAAGAAAATTTAAACACATAATTGAAATTTTAATTCAAGGCTTTCTCTCATACATATCATTTTAAGCATTTTTTTTTATCTTAGTTATTAAATTAACTGAGCAAACTAGTCTGTCTTGAAAAAACAATTAGTTTTCTAAACTAATATACTAATATACTAAAATAAAATGGGACAACAAAACCTACAGCTTATCTTCATTTCGTGCTATCCCAGATAAACATATGGATAAATAAAAAAAAAACTCAAACTGACTTGTCCCGGGCTTCTGAGAGGGGCACAGGGAGGAGCGGGAGCGGTCCCCGAGCAGGGGTCGCTGCCCAAGAGCAGGGAGTGGTAGGAGCGGTCCCCCAGAGAGGTCGCTGCCTACCAGAGGAGGAGGGAAGGAGGAGGAGCGGTCCTGCAGAGAGGTCGCTGCCTACCAGAGAAGGAAGGAAGGAGGAGGAGCGGTCCTGCAGAGAGGTCGCTGCCTACCAGAGGAAGGAAGGGGGAGGAGCGGTCCTCCAGAGAGGTCGCTGCCTAAAACAATACTGCTCAAGTATTCAGTCACTTTTATTGGCCCAGAAATACTGGGAAGAGCTTTCTGCCTGGCTTAGCTCAGCCAGGGTAAATATACAAAATATGTACATATTCAGTAGGGAGGGCACATCTGTACCCTTCCTGTGCATACATATTCGACTTACAAAACTCTTTACATTCACTTGTATCATTAACAGTTTCTTGTCACAACACCATATATTTACATATTTGCCCTGAGTTAGACGGGGCAGGTAGACAAAGTCACCTTACTTTACATTCCCCTTTGTCTGCCATCTAGGGGCGGGTGGCGAACTAAATGTCCTGCCCATAGAGTGTGTAGGAGGGGTGGCGCACTTGGGGCTTGTGCTATCATACCAGCCGAGGCCAAAATGGTGGACATGACAATTCGCCCCCCTCCCTCTGTGGCCTTGGCTGGGATCGTTGCACATGCCAGGAGTCAGCACGCTGGGCTTCAGTCCCAGGGCTGGCTCCTCTACACTGGCCACTACACTTCGCGGAGGTTAGTCGGTAGCGGGCTGGGCTGCCCAGCCGTTCCCATGGTCGTAGGGTCCTGGAGGTAGTTGTCCTGGTGGAGAGGGGCTAGTAGGTTCCTGGGGTTCGGGGTTTTGGGACAGATCTGTTTTCCGTCTCCATGGCTGCAGGTGAATCCTGTTCTGGGGAAACCATATTCCTCGGTCTGGAAAAGGCTCTTTCTTCCAGTGGCATCTTGCCTTTGAGAGGGTGCCGCTCAGCGGCTGTCTCCATGACTGCATGGTCGATTTCCCCTTTGGGGTTCCTCCTTTCTGGCACCACTGAAAACCACTGCCCGAGTTATTTTGGCTTAGCTTGGTTGTGGCAGAGCGAAGGGAAGGAATTTCTTGAGGTCTCTATGCCCCTTGCGTCAACACAACCATAGGTTGGTCTCTGTGTTGTTCAGTGCAGATTCCAGGATTAGGGTTAACACCACTTTGATTAGGGGCATTCAGGTCACCCATTCCTTTGGTGCCCCAGTCAAGAGTCCGGCGGGACGTTCGTCCAAAGTGTATAGTTTGATCTTCAAAGTCCAATATCGCCTGCTGCTGCGTGAGCCAATCTTGGCCCAGCACAAGTTCTTCTCGAAGGTCCTTTGCGACTAGACATGGGATCTCCATCTCCACATCGGCTATGCAGCATTGTACCACAGCATTGCCCAGTAAGGTCATGGTGGATCCCTGGGTGGCAAGCTGTGCCATTTGGGGTTGGGAATTAATAGGGGTCCCTATTATCTGCACAACACTCTCGCGCACATAATTAGTGGTGGCGTCTGAGTCGATAAGAGCCTGAATGGGCTGTGAGTCCAGTTGCACCTTGACTCTTGGCAGTTCTTGTTGTGGGTGGTGCTGTACGCACATAAGGCTCGGGGTCGGTCTACCTTCGAGCCGAGCTTGGGAGTTGAGGTCTTCTACCTTCGGTGTAGGGGTAGGGCTCGTTGGCACCACTCTTTCCCTCCAGGGGTCTACTGTGTTGAGGCTGTTCCTTTCAGACTGTTTGCAGCGGAGCACTGGGCAGTCTTGGTGAAAGTGTTGTTCAGGGCAGTGCCAACACTTCGGCAACCTTTTGTTGGGGGTAGCATATTCTTGTACCAGGGTTGGTGGTGAACAAGGTTTACTTGTTACAGTGCCCCTAGTTTCGAGACAGTCTCGGTGCACGGCAGTGGCTCGAACCATAAGTTCGGATAAATTCTCGGGAGGCGGATGCCGTAGAAATGGCCGTAGGTTGGGCCGCACCAGCTCCAACAAGGTAGGAAGAAATTCATTTGGGTCTCTCCCTGGGTGTAGCCTCTTATAAAGTTTCCTTTTCTGTAGTAAGAAACTTTCGACATCCTCTCCTTCCTTTTGTTTGGTACCATATAATTGGGCAGTAAGCTTTGCCAGTCTTGATTGGTTTCCAAAATGGTTCAGGAAGCCCCCTGTGAACTCTTCCCAGGTGTCATACAGCCCTTCATGGTTATTCCACCATCTAGAGGCTTCCCCAAGTAGTAATGGACCTATCTGGTCCACCCATTCGGTGGGGTGGATAGCATGTGCCCGTAGGGCTTGCTCCCATTGGTGGACAGATTGCACAGGGTCCTCATGATCCTGCCCTCTAAAGGGCCGAGGTACACTTGCAGATCCTGTACTTGAAGGTAACGTGGGATTCACTCTACACTGGGCGCAGGTAAACGACATCCCAGCAAGGTCCAGTGGTGTATCTTCCCAGCCTAGACAGGCGAGATGGTAGTCGCGATGGCAGGCCTGGCAGGTGACGATGACTAGGGCTGTCTTTGGGCAGTTCGGCGCGAAGCAGCGCCGGGGAGCTGGAACTGTTGGCTTCTTTTCTACCAGAAGTTGTCTGCAGGGCTGGCATATGTGGATATATGCCTGTTCACTGACTTGTTCCACGATACCAAGGCATTGTAGGTGAAACTGGGCATTGCAGCATACACAGGGAATGCTGGGTCCATCCGGTGCACTGCAGCGAGGTGCGGCACAGGCTCCAGAAGACATCCTTCAGTTGGGTTGGGCGCCACCAGGTGTTTTCTGCACTCCTGGAAGTGGATGTGGCTCCGGCTGTGCTGATAGCTCTCGTAGAGGCAGGGCGTGGTCCTCAGGTTATCCAAGCTGACTGGCCCCACGTTGGGCGCCAAATTGACTTGTCCCGGGCTTCTGAGAGGGGCACAGGGAGGAGCGGGAGCGGTCCCCGAGCAGGGGTCGCTGCCCAAGAGCAGGGAGTGGTAGGAGCGGTCCCCCAGAGAGGTCGCTGCCTACCAGAGGAGGAGGGAAGGAGGAGGAGCGGTCCTGCAGAGAGGTCGCTGCCTACCAGAGAAGGAAGGAAGGAGGAGGAGCGGTCCTGCAGAGAGGTCGCTGCCTACCAGAGGAAGGAAGGGGGAGGAGCGGTCCTCCAGAGAGGTCGCTGCCTAAAACAATACTGCTCAAGTATTCAGTCACTTTTATTGGCCCAGAAATACTGGGAAGAGCTTTCTGCCTGGCTTAGCTCAGCCAGGGTAAATATACAAAATATGTACATATTCAGTAGGGAGGGCACATCTGTACCCTTCCTGTGCATACATATTCGACTTACAAAACTCTTTACATTCACTTGTATCATTAACAGTTTCTTTTCACAACACCATATATTTACATATTTGCCCTGAGTTAGACGGGGCAGGTAGACAAAGTCACCTTACTTTACATTCCCCTTTGTCTGCCATCTAGGGGCGGGTGGCGAACTAAATGTCCTGCCCATAGAGTGTGTAGGAGGGGTGGCGCACTTGGGGCTTGTGCTATCATACCAGCCGAGGCCAAAATGGTGGACATGACAAAACATTATCATAAGAAAGTATCGTCATCCCACAAACCAAATTGCCAGTTCTTACAAAGACTGAGCCAAACACGATGTAGCACTGTCAGTATCACTATTTTCATCACTGTTGTCCATTACAGTGTTACTTGTTGATGAAAGGAATTGGTCATCGTCACTGTCGTCATGTAAATTTATTAAGAACTGGTCCATTGCCATGTCTATGATGCAGTCCCTCTTCCAGTATTCGTCTTCCAATTTTTGAACATGATTGCAGTAGCCTACCCAGTCATCCTTTGTTACAGAGTTAACAGCATCCAGTGTGTGCATCTGAAGTGCTTGCGCAGAGAATTCTCCCATGGTATTACATTCCTGAATGCACCATTTTATCTTTGCCCACGCTAATTCAAAAGCATTGAACTCACACATGTATGGTGGGAGTCGAATGACATGATGTCCTGCATTTTTTAAAAGTTGATTAACCCGAAATATTTTCTCCTTTGGTTTGTGTTTTTCTACTAGTTCCATCAACATACATTTCAGCATTTTTTCATCACACTCTACACTTCTGCGTTTTAGCCATGTAATCATTTCGTTTTTTGTACTGTATTTCGAAGGAGGCTTATCCTCTTGTTTGGAGTGATATGGCGCATTGTCCGTTACTACAGCAGAAGATGGCGGCAAGTTTGGTAGAACACGTTCGGACAGCCATTTTTCAAAATTAGCAGCATTCATTTCCCCGTTATAGTCTCCGACTGTCGTACCTGACTTGTACATCAATAATCCCCCTGGGAGAAATCCACATTTTGAACCAATATGAACCAATATTAGCCTCTTGGTTGCATTTCCTTTAGTTACTCCCGTTACGTCATTTTTGCGTTGCCAACATTTCTGTAATGTGAGATTAGTATCCACCCACGACTCATCAAGGTAAAACACTTCCTTACCTTCAGACCTACAATGTCTAATTTGAGTGAGGTACTTGGAGCGCCACATCACTATGTCAGCTCGTTCGATTAACAAACGCAGTCTGTCTTCACACCGTTTCCAGACGAAGCCCATACTTCGCAATAATCTCTTGAGCGACGAAGGGCTCCACTGCCAACCTATCTTTTCCTTTAATACGGGAATCAATTTGCATACTATGGGGACAACTTTTTTAACCGCATAGAATTCCTGGATTGTGTCTCTTATGACACATTTAACGAAGCTGTCGATCTCAATCTTGCGTTTTTTTTTTGTGTCCTGCACATAAATATATTATGCTGTAGCAATCTTAATAATAATAAAAACATATGCACGTCTGTTATATTTTGTAAAACTAACATAACCAATGATAAATACTGTCATGTCCACCATTTTGGCCTCGGCTGGTATGATAGCACAAGCCCCAAGTGCGCCACCCCTCCTACACACTCTATGGGCAGGACATTTAGTTCGCCACCCGCCCCTAGATGGCAGACAAAGGGGAATGTAAAGTAAGGTGACTTTGTCTACCTGCCCCGTCTAACTCAGGGCAAATATGTAAATATATGGTGTTGTGACAAGAAACTGTTAATGATACAAGTGAATGTAAAGAGTTTTGTAAGTCGAATATGTATGCACAGGAAGGGTACAGATGTGCTCTCCCTACTGAATATGTACATATTTTGTATATTTACCCTGGCTGAGCTAAGCCAGGCAGAAAGCTCTTCCCAGTATTTCTGGGCCAATAAAAGTGACTGAATACTTGAGCAGTATTGTTTTAGGCAGCGACCTCTCTGGAGGACCGCTCCTCCCCCTTCCTTCCTCTGGTAGGCAGCGACCTCTCTGCAGGACCGCTCCTCCTCCTTCCTTCCTTCTCTGGTAGGCAGCGACCTCTCTGCAGGACCGCTCCTCCTCCTTCCCTCCTCCTCTGGTAGGCAGCGACCTCTCTGGGGGACCGCTCCTACCACTCCCTGCTCTTGGGCAGCGACCCCTGCTCGGGGACCGCTCCCGCTCCTCCCTGTGCCCCTCTCAGAAGCCCGGGACAAGTCAATTTGGCGCCCAACGTGGGGCCAGTCAGCTTGGATAACCTGAGGACCACGCCCTGCCTCTACGAGAGCTATCAGCACAGCCGGAGCCACATCCACTTCCAGGAGTGCAGAAAACACCTGGTGGCGCCCAACCCAACTGAAGGATGTCTTCTGGAGCCTGTGCCGCACCTCGCTGCAGTGCACCGGATGGACCCAGCATTCCCTGTGTATGCTGCAATGCCCAGTTTCACCTACAATGCCTTGGTATCGTGGAACAAGTCAGTGAACAGGCATATATCCACATATGCCAGCCCTGCAGACAACTTCTGGTAGAGAAGAAGCCAACAGTTCCAGCTCCCCGGCGCTGCTTCGCGCCAAACTGCCCGGAGACAGCCCTAGTCCTCGTCACCTGCCAGGCCTGCCATCGCGACTACCATCTCGCCTGTCTAGGCTGGGAAGATACACCACTGGACCTTGCTGGGATGTCGTTTACCTGCGCCCAGTGTAGAGTGAATCCCACTTTACCTTCAAGTACAGGATCTGCAAGTGTACCTCGGCCCTTTAGAGGGCAGGATCATGAGGACCCTGTGCAATCTGTCCTCCAATGGGAGCAAGCCCTACGGGCACATGCAATCCACCCCACCGAATGGGTGGACCAGATAGGTCCATTACTACTTGGGGAAGCCTCTAGATGGTGGAATAACCATGAAGGGCTGTATGACACCTGGGAAGAGTTCACAGGGGGCTTCCTGAACCATTTTGGAAACCAATCAAGACTGGCAAAGCTTACTGCCCAATTATATGGTACCAAACAAAAGGAAGGAGAGGATGTCGAAAGTTTCTTACTACAGAAAAGGAAACTTTATAAGAGGCTACACCCAGGGAGAGACCCAAATGAATTTCTTCCTACCTTGTTGGAGCTGGTGCGGCCCAACCTACGGCCATTTCTACGGCATCCGCCTCCCGAGAATTTATCCGAACTTATGGTTCGAGCCACTGCCGTGCACCAAGACTGTCTCGAAACTAGGGGCACTGTAACAAGTAAACCTTGTTCACCACCAACCCTGGTACAAGAATATGCTACCCCCAACAAAAGGTTGCCGAAGTGTTGGCACTGCCCTGAACAACACTTTCACCAAGACTGCCCAGTGCTCCGCTGCAAACAGTCTGAAAGGAACAGCCTCAACACAGTAGACCCCTGGAGGGAAAGAGTGGTGCCAACGAGCCCTACCCCTACACCGAAGGTAGAAGACCTCAACTCCCAAGCTCGGCTCGAAGGTAGACCGACCCCGAGCCTTTTGTGCGTACAGCACCACCCACAACAAGAACTGCCAAGAGTCAAGGTGCAACTGGACTCACAGCCCATTCAGGCTCTTATCGACTCAGACGCCACCACTAATTATGTGCGCGAGAGTGTTGTGCAGATAATAGGGACCCCTATTAATTCCCAACCCCAAATGGCACAGCTTGCCACCCAGGGATCCACCATGACCTTACTGGGCAATGCTGTGGTACAATGCTGCATAGCCGATGTGGAGATGGAGATCCCATGTCTAGTCGCAAAGGACCTTCGAGAAGAACTTGTGCTGGGCCAAGATTGGCTCACGCAGCAGCAGGCGATATTGGACTTTGAAGATCAAACTATACACTTTGGACGAACGTCCCGCCGGACTCTTGACTGGGGCACCAAAGGAATGGGTGACCTGAATGCCCCTAATCAAAGTGGTGTTAACCCTAATCCTGGAATCTGCACTGAACAACACAGAGACCAACCTATGGTTGTGTTGACGCAAGGGGACCAGAAACCTCAAGAAATTCCTTCCCTTCGCTCTGCCACAACCAAGCTAAGCCAAAATAACTCGGGCAGTGGTTTTCAGTGGTGCCAGAAAGGAGGAACCCCAAAGGGGAAATCGACCATGCAGTCATGGAGACAGCCGCTGAGCGGCACCCTCTCAAAGGCAAGATGCCACTGGAAGAAAGAGCCTTTTCCAGACCGAGGAATATGGTTTCCCCAGAACAGGATTCACCTGCAGCCATGGAGACGGAAAACAGATCTGTCCCAAAACCCCGAACCCCAGGAACCTACTAGCCCCTCTCCACCAGGACAACTACCTCCAGGACCCTACGACCATGGGAACGGCTGGGCAGCCCAGCCCGCTACCGACTAACCTCCGCGAAGTGTAGTGGCCAGTGTAGAGGAGCCAGCCCTGGGACTGAAGCCCAGCGTGCTGACTCCTGGCATGTGCAACGATCCCAGCCAAGGCCACAGAGGGAGGGGGGCGAATTGTCATGTCCACCATTTTGGCCTCGGCTGGTATGATAGCACAAGCCCCAAGTGCGCCACCCCTCCTACACACTCTATGGGCAGGACATTTAGTTCGCCACCCGCCCCTAGATGGCAGACAAAGGGGAATGTAAAGTAAGGTGACTTTGTCTACCTGCCCCGTCTAACTCAGGGCAAATATGTAAATATATGGTGTTGTGACAAGAAACTGTTAATGATACAAGTGAATGTAAAGAGTTTTGTAAGTCGAATATGTATGCACAGGAAGGGTACAGATGTGCCCTCCCTACTGAATATGTACATATTTTGTATATTTACCCTGGCTGAGCTAAGCCAGGCAGAAAGCTCTTCCCAGTATTTCTGGGCCAATAAAAGTGACTGAATACTTGAGCAGTATTGTTTTAGGCAGCGACCTCTCTGGAGGACCGCTCCTCCCCCTTCCTTCCTCTGGTAGGCAGCGACCTCTCTGCAGGACCGCTCCTCCTCCTTCCATCCTTCTCTGGTAGGCAGCGACCTCTCTGCAGGACCGCTCCTCCTCCTTCCCTCCTCCTCTGGTAGGCAGCGACCTCTCTGGGGGACCGCTCCTACCACTCCCTGCTCTTGGGCAGCGACCCCTGCTCGGGGACCGCTCCCGCTCCTCCCTGTGCCCCTCTCAGAAGCCCGGGACAAGTCAATTCCCTTTGTTTAATATCACTAATGCACATTACACATGTTTAAAATTCATGGCTTACTTCTTTTTCCCTGGTGTTGTATGCGGTTCTTTTGGCATTGCAATTTGTTTCTTTCGAATACGCATCCCTGTTGCTTTCCTTACATCTGTATAATTTGCAGCACGTTCCGTTGCTTTGTGAATAGGAATCGAAAGGCATTTTTCACGAGCTTCTTGATCACAAATTGTATTACTTTACTAATGATTTCTCTCTCTTTGCTGTGAATCACTTTATTACTTTTCCTACGCTTTGCATTCGCCTCCATTACTCATCGCACACTACCTGCCAATATACTTCACATGGTTAGTAACGCAGGAAGGAGACGGAATTTCCTATCGCATGACACTCCCTTCCCCTTCACCCCTAATTCCCCTGCCGGCCTTGAACCACTCTTTCCCCTTCACCCCCGTGCAGACAGCTCGCAAGATTCCTGGCACACACAGTAGTTAGTTCCTACTGACAACAGTCGTTAGTGATCCCTCTGTTCACACATGCCATTAAGGCTAGTTGTCGCCTCGCAGGGGCATGTGTGCAGTTATGTGTGTGTGGTGAATATGCTCAGTGCCGGATAAACACAATATTGTGCTGCACTCCGAATGAACACAGCAGTTTATATATCGATTGCCGCCTATGCGACAATAGGTTGGGTTGTTTTTATGTCTACAGATATTTTTCATTAAGTATGCACGAAATTAACAGTCAATGTTTTAATTGACACTTAAGACATAATCTTTAAGAAATTCTGACCTGAAGTGAATCCACTCAAATGTCCTGGCCATTTATACTCCAGGTTGCATGGGTCTTTTTCACAGGAAGGGATCCCTAGTGGCCTTGGCCATTCGGGGTTAGCAGGCAGTTCGTCACCAGATGCAGCGGGAGATAAGTAAGACATTCCACTGTCCCATAGTCGCCCAGGACATCCGTGACTATATGAGTGCTACAAAGTCTGCCAACAGCAGAATCCACTTAAGTCTGACAGGGTATAACAACAGAGGCCAAGGCACCTGTGCTAAACTTTCCATAAAGTTTCGCTCGACATTAGGGGCCTGTACCCGTGGACCATGCAGAGAAAGTACTTCCTGATTTTGGTGACTGACCTGTTCATCTGCAGGATCAAGGCGTTCGCGGTATCGAAAGTGAGGGCTGGCACCATTGCAGCCTGGCTCGACTCCGAGGTATTCCCCTGCTACGGCTTTCTTGGGTCCTACTTATAGACAGTGGAACCCAGTTTTATTTGTTGGCCGGCACTGGTAGGATGACTGTCACATGTGGGGGGTCCCCCACCATACCATCCCCATGTATCAACCCCAAGCCAATCCAACAGAGTTGTGGAATCAAGAGTTGAAGTTACAACTGAGACTCTGCCTGTGGGAGCATCAATCTAAGTAGAGCACACACCTACACAAACTGCTGTACTACCTCCGCTGGTGGACGAACATGGTAATGAGTCACACCCCTGCAGAACTCTTCATGGAAGAGAACCTTTCCCTAACTGGCGAGCTCAGAGTAGCCATACAGTGGCTGAGAGACATAGAGGGAGATGAGCCCCACCTCTCGATAGAGACACATCGGGAACATGCGAGAGCAGCAGGCTCACTTCCACGAAACCTGGACTCACTATCCAGCTGACCACCCCTTCCCCTGGAACCTGGTTAGTTAGTGTATGTGCGACAGCACCCACTGTCCACGAGTGGTCGCAAGTTCTATGTTAGCCTCACTCCCAAATAGACAGAACTCCACTAGATATTACACCGGCTAGGCTCCATGTCCTATGCCGAGCGAATGCCTAGTGGACGAGTGGCGAAGGTGCACTGGATGACATCTCTCTAGTCCCCATCAATGAGGTAACTCTGACCCAAGGGGACTTAGAACAAACTCCGCCTCTCCAGTGAGATAACACAACCACCATCAGCAACATGCCACCCATCAAACCAGAGGGCCCACAGAGACCTCAGTGCCCAGAAACTGACATCACTAGCTTGTGGGCGACACCTCAACATGCTGCCACCATGCTAACAACCCCTTGGTACCGGTTGCGAAGAGCATCCACATGGGAGCTGCAACAATGAATGGATACCATGCAGCAATGTATCCCTGATGAGGCTAACTCATCAGATGACCCCATCATTCATTACTCAGATTATGACTTATGGCCAGGCTCACCCAAGCACGGAGCCCCAGTGTGTTAATTGGATACCAGCCTCACTAACTTCACATTCACATTGAGTGTTAAAGAGCCCAAGGATCTGGATGCAGCAGCAGCCCTGCACTCCCGACCCCACCAAACACAGCAACCCCGTACAAGATGGTTTGCCCCAAGAGTAATCCTATTGTGACAATAATGCCCATGGATGCAGAAGAGGACCCCAACCAAGGGGGCAGAAGAAAGTCCACATCATCAGTGTGCGACACCATAGTGGTCATCCAAATAGAAGACGAATATTTCGTTGTACCAAACTCCCTACCCAGTGGTGCACAGGTCAGAGTGAACACACACCTTTCCAAGCTGGCTCTGCGATTGCGAGTGGTGCAGTCCTCTCCCCACTGCCAATATTCCTGGCAATCACCATATCAGTGTCGGGACAACGCGCCACAGGCCTGAGCCACCAGCCCCTCGAAACAGTGTACACCAACTCCCCCACTATGCTGGAGGCCCAAAACAATCGTCCCCACTATGCTGGAGGCTCGCAACAATCGTTCCCACTATGCTGGAGGCCCAAAACAATCGAAACCCCACACAAACTACCATAAAGGTGCATGCCCAGTGCAATGAAGGGGCAGGGGACTTCAGTCTTTGTGTATAAAGCAAAATCTTAAAATCCATAGTGGCTTTGGAGAGATGGGGAATTTGACGACACTAGTTAGTGTTCTCTCGGCTCACACAATTGGTTATGGCTGGTTGTCGCCTCACAGGGGCATTTGTGCATTTATGCGCATGTGGTTAACATGCTCAGTGCCAGGAGAGCACAACATGGTGCTGTGTACCGAATGAATGCAGCCATCGATATAACCATTGTCACCCATGCGACAAACGATTGGGGATTTTTATGTTCACTGATATGTCTCATTAAGTATGCACCAATTTAAGAGGGAATGTTTTATTGACTTTTAAGGCATCATATTTAATCATTTCTGACATGATATGAATCCGCTCAAAAGTCCTGGCCTCATCCACTCCGGAATTCCGTGGGTCTTTTTCGCAGGAAGGGACCCTTAGTGGCTGTGGCCATTCGGGGTAAGCAGGCAGTTCATCATCCCTTGTCGGTGGGACTATATGCCTGTCGCACCGTGTAGCCCGTCGTCCTTTTTGATCATCTTCCTACTCTGTAATAGTAAGTTTTTGAACTTTTTCTCTCTTTCAGAATTCGCGGTTAGTTCATCGGCTGGCACAAATTCACCAGCCGCTTAATTTAATATATTCGTTCACCGTATTGCAGTTTTCTCTGTATTCTTAATTTGCCTACCCAATCGCATGTTGTCACGTTCTGCAACGGGCCGCAATGCATATATTTTGTGCTAGGGAAGTGTTTCATGTCAATATTTAACTCCATATTACATCAACCCCACGACTTCGAGCAAATTCTATACGAGCGTGCTGTACAATAAATGTACATTTCACCCGGACTTCTCTGTAATTGTGTCTTCAGTACCATAGCATCCTAAGGGGCTTACACCCTGGGGTATTTTTGTCTGCGCCATTGCTGCCCCCTTGCAGCCACATGGTGAAGTCAGCCCTGTGGGCATAGAGTCTCCATGCGACTTGCTAACCAGTGCCAAACTTACCATGTCACCACCTCGGCAAAGCGATTACGATTCACAACAAATAAAAATAATCACAAAAAAAATTAAAACAAAAAACTTTTTCTTGCTAAATTAAGACTTATGTTCCTATGAAGTGTTTATTTATTCATCAATAATAGGTATGGCATTTTTATTTCCTAACATCATATAGGTTCCTTTTTCTTTTTCAGAATACTTGCGATTATATAATTTATTTTTAATATAAGTTCAAGATAAATAATACATTATGTCATTAAACCTGCTTAGTATGAAATAGCGAAATTAATGGACTGAACTATTTATCTACTTAAAGATATTATAGCAATTAGATAAATAAAATAATTTATTAATACATTTTGTTTCTTTAAGTAATAATTGTATTATTAAATAATCTTTTATTTTAAAAAAATTAGTTTTAAAGGTAAAGAGATTTGAATCACATCAAAATCATTACTTCTGTGTCCGAAATCGCACACTTCAACCATTACACTACAGAGGCTCTGAGGAAGTCATGGAGGTGATTTCATATCATCCCAAGTGTAAGGCCATAGGTTTTTTCTTATTAATTTTCAATGGGTGTAACAAATATATATTTAATTCTTTTGATAGTAATATAAACATGATCTACCATCATTGAATGTACTGTCTTCTACATTCATTGTACTCGTTCTGCAATCGATATTTAAATTAAAGTGTCTGTTTGGCACCTGAAAATGTAACCACTGGTCACAAACAAACACTAAATTCATTTGAAACACATTGACGTCGTCCCAAGTGCTCCTCCGGCTCGCTGAGGCCATTATTGCCCGTTGCTGCTTCAGGCTTGCGTGTGCGCCGGCGCGGCGCTCGTACGCGAAAGTGTAACAAACGACCTTGGTCGAGAGGGGAACACCCTGCAGAGGCGCCACCATAACAGTGATGTGTCTTTTCATAAGTGTTTTGTTTATGTAATTATGTGAGTGTGTAAATATCTATTTGTGTTGTTGTGTACCTGTAGATGTGTTTCCCGGGCGATTGAGTCGCGTCTCCCCACCTTTGACCATGTGGGGTCCACGCACTCGCACACGAAGGGAAGGGGGGATTCATGTGTGCACGGCAAGGGAAGAGGCCGCGGAGCGTGGGTATAGATAGTCGCCTGAGTGGGATGAGAGTGCGGTCACGAAGTTGTGAGTGAGAGCAGAACGGACACTGTCAGTCGCGTCACCGTTGTCACCTCCCCGTCATTCGCGTCTTCGTCGGTCACATCACTGTCATTCACATTGTCAGTCACGTCACCGTTAGTCACGTCACCATCGTTCGCGTCGGCAGTTATGTCAGTCTTTTGTGTCATCGTCATTCACGTCACTGCCAGTCACGTCACCGTCATTCACACCACTGTCAGTCGCGTCAATGTCGTGTATCCGCCAGTCAGGTCACTACTAGTGTCGTGTCGCGCTCAAAGTGCGTGAAGCCGGTCCTCGCCCTGATGGACTGTCACAGGTGGGGGCCGTGACAGCCCATGTACAGTGTGTGACGTTTGCAGTAAACACAACTTAACGTCATAAACTCTTTTATTTCACCCAAATTAGGCTAGTTACCTTGCCACGTGGCATGAACCTTCTCTGCCAGTGCAGCTGGGCAGCGACTCCGAAACACGGGAATGGCCCAAACATCGACAACATATTAAATTGCTTCAACACTTCATACAGTATTTATATAAGTTTAAAAATACGAGGTTCATAATCTGCGCTCTGAACAAGTAATTTCTTAAGACATGTCTGCAGCGGTCTTGGCAAATACGATATTTTCGTGTTCTTAAGCATGATCTCAGTGACTATGAAACATGTTTCTGCGACGGTGTTCTCAAGCAAAGACTATGAGACAGAATGTCTTCTCAGAAATAAGAAATATGGGACAATCTTATGATGGTATTCATAAGACCATCTTGTTTGCGATCACTTGAGAACATCTCAAGCAATGTTTATGCCACACATACATTTAAATAAGATTGGATATAAGATTTTCTTGTCGAAGGAATTACTCAAAGCATACATATTAATAGCACCCTTAATGATTTTTTGTAATAAAAACTGTTAAATCAAATGAGAAGGATTGGATGTACTTATTTCTGATATGCCACACCACAAAATATGTGGCTACCAAAATTAAATGAATTAATTTCCACTGCTTTTGACGTGACAACGTCTAATAAATCGATGAACCCCGGCTGCACGCATGAAAAAGTGTCCCGTAACGCACATTGTCCCACTACGGATGTGTCCCATTACGCTAATTGTACGCATGCGCTGTATCTCTCTTCCACTCGATTAGAACAACAATCGATTTGACTTTTCAATCATGTTTTCGTCATTTGAATTATTAATATTATATAATTTAACGATCGTCCACCGATTTTCAGCACAATCGGTACGGTTATTTAAAAGTAATGTTGAATTTTCAAATACGTTATTAACGAACAATGGTGTTTTACAATTACTCATAATAATTCAAATTACACCCAGGATCTTTTGCACAATGTTTTAAAAAATATTGTAACACATTATAATTAAGTGTTGTGTATTTGGGATGTGTATTTGTTATAAAATCGTATTATAAAAACTGTGCCGGAAATTAGGTATTTCGGCACATTTTTTAAATTGTTATTATAATTTTTAATTATTTCTGGAAATTTTATTTTCTATATAATTTGGTTACAAAAGGGTGATTTACACTTTGTTAGGCTGGTGTACTCTATGTAGTTAAACAATTTGCCGGTAGCCTGAGTCACCTTTTCTCAGGGACCAATCTGATCTTATGCAAGTCTAAGACGTCGTTGGCAGCCCGTTTGACATTTCTCCCGCTTGCAGTCATGTTCTCGACCTGTAACATTATTTCCTTGCATGACCAAAACTGCATACAGCAGCTCTGGACGAGTTGTTGCCTTTTCTCAGAGACAAGCTTACCATAGCCTTTCCCGTCACACATACGTCTTAGGTTCTCTCCTAGAAAGTCATGGCTAGGACGCTCGTTCCCAGCGTCGTTGCGTTTTTTGTCCCCCCTTCCCCTTCCCAGCTCCCTCTCGATTCTCAGAATTTAGCCCAGGATCATTGCCCTGACGTGAACCCAGCATGCAGCGACCAACTTCAAGGACGATTTGCCATAGAAAAAAAATTTGCAAGTATGGACCACACACAACATCTAGCGGCAGAAACAGTAACTTATTCTCTTGTCGCCAGCGCATGGAGCTGACGCCCGCGACATCTGGTGGCAACTTTGCTAACCTCCCAGCTACCTTCCCCTGTAGGCCGCCAGAGTGCAGCACCAGACGGCGCCATTAGCCCCAGGCTATAGCAGACGTCTTGGGCAAGTCGATTCTTTTTTTTTTCAGATACCTCTCAACAGGTAACGCTAAAATCGGTCAGTGCTACCAACTTCGAGATATCAAAGTCAGAGTTTTTTGTGATTCCCACTCGGGGAACTTCGGAACCTTTCGGTCCGGACGCCCTAGTCTCTACCCTCCCCCCCCCCCCCTCCAAAATTTGGCTTGAGCATTACATTTTAATTACGAGACGCGGCTCCTCCGCGGACACTTCGCGTCGCGATTCCAGATGGACTGTTTGTGATTACCAGCGGATCGACGAGACGCACTACAAGACTTCCATCCGGCCGCAACCGATGATGTAGTCGATTAGACAAGGGATGCTATCCCTGTAAATTTCTTTAAGTTGTTTAGTCCATCTGTTCAGTACAAATAATCATAGTTATTTCTTTTATATAATTTCTTTTTAAATAATGGAAACGTTAGCGCCTGCCGCATATTCGCGAGCTCCAGATCCGGACTGGCGGCGCATCAGAAACTAGAAGCCAATTCCCTGTCTGGTGAGTTACTATCTGCGACATTCCCCAACTCCCCTTACCTTTTGCGGGCATTTTCTGCCCAGTTTGCTAACTGCCTGTGTACTAGTTCTGATCATGTTTGATTCGGAATGTTCATAGACAGGGTCCAAGAGCTGGACGCCGAATTGGTATTTTCACTCTCTTCCTCTTCAACAAACAGGCGCATTTGCACCATGTTGACTACTAGTCTCCGGGAAGCGAAGCACCGACTTCCGGTGCTACAGTATTTATAAACCATTTTTTTTTAACATTCTTTAAATTACGACTTTCGAAGAAGTGAATCATATAAAAATCATTTCTGGACTTTAAGAATATATACTGGGATAGTGTGACAACTGGTTGTTTATTATAATTATTATTTTATTTGATTTTGATTGGACTTGTTACTGCTACCAAATTATAATGAAATAAATATTGATATTATAAAATTATTTGTTTATGTAAGTAAAATGCTTGACTGGAAACGTGTCAGGGTAAACCAGCTTCACAACAGAATACACCTCATCAATTATAATTACGTAAGTCCAGAGGAACTTAGTTTAGTAAATGACAACAACATACGTATATTCATCTATTAGTGGTGATATATTTAGTTAGAAAATACATTTAAACTAAACAAAAAAACAATGACTCATCTAAAGAGGTAAACAAAATCATAAAATTATCATTAAAATGGAATATTTGTTATCAATAGTAAACCTAGGGTGCACCCAAATTACAGGCTAATAATGTTAAAAATTACTTTATATTAGTTATTTAGATTTTATAATAAATTTAAATATCATGTTATATCCATAATTAGGATTTTACTAGTTGAGTCTATAACTTTACATGTAGATTAAAACCTTCTTCAGGAACAAAACAAAACATATTACAAAAATACTTCATTTAAGTAATTAAAGTCCTTTTTTGGAAACATTAGGTAATTAAAATCTTTTGCCCAACATTAGGCGACGAAAGTCTTTTTCTTTTGTAAGCGTTAGGTGACGAAACGTTTAGACGACAAACAATAATACTAATTCATTAAAAAAAGAACGGACTTAGCTGAAGATGATAAATATCCGTGGCATGTTCAAGAAGAGAACATGTACAGCAGCCGGCGCAGAACCATGCTTCCCGGGCCGACAGGACGTAGATTCAATACAAAATGTTTGAAGGTAGGTTAAAGAATAACCCAAACGTAAAGAACTTGAAGAGGATCCAAAACGTTAACCTCCTGCAACATAAGGTTGCAGAGAAACAAAAATTAAATAAAAAAAAGGCAACAACAAAAAATACTCTCACTCTCTCTCATGCTTTCTCGTGACTTACCGAAATCGGAGGCTGAAGAAATTTACACTGACTTTACGTCATCTTTTAAAACCAAATAAAAACACCACTTCTACGTGAGATGTCTACCAAAAAAAACTATGGTGCGAAAAGGTACATTAATCAACCACCATCACTGACCGGAGCCATCTTGACGAATGCCGAGAACAACGGACGAAACGGGTAAGTAATTCTAAAACAATGGAGCATCGGAAGCTTACCGAACTGCCACCAGGTTGCGTGGACGGTACTAAAAAAAATGCTCTAGGAAAAAAAATGGTCTAGAGTACAGATTTTTTATATGAAATCACGTGAAGAAGCGAGGAGAAACTGCAAGCAACTGCTGACAATCACGTGGACAGCACGCCGGGACACGGCGGACAGGCGGGCGTTACTAAAAACTCTTAGGCTAGCACAGAACATCCGGCGAACAAATGGAAGGTTTTGACTGAAGCCAAACGAAAAATAGAATTGTGTGCTTAATGGAATATAATAAAAAAAATTTAAAGTAAATATCATTAATAAAATTAAATTTAAAAAAAAACTAAATTAGGTTTAAAATGTAATTAAACACAAGTAAACATTATAAGACTCAATATAAAATAATTATTAGGTACAGAAAACAAAAATATTTTTACTATTTTACGAGTGCCGAAACATGAAACGGCACAGACTCCTTTCCTCAAAACAGACGCTACCGTCTTAAAAAAAAATTTTAAGTTTTAAAAGTTGCCATCAAAAACAATTCAATTTACCCAAAAGAAAAGAGACATAAGCATTAATAATGTCAAAAATAAAAGTCTATACTAAACATAGAAATCAAAAATAAATCATAATACTGCTAAAAAACAAACAGCACAGACACGAGCATAAAACCCAGTTAATTACTGAGAAACAATAGAATATTATCCTTAGAAACTCAATACTCAATGAGGAATATACACCTCTACATCAAAATGGGGACTACTCACCCCTGCATCATAAAAAAAAATACTTAAATGCTCGCTCAAGAAAATTATAGAAAACTTGGTCTCGACATCAACATCAATTAGCTGAACGTAGGATGCTCACATACCTGCGAGAGAAAAATCTCAAAGCTAAAGTGTAAATTAATCGAAGATCAGACTACCAAAATACCGAAACTTTTTTATGTGTGATTGTAGAACAAACAGGACAGAATGGTGGTACAAGTACCCAGGACATCCAGTTACATACTATATATTTAAAAGAGGACCATACCTCATATAAAAAAATGCCCGTCGGCTTATTCAGAATAGTGGGGACTCTTTACCTCCTACTTATTCAGCTTAATTGGGGGTTCTCCTACCTCCTCCATATTAACATAATTGGGGATTCACTACCCCTTCTTATTATAAAAAAAAACTTGGGGATTCTTTACCCCTACTTAAATCCTGGTCACTAAAATCCTGATCTTATGATACCGCTCTGAAGACTGCAGCTCAAACAACACATGAAGATAAACATGAGCCCAAACAAAAGGAAAACAAAAATCTTCAAAATGCTTATTCAGCGACAACACAAAATTGAAAATAAAAACAAAGAAAACGGTCGTCCAAAGGTGAATGACTAAGTCCCATACCTTAGACACTCAAGAAATAATTTAGTACCTGCAAAAGCAAGCTTGACCACTAACACAAAATATAACCTGAACAAATTTAAGATTCAGCAAAAGGGAAGTGAACAAAACTAACTGCCTGTAGTTAATCGAACAAAATGTTATGAGAAGAAATCAAAGTAAAAACCATACCTTACAATGAAGAATGTGTCACTATAAGACAATCCCACCAAACAGAACTCCACTACACGAAATTCACCAGAGATGGCTGAAACGGTGAGTCGCAGCAACACCGAGCCGAAGCCGCAACCACCCTAGCAAACTCCATGCAGCAGACACCCCACCGGAGAGATGTCATACAGCAACAACCCTAGTACACAAATCAAAAACAAGAACATTATCTAAGTTCAAAACAAAACAAACCTGCAAGAAATTGAAGACTGATTAGGTTGATGAAACTACACTGTGTAATGTGTGGAAAACATGTGCAATAGCTGTGTCGTGTGGAGAGATGTACAAGACACACAACACCAACACAACACACCACATCCCCACATGAACTCACCACATAACCTACAAAACAGAAATTTCAAAAAAAAAAAGTATATGTTTTGGATGACAAGACATGAAACAAAACGGATATATTAAAATGTTATTTTTAAAAGATGACACTAGCAAGACAAACAAACTAGAAAAGAAATGAATCAAAGTAAGCACCCAAAAAAAATTAATTATTATTTAAAAACAAATAAAATCACAAAATGTTATTAATCTAAAATGAAACTATTATTATAAAATGAGTGATTGGATCTTCCATGGCAGATATATGGTTTGATAAAAAAATGACTGAGGCCTGCAAAAATGAAAAGTGCTGGTGAAGCCTAAACACTTCTCAACAGGACTTGGCACTGGCTCATGGCTCTGGCTCAGAGGACCTGCCTAAAATAAAAAGTTTGCTCTCTGGCTAAACTTGACCAAAGTCGACAACACAATTAAAACACAACCCAAATATCGTCTGGAAGTCTCTTACTCCCAGAATAGAAAATTGCTTACATACAATACATTAAAACTATAAAACTTTTTAATAGTGCTTAAAGAAAAGATTCAAAAGAGAAAACGACAAAATTCTAACAAGAAAACCACTGACCTTTAACTGCATCTCACTGAAACAAAATAATTAAAACAAAACAAATGCAAAATAGTGAAATTAAAATAAAAAATTAATAGGCTCAAGAGGAAAAATTTCAAATGAAGATCAACACAACCTAAAAAAAAATTACTCAAATACTTGATTCAAAAATAAGTTTACTGGAAAAAAATACTTATAAGACAATACCATAATATTAATGAAATTTAGGTTACCATAACCTCAATAATTAAATCGTGCAATAAAAGCACTGGGACACACATTAAATGAACATATGAAGAAAACGAGAAAATGTCTCTGAAAAGAAATTAGATAAAATACATACCCAAGATGACCTACAACAAAACATGGGCAAGGAAACAACATTAAAATGATTAAAACCACCTGCTAAAAAAGGAACTTATTAAACGATGGCAACAAGACAAGAAAATATACCTATCATGGTTAGGTTATGAAAAACGTGCCCCAAATGGTGATACACGAAAAGTAAACAAACATCATATCAATTAAATATTACTGAAGAAACCACAGACTTTTCAACATATGGCAATCTGCAAAAAAAAATCAGAAACATTGAAATATTATGAAAACGAGAAATAATGCTTAAACAGTTCTCTCACGAACAAAACCTGCAATCTTATAAAATTGAAATTTCATTTAGAATTATATTAATAAAGAATATGCAAATTATGTAATTAAAACCACGACAATTTTATAGGTTAGAAGGAATATAAATTTTAAAACTCTCAAACAACTTGCGACAAATTAAACGACAATTACCAAACATAACCTCAATCTTACATGATTAACTAAAACAGAAAAAATCAGTGTTGATATTAATCTAGTTGATACACCAAACCCTAAATTATGTGAAATGGACACAAAAAAAAACTCATGAAAACCAAACATGAAGATGATAACAAAATAACTTGTACGAAAATACATACCCCAAATACCAACTAATAACCACATGATTACTTGAACATAAAAATTCAAACTAAGAAAACCCTATAACCAAACTTGTTCCCCAGAAATAATATATTAAAAAAAATTAAATGTTGCAACAACTTAAAAACTAGTACCATGGTTTTTTATTTATTTATGACTCGAGTACAAAAGTTACGAGGGACTCAAAGACTAGGACACGTGGGTGATCAGTCCACGATCAACTGAGTCAAGGACCCTAAAGTCACTAATTCGCTAACAGTGGACCCGAATGGTGGACCTTCAACTGAAAGCAGGAATAAAGTGTTAAAACAAAATAACTCTCCACACCTTAACTCCTAAATAACATACTAGGTAACTACAAATATAAAACCCTCCAAAAAAAAATACATATACTCATGATTTACTAAAACACAAAAAGAAGAACCACTATTTTAAGAAAATGCCTAACCTGGACATCAAAGTCAAGCCAAAAAAAAAAATAATGAAAATGACAAATAAGAGTTGAGAACTACTAATGTCAGAAGTAAACACACCACAACATTGGGTCAGTATGAAAGTACTACATTCAAAGTTGGCAGCACTGTGCTGCGAAAGACTCCATCTTGGCTGGGAATTTTTTTATAAACAAACTCCAGGAGTTCAAACAACGAAAGTAAAATTCATATTGAACGAAGACAAAATCACACATAAACTTAATATTAGCTATTAAATAATTATAGTTCCCCTATTAAATAAATGGCTTACTGTAAACAAAACGACGTATCAAGACAGATAAAAAAAATGACAACTCTCAACATATCCACTGGAGAGAAAAATAAGAGGTTCTACCATACCTTGTAATTCTTTTAAAAAAACAATATTATAATCCACATAATAGTTGGGAATAACACCGATAGAATAAGTCACGAGAGAAGCACTAGGAAAAATCTGTTATATTACTGTGTTAAACGCAAGATACAAACGATCGTTCTAAAACTCATAATTTAAATAATGAACGTACTCGATTAACTCATTACATTAGCGACTGAAACGCAACATAGACTGACAAGAATAAAAAAAAGACGTGTGCGAAGACGTGACGCGACCTTGGCGACGCCTCAAGATAAAAACCTGCACCAAAGCACTTCAACATGCAAGACAAAGCACTCGTACCACATACTACTGAATTAATTAAAACATCATTAACGAGTCGTTTCGTCACCTTTACACGAATATATATATGGAAAACAATAACTTAAAAAAACTCATTTAAGCTTCAATTATCAATAAAAATAAAGTCAATATATATTATAATGAATTTTTGCTTGTAGGCTAATAGAACATATCAAACATTAAAAAAAACAATTAACTCACATCATAAAACTTATTTCTTTCAAAATAATAATATTATCTATAGACTCGTATAAAGTAACCATGCTCTGCTACCATCTTGTGACAACTGGTTGTTTATTATAATTATTATTTTATTTGATTTTGATTTGACTTGTTACTGCTACCTAATTATAATGAAATAAATATTGATATTATAAAATTATTTGTTTATGTAAGTAAAATGCTTGACTGGAAACGTGTCAGGGTAAACCAGCTTCACAACAGAATACACCTCATCAATTATAATTACGTAAGTCCAGAGGAACTTAGTTTAGTAAATGACAACAACATACGTATCTTCATCTATTAGTGGTGATATATTTAGTTAGAAAATACATTTAAACTAAACAAAAAAACAATGACTCATCTAAAAAAGTAAACAAAATCATAAAATTATCATTAAAATGGAATATTTGTTATCAATAGTAAACCTAGGGTGCACCCAAATTACAGGCTAATAATGTTAAAAATTACTTTATATTAGTTATTTAGTTTTTATAATAAATTTAAATATCATGTTATATCCATAATTAGGATTTTACTAGTTGAGTCTATAACTTTACATGTAGATTAAAAACTTCTTCAGGAACAAAACAAAACATATTACAAAAATACTTCATTTAAGTAATTAAAGTCCTTTTTTGGAAACATTAGGTAATTAAAATCTTTTGCCCAACATTAGGCGACGAAAGTCTTTTTCTTTTGTAAGCGTTAGGTGACGAAACGTTTAGACGACAAACAATAATAATAATTCATTAAAAAAAGAACGGACTTAGCTGAAGATGATAAATATCCGTGACATGTTCAAGACGAGAACATGTACAGCAGCCGGCGCAGAACCATGCTTCCCGGGCCGACAGGACGTAGATTCAATACAAAATGTTTGAAGGTAGGTTAAAGAATAACCCAAACGTAAAGAACTTGAAGAGGATCCAAAACGTTAACCTCCTGCAACATAAGGTTGCAGAGAAACAAAAATTAAATAAAAAAAAGGCAACAACAAAAAATACTCTCACTCTCTCTCATGCTTTCTCGTGACTTACCGAAATCGGAGGCTGAAGAAATTTACACTGACTTTACGTCATCTTTTAAAACCAAATAAAAACACCACTTCTACGTGAGATGTCTACCAAAAAAAAACTATGGTGCGAAAAGGTACATTAATCAACCACCATCACTGACCGGAGCCATCTTGACGAATGCCGAGAACAACGGACGAAACGGGTAAGTAATTCTAAAACAATGGAGCATCGGAAGCTTACCGAACTGCCACCAGGTTGCGTGGACGGTACTAAAAAAAATGCTCTAGGAAAAAAAATGGTCTAGAGTACAGATTTTTTATATGAAATCACGTGAAGAAGCGAGGAGAAACTGCAAGCAACTGCTGACAATCACGTGGACAGCACGCCGGGACACGGCGGACAGGCGGGCGTTACTAAAAACTCTTAGGCTAGCACAGAACATCCGGCGAACAAATGGAAGGTTTTGACTGAAGCCAAACGAAAAATAGAATTGTGTGCTTAATGGAATATAATAAAAAAAATTTAAAGTAAATATCATTAATAAAATTAAATTTAAAAAAAAACTAAATTAGGTTTAAAATGTAATTAAACACAAGTAAACATTATAAGACTCAATATAAAATAATTATTAGGTACAGAAAACAAAAATATTTTTACTATTTTACGAGTGCCGAAACATGAAACGGCACAATAGTTTAAACATATTTGTATTTTTTATTGGTTTATGCATTTTTTAATGAAACCTTTTTATAATATAATATAGGGTCGGCCCATATTATTTTTTTTCTTTCTGAATATACCTGAGAGCTCTTTAAGTATGTAATTTATATTGTATGTTAATATCTTTTAATATCTTTGATAGGTTTCCTAAGTATGGAGTAATTATATTCAGACGGAATCACAGATTGTTTCTGTTCATTCCTCATATCCTTGTGAAACCTTAAAGATCCCCAGCACAAAACTAAATAATATTATTCCCCTCAGGTGCTGCTATCTACGGTGACGGATGCGAACCGAACGAATCGTGCTTTCTCTATCAGCTGCCGCGAAAACCAGGCACTCGTTATTACATATCTTTCTTTGTTTATCACGATGGGTGTTATTATTAATGAATTATAAATACAATGTCGTGCCCGGGGCCACAATTGCATAGCATTTTGAGCACTGGAAGACATTAAAACGTTAAATATTCTCGACGAATTTTAATCTGTGGTTTTGATTGCTTATTACAACAACAATTTCGGCAATAAAGGTTAATTAATCTTGCATTTTTTTTTATATATAAATGGGGGACCCCCCCAGGGGGTCCACCCTGCCAAAAAATTCCCGTCCTTTAATAGGATCAGTTGGTAAGGTACACACATGAAGAGTAACATTTGACACAGATAACATATACATGGTATTTACAATTATTTCATTAGGTACACGGTAAAACTCCTTCCAATTGATTGAGTCCTTGGAAGTTAATCAATTTTTGATGGGCCACGGGGGTGGAGGTCTGGAAGATCGTTCCTGGAGGCGGGGGTGGGCCCCCTTGGCGAGGGGCCAACCTTCAGTAGTCGGTGGCGGAATCCTGCTGACGGGTGTCAGGGTGGAGCTGGTTGGTACCGTGAGTGATCTGTCCCGCAGTGCTTTTCTTGTCGGAGTGCTGGTCCACGCTGTCATCCGCCGGCCCCTCCGGAAGTAGCATCTGTCGGCGAGTGCAGAATTAATAGGTTATGTAAAATATTTAATTACATTTTATATATATGAAAACTTGTTCATAATTATATTTAAACGAAAATTTAATGTGGTTTTCATTACTTATTACAACAACAATTTAGGCAAATCGCGGATTTAGCACTTCTAGAGCGCAGCACTGCATATAACAAAATGGAGGGCAAAGACGGCATTGAGATTGTAGATTTGTAATGGATATTTGTGTTATCGTGTGTCTGTAGGTGATAATTATAAAATGTATTTACATACAAATGTAACCCAAATGTAACATTTAATGTTTCTAAGCCGATAACATGTTATAGTAACTATGTACTTAAGCTGGGTTTATAATTGAAAATTAAGAATTATGAATTATGAATCGTAATTAGTTGTGTACTTAATATGACTCAATGCATGGTAGTGGAATGGTTTATGATTTTTGTGTAGGAATTTTGACGGGTCGTGTGCAAACCACATGATGACTTAAGATTTAACAGAAATGGTTATATTTTATATTTTTCCTTAAGACTTATGATAAGTGCTAATAGAGCACAGTAGAAGGTGGTGTTGGTGTGAAAAATGATTTGCTGGGAAAACAGGTTACAATGTAGTGCAAAAGGAGTTCAAAATACAGAATTATTAGTATCCTGTGAGAAATGAGAAGATACTTGAGAATAAAACATGTTCCTACAAAAAATTAAAATAATTAAAAATAAATAAACATCTTTAGTATTAAATTTCCTATATAGATTATTCTTAAGTGTTTTAAGTTCGCTTTTATACGAGTCTTTAAAAAAATATATTTAAAATGTCATGAATGCTTACAGTTTTTAAATGTATAGCCATTTTATGGTGGCCTGGATTAGATGATATTATCATTTAAAAACTACTTTCTATTTTATATATGTACCTATATTCAAGTTAAATATCTCATTTTTATGATTTGAGTATGAATTATAGGTTATGAGCTGTAGTATGGTAATTATTTAGTTTTGCCCCTCTTCTTTAAAACAAAAGTAAAAAATTCTGTAAAAATTTTAGTTATTAATATAAACCTTTCTGAATTTATTGCAAAAGGCGGAGATAAGGAATTCCTTACCATTTTGGTGAAATTGCTGTTTATAGTACCCACTATTGATAAGAGCCTAGTAAGTAAGAAGAAAAACAACAATTACCTACCTCTATAAAAGAAATCCTCTTTCGTAAAATGATGTTGACATACATACATATAGTTGGTTACTGGTTTGCCTATTCTTAAAACATGCGCCCATCGTCTTCTCAACTTCGCGTCCTTAAGAAAACGATGCATTGAAACATTTTTTCCTGAATAAACTCTACAGTCCGGAACTGAGCAATACATTACACAAATATCTTGTATCTTCCGAACTTAAAACATATCTCATACACTGCTTAATTCAAAAAAATTTACTCAAACCACGAATCCAAAACATCTTGCCATCCTTTAACGCTCCTTGAAACCAAGCATACGCTCCCTTTGTTTATACCGTCTTCGGTGATTCAAAATCAAACCACCAGATGTCAGCCACTTTGCCTTAATCCACGAATAAAGGTTAATTATTCTTGCATTTTAAAAATCTGATTATTAGTATAATTTCAAGGATTTATTCTTTTATTATTAAAAGAAAGTAGCATCTGTCGGCGAGTGCAGTAATAATAGGTTATGTTACAATTGACTAAAAAATTATGGTGATTCATATAATTGATGATAGATATTGGATTAAAATTTATTTATATGAAAACTTGTTCATAATTATATTAAAACTTTATAGCTAAACACCAGTTTTTAAAATTAATTACAAGTCATCTACACGTAAACTGTTTCGTCGACTGTTTATAAAGTGAAGTGAAGAAATGTGGTTTTTATTGCTTATTACAACAACAATTTCGGCAATAAAGGTTAATTATTCTTGCATTTTAAAAATCTGATTACTAGTATAATTTCAAGTATTTATTCTTTTATTATTAAAATAAAAATTATTCAATTTTATTATAAAAGTAGGTATGCAATCATTTAATCAATGTTTTGTTATGATGATGTCACATTAAACAATCGTCCGTATACCGACTTTACAGACAACCAATTTTTTTGTCTGATAATAGCTTTTGCATTAAGCTTGGTGTACATTATAAAAAATAACAGAAACAGTAGGTCATGTGCACAAGATTTCATTGCCATGTTTTCGAACCCACTAATTCACCTTGCCGTCGTCCGGGGTCTCGGGCTCGAGTCCCGGTGTGGCTCCTAGTGGGAAAAGGCGGTTCTTGATCTGTGTTGTCCGGGTGGGCGCCAGACTAGCTCGTTTCTAGTCGTGAATTTGGGATCGTGGGTGTATGTGCCCCTGCGTGGCCCACTAGGGCCGGCGGCGGTGTTGCGTGAGATGATTTTAAATAAGAGACGTGGAGTTGAGGTCGTGGTGTCGTACCTTTTATTCATAGGAACGAGTCGTACACAATACAACACTCTACAGAGGTCCCCGGGGGGGGGGGGGGGGGGGTTTACTCGTTATTCCGTGGCGCCGTATTGTTTGTGTTCCGCGTTACGTGGCCTCGGACGCTGTTACGTCTCAGACGTCTCACTGGGTACGCAGGTAACGTAATTTCGTAACACAAAGGGGGGACACAAAATACAATGAATTAAGGGGGCGCGCACAAGTTACGTGGCACTCGTTACTCGGGTAACGTAAGTTAGCAATACAAAATACGGGACACAAAAATACACTGAATTAAGGGGGTGCGCACAAGTTACGTGGCACTCGTTACTCGGGTAACGTAAGTTAGCAATACAAAATACGGGATACAAAAATACACTGAATTAAGGGGGCGGACGATTGGAGATGGCCAATCCCGTATGCAAATGTCTCGGCGCGGGTGTTGTGCCCACTGTGGTGAAACACGCACCGCAATTAAGTTTGTCCAAGTTCCCTTGCGGGTTTGTGGTCAGCGCCGTGCGCGTGACCTTAAATAAAGTTCTGTAAGTTGCGGGAGGCGGCCCGTGCCGTATACTGAAGAGCAGCCCCGCTGACCAAGTGTGGTGCGGGGTGTCTTTAAATTGATGCGGCCGGATTAGGTCCTGGACCGAAAAAAGGGACCGGGTACTCACGGAGAGGTTAAGTTATAAAAGGGGTTCTGTTAATTAGTGACTATATTTACCGGACGTTACTTTCGATGTAGACAAAGGATGTTGCCTCTCCGTGGGACGTAGGTCCGCCCCCGTCCGTGAGCTGCGCTGAACTGCCGAACTGGCATGGCGTCCGAGGGAGGCTCGGCCTCTCTCGCGCCAGGCGTGACCTGATTACGCTAGACTCCAAACGGGTGTGTCTGGAAGAGATTTTATTGTCGCTAAAATCCTAATTTAATGTTTCAGGAGGAATGGGTATGGTTCTTCTCTTGTCTACTCAGGTTTCCGCGGTTTTGCCTTTAATTGCTGTTCGGCTCGCCTGACTCGGGTGGGCCATGGCCAGGGGTGTGTTCCGTTAGCGGGAGCGTATACTGGCGGGTGCAGGTCGGGCTCTGGGGTGGTCGTCGGCCAGACGACGTCAACCTTAGTGTATAGGATGGTCGTGTGCATGGGAGGCAGGTCGTTCACAAAGAAGATAAATTAATATATTTTATTTCGGTTTCAGGTGCATGGCATAACTAACAACAAGAGTAGAGTCTATGTTAGTAATATATTATTAAACCTACTGATGCCACCCGTCAGTGCTCCTCTCGTCACACAGGCCATTATGCATCATAAACACCTGCCCAGAAGCGTGTGCGACGAACGCGCCCATTTATGCAGTGGAGTGCAGGTGTGAGCAGTGCGCGAACGCTACAAAGATAGCACCGCTACCGGCCATGTTAGCAATATCACTTCACTGTGTGTGGCGAGACACTTCCACCGAACTAGGCAAAAGGGTTTATGTATTTCTTTTCAGGGACAAACTAAAACTTGTAACAAATTTAAATTACTTTTCTGATAAATACAAATTGTTCAACATACGGCTATGTCGTAAAACTGTCCGCTTCTGTTTTCCCACGCTCTGTGCTTTTTGGCAGGAGGTAGTGTCTCCCTCCGGCCCAGTGGTGGGGAGAAAGGTAGTCACCATCGGGAGCTGACAGAGGCCAGCAGTCTCCATGCCATTCAGAACACCGCCTTCGCGTGCAAACGAGCATGTAGTGGACGTATCCGTCATGTCGGTATAGTACTGTACATCACGTGCACAGTTAACACGTAGACATCTATGCCTATGCCTATGTAGCTTAGAAACTTTGCTCAAAGCGGGAACATCCACCACGATAGTATAGTGCCGCACATCACGTGGCCAGTCAGCATAGAAGTGTTTACATCTTAAGTTAAAGTGTAAGGGTTTCATGTATGCGCTTTAGTATTAGCTGTGGTGACTTAGTTCCGCACTGAAACGTCCACCGCATCACTCGTCGGGAAGAGACCTTCACTAACAACATAATCAGTGCTACCTCAGGTAGAGCCCACATTAGTGCAGAGATGTTAGGAAAGATCAGGAGTACAATAGCACTGTGTACATCATGCCAGTGTTAATAAACCACTATAAGTATTCCATGTATCCTTTTCATTTAATATGGCATCCTGGTTAGCCTGAACAACCCAGGGAGTCCTTCAGTCCACTCCAGCACCAGACGCTGTTGCCGGGACACGTCAGTTTTATTCTTATTCAACATGCTGATTAAAGTCCAATAACATAATTGTCATTTTACCTTGGCATGTTGTATTTCATCTTCAAATTATTAAGTAAGCATATGACGTCGTCCCCATTGCCTGCGTTGAAAAGATGATAATTAAATTACGTGGATTAGAATTTATTCTCGTGGGCGGGGTTCTTTGCCTCGTGGCTGCAGGTAGGGTGACTTGTCCCGGGCTTCTGAGAGGGGCACAGGGAGGAGCGGGAGCGGTCCCCGAGCAGGGGTCGCTGCCCAAGAGCAGGGAGTGGTAGGAGCGGTCCCCCAGAGAGGTCGCTGCCTACCAGAGGAGGAGGGAAGGAGGAGGAGCGGTCCTGCAGAGAGGTCGCTGCCTACCAGTGGAAGGAAGGGGGAGGAGCGGTCCTCCAGAGAGGTCGCTGCCTAAAACAATACTGCTCAAGTATTCAGTCACGTTTATTGGCCCAGAAATACTGGGAAGAGCTTTCTGCCTGGCTTAGCTCAGCCAGGGTAAATATACAAAATATGTACATATTCAGTAGGGAGGGCACATCTGTACCCTTCCTGTGCATACATATTCGACTTACAAAACTCTTTACATTCACTTGTATCATTAACAGTTTCTTGTCACAACACCATATATTTACATATTTGCCCTGAGTTAGACGGGGCAGGTAGACAAAGTCACCTTACTTTACATTCCCCTTTGTCTGCCATCTAGGGGCGGGTGGCGAACTAAATGTCCTGCCCATAGAGTGTGTAGGAGGGGTGGCGCACTTGGGGCTTGTGCTATCATACCAGCCGAGGCCAAAATGGTGGACATGACAATTCGCCCCCCTCCCTCTGTGGCCTTGGCTGGGATCGTTGCACATGCCAGGAGTCAGCACGCTGGGCTTCAGTCCCAGGGCTGGCTCCTCTACACTGGCCACTACACTTCGCGGAGGTTAGTCGGTAGCGGGTTGGGCTGCCCAGCCGTTCCCATGGTCGTAGGGTCCTGGAGGTAGTTGTCCTGGTGGAGAGGGGCTAGTAGGTTCCTGGGGTTCGGGGTTTTTTTACAGATCTGTTTTCCGTCTCCATGGCTGCAGGTGAATCCTGTTCTGGGGAAACCATATTCCTCGTTCTGGAAAAGGCTCTTTCTTCCAGTGGCATCTTGCCTTTGAGAGGGTGCCGCTCAGCGGCTGTCTCCATGACTGCATGGTCGATTTCCCCTTTGGGGTTCCTCCTTTCTGGCACCACTGAAAACCACTGCCCGAGTTATTTTGGCTTAGCTTGGTTGTGGCAGAGCGAAGGGAAGGAATTTCTTGAGGTCTCTGGTCCCCTTGCGTCAACACAACCATAGGTTGGTCTCTGTGTTGTTCAGTGCAGATTCCAGGATTAGGGTTAACACCACTTTGATTAGGGGCATTCAGGTCACCCATTCCTTTGGTGCCCCAGTCAAGAGTCCGGCGGGACGTTCGTCCAAAGTGTATAGTTTGATCTTCAAAGTCCAATATCGCCTGCTGCTGCGTGAGCCAATCTTGGCCCAGCACAAGTTCTTCTCGAAGGTCCTTTGCGACTAGACATGGGATCTCCATCTCCACATCGGCTATGCAGCATTGTACCACAGCATTGCCCAGTAAGGTCATGGTGGATCCCTGGGTGGCAAGCTGTGCCATTTGGGGTTGGGAATTAATAGGGGTCCCTATTATCTGCACAACACTCTCGCGCACATAATTAGTGGTGGCGTCTGAGTCGATAAGAGCCTGAATGGGCTGTGAGTCCAGTTGCACCTTGACTCTTGGCAGTTCTTGTTGTGGGTGGTGCTGTACGCACATAAGGCTCGGGGTCGGTCTACCTTCGAGCCGAGCTTGGGAGTTGAGGTCTTCTACCTTCGGTGTAGGGGTAGGGCTCGTTGGCACCACTCTTTCCCTCCAGGGGTCTACTGTGTTGAGGCTGTTCCTTTCAGACTGTTTGCAGCGGAGCACTGGGCAGTCTTGGTGAAAGTGTTGTTCAGGGCAGTGCCAACACTTCGGCAACCTTTTGTTGGGGGTAGCATATTCTTGTACCAGGGTTGGTGGTGAACAAGGTTTACTTGTTACAGTGCCCCTAGTTTCGAGACAGTCTCGGTGCACGGCAGTGGCTCGAACCATAAGTTCGGATAAATTCTCGGGAGGCGGATGCCGTAGAAATGGCCGTAGGTTGGGCCGCACCAGCTCCAACAAGGTAGGAAGAAATTCATTTGGGTCTCTCCCTGGGTGTAGCCTCTTATAAAGTTTCCTTTTCTGTAGTAAGAAACTTTCGACATCCTCTCCTTCCTTTTGTTTGGTACCATATAATTGGGCAGTAAGCTTTGCCAGTCTTGATTGGTTTCCAAAATGGTTCAGGAAGCCCCCTGTGAACTCTTCCCAGGTGTCATACAGCCCTTCATGGTTATTCCACCATCTAGAGGCTTCCCCAAGTAGTAATGGACCTATCTGGTCCACCCATTCGGTGGGGTGGATTGCATGTGCCCGTAGGGCTTGCTCCCATTGGAGGACAGATTGCACAGGGTCCTCATGATCCTGCCCTCTAAAGGGCCGAGGTACACTTGCAGATCCTGTACTTGAAGGTAAAGTGGGATTCACTCTACACTGGGCGCAGGTAAACGACATCCCAGCAAGGTCCAGTGGTGTATCTTCCCAGCCTAGACAGGCGAGATGGTAGTCGCGATGGCAGGCCTGGCAGGTGACGAGGACTAGGGCTGTCTCCGGGCAGTTTGGCGCGAAGCAGCGCCGGGGAGCTGGAACTGTTGGCTTCTTCTCTACCAGAAGTTGTCTGCAGGGCTGGCATATGTGGATATATGCCTGTTCACTGACTTGTTCCACGATACCAAGGCATTGTAGGTGAAACTGGGCATTGCAGCATACACAGGGAATGCTGGGTCCATCCGGTGCACTGCAGCGAGGTGCGGCACAGGCTCCAGAAGACATCCTTCAGTTGGGTTGGGCGCCACCAGGTGTTTTCTGCACTCCTGGAAGTGGATGTGGCTCCGGCTGTGCTGATAGCTCTCGTAGAGGCAGGGCGTGGTCCTCAGGTTATCCAAGCTGACTGGCCCCACGTTGGGCGCCAAATTGACTTGTCCCGGGCTTCTGAGAGGGGCACAGGGAGGAGCGGGAGCGGTCCCCGAGCAGGGGTCGCTGCCCAAGAGCAGGGAGTGGTAGGAGCGGTCCCCCAGAGAGGTCGCTGCCTACCAGAGGAGGAGGGAAGGAGGAGGAGCGGTCCTGCAGAGAGGTCGCTGCCTACCAGAGAAGGAAGGAAGGAGGAGGAGCGGTCCTGCAGAGAGGTCGCTGCCTACCAGAGGAAGGAAGGGGGAGGAGCGGTCCTCCAGAGAGGTCGCTGCCTAAAACAATACTGCTCAAGTATTCAGTCACTTTTATTGGCCCAGAAATACTGGGAAGAGCTTTCTGCCTGGCTTAGCTCAGCCAGGGTAAATATACAAAATATGTACATATTCAGTAGGGAGGGCACATCTGTACCCTTCCTGTGCATACATATTCGACTTACAAAACTCTTTACATTCACTTGTATCATTAACAGTTTCTTGTCACAACACCATATATTTACATATTTGCCCTGAGTTAGACGGGGCAGGTAGACAAAGTCACCTTACTTTACATTCCCCTTTGTCTGCTATCTAGGGGCGGGTGGCGAACTAAATGTCCTGCCCATAGAGTGTGTAGGAGGGGTGGCGCACTTGGGGCTTGTGCTATCATACCAGCCGAGGCCAAAATGGTGGACATGACAATTGACGTGTCTGCAAAGGGCCCCCCGGGCTGTTATGGCCACCCAGGATGCAGTACTATTAAAATAACACAAGTGAACGTTACTGATTTTATTGTTGACACACATTACAGTACTTCACTTCGCATAATACACTTTCACGTGGCTGGCCGTATCATCGTCGACCTTATCTCCGCTCACACGGCCCTTGATTGGCGGTACTGGTTAGCATCTGGCGGTATTCCAGGAGACTACCATATTGAGGGGTGCAGCCTATCCTGAGAGCTATGTCGGCGATAATTAAGGTGCATGGCGGATTAAGTGATTAGCACGTGGTAGTCCAGACGGTGCGTTAAACAGTAGATTTAATAATTACTGAATAGGAAATTATACATAACACTGAAATGGACACTTACGCATGGTTGATGGCGAACACTAACACTAACCCTGAAATCTGACAACAAAGTTACAACAAGCGAATCCCGGGCTTGGGATGAAGTTAGTCCCTACATTCAGGGAAATTACGTTAATCGAGGCTCGTCCTCGTAGTGGCATGGGCCACTTTAAGCTGGGTACGGGCGCGGTGGTAAATGATGTGGTACCTCACTCGCGACAGCGGCACGCCCCAGGATGTGATGCGTTCTTAAGTTAGGTTTCGCGTTAGGCGCAATACCGCCCCGCATGGGCAATGTTCAAGTTCTCCGTATGGAGTTATGAAGGCGTGAAGTGCAGGCACCTCAGCGGGCTACCTAAAAACACTCAAGTTTACGTAGCACACTGAAAAGACTCGTAGTCGAGTCACACATTTTAGTTATGGACCGTACGACACGTCATACGGCCGAATTAGAGCCGACCGTGGAGTTGATGAAAGAAGATTTAGAAATATTATCTATGGACGTTACATACTGGATCAGGCGCGAAAAGTTGGAGGCTCCGCGTGCGCGGGGCTGCCGGCCCTGGTGAGTGCTGGAAGGCTACTGATGATTCTCCCTGGCAACCCGGCCAGGAAGGGAGGAAATTCCGCGGGAAACCTCGGAGCGCAGGAAGATTATGCTGGCCAGTTTTGTGAACGACAAGAGTTTACAAAATCATTAATTAATTAATAAGAATTATTTGACATCTTAAAAGTTTTAGTTTGTGTTTGTTAGTTAACTTGCATATGCACTGAACCCCCCTTTTGCGCATTGCCACTCCCAGCCGGGCGCTTCGTGTATACAGCCGGCCGTGACTGACGTCACGCCGTTCGAGGCACTGCACTATACTACACACGCGGTCGTGTTCGTCGCACTGACACTGGTTCAGGTGTTGAGGACAGATAACGGTCTGTGCTCTCAGAGGAAGCACCGACGGCACAAACTACGAAACATATTTTACCAATGTCAATGGAAGAGACAAAGGATTAAAGTTTCTCTCCAAAGTTCCTATTACACAATGGAAGTTTCCTTGTAAGATGTTCCATGGAAATGGTATGGATGGTTCTGTAGAAGAATTAGCAAAGACATGGCCATTCTCAAAGTCGTTGTTTGGTACTGTGAAAGTGTTATTGCTACCATGTATGTGTGTTAATAGGTTTGTTTTACGCGAAATTACTTTTATACTTTGAGCTCTCAGGGCAACCTTCAGCATTTTAAATTCCACAAGCAGTATAGTGGAGGGCCATTTTACTCCTGAGAGCAAGATGCTATCATGTCACTCAGGTTATGCCCTCGATACTCCTCCTCTCGAAGAAGAGTTGTGAGGGCAAGTCACCTGCTGCTTGTTTTGGCACGATAATTTACTTCATTGTTCAGTGTTTTGTAATTTTTAGGACAATAACTTAAATGTTGTGCTACAAATGACAATGATGATCGTATATTTACTACTCATGGATTTTGAATAAAGTATTTTTGTTAATGTATATTTATTCAAATTCTACATGTGACATGGAGTATATTCGCATTAACGATCTTAAATTAAAAAACGGCCAAAATAAATTGATTAAGCTCTCACAATTTGTGGCACAATATTAGACATTGCCTAAGCAATTTCACCTTCAGGCCATTCTTAATTCGCAATTGAATTTTTCAAAACATGTAATTTTGTGCTAGGTCAAAAAAGAAAATTTTTTAAAATAAACCTCAAGTCGTTCTCTTCGCCTATATTAGAGTTTCCTACTCTTTTTGACCTAGGTACGTTTGCTTCTCTTATATCTCATAGGGAGCAAACGAGACGGCGAATAAAACAAATCCATCAGGTCTCTGGCCAAATTCATATTTTTGACTCTGGTGTTGATATCTTTACTCCGGTGTTGATGTCTACGTATATTGTTTACGTTTTAATATTTTTAATTATTACTTGTTAAGTAATTTTTATTCAATATTGAAATTATAAATTTTACCTTCTAAGCACAATGTCGGAAAGGAAAGTTTTAAACGTAAGTTAACAACATGAAAGCGAGGAAATAAAATATCAAAGTTACATTTAAAAATTCAAGTTAAATATAAATTTACAATTTTTTTTGCTAGTTTCTTTAACTGGGCTCAGTATTATTACTACTATATCTGTTTGCTCACTTGTTGAATAATTGTATGTATCACATGCAATACTATTTTCGGTTTTCCATGTTAGGTTAATTCCACCTTATCTTTTCCAGACATTAAATTTAGGGTAATGCCAAATAAATTGTGTTTAACGTTAACAGAAATTTGGGGTCATTCTATTTCCCGATTCCATAATACTAATGACGTCACCATGATGGCGTTGCATATGTCATTACCACCCCTACATTTTTACGGATCGCGGGAATATAGGGTTAAGGCAGGGAATTGATAAACACACTAGTTTTCATTTATTTTATATTTTTAACATTATGCTTTCTTGGTATCATAAATTAGACTATAATTTCATCATGAACTAGACTAATTTCTTCCCCCCCTCCAATAGCCCTAGTCTTTTTTTATATCAATATTTTATTAATAAAGCAATTATATCAATATAAATTAAAACGTGTTGTGGTATTTCGAAATATTACAGTGCCCAATATATTACAACACTTCATTATGCCAAAAAATAAAAGTGGTAGGAAAAGTTGTAATTATGAGGAACAAAATACCAGGATTGCAAAACAGAGTAGACCGGTTGGAACTGTATTCTACTTCACGAAACCAACAAAATATTACCCCGAAAGGTCTTACTTTCAAAATATTAAGTACTGTTATCACAAAATAGACTAGTCTACTTCACGATACCACAAAAATTGATCACGAAAAGTCTCTATTTCAAAAAAATGAAATACCGTTATCAAAAACCAAACTTTACTGGATAAAATTTTTATTCTTCAGTATATTACCCGAAAGTTACCAAAATGAAATACGTTTAAAAAAATACTGCCTCTACAGTTCTCTGGCCAAAACCTGCAAATTTTCCGTCTTACCCCGTAAGAATGGAGTTATACTTTTATTGTAACCAACCTCAATCGCGTGATACACTCTTCCGTCCAGAATATATTAAAGTATTGATAATATAGCTGACCTAAACTAATCAGCCATTCACTTCCTTTTCATTATGTGAACAAATGGTAACTGAACGTATTGAATTTCACATTTCACTTAACCTTTAGAGCTACACCTTTTTTCATTTAACATACACACTTGTCACACATATCCAATTTAACTCTTTTTGAAAGTAATTTCGTCTCTACTTTTTTCTCTTCAAACCATTTACTTTGTTAACCGCATTGCCGTCATTTTCTACATTTTCCATAACTTTTCATTAATCAAACAATGAACATTACACATCACACGTGGTCTGTAACTTACATTATTGCCACTAACTACTTCCCATTAAGGAAAAACTACACATGAACATCAACTCCATTGCTACCAAAACATAAAATCCTACTCTATTCCAACTTCATTGGCGTACTCCTATGCAGTCATTTTTTACCCATACTTTTTGTTTTGACACGTAATAAGCTTCCACACTTGCTGGAAACAGCTTCTAGAATTGGCCCAGAAATTTTAAAACCGGAGATGGTAACCATGGTATGTGAGTGTCCTATGTGTTTTGTATTGACAACTCCCCTTCAGGCTGCCTGGAGAAATGGAGGCTTATAAATAAATAAAAAAAAAAAAAAAAAAATGGTACTAATCGGTTTAAGGGTGTTACGATACTTCAAGTGGGGTAATTCTGAAGGAGACCGATTTCTCTGAGGGAAAAAACATTCTGGCATGCTTTTTAATCAATTGCTAAGAGGTCTATGTGATACATCAAATAAGTTCACCATTTTAAGGCGTAGTTAGGTTAGGTTTGTATATTGCAAATCTGAAATACTTTGAGAATGGTTTGTTGGGTTAGGTTAGTTAAATTTTAAATACTTTAAATGATTGTGAATGGTTGGTTGTGTTAGCTATTTTTAAAATACTGTAAAATTATTCCATGGTTAAGTAGGAGTTATCAATTTAAAATATATCTCACTTAAAGAAATTAATGGCACATATTATTATATAGGATTTTTAATTTAGCTAACCATACCAAACCTTGTGATATCATAGAATTTGTAATGTAGCTATCCTAACCTAACTGCATGTTAAAATGGTAAGCTGCTGAGAGCGGGTTGGTAAGTTCCAGTGTATCCGCGCAGGGGGAAATCGAGCCTGGCTCCACATGGGCCACGTCATAGCCCAGGGACAAAGTCGAATGCTGGGAGCACGTGCCCATCCACGTGGTGACGCCTTAGATCTCTATTTACGCCAACACGATAACCCATCTTACGACAACTTAAATCCCGGCAGTCATTCTAGATAACCCTGAATTACGTACATTATTTTAGGGACTACGAAAAGTGATATAAGTCAAATAAATTATAGTTTCAATTTAACTAAATATTCTTCCCTGAAACATTCAAATTATTATTTGACATGGCAAACTCAAATCTGCAAAACTCTATAATTATAAAACTTTGTTGACCCATACTGCTGTAAAAATAAACTTAACTATAATTGTATATCCAAATCACCGGCATTGAAGTTCCACCCTTCAACAGTCATCAGCAAACATTACTGTGTTCACCAAACATTAATAATGATATTTTTGATAGACTCATTTCACAACGTTTGATAGTTATGCTCCTTTAGTTGATAAACAGTTAATTGTAAAAAATAATATAATTTACTAGCCCTCATTTAATGTAAACTTCATCACATTATCTTGATAACTTATTTTTTGAATGACATATCTTGTGTTGTCTAGTTGTCATGTTCATGACATTTTCTTAAATTTTTTTTTTAATAATTTGTAAAATATGTAGGCCTAAGTACTTGCATACAGTCTTCATATAAGTATTCCCATTTGATAAAGACATTTGGGTATCCTACCTTAACTAAGGCTGAATCTACTGAAAGTTATACCTAGATGTTAAATATTTACTGAAGGCAGCTCCGTCCATAAATGTTCTTTACAAAATGTTTACATCTATTTCAGAAATACTATCCACCGGATTTTGATCCGTCTAAGATACCTCGCATGAAATTGCCTCGAAATCGACAATATACAGTTCGTCTGATGGCACCATTTAATATGAGGTATGTTTTGTAATACTTGGTGTCTTGGAAATTTTGTAGCTAGGTGAATGACTGAATGAATGAATAAATAAATGTTCTAAATGCATCTTTGAATTGAGTTCATTAAAACATATTAAGAGTAATAAAATGTGAATGGGGGAGGGAAATGGGAGTATCCTAAGAAAACCCATTGGCTCACTGCAACTTCCGCCAAGTTTCCTATTGGTGAAAAATCAGGGTTAGACCTTGCCGGGAATCAAACCCAGATTGACTTGGTGAGACTATGTTTTCTGACTTTTAACCCACATGTAGCACCATTTTATAGCTAGATATAGAAAGTTTGTAGCCAACAAAACCTGAAACTATGAATAAGAATTTATACTTCAAGTAGGTACCGTATTTACTGGTAAATGGGTTGGCCCTTCATGTTGGTCAAAAATTTTTGGCAAATATAATATAATTTTTACCATAAGGTTCGCCCTTGAATATGAGTCCCGCCATATAACTGACTCTAGTAGAATACAAGTGAAGTCTTTATGGTCCGTGTCTCAGCTTATTGCCACGAAAGAAATGGCAATGATGTCCTTCGTCTTTCCCCTCTTCATCCTTTATAGCACTTTCTCCCTCCTCCCCCATGCACTATCTAACAAAATATACAAAGGAAAAGAATGCTATTTTTTATATCCATGTTTCACTTCCTGTCTTCCTCAAGAGAGAAAAGACTGCAGGCTATTTCCTTGTCAATTTTTTATGTAAGTTTCTTCAATATAAACAAGCACGCCCTTTATAGCAGTTTTGTCATGAATGAAATGTTGCAGTAGAAAGAGTAAGAAATCTCACGCAAAAACAATGTTTGGACACAGTTGCATCACAAAATCCTTTCAAAATGACATGATAATTGTTTATGGTGCCAGTTCACAACACCTTGCGGGGGAGGGAGAACCGACCATAAACACTGCTGTGTGGCCACATGCATGTACACGCATGCCCTTCCCCCCCCCCCCCCCTCTCTCTCTCTCTCTAGCTACACGACAGGGGGCAGACTAGCTTATACAGCGCAGTTCATGATGCTTTATACTTACTGCTGAGATATTTTAATGAAACATTTATAATTACTCTTGACATATTTATTAAAAACCAATACAGACTAGTTATTTAAGCACATAGTCAACCACAACAGAGCAATGTTTATTTTTTTTCTCCCAAAATTTAAATTTTCACATATGGGTCGCAGTACATTTTATTAAACAAAATTGGCATAAAATCTGTGATCTTACGCAGGTAAATACGGTATTCTTTCCAGCAAGATTAAACACCACAATCTGTCTAAATGAGTGTTAGATCAGAGGTTTCCAAAATGTGCGCCGCGGTGTCCTGGGGTGCCGTTGAGAGTAAACGGGCGCAGTGAGACGCTCCTGTTTTCTCTTCTCTGGAAACTTAACTTATATTCACAATAAACAATTCAGATCACACGCACTGCATGCACCACTCGCTGCGTTCGCCAGTACTTTCGCTCGGGTTGTATTCGAAAATAAGATTGCCATCACATTTTAAGGGCGTATGTCCCGTTCCAGGTCATGATTTTAGATTTATATTAATCACTGATCAACTTTTAGACATTTTCAATCGTTTAACTTTAACTAAATGAAAAATATATATAGTTGCATACTTTTTGCATAATTAGCTGCCAAAGTTACATTTTTAACCTTTTTGGGTTGTACAAATAAGGAGAATTTTATTTATTGCAGAACTGAAACTTTTTAGGATTAACTGCAATGCCACTGGCTACTTCAAGAAATGGTTTGCATTTCTATCACAAAAACTCATTTCATGTTTCTTGGTTGTTAATATCATAAAAATTTTGAGAATTTTGAAATGTCAGGTAAAATTAATTAATATTTTCATTTTTTTTTTGAAGATGAACATTTGTCCAAACAAACCTGAAGTGAATTTTTTTTTTAATGTTTAAGTACACTAAATAGTGCGTGTGTACATAAATTTCAGTTTGAAAACTTTAAAAAATTTAAAATCTAATTACGTATATTGTCTATTGTAACAGATGTTAATAATTATGAATTTCATGTCAGTCTAAAGTCGTATTAAAATAAGAAAATAATACTTCTTCTGTGTATTTTATATATAGTGTAAACTCTATATAACGACACTTAACGGACTGAGCATTTTTAAGCGTTATAGAGAGTGGTCATTAAATGGAGAGAAACAAAAGATATCATTTTATATGTATCTACTAATAGAGTACACATTTTACACACAAACATGAATATTCATACAGATAACAACACATATTGCATATTGTCTGTTATCTTCGTCTGATGTTTTTTTGCTGCTCCAATATTTTAATTGGATTTTCTTATGTATTTTACTGATATCTTGAGATACTGCCAGATCATCTTGATTATATAAAAACTATTTTTCTAATAGTTTCGCTGCATCAAATTCTTAATAAAACTTCTTCATCAATACACAAAGATTTTCGTTTACTCCCCATGTTTACAGTTCGAAAGTCTGTAAGCAACTGCGAAAACGATAACGTGTAACAACTTGACAAAAGTCTAGTGACCGAGTTAAACATGTGCAAGTTCATCATACAAAAACAAAAGACAAAATTTCTTAGAATGTACGGTAAGTCAGTCGATGTAAACACGTGCTAGATAATACAACAACAAAACAGCAAACTAAAGAATGTACACAACTGCAGTTCTGATCAACTTCGGCAACTTAGAAAGTACTGCTTCATGATTTATAATGCCGTATTGTTGCGTTGAATAGAGTGAGCGTGACGCTTTATAGAGTGTATTATTGTATTGAAAACAAGGTAAACCAATCAAAGTCAAGCAATTTTGATGTTTTAAGGAGTTTGTCGTTAAATCGGATGACGTTATAAATAGTTTACACTGTAATTTGAAAACATCGTCTACCTGTTAAGAAGGAAGCTACAACTATTTTCTGTTATTTCTCCATATTCTTCAGCAAACAATTTTTATAGTCTGGTTGTCTTGGATCACATTTAAAAAATTTATATTTCACACTTTTGCTATTAGTTTTTCTGTTTCTTCAGCATCTAGCACGCAGAATGCTAGACAAACTGTCTGGAAACACAGTCGGAAACTAGGATGCTGTGGGCTGGGTTCGCTGGACACTGCGACAGCCCGCGTTATGTGATTTTGTGTGCCTCGACCTTTAAACATTCCTCGCTGCCCCTCACCCTTCCCCTATTAGGGTAACTAAGTACTATGTAGTTTTTCTGCTGTCTACTCGTTCGGGTCGCTGCATTACCTTGCCAAACCAAGCTGGTACCTGCAGTGGGCCAGTGCTCTGGAGGACACGGAACTGAACAACACTGCCCCCAGGTATGACCATCTTGGTAGCACTGAGATTCAGGTCAGTGAGCAGGATATGCCTGGTCCATGCCAAAACACTGAAAGTTAAGAGGCTGTAATTTTAAATTTTACCCTTTGCTATTCTGTTAATGTGGACTTACTGCTCCATATTACAAAACACTACTGAGGAAGAAGTGCAAAGCTCTAAAGAAAAGGAAATTGTGTACTTTAAAAGACTTGCTGTGCCATACCTCAGCTTGCTTGGTGATTTTTTTTTTACTTTTTTTTTTATATTTTGCTTGTTTTGTGTCTTACTGTATTGTGTTTGTAAAACCATGTAATGCGTGGAGAGGAATTTATTGCATCCTAATGAATGAGTAATGCCAATGAAGGTTTTCTTCAGAGTTGAAATATATTTTTGTATTGGGGCCCATAGCATATCTTCTTGGAGGGGTGTACAACCTGCAGTACATTAGACTTAAATGTGCTGATTTTGGTTCCAGATGTGTAACGTGTGGTGAATATATTTACAAAGGAAAAAAATTTAATGCACGGAAAGAAGATGTTGAAGGAGAAGATTATTTGGGTATTCGCATTTATAGATTTTACATCAAGGTAAAGATTGGTTTTGGTCATATTTACATCTAATAATAAATGTTTTGTATCACTTTTTTGTTGTAAAACAAAATTGCTTGGTTTTTTATTTAGTGTACGAGATGCTTGCAAGAAATCTCCTTCAAGACGGACCCACGCAACACGGACTATGAAATAGAGGCGGGCGCAACTCGTAACTTCATGGCACTGAAGTTAGCTGAAGAGCAGGCACAACGAGAAGAGGACGAGAGAAAGGAGGATGAAGCTACAAATCCAATGAAGGTGCAACTCCATTGTTTTTGTTTACTTAGTAACACACATGGGGACTTCATCGTGGAAGCACTGACATTAATAACATTCATATTATTTATATCATTAGCAAACAACCCGTTGCTTTGCTTATGCAATTTCACGATTCGCTGGTATTTTACAATTGTAATAAACTATTTAATTCATTCCAAATAGTTTTACTAAAGAAATAGACACAGTAAAATTTCAGGTGTAAATAAGTTTTAATTTCTAACAAAACAGTTTAAGAGTGATATTATATAATGTGGTAATGCGTAAGCCTGTTACAGTTTTTGTATAGACTGAGGTAGCCAATTAATAAATTTGGGACTATTCTAGATCATGATACCATGATGAAATCACTCACATGGCATCACTTACGTTATTACTACCCCTACTTTCTTATGGAACAAGTGCAGTGATATGGAGGTTTTAGGTGGGGAACAACACACACACTGTTTTTTTTAATATTATATTTTTACAATATCGTAAACTACTCTATTTTGCGATACAGATTTTTCATTATCAATAAAATTTTGTCTGTAAACATTACTACATATGGCGGAATCAGGAAAATTAACATTGTGCCCTATATACTATAAAAATTCATTTATCTGAAAAATAAAAGTTGCGTGAAAATCGTTCGATTATGAGCTCGCAAATTAGTGTTGACCGGGCGGGATTGTATTCTAGTTCATGATACAAAAAAAATATCTTGAAAATTCTTATTTTCAATAAAGTAAATACCAGTATCACAAAATAGAATTGACCGGGTGGGACTACATTCTAGTTCACAATACCTAGAAAATATTGTATCAGAAAGCTTCACTTTCAAAGAATTAAATATCGGTATCGCAAAATAGAGTAGGTCAAGTGGGACTGTACTCTACATCATGAAACTGATAAAAATACTATCTAGAATTTTAATTGAGGTAATTATTTAAATCTTGGTATCGCAAAATAGATTAGACCGGGTGGACCTATTTTTTATTTCACAATACCACAAAATCACAAAAATTCTCATTAAATACAAATGAAATACCGCTATCGCAAAACAAACTCGACCTTGTAGAATTTTAGTCTCCTTTATGATACCTTCCACCTATAATTTACTAATTTACTCAAATTAAATATGCAAAATGTTTTTAATAGCTGACCTACCCTCACCAAACCTTTCACTTTGGGTTTATCATTTCAACAATTGCACAACTAACCACAGGAAAATGAGCCATTTTTACATTATCTAATAACTTTTATGATTCCCCTAACCAAAGCAACTATTTCATCCAACATTTCAAATGAAACACACACAATACACCTCTCACATAACATATAAAATTAAATTCACATAAAACTACAAATCACAAATCTTTATAAAACATAAAAAAAACATCTTTCCTAGCATTATTATAATATTCATTTTCTGTCAATATTTTCTTGTATACAGGTATATTACATTTAAACCAAAAACAATTTGCCATTCCTCCTCTTAATTCATTTGATATTGTGAAACACGAACTGTCACTTCCGTGGTCACTGCTATAATTACGACCATGCATTCTCTCTCTACACTGTACTGTTATATTGATACAATATAAACACTACTGTCCTCTTCTCTCGTCACTAGTACACTCATTACCCCACATATCCAACAAATTTTGTATTACCTACTTGCTTAATGCTTATTGCGTACTTATTTATTAAATTTACAATGATATTTACTTACTCTTATTAATTCACTCTTCCTTGTATAAATGGTCTCTACTATCGCTCCAAAACTCAACTATCATAAGATTTTTTTTTCCACGGTTCTGTTTTGTCTTTAGCTATAGCCAATACTACATACTATATCTTCCTTCGTTCCACCATTCCATTTATTATCATTGGACAACTTCCATGACATCATTCTTTTCCCCTACTTTTATTTTTTACACATAACAAGCTTCCACGCTTGGCCAGTATCACTATCTAAATTTGAGCCAATTTGTGAAACTCACACCTTTTTCATTTTTATTAAGATTATGTCATCATTTACACTTAAACATTAATTTTTTTTTATTATAGCTATGCTCTGATTAACTAATTAAAATTTATTACAATATTTTAAGATTTTGAAATGTAGACTACAGGTTAAAATTTCTTATTCTAAGTATTAGTTGATTAGTAGTTATGCTTTGTGTTACTTGAACTAAATTCCCAAATTTTTCTTCCCTCTCCTCATTTTCCGCAGTAATGCTAATGTAAAAATTCAGAACTACAGGTTTTGTAAACATATCAAAATTTCTTAACCAAGTAAAACCAAACTCATTACATTTTTTTACCGTACATTTTTTTACCGTAGATGTGAGGTCCAAAATATTTATAATAATCTTACATTACATATATTAAATTCAAATTTTTTTATGCCAATACTGATTTTGTGAAGTCCATATAAATATATATTTTTAAATTTATTCACCTCTGTTACAACTTAAAAGGTAATATTTTAGAAAATGTTTAGTGAGAGAAGGTAGCTTTAATTATATTTATCAATCATTGCCAGTATCTTATACTTGGATTGTATCAGTGTATATTATTATTTTATTTTTTTAATGTTATAACCATATTTACAACCTTTTCACCCATTTAGGATTTCAATTTCAGCAAGTAGTGACGACAATAAGATGGTAGATTTTGTCAGTTTATAAATATCACTAAATAACTTACATCCCACTTAATTATCTTCGGAGATATGACATGATAAAAGAAAACTTACCACTTTTTACCCCTTTTGCGGCCCAATCTAGTAAAATGGTAAATGTAAAACCATGCTATGAAATCATATAATACAATTTATTCTTGCCCATTTGCTTACCTCCTGCTTAATTTGCTTAGAGTTATGATTTATTAATATAAAAACAAACTTTCACTAACTTGGGCTTGAATTTTGAAATTAATAAAAGCATGTTACATAGCTAATTATTTGTTATTCATGCTCAGTTTCTGGCCTCTCACTTGATTTTCTTTGAATATATTATTAATTTTTTTTTTTTACAAAATAAAATTACTTATTTTGTTTTTATCCCCTTTGCTATCCAATCTCAAGAAAATATAAAAACATAAAAACATTTTAGATAATTCATATATGTCATTTATGCTGACGTCGTCCGGGCCTGCGGCCCCCTTTTGAGCCCGATATGCCACCGCCCAAACACCACCATCTGTTCAAACCTCCCGCTTGTGCGTGCGTGTGTGCGTGTGTTGCTAGCCCGGCAAGAGGGCACTTAGCTGCAGTGCGCTGCACCCCTAATTGGTATTAATAATTATTGTAATCCTTTTCTTTTCACCCCAAAATAGTGTCACGACGGCTATGCATGTGAGTGTCTTTTGTTTAACTAAATCATGATGTTTTGTAATTTAATAAATGCAAGGACGCTCCCTAGCGGGCGGCGGAGGAACTAGCACGTAACTGGATTTAAACTGTTTTCTATCATATAAGTAATTATTACAGACGGTCTGGGTATGGATGTGATGTACTAATTTTTGTAAAGAATTTATGTTATTTTCAATAATAACCCGGGGCACGCCATAGCTAAGTTGTAACGGTAATTGTGTTCGGCGCGAAGGGCGCAATGTTGCCTTCCGCAAGCCCGGGTCTCTCCCCAGTTTCCTTCTACAACCGGCCGAGAGCGGACCTCCCTGCCGACACCCCGAGGACATCACCGTTGTTTCACCGAGAAGTAGTTCTGCTAAGTAATTTATCCAAATCGTTTTCTTTATATCCTCGGGGCCTCTCTCGGTCGGAGAGACTGCTTAATTAATAATTATTTACTCTCCGGAGTTTTCGATCATCTGTCTATTAAGTAACGGCTTGAGGCGACCACGTGCGTGGTTCGCCTCCTCACCTAATTCGATTCGTGCCTCGGGCGTTTTGTAGCAGTATCAAGGGAGGATTATGTAAGGGCGTGTAACGTGAGTAATAAAACCAACTTAATTGAGTCACGTGTTTTTGTGTTCGGGGGGGCCACGTGGGTCCCTAACCTGGCCGGCGGCGTGTGGGACGCCCTGAGAGCCCACTGCAGATTAGAAGCGTGCCCGACGCTGAGAGCGGGCTTAGTTAGGGACAGGCGTTGCGTTAAAAATCAGGAGGGCTAATATCTCGCCGCACACGGGCCACGTAACGCCCTGAGTTAGAGTTTCACGCCGGGTCCACGTGCCCACTCACGTGGTGGCGCCCATTATTTTCCACCAGTATTTCCAACATTAGCACCGGTACGCCCTCAATGCTTAGTGTTTTACATCCAGCTATATTTTGTTTGGAAAAAATTATTTTTTATGTCTAACCACACTTACCCCCTTTTCACACCCTAGATATCAAATTCTAAAAAGATTCTAAAAAAATTAATGAGTTGTAACTTTATATGCTTGACATTCATTCTTGGTTTCTTACCTTTAGATCCAGCAGATTTGGAAGTATACATTTATGTTTCTTAAAACAAACCTTTCCCTTTTTACACACCTTGGGGGGTGAAACCTCGCAAAGTTGTAAACAAAATAATGCATTGTTTATTATTTTTATTATTCTTACCAAATATTTTATGTCTAGCTTTATTAGTTTCTGAGATACAATTTTTTTATAATAAATATGAACTTTACCTTCTTTTTTTTTCCCCCATAAAGGACAAATTTTGATAAATGGAGAAAAAATACAATACTGAACTCTACATGCACATTCTTCTTTCTTAGTTTCTAACCTCTAGTTGTAATAGATTCGGAAGTGGTCATTTTTTCTTTTTAAAACAATACTTAACTTCTTACATCCCTTAGGGGTTGAATTTTGCAAAATAGTAACATTGTAGTTGGTAGTTTTGGTATGTTTATTATTGATATCAAGTATATTTTCTTATGCTTGATTAGTTTCAGATTCAATTAATTATCTTAAAATCATATTTACCCCTTTTTCACCCCTTATTGGTAACATTTTCCAATACCTAGTTTTTAAGCTAGCCAATGACCTTACTATTAAAAAATTTCATCAAAGTCAGTAAGTAGTTTTCAAATGATGCTGGAACAAAGGACAAACAGACAAATTAAAAACAATAATTTTCATTTCCAAATAATTTAAATAGTCATTTCCATTAGTTTTTTTTAATAATTTCATCTAATATACAGACATTTTTTCTCAAACTTTTTTATTTTTAATATATATTTAAGGCTATCTTTGCTTTTTGTGTGTTTTTGTTAATGGAAGAATGCTTGTTCAATATCATGGTATGTATGTATATAATTATTATTAATATGGAATATCTTTTTTTTTTTTTTTTTTTTTTTACCCAAGTTGATGATAATCAGTTACGTCAATATGGCTACTTTTGGGATTGTAGGTTAAAAAAGGATAGCTAAATTAATTAATTATTTAATTAGACTTTATTTATTAACTGCTATATATTCTTTTCTAAGTTACAATACTCTAAATGATTGTCCACAAATTAATCACACTTTCATACATGTACTATTTACTCTCCCCACTGGAGCTCGGTTCAACAATGGCTATTACTGCTGTTCGTCTGTTACCACACACCTCGGTCCCAACACATTTTCACACTTCTCACTCATCTGCCCTGCCGTGGCACAGTTGACACAATCAGTGGCGTAGCCAGGATTTGTGTATGGGGGGTGTTAAGAAGCATGGCCCCCCGTATTAAAGCGGGGGGTCCGGGGGTCCTCCCCCGTGAAATTTGGATTTTAAGGTGTAAAATAGTGCTATTTTAGCAGTTTTCGGTACTTAAATTTAAATAAAGTAATGGTAAAAATTTTATTAATTTTAATATGAAATTTGTTTCAGTGATGAATAAGAAATTATTTAAATATTTGGTGCTAAGGGGGGGGGGGGGGGTTGAACCCCTAACCCCCCCCCATCCTGGCTACGCCCCTGGACACAATCCATGATACTCGGATATTCTTCAAGAAGCTTGTTGCTCGCTGTCGCTCCCACTTTACTCCTCAGCTCTTGGTCGCTCTGAGGATTCCCGGTATCGCCACCAGTCTCCCTCTCACTCGCTGATGTCGCCAACAGCCACTCTTACTTTCGCCGGTGTTGCCCATGGAAAGTCCTCAAAAGTGCCCTTGACTTAACACTAAAAGCTGCGAGAGAAATGGCATCCCAGTTATGCCACTTCACGTGATGGTGCTCTCAGGACCTGTAGAACCCTCCAGGTGAGACAGAGGCACATCAGAGATTCTTTGGGAAGGCCACTAATGGGATTTTCATGTAGTGATAGGAAAGGGACGGTTGCTTCCTGTGTCGTGCTCCTCAAGGAGGCAGGGCTCTTCCAGGAATCCACCCGGGCCGCATATTGATTTGGTTGGCCGGACCTCGCCTTTGGCAGCCTGGTTTTTATATAATTTAAATGTTTGCACCATCAGTATTGTCAATTTTATTGAAGTCATTATTCAATATAATAAAAGTCTCTCTATTATCGTGTCCTCTATATCATTGGGGCCACTAGTATTTCAATATTTTTTTGGCTTGGGATGTTTATTTTAATCTATTACTGTTATGTCTCAAGCTACTGGAAGCGAGCTTGAACACTACACGTGGCCTAGCCAGTCTAGAATTGAACCTATACCAAGGCCATATGACAGGGTTGGGATAATGGGCCACACTCCTGGAATATTTTAGTTTATGTTAGGCTGAAACTGGACTTTCCTGGTGTCATAAATAAATGACTTTTAATAGAATGAGTGATAAAATATGATTTTGTATACAACTTAAGCTATGTGATTTAAAATTCAGGTAATTATGATATAACACAAATTTTTTCACACTTTGATGCATAATGAAATGTTTATTCGGTATTTTTACTAAACTTTAGAGATACCATGCATAGTTATATAAATATATTAATGTACCCATCCCTTGAATTAGTGCCCTAATTTGTTCCAGGAAAATATAGCGCTAACCAAAAACCTTTTTTTCTATTTGTTTGTATGTTAATCAAAATAATTAATTTTTCAACCACTAAAGTGTGTTTATTGAATACCATTTCAAACAAGACCTTGATCCGACTGAAATAAATTTACATTAAGAATTTTGTGTCTTAATACATTTTAAGTACATTAATATAAACATTTGTACATATTTCACTTTGACAATAAACATCCTGAAATAAAAATTAAATGTAAAAAAAACTCAGACCGCAATATTGGCATAACATTCGTTACGAAGTAGGTTCTGACAACATTTTGAGTTACGAGACAATTATATTATAATTATAGAAAGTCTGTTGTATTGTCTAAAAATCTTAAAGATGCATAACATTATTTTTTTATTAACACAAATGATTATTTTATTTGTTTACATATTTTCTGGCACTGTTGTTTACTAAATGTAGTCTACCAACTTTAACATTTTACCAGCTAACTACATCACTACCCACTCATGCAGTCCTGAAAATTTCTGGTCTTTCTCACCACAGATGCTGAGGGATGACTACTGCAGAAGTAAGTCTTAGTTTTAGATTTTTAATGATGGATGATTTGTGAATACTGATCTGTATTTGTAATACATTGCAAAAAAAAAACACAGTGGCTCTGTCTGGTTTCATTTACGAACACACTAAAATATTTTTTTTAAAATTTATATTAAGAAATAAATACACTTACTTATAGTAACATAATAAATGAAATCACAGGCTCAGTTGAAAGTGGGGTGGATGGCACACAGGGAACTGCAAGCAGTGTAGACGGCCAGTGTCCTGGGGTTGCAGCTGCTGGAGAACCGCACCAAGCAGTCAAAGCAGGAGCTGGAGCTGCTGGAGTCGCTGGAGGAGTTGCGCGACTTGAATCGACGCCAGAGACTCATCGACTACGACTCCATGCTGTCCCAGTACGATGGGGCGGAGGCCGCTCGCCGCCTCGAGCTGGCTCAGCAGGCGGAGGACGAGAAGTACATTCGGTGAGCTCTCTGCTTTTTGTCTCCTGCTTCTTGCTCCTCATCCCAATTCTCTCTGCTCTCTGCTCTTTGCTCCTTGCTCCTTTCTCTCTGCTCTTGACTCCGTGCTCTCTACTCTTTTCTCTGTCTAAAATTGTCATAAGATCTGCTCAGCACTTTTCAACTTATCAATACAGATATTTTTTTTGTGACCCTAGCTATGATAAAAAAAAAACCTCTCTGCTGCTTCAGTTACGTCTGGAGTTTGAGGTTAACAACTATGTTAGGCAACATATCTGGCAGATATATTTGCATTATTAACATTAACTAACATTCATGAATTCTACAGCAAGAATCGTAGTCGCCTACTGCAAGAGTACAAGCTGTGAGGTGGCAAACAAGAAGTCACTTGAGTCACTGCTCACAAACTAAGCTGTTATTGTTCAACACCTAGAAACATTGGCTGCAGAAAGTATTCAGCTTTCTGCAAAACTAACCACAATATTTTTCATGTGGATTTTATTTATTTAATGACATTTTGAGTCATTTTTTGAAACTGTCATTTTCACTACAGGGAGATAAAATGGACATACATTGACCATTGTAAAACAATTGTATTCAACACTAAACAGCATGATTTTACACTCTTAGTTAGTTACTAAATTTGAATGATTAGGATTCAAGCCTAAATTACCAAGGAGTTAATTTAACAAACAGATCATCTATATATGCATTTAATAGCAGCTATGTTGACATTCTCAGAGAGCTACACAATGTTTTCTGCAAAAGGTTTTCTGATTTGCATGACTTGGAAGTTATCGGTGCTGCACTGAAGATTATGAAGTGAAAATATTGCCCACAGACAAAAACATTATTTTGGTGAAGAAAAAATGGAATTTTGTGTGTCACTACCAGTACTCTTGGATTGGAGAACAATAGCGTAACAGTGGAGGTATCGTAAATAATTGGGCAGATTTCAAAAAATTCTGACACCATAACTTAAACAATCTTTCAGGTTATGAACTGTGGAAAATGTGTGCTAGGCTTAGAGTGCATATTAATTTTCCAAATCTTGGCCAAATTCTTAACATAAGTGTATTTCCAGCTTCAAATGCCAAACTGGAGAAAGCATTTTCTACAGTAATGAGTTTTCACCAACCATTGCTGCTGTAATATTCTTCTCAAAGAATCACCATCCAGAAACAACCCCTTATGGTCGTCAACCAGGCTATCAAAGAAGCTGAAGTCTAGTATCATAAGTAGGGTTAGAAGTTTTCCGCGATTCCGCAATCGCGGAATATTTCGCAGAATTACAAGAGTCCCGCATAATCGCAGAATAATCGCAGAATTACCGATTTTGCTGTACCTTTTTTGTCCATTTTGAGTGCAGTAATAATGCGTGCAAGGGTTATGTTCTCCCAAATAATATCTTAATTATTATGGGCAGAGTGAATAATTTCCAAACATTGTATAAAACATACATTTTCATATAATTAATGCGGCAATGCTGTTAAAAAATACAAGTTTGAATTACCAAATCACGTACGGCAAAATAAATTTTGTTTGCAGAGAATCCAAAGATAAGATTATAAGATGAGTAGCACATTGAGCGAGCGATCCTGCCGGCATTTATGAAACGACTGTAGTCACAGTCAATGGAAATATGTGCGCATCAATCGACTAATCGATCGATACAAGGCTTCGAATACGAAAGAATGACCTTATGGCCGTTGGCGCAAGATGTAGGCCACACAGAATATTAAAAAATATAAATATATAGATATATCGTGATCCACTAAAGAAAATGAAAATGTCTTTAAGTAAATAAGTTTTTTAAAGAAGCCAGCGGGGGTAAAACAGCTATTCAAAATTGTTTTTGTTAGCTCGTTGGAAAAACTGGCTTCTTTAGGTTGTATATACATGTTTCAAACATGATAAACTATTTTTAATAAATTGCAGAACTTTACATTTCTTATCGCAGAATTTCTTGTTTTCTATCGCAGAATTTGTGTTTCACTATCGCAGAATTTTGGCCTTTGGTGTGCAGAAAACTCCTAACCCTAATCATAAGTGCAGAAACAGGAACATTTTCAGATTTTGATAGCTCTGTGTCTTAGTTTCAAGGATTTAAGTACAGTACCACAGTTTTGTAACCATTAATATAGGAGTTAGGGTAAATAATTAAAATCTCTATTTTACAAATGTGATTTTACCACTCCCTTTGTTTTTACTTGTTATTTATTTACGCTGTTTATATTTTCTTAATAAAATGTTATTTAAGATTTCTGTTCAATTGCTAAACAAAATTAGGTAACTACAGCCCAAAAGTTTATATGTGTAGCAAATTGCTATACAAACTTTTAAAATGAAATTACGAGGTGAGTAAATTTGACTTACAAACCTTGGCTACAGGTTCATAGTGTAAAAAAGTTGAAAATATACATACAGCAGATGGTCTTAAGTGCCTCCAAAGACTATTATACTCATTTGAAATGGCAGCTGAACCGGGAGTTTTTTGTAAATAATAAAAAAAAACTATAATGAAATGCCAAGCATCTGCGTAATGTCTAATAATGGAAATTATTTAGGTTGACAATCTTATTTCCCATAAATTTTGGTGATGCAGAGGAGTAATTTGGTTTTCAAAGGCTGATTATTAATCTAAATGTCTAAATTAATGAAAGAGGTCGCTGTACTACCCTATACCCCACCATTTTCACGAGAAACTAAAATAATTTAGAGTGAAATAATTTGATGCCTGGCAGTTTTACAACACTCACAACACTTAGATTGAAACAGCTGCCTAAAATCAGGGGCACTGATTTTTAAGATATGTACATGCAACTGAAGATATTTGTGAAAGAAACATTGAACTAATAATTAAACTTAAACTGCAGGTGTAACGTAAAGCACATAAAAGTGAATGCTGAACAAACCATAGGTATCATCAAAAACAAGAGAAAATATGTTGTTAAACCTTTATTTGTAAGGAAAGATTTTATCATAAAACAACTTTTTTGTTAAAAGGTGTTTAACCTAAGGTTCCACAGTTCACAAAATTTATTACTTAAAATTTGAAGATTGTGCTTTAAATATGAAAGTCTTTAATAACTGGCTTTACTTACATAAATATATACACAACTACTTAGTGCCCGTCAAAGCTTTGATAAATGTGTGTATTCCGGCAGTAAATGGGAAGTCCTATTTTCAGCTACTGTCTCTTGAGGCTGGGGGACTTCAAGAATTGGAATGCATTCATCATACATACCATAAATTATTTCCATTAAATAATTTTGCTTTAGTGACAATATTTGTAGTGTTTGTAGAACTTTTTTCCATTGTACATTTGGTCGAATTTAGACTCAATTCTGTATACACTGCTGTAATTATACTTATTTCATATAAAAATGACTATTTCAACAAAATAAAAAAAAATTTAATAATTTCTACACATTTGGTCTGATTTTGCCCATTTACTTACTTGACCAAAAATTTTTTGTCTATATATTTTATGTACAGTAGAACCTCATTTTTACATATTTCAAGGGACCAGGAAAAAAATATGTAAAAACTGGGAAAATGCAAAATGAGGGAAATGTTCAAATTTTTTTTATCATCTCACTATATGGGAAACAATAAGAAAATATATACCACACTAAATAATATGTCAGAGACGGTTACATTTTTATATATTAACTAGAACTTCACTATCTCACATAATTAAAATTATAAATATGTATATCCAATATCGCTGTTCTTCATTATTGCCGAAAGTTAAACATGAAATTTGCTGTTCTTGTGTAAGAGATGAGAATGTTGAAGCATCTTGATATAGCCACTTGGTCTGCTGAAATTTTGTAACACAATTGATTTTTGAACTTTGTATTTAATTACGTGTTAAAGTTTTATTAATTTCAGATTTTTTGAGAAATAATACTATAAAACGATAGCTACCACCATCAATATAATTGTTTACATTGAGGAATAGAAGTTAAATTGCCATTGCATTGTTTGGATATTCATTGCAGCCATTTGACATTTCAGAATGTTTCTAATGTGTTAAAATGTACATCGCCGAATATGCATGAAGACACCATATTTATAGGAAACTCGTACGTTGCTTAAAACGTATTTTAATAATGGAACAGTAATCCGCTCTTTTGTGTATTTAAAATGCAAGTTTTCACCTTTATTTGAGTAACAGGCGATTTGCCTAAAGTCATTTCTCCTAAAGGCGTTTTGCCTAACGGCGATTTGCCTAACGGCGTTTTGCCTAACGGCGTTATGCCTAACTGCATTTTGCCTAACTCCGCTTTGCCTAACGTTATTTTGCCTAACGGCGATTTGCCTAACGGCATTTGGCCTAAAATGTTACTATGATGACAAAACCTCGTTTTGCCTAACGGCGAATTGCCTAACGCCATTTTGCTTATAGTGATTTTCCTAACAGCATTTTGCCTGACCTAACCTAGCCTAACTTAACCTAACCTAACCTAAGCTAACCTAAGCTAATATAACCTAACATAAGCTAACCTAACCTAAGCTAACCTAACCTAACATAAACTAACGGCATTTTGCCTATCAGCGGTTTGCCTAACGGCATTTTGCCTAACTGTATTTTGCCTAATGGTTGATTTGCCTAGCGGCGTTATGCCTAACGGCATTTTTCCTGAACTGCGTTTTGCCTAAAATTAGGCAAAACACCTTTAGGCAAAACGACACAAGCCCCTTTATTTTCATGCATAATACTTTTAAAATTAAAGGGGAACGCTAATAAAAGTACTTATTAATTTTCATGTTTATGTCACCATACGTTTGGTTCATGGCCGTATGGTGTACAATAGCACGTGGCACAAAAAAAAAGTAAGTTGTTTACAATGGCGAACGAAGCTGTGGTGACCATACACTCATGCAGTAATGCTTAATAATTAAACTTCACGCTATTCATTTTGAGAATTTATTGTTTTCTCTAAATTTTCCGATGGTTTGCCACGAAATACAGCACTAATTCTACGTAAACAGTGGGAAATGCTTTTGCGCAAGGCGGGAAAAGAATGCATTATTAGTACATATAGGGAAATTGACAGTGCATGTAAAAAAATACGTTAATCGCGGGAATTCGTATATCGCTGGTACGTAAAAATGAGGTTCTACTGTATTAGTATGGAAGTGATTACTGCAAAATTCATATTACTACTCAAACTGTAATACATCCTTATCTTTTTTAAATAAAATTAACATCAATTGGTTATTGTGTTAGAATAATCAATACTTTTGAAACTGAGTCCATGTTTCTTACGGTTTATATAATTTTTAGTTATGTTAGTTTTTATAGATACTTTTTTCCTCTATTTTTTATATTGCAAGTTCTTTGTCAACAGTTCTGTGTTTGGAGCCAAAGATTCAAAAACCAAGATTGTGGAAGAAGAAATAATAGAAATGAATGAAGAAAAGACTAGATCGTCTGCTAGTGTGGGCAGCCAAAACCATGGAGAACCACCCCCTAAAGTTGCAAAGATCTCTTCTCATTCTACCCCTAGTACTTCCGCAGCTGAAAAAACAGTGCAGGTACGTTAAAATTATCAATTGTTTATAAACATTATGTTTTATCATGAGTTGAAACTCATTGAATTAAATTTTTGTCGGCTGGCCTGGAAGAACTGAAAAAGTAATTTTTAAGCAATAGTGACCTAAATGTTACTAAGACAAAGACAATTACCATTCTGAGTGGTGACTATTAGCTATACTTTCTGTGTTGGATGACAAGGCTGTGTGCATGGTGCAACTTACAAACTGACCTCAGGTGGGAGCCACTACGACAGCGAGAGCGTCCAGCGTGGGCGTGCTGTCCGGCAAGAGCAGCCTGGCGGGGTTGGTGCGCGTGAGGCAGTCCGCTCCCACCAAGCCCGCGCCCAGCGCCTTGTCGCTGCTGGGGGCGTACTCTGACAGCGACGGTGACGGAGACTGACATGGTGGCTTGCTGGCACGACTCCCTCGTCTGCTCCGCCTGTGGCACAGCACCAGAGCCTGGGAAGGAAGTACATATGGAGTATGGACTTCTCGTCAGTCAAGATCACAAGAGAGGTCGTAGGGCATACATATTCATAAGGGTGTCGATTTGGGTTAGGCAGTGAAAGTCCTACTTCAGAGCACAATGTGTATATATCCGTCATATCAATTTCAGAATTCAACTGCTTATAATGTTTCAATTATATATTTAGAAATTCCTTATGAAATATATTTCCCTTTTAAAATACTGTAGAACCACCCCCTTTTTTTTTACGCTGAAAATGTTGTAAACTGCGGGAAAGTGTAAAATAATGGAAATGCATGAAAAATTATTTTTTGCTGAGAGGACAGTGATATACGACCTTACAATAGGCCTACAATTTGTTGATATAAAAATTGTTATTAATGTGTGAAGCATATATAAATAGAATAATCAACATTAAAGTCCTATATTTATATTCTTTATCAAGTATAGGTTAACGTACATGCACATACTTTAATCAGCAATTCATAGTAACATTAGACATTTTTAGGTTAAGAATATTAATAAAAATAATTACTTTTATCATCACACTGGGTTGCATTTCCTTCAATAATTTTGTGATTTTTCACAATTGTGTTCAGAGTTCAAATAGGCAAGCCTAACCTGTCAGCAAATGGAACATGAGTATCTTTGTGCTCATCCATGCACTTTAAAATGTTCATCAGTTGAAAATGTTTTTCATCTTTTGCAAGATGTCATCTCGATAAGTTACATACAGATAAAAATTCAATTAATTGCATTAAAGACAAAATTTCATGCTTATTGACATTTAAATTTTTTACTGACCATGTTATTTTTAACAGATGTTGACAAAGATGAATACCATAAATATAAACTTCATACTACGATATGTATAAGTTACTGATGGACAGTCAGAATTTCTATAAACTGTAGTGCTAGCATCACTTACTAATATTTTCTCAAAGTCTGTCATTGTTAGACCAGTATTGGCAGCCTGTAAATATTGTTTTTAATGGAAAAGCACATCGGAAAATCCAAAAGATACAGTGCTAGTGTTCCCAACAGCATTTTGGATTTGGTATTACACACGAAAGTGTTATCTTCATATGTATCATGTATGTGACAAACACGTGAATAACAAATTTATGTATGTATATCATAAGCAACAAAAATTGTGGGAAGCGTTGTTTCCAGGATTTTTGTTACCACGAAAACAGTTAACCCTCATTTCATTGAAGAATGGCTAATTACATCAAAATGTTGTAATGGTTGTTTTCAATATAGGTTTTGGTCAGTGAAAAATTTAAAAAGTTGGGATGAGTCAAGAAAAGTTTGGAAATTCAGTATCTGGGTTTTACTTGACAGCTTGCATTATCAAAAACATCTTTCCTTAATTTGTATTGATGTGGAATTCATATCCAGTAATGGAGTTTCCACTCCAGTTCTGTCCTTTATAATTAAAAATGAATAATTTTCTTTTATTTGCAATCATGTTAGAAGGTTAGAACCTTTGGGAGCGGCAACATAATGTGTAGAAAGGGCTGAACACTGAATTTCACTTAACTATACTTTAGCTACAAGATCTGTGTTTCTTTTTTTTCAGGAAAGGGATTTGCATTTTAATCTACACAAACTTCCCCCACTATTGGTTTGTACTTATACATTCATTAGTGATTCCCAGTCATCAGTTATTTCAGTAGAAGCAGTGGTTATTGATTTATTTAGGAATTAACTTTGCTGCCCTACTTAAAATTAGATTAAATAGCAGAATCTCAGTACAGTTAGACCCCTGGAAGAAATCAAGAAGTGACCATCTCTGATCACATCAAGATGGATTGTGTTTAGAAGCCTATTTAGAAATTGAACTGAAATAAAATTTGTGTCCATATCGGTACAAGCTTACAGACCAACACAGCATGTTAACTTTGAAAGCTTTTACCAAAGCCACTACATCAAGTAAAAAGTTGGCAACATTCTTGGTTATGTGAGACAAAGTCTCTTTGCTCCCACTGTTCATGATTATTACCACTGAAAAAATTCCCTAAAACATATTTTTCTTGTAATGTAATACACTTACAAATATTGTGTAACTAATAAAAGGAACAAATTGTATGATTTTTGACAGTGTATTAAATACTAATTTTATTAATGTGCTGCTAAATCTTTAGGGAATATATTTTTCAAAATACAGTACAACCATTTTTTGAAGTACCTGGGATTTAATAATTTCAGTAAATCAACAGTGTATTAATGGGTCCTTTTTAAAATAAGCTTTTAATTTAACATAACAAATTTCCTGTAAATATGGCGATTTTGGCGATGCTTGCTTTACTACAGTAAAAATGTTCATGATAGGTATTTGGCAGCACTGAATTTCCAAATATTGCAATGGACATGTTTGTAACCTTTTCTGTTCCTAAACATAAACAATTGTTTAAAAGTGGTTATGTTGTTTAATATAGTGGTCTCCAAACTATGGCCCGCGGGTCAACGCCGGCCCGCTACCACGGCATCCGGCCCCGTCACAGATGTACAGTATGTTGGTATTATGAGCTAGCTAGGTCTTGGCCCTTAGTACTTAGTGGAGGAGTCTGTTTGGCCCTAAGGCTAAAAAGTTGAAGGACTCCTGTTCAATAGAATAGTTTCCAAAAAAAAATTTGAAAGTAATTAATTATGTGTTGTTAACATGTGATTGCCGATTATAAACAAAGTCCAAAAAAGAATTGTGTAAGAAAATCTCACCATAAAAAAGTGAACATTTTGAAGTGCTTCAGTATGCACATCTCTTGCCCAAAAACTGAAGAGTTCATGCATCAACTTAAAAAACAATCAAGAAGAACAGCAAGGCTGAATATGATTTTTTTTTTTTTCTGTGTGTGAGAGAGAATTTCTACTTATTGTATAAATCTTAAGCATCTCTGACATTATATTTATTGTGATGTATATTTGCTTCTTATTATTGTCATTATGGTGAAATTAAAAAAAATATTAACATTTAACTGTTTTTGTTTTCCCACTTTTTAATATTTTTTTTTGTTCTGGTCCCTCAAAATACGTTAAGAAGAGGTTTTTACTATACATCTACAGCTACCTAAAAATAACAATCTGGATATTTTTGGTTTATTAATGTTGTTATATTATTGTATTTATATTTTTATAATTGTAGTGTTGTCAAACTATAAAAAATGGTTTGTTCATCACAGATCTTTTTACCTAATAAAGTGTGTTTGTGTATCTGTATCTGTGTGTGTATGTCTTTGTGTGTGACTGTGTATGTGTGTGTGTGTATACACGCACGCACGCGCCCACGCATGCACACACACACACAAAATATATTCTATTTTAATTCCTCATGTTTTCTGCATCATCGTACTGTGCTGAAGTTAGTTCTTATCTGCTGGCTCTATCCATCATTCAAAGAGCTTGGACAACGGCATCATAAGTCATACCACGCAAACATGGCAAATTTGATCCTGGTTTTATTTTTTATATCAAGATGTACAATGGTACTAAAGAGCTGAAATGTGTGTTAGCAATTAATATTAAAAAATTAAAAATAGAGGGGGAACTGTTGTACTGGTTGCACCGAGGCCTTTGAGGGCAACAGATGTGTGATTTTCATAGTATTTGTCACACACTTTTTTCAACCCCTAAGAAACAAACTGGTACCGATAAAGCTGATGACAAATGCAGAATCAAGTTTAAATGCATTTTATTTCTCCGGAAATAAGGTTACCTTGGCTCCCTGGAATATTCACCCCTGTTTCAGAGGAAGTTTACCTCACGCCTAACATGTTGTAGCAGCAAATCGTGCAGTTAGCGATTAAAGATTTTTTGGCATCAACGTTTTACTCTTTTAATGTTGGAAATAGTAAAGTTACATATTTTGAATACATTTTCACAACATTTTTAAGTCGTATTGTAAATATTGTATTTGTGTGTTGGAATAGATACATCACTTCCAAAAATTGCCTTTATAAATGTATCAGGTAGTCAGTAGACAGTTAGTTTTCCTCAATTACTAAAAAAACTTACAGAAACCTGGTCCTTAATTTAAGTAAAAGTTCTGTTCTCTATCTTTTCAAAAATATTACTTTTTGTATTTCTGGTAGCTTCTGGAGATGATAAACTTTGTCATAATCTTTGTTTTTATACAATGCTCTTGTCAAGGAACTTATTTTTTTGAAAAAATAATTTTTTAAACCACAATATTAATCAAATCATAATAAATAATTGACAGTAATTTGTCAATAAGGGCAAAAATTTCAAATAATGCTTGCTGGTATAGTTGCCACTGTACTGCCCTCTATGAGCCCAGCCATTTCCCGAACACCACTCAGGATCAGCCCACTCTGTTGGAGTGCAACCAGGTACCTGACAGCAGTCCTCATCATTGCTTGTTTCTGTTTATTTAACTCTAAAACGGGTTTAATGTAAAAGTTAAGTGTGTAGTAATTATTAATTCTCTCATTGCGATAGTTCACTGTTAATATATTTTGAAACATGAAATCTTCTATTTTGAAACATGAAATCTTCTATTGCTGCTTATTTGAAGACTGATCTTTGCTCTTGCAATTAAAGCTGACACTTATTTGCTAAAATAATTTTTAACACTAAAGAGTTGACTTAGAGCATGAGTCAAAACTGCTGTTAGTGTCGTTATTTAAAAAATAACTTTTTATTTGTTCATGATAATCAAACAACTTAATTGCATTAGTTTTCTCAAGTATTTTGCCCAAGGGCTTCCACAGGTATAATTGGTTCAGGGTGCTGCCTAATTGAGAGAATAATCATTTTCTTTGTTATGTATAGTGAATACATGTGATGACAAACTTGACTTTTTTTAATGCTAATAGAAGTAGAAATACTGTTGATATTTTATCGGAAAATTCGGGTCGTCTTCTGAAGTTAGTGGATGAAAACAATTGGAACATTTGGAAATTCCAGTTAAGTGTGATTCTCAAATCGAAGGAGTTGTTTGATATCGTGTCGGGCGTGGATCCGAAACCGTGTAAAACAGCTGATGTTTCACAAAGTGATTTTGAGAAGAAATTGAAGACATGGTGTAGCCGCGACAATAAAGCGCAGGAAGCAATAATTACGCGCATGGAGGCGGGCCCTGGCTATGACACATTTACTTACTTGTGAGTCGGCGAACGAAATGTGGGAGAAATTGCTGTCTATATATGAGCATCGTTCGGAGGTGAGTCTGCACCAATTGCAACAAAAGTTTTTTAATGTAAAATATGAAGGCGAGGGTATAGCCCTCTTCATCTCGAAGCTGCAGGAACTGGCAGGTCGTTTGAAAGAACACGGAGAAAAATTGTCAGAACAGATGTTGATTACCAAAATTTTTATATCTTTGCCTGAGAAATATAAACATTTTGTTTCGGCATGGGAGTCGGTACCCGCTCAGGGTCAGAAACTTTCGGAATTAACCTCAAGGCTATTGATCGAGGAAGAACGAACTGTAGGAAAAACCAATGTAGAAGGTGCTTTATTTACAAAAAGAGCCGAGTCAGGTCCACATAAATGTTTTTCATGCGGAAAATCTGGACACATAAAGGCTAATTGCTGGAAAAACAGAACTCAAAAAACCGCGGAAGGAAATGAGAAGGGAAGTCGGGCTTGTTTTTACTGCAAGAAACCGGGTCATTTCTTAAAGGATTGTAGGTTAAGACTTGCAAAGGACGGCAAGCAGACTTACAAAGGCTCCCAGAGCAGTCATGTAAATGCATTCATTAGTGCAGCATTGATAGGAGAAGGGTTAAACTCGGAGGACTGGTACGCAGACAGTGGCGCCTCGGAGCACATGTGTTCTCAGAGAAACATTTTTTCAGAGTTTAGTAACTTGGAAGAAAGGAGGGAAATTGTAATAGGGAATGGGTCCAAGTTAACAGCGATTGGAATAGGAACAGTTAAAGTGGAAACTTACACAGGAGACAGGTGGGAGCGGTCAGAACTGAGAGATGTTCTTTTTGGGCCAGACCTGAAATTTAACTTATTTTAAGTCGGGGCGGTCCTAAGAAGGGGATTCGAAATGACCTGGACCGAGGAAAAATGTGAGTTCATCAAAGAGAATAAAGTTTGTGCAGTTGGATTCCAGGCAGGAAAGTTGTACAGAATGAAATTTAGAGAACATTGAACTCAGCAGTCACAGCGATTAGTACTAAAGGAAAGTTTTCGCTACAGGTGTGGCATGAAAAATTAGCACACCAAAATGTACAACATATAAAATCATTCCTCCGGGAACGACAGATAACACTTCCAAGCTCAAATGATTTTTTCTGTGAACCTTGTGTCAGCGGTAAGCACCAGAGGCAGTCCTTTCCACCCAGTAAAACCAAATCTACGACAACATGTGAAATCATTCACGCAGATATATGTGGACCAATGGAGACCCCCTCTATGGGGAAGGCAAGGTTTTTCCTGTTAATTGTCGACGAAATACAGAAGTGTTTACTTCTTGCAACACAAATCCGAAGCAATAGAGAAGATGAGAGCATTCCTGCAGTTAGCCAAAAATGATACAGGAAACAGTGTGAAAATTCTCAGGACGGGTAACGACAAAGAACTAACAAGACAAGAAATGGTGAGAATGACAGAAAACATGGGTATACGCCACCAGAAAGCAGCTCCCTATTATACGGAACAGAATGTGAAGGTGGAGCGAGAAATGAGGACTGTAGTCGAAGCGGCGAGAACCATGTTGCAAGCCAAGAATATGAATAAGAGTTTTTGGGCCGAAGCAGTGAATACGGCGGTGCATGTGATAAACAGAACAGGCAAGAGTTCCGTGGATGGCAAAACCCCTTATTCGTTGTGGTTCAATGCCGAAGCGGAAATCAAACACTTCCAAACCTTTTGAGCGGTAGCCTATGTTCATGTACCAAAGGAGAGGAGGAATAAATGGGATGCTAAAAGTGTCAAAGGTTTTTTCGTTGGATACCAGGAAAACTCCAAAGCTTTCCGGATATATGTTCCTAGTCGGCGAAAGGTAGAGATAGCTAGAAATGTTGTGTTCCAGTGTGAAGAGGCCCAGCCAAGAGCAAACATCGAAGAGAACCAGATGAAAGACGTTGCCCAAGAGGGAGGAGGGGACACAAACGATGAGACTTATGATAACAGTGAAATGTGGCTGGAAAGTGGAGGCTGCCCAACTTCATCTCAAGAGGATGGAGTCGAAGAAGATTTCAAAGGTTTTGGGCCAATGCAACGGAACGCTATACCACCTGGACGCCGCGAACTGTATGAAATTTCAGTGTCCGGGGATCCGGCAGAAATGGCAAATAACCGTGGAAACCCATCAGCTGTGGATCAGTTAGTGCAAGGTACCAACCCTCAGACAAGCAAACTAAGGAATCGACTAAGCCTGAGAAAACCACAGAAGTTAGACAGTTATGAAACAAACTCCTGGGCTTCATCTGAACCGACCACCTATCAAGAGGCCATAAAGAGAAGTGATAGTATTAGGTGGAAGGAAGAAATTTATTCAGAGTTGCAGTCTATCGAAGAGAACAAAATCTGGACCGAAGTGATACCTCCAAAAGATAGTCATGTTATTGGGAGTAAGTGGGTTTTCAAGATAAAGAACAACGAACGAGGAGTACAATCGCAATACAAAGCTCGTCTCGGGGCGAAGGGATTTGAACAAAACAACATGTCTGACTTGGGAGAAATATATTCTCCGGTAGCAAAACTGGCGACTGTTAGAATACTGCTAGCGGTTGCAAATCAGCTAAGTCTGCCTATCTATAAAATTGATGTGCATAGTGCATTCCTGTATGGAAGCATAAAGGAGGAAGTGTATATGGCCAAACCGGAGGGAATGGAGTGTAATGGCAAAACCGTATATCGTCTGAATAAGTCCCTTTATGGCCTAAAGAAATCCCCCAAGTACTGGAATGATAAATTCGACCAGGTGATGGACCAGGATGGATTCGTGAGATCAAAACATGATTATTGCTTGTATGTAAAGAATTCATTGGAAACAAGGTTGTACGTCCTTCTGTATGTTGACGATTTGCTGATTGTGGGAAATGAAGAAAAGGAAGTTCAAAGGGTTAAAATGAACCTGAATGAGCACTTCAAAATGACAGATATCGGGGAAGCATCGAACTACCTAGGTATTTGCATAGCACAAGACAGAAAGAACAGAATACTCAGACTGAACCAAACGCAGTTCCTGAAATCACTACTGATGAAATATGGGATGGAAGATTCGAGACCAGTTGCCACTCCAATGGACCCATCCATCAAGATAGTGAAGGATGACCAACATCTCAAGGACTGGGAACTGGAAACAAGATGTCGTCAGCCTATTGGAAGCTTGATGTATGCAGCGGTAGGAACGAGACCGGACTTGAGTGCCACAATTGGTTTCGTAAGCAGGTACCAAAATAGCGCAAGCCAAGAACTTTGGAAAGCCCTAAAGCGAATCCTAGGATATATTAGAGGAACGTTGGATTTGACGCTAGTCTACAGGCGTCAGTCTGCAGTCCCAACTGTGGAGGGATATGTGGATGCAGACTTGGGATGTGACGAAGGGGACAGAAAATCAACTTCTGGATCTGTGTTCTTAGTTCTGGGTTGCACAGTGACTTGGAGTTCAAAGAAACAACCCTCAGTAGCTCTCTCATCAACTGAAGCACTTAGTTTTACGGCTATGGAGGTGGTGTGGCTGAGAGGAGTGCTAAGCGACCTTGGTGTGTTAGGATCGGAAGAACCTGTAGTGATACACAAGGACAATCAAGCAGCCATAAGGGTAGCAAAGAATCCGGAGAGTCATAAGAGATTGAAACATGTGGACATACGGCACCACTTCATCAGGGAGAAGATACAAGAAGGCGTAATTGAAGTGCAGTATGTCACCACCCAAAATCAGGTGGCAGATGGACTGACCAAAAGCCTTGAACAAATCGTTATTTCAAAAATTTGTGTATAATCTTGGACTTGAGTAAACCCTTTTGATCATGTAATAAGTAGTAGTTGTTGGTGTTTTGTGGTTTGAAAGCAACAAACCTTGTGTGGAAAAGCTAATGTGGTCAAACTAAAACTGGGTTCTCTAGTCGTACAAGGTGACCTACTTTGCAAGGGTCATGTATTTCATAATGCCTGTGTTATAGGAAAATTTTATTGAGGGGGGTGTAGAAGTCAATAAAATGTTCGGTTGCTGGAGTTGGTATGACTGAAGAAAAAAAAGAGAGCAGAGTGTAAATGATGGCGGAATAAAGGAGTGCGGTGTTATCATGTGGACTGGCATTACTACAGTATTTAAGTCAACAAGAAGGAAGGACATTTAACGAAAAGGACACACATTTTGGACAAAAATTCAACTTGGTAAAATACAATATCATCATAATGACACGGTCCCATTAGTATGATACCTACAATATAACAGTGTTGTCTACACACATTTAGCATAAAGGACATAAATTAGACGAACATTCAACTTAGTAGGATTCGATTTTATAGGTAGATATGATCTCCAATCTATGGTAGACCTCAACTGCTCCAATTGACTTTGGCTCCAACATTATTTTGACTTCAACTACTCCAACGACATTTGGCTACATGGCTACTATGCTACTTAGCTACGAAGCTACAAGTTTACGAGGCTCCAATTGCTGCATCTGCCTCCGGCTCCAATTGTCTTTGACACCAACTGCTCCAACGACATTTGGATATAAGATTACAAGTCTACTTGGTTACGAAGCTACAAGTCTACGAGGCTTCAATTGCTGCATCTATCTTCGGCTCCGATTGTCTTTGGCTCCAACTGCTCCAGCGAAATTTGGCTCTAAGATTTAGTCCGCAAATTTGAAATAATTGGCACGAATTTATTTTTCACCTAAAACCCTTAATTTTAACTTTGATAGCCCATTGTTCGTCCTGATCAAATATTTCCTATTAGAGTCCTGCTACGTTTTCCCAGCTCCGAAACCGAGAGCCTGGTGATACACATTTGCCACGAAAGGGAATTTGATACACATACTCTCTCTTTTGCACTTGTGTAACATAAATGTCCCCTTATAATGACTTTGGGAGACTAGTGGATCTTTTAGTTTCAGAGGTAAAACAATAAAAAAGTGTGATTTCGTCTGAATATAAGTGCCTCTACAATTATTTAACCATTAATTACTTTAACATCAATAAATAAAACATGGATTTCACAAACAGGTTAAAAATGAAACTTAATTTATGTATAGGCTACATATTGACAAAGTATATTAAAATTATAATGTTCTGTGATTTGGTTGACAAATATATTAAACTTATTAAATTATGTTAAGAAAAATATTAAAATTACAACATCGTAGGGCGCTTCAACCTGCACCCGACAATCGGCGAGCAAAAATAACAGTATAGAAAAAGGGAGGTTCTTCTAGTAGAACCTGTTACAGCTAGTTTAGAGGTGTACATCAAAGAGTATAAAATTAGACAGGATCATAAGGAACATGAGACTAGTATATTATTAAGTATCCTTATACACATATATATATATTCTTTGGAATAGTGGATACAGGTGAAAGTGCACAAGTACAATAAACAAGTTACTGATTATGAAGGTACATCGTGCGCCACAAGTGGTACTACTAAGCGAGTTAAACGCAAGCATAAATGAACAAAGTTAAAGTATAAGCACCTACGCACGGGCCAATTCCTCCTCTGAAGTGTTGGAACCAGCATGGCATGGCCCAAACGTATGAGAGACAGTCGAAAGAAGGAAATGTACCCAGTAATTAAGCACGCTGCACGAAAACAAGAAAACCCGGTCTTTAAAACGTGCACACAGACATCTCATACACGAGCGACAGAACCAGTAGAGCCTGCTATCGAAACTCCAAGTGGGACAATCAAATAGGGGAAGGGGTGGCCAGCCGGGAGGCTTATGAAAACCACACAAAACAAAGGGCACAGGTAAAAAAGCAGAAAGTATGGCAATGCAAAACCATCCTGCAGCACCGGGGTCGGCAAGTGACATGTGTTTCCATGAAAGGAGCGAATGACAATATCAGAAGGTGAATGCCAAAAAAACGTTACAGTTAGATAATGGAAACACATGATTTACCTTGTCGTCCCTCCGAAGGCCATTAAGCCCGGCCTCCACCCGCCAGTTTTAAACCCCGCAAACAGAGCGCACCCCTAGCCCATGTCACATGAGTCAAGCGAGCCATCGACGCCGGTGAGTGCCTTCACAGATTACGTCAATATGCCAACACCACCAAACAGTTCTTATGCATCATTAATTACTGTGACTAATTAAGCAATTTTTAATTAACAGAACAACACTTAATAGTGAAAGTGCATCGTAGGTGTTGTGTCTGATGTTGAGGGCTTGGTAAATTAACCACACACACCTGTAGAAACTTGTTTGTTGTTTCACCTGCCTATCCATTAATTCAGGAACTATGCTTTGTTGTATCTCTGGGTGAAACATTTGTTGCTGGTAGGGCAGCAAACCTCTCAAACCTCTACTGAAAAGCATCTGTGCTGGTGTTGGTAGATGTGTACCAATCGGGGTATTACGATATTCCAGTAGTGTTAATATTAAGTCCTTACCTTCCTCTCCTACTGTTCTTTTCAACATTTTCTTTATCGTTTGGATGTGACGTTCAATCAACCCATTAGACTGTGCATATATGGGGCTGGAAGTTTTATGTTGTAAGTTCCACGCCGTGACAAACTGTGTGAACTCAGCTGACCGGAATTGTGGACCATTGTCAGTATACAATACCTCTGGAATGCCATGTCTGGCAAAAATGGACTTCAACTGTGTAACGGTGTGGGCACTACTGAGGTCTTTCAATTGTACTAGCACTGGGTATTTAGAATACGAATCTACTACCAGGAGATAGTCAGCGCCACCGTAATGCATTATATCGGCTCCTAGGATCTGCCATGGCCTCTGTGGAATTTCTTTATTCATATGACTTTCTTTACTGTTCATATTTTGTGTTGCTCTACAGGCACTACAGTTACTCACTTAATCAGTTAATTCCTTCATTAGAAAAGGCCAGAACAGACATTCTCTAGTGCGAAGCTTACACTTTTGAATTCCCATGTGGTTATAATGAATATGCTGCAGAATATCTTTCCTCATTAGTGTAGGGATGACTACTTGTTTGTTTTTGAAAACTAAGCTACCTTGTACTACAAGCTCGTCCCTATATGCCCAAAATGGCTTGACTGACTGAGGTAATTTTTCTTTAGAAGGTGGCCACCCCTTTAAAACTAACTCTTTTACCTGACTGAGCATTTCATCCTGCTGGGTATGCAATTGTATTTTGTTCATAGTGTCCTGTGTTGCCTGTATGTGATGTAGTACCAAACCCTCCTGAGCAGCTATTTCCTGTTTCATGATATTACATTTTCTATCCTGCAAACTAGCTCGGGACAGAGCATCGGCAACAATTAGCTCTTTGCCAGGTACACACTTAAGTGTAAACTCATAATTTTGTAGCTTGATTCGCATTCGCTGAAGACGCAGGGGGCATTTGTCTAAGGGTTTATTGAATATCGCCTGGAATGGTTTATGATCAGTTTCTACAACTACGGGATTGCCATAGATGTACTGGTGAAATCTCTCGCAACCATACAATACTGCTAGTAACTCCTTCTAGATTTGAACATAATTTTGTTGTGTTGTACTAAGTGTTTTTGATGCATGGGCTACTGGTCCCTTTGGTTGTAGTAATTCTGCTCCTAACCCCTTACTGGATGCATCGACCGATAGCGTAAGTGGTTCCATGGGGTTGTAATATTGCAAAATGGGAGTCTGTGTTAGCATCAACTTTAGGTCTTGAAACGCTAGCTGATGCTTTTGTGTCCAATTCCACTGGGTCTCTAGTTTGCATAATTCTCTCAGGCCAGCACTGTGCTGAGCTAGCCTAGGAACAAATTTCCCTATATAAGTTAACATTCCTAAAAACCTATTCAACTCTTTCTTATTAGTTGGCTCTGGGAATCCCTGTACAGCCGTCACTTTCTCCTTATCAACTTTAATCCCATTCCTACCTACGACATGACCAATGTACTTGACTTCACTTACCCCAAACTGACATTTGCCTCTATTAAATGTTATGTTATTCTCCCTTGCCCTAGTGAAGACTCGTTGTAGGGTCTCATCGTGCTCTTACAAAGTCGTACCATGCACAATGATATCATCAATGTAAATTTATACTCCAGGGATGTCACTGAAGAGATCACTAAATATTTTGTGAAAAATTTCTGGCGCACATGAGAGACCATATGGCAATCGAGTAAATCTCATCCTACCATATTCAGGTGTGTCAAAAGTACTCAACTTTGAACTCTCCTCTGACAGTTGTATTTGCCAGAAACCCCTATTAGCATCTAGTGTGCTAAAATATTTAGCATTCAGAAATTCTACTGACACTTCCTCAAAAGTGGGTAATCTCTGATATTCCCTTTGAATTGCCCTGTTCAGTGGTTGAGGATCTAGGCATAACCGTATGTCTCCATTGGCCTTTCTAACCAGCACTATGGGGTTGAGCCATTCCGTGGGTTCGTTGACTATCTTTAACACTTCCATTTCAAGTATCCTATCTAGTTCCTCTTTTAGCTTTGCATGCAATGAGAAGGGAATTCCTCTAAACCTACATGCTTGTGGCTGACACTCAGGCTTTATCTTTAATTCACAAGGCTTTACCTTAATATTTCCAATTCCCTCAAATACATCGGCAAACTTGTGAACTACAGTCTGTGTAGTTGTTGGAGTTTTGTCCAACCTAACCTCATTGACCCTATTCAGTATTCCTAACTGTTGAATTGCTACTAACCCAATAATAGGTGGAGAATTATTTACATTAGTAACATGAAATTCCAAGACTTTTGGAGCACTGTTTTCTGTTTTACAATACAAATAACATTTACCCAAAACTGTTATGTCTGTCCCCGAATATGTTTTCAGTTTAGTGTTTTTTGCATGCAACGCATCTTTCCGTAAGTGTAACTTCCTATATATACACTCAGGAATTACATTCACCTGTGCTCCTGTGACAATTTTAAATTTAATATAGTCATCCGGCTCTTTTACTTGTGCAGTGCATTTCCGGTACGACGTGTTCCCCTTCGATGGACTTGAGTAGCTGATGTGTTTGTTCCGCCGCCTTGCATACTTGAATAGCTTTGGTTAGTGTGATATCTGTCTCTCGCAACAACCTGTCTTTTAGCCTAGGATCCTTGATGCCACAGACTATTCTATCCTTAATCAGGTCATCACACAATGTATGAAACCCACAATTAGAGCTGAGACGCCTCAATGCAGTAACAAACGAATCCACACTTTCATACTCTTCTTGTATTCTGGTGTTGAATTTATGACGTTCAACACTTTGATTCGTCTTCGGTAAAAAATAATCTTCGAGGTGCTGTAGTACACGATCAAATTTAGTATCATCACTAGTAGGCACATCCAGCATGGTGTACAAGTCTTGAGCCTCTTCACCCATAACGTGCAACAAAATGGCAATCTTCACGTCATCGTCTTTATTCGTCGCACCCGACGCTTTTAGATACACACAAAATAACTGCTTCCATCGTTTCCAGTTATTACCTAAGTCTCCTTCCAAACTTAATGGTTTTGGCGGTTTCAGGGATTGCATTATGCACCGCTCGTGAATGGACCAAATCCATGCAACACTTCGATCTGCGTTTAAATTATCACTACGGTTAATACCTCCTGCACACAATCACTGTTCTGTTGCTACCCCATGATAGATCATACTGTACCATAATTCGTCAGTCCGCAGTGCCATGTTGTGTGTGATGTTGAGGGCTTGGTAAAATAACCACACACACACACCTGTAGATCCAGCCATCTATATTGTGTACCGGAAATCGACCACCACTGTGTCTTCCATAGACATGATATCAAAGACAAACATAACATACATAACAGTAGGGGTGCAGCGGTTTTCCCAATGGGAAACCGCAATTAATAATCGTCCGGGATGTCCCTTGCGGCCTTCCGCCAATAATTAACAACAGTGTTAATCAATATAATTAACCTCCCTGTTTGTACTTGCAAATAGCCACTGGAGTATTCAACAAGTACCAGAAAACCTCCAGCTTGACCTTTTATTTTCAAATATTATTAATCTAAATTTTATTATGTATTATTATGATAGGCCTTCCGCCAACTAATTACGACAGATGTCATTAAGATACGAGGGTTATAGAAATTATAATGACTAATTATAATCATAAAATTGGAATAACGGCACATTAGAAAGTTCGGCGCGTCAGCGTCATGACACTTCCTCCCCTCCCAAGCCGGCACAAAGCGGCAGTAGAGTTTTACTCGCGGGCCGGGGCGGACGTGTGATCCCGTGGGGAGACTTAAACTTTTGTACTTCTTATTCTTCATACTGGTAAATATCATAATTCAATAAAACCTCTTTTCCTCTCCCCGCGTGCCCCTTTTTCGGTGCAGGGCTTAACCCGGCCGCTTTAATTTTTGCTCGTCGCGGAACAACGGTTCGCGACGCAGTCACTTTACGGTCCGGGCCGACTCCCGCGAACAGAAATTAATGTAATTCTTCGAGCATTCGACTGCCGACTGCAAGCTTAAAGACTTTGCCTCTTAATATTATCTTCGTGGGCCCGCCACTCACACAGGTGAGCCCGGGCACGAAGCTATCTACAGTTCATCACGGGAGTGGCCGTTATTCCACCCAAACTCTTCGACGACCCTCAAATCAATGTAGGGATCTTGTTTTCAAGTGCCGCAAACTAACATGTAATTAATTATCAGTGATAGTGTGTGTAGTGCCAAAGCATTTTTGTCAAGTGTAATTGTGTCCCATCTGTGGGATATTTAAGTCTGTAACATTGGCCGCATTGGAGACTTGTGGACAGTTTGGAAAAGATGGCCACATAGCTTGATCAAATGTAACTTTAGTTGGTGATTTACGAAATAAAAATGTAACACATGGCGACGAGGATGGGAAGTTGTGCCGGAAAGAATAATCCGTTTATTCAGCGTTGTTAAAATGGGAGGTTTCAAAGTGGAAAATTTTGTTTGCAGCGAGGATTCGTGGGAATCGTACGCTGAGCGGCTGTAACAGTGTTTTATTGCCAATGGCGTCAGTGATAAAGAAGAGGACCAAGCAAAGCGGCGCGCAATTTTGATATCGTCATTAGGCAAAGAAACATACGAAGTCTTACGGAATTTGTGTGAACCAAAGAAACCTCAGGACGTGAGTTACAGGGAACTTTTGAAGTTGTTGAGTGATTATTATTCTCTCAAGCCATCGGTCATAGCTGAAAGGCACAAGCGTGTGCAACAAGATAGCGAAACAATTTCTGACTTTGTGGTTGGGTTACGGAAATTAACCAGGGGGTATTGTAATTTTGGGACTTTTTAGACTCGGCTTTGTGTGACCAATTGGGCGGGGTAAGAGATAAACATATAACACATAGGTTATACTTGGAACTAGAAGTCATCACATTTGAGAATGCCGTAGCACTTGCAGCTGCGTATGAAGCGGCTATGGATAATGCATCTTTAGGTGTGGCAGATTTGAAGGTTAGTGAGGTACCTTGTCAGACGCCTCCAGTGACAGAGGCCGTAAATGTAGTCAAGTTTAGGCCCAGGAAGGTAGATTAAAAAGGGTTAGGAACAGTGAAATGCTTTGGCTGTGGTAGGGCTAACCATGTGGTGAAAGACTGTAAATTTAAGAGTTATAGGTGCAACAATTGTAAACAGCTGGGTCATTTGCAGTGCATGTGTCCAAATCAAGCGATGTCAAAGAAGGGTGAGTTGAGAGCACACAACTTTGTGGTACATGATGGTGCAGAGAACCAAGTTGGCCTCGTAGATCGGTGTGAAGGTGAGTTTACATCAGTGTTTTGTATATCAACTGGAAAAAAACCAAAGCCATGAGTAATACCTGTTTTGGTTGGGGAAGTACAATTAGACATGGAAGTGGATAGTGGTGCTGCTATATCCGCCATATCAGCACATACCTACAAACAATTGTTTGCAACCCATCCCTTGAGGCCTACCAATGTCAGATTGAAGTCTTATACAAATGAGGTGATGAGTCCGTGTGGTACGTTGAGGGTGCCCGTGAAAGTAAAGGGACAGCCTGAGACTGCAGAATTAGATCTTTTTATAGTACCAAATGGTGGTCCACTCTTGCTAGGGAGAGACTGGTATGATGCTTTACATTTACCACGACCGCACTTGTATCATATCGAGACATCAGAGAAGCAAAAGTGGGAGTTGTTTAACAGCTTGGTAAGGCGATATCCACTGGTTTTTGATGAGGGCCTGGGAACATTTACTGGTAGGCAGGTCTCCTTGCGACTAAAGGAAAATGTCCCTCCTGTGTTGTTGCCTGCCAGGACCCTTGCATTCGCACTAAAAAGCAAGGTGGACACGGAGCTAGACAGACTGTTAGGGCTGCACATTCTGCACCCCGTAACATTCAGTAAATGGGCTACACCGATTGTGCCAGTGGCAAAAAGTGATGGCAGTGTACGCATATGTGCTGATTTTAATATAACTGTAAATCCTGGATTAGTACCAAGGGTGGATGAGCTGTTTGCAAAGTTGAAGGGTGGTGAGGAATTTTCTACAGTAGATTTGTCTCAGGCATTCCAGCAGTTAAAGTTAGATGAGGCATCTCAAGAATTGTGCACAATCAATACACACAGGGGTCTTTTCAGATACAGCAGACTACCATTCGGAATTGTGTCCTGTCCGGCCATTTTTCAGCGTACAATGGAGCAGGTCCTTCAGGGCCTAGACGGAGTGGTTTTCTTTTAAGATGACATTCTGGTTACTGGTCCAACAAGGGAGCAGCACTGGAAAAATCTGGGTACAGTATTCCAGCGTCTAGACAAATATGGTCTCAAGGTAAATACGAAGAAGTGTAAAATCTTTCCGTCTTCAGTAACATTTTTGGGTAACACTATTGACAAAGAGGGGCTACATACTTGCGGCGATAAGGTCAGTGCAGTTGTGGGTGCACCAGTTCCGCAAGACCTTAAGCAGCTGCGTGCATGGCTGGGGTTGGTAAACTATTATGCTCGGTTCTTACCTAACCTCTCTACAATCCTCGCACCCTTGCATGGGCTTTTGAAGAAAGGATGTCGTTGGAGTTGGACCTCGCAGTGCGACGTTGCCTTCAAGCAGATCAAGGATTTAATTGTTTCATCGACTGTACTGGCCCACTATGACCCTGAGTTGCCTATCAAGATGGCATGTGATGCTTCCCCATATAGCCTCGGGGTGGTGATCAGTCATGTGTATCTGGATGGCTCGGAGAAGCCAATTGCATTTGCTTCTCGTACATTGTCAGAAGCCGAGAAGAACTATTCGCAGTTAGATAGGGAAGTCTTGGCAATTGTTTTTGGCGTCAAGAAATTCTTCCAGTATGTGTATGGGCGGAAGTTCTGCCTGGTTACCGATCACCAGCCCCTAACGCACATATCTGGCAACCATTGCGGCATTCCTCAATTGGCTGCAAATCGCCTACAGCGCTGGGCTGTTTTGTTGCAAGGATTTGACTATGAGGTACAGTATGTGAGAGGTTCAGCAAACTTCAATGCAGATGCCCTTTCCAGGCTGCCGTTGCACTGGGTAGAGGTTTCAGAAGAGTTTTCATATCTGCACGTTGCAAAGGCTGAGTTTTTACCAGTGACGGCACAAGCCATTAGGATTGCTACAGAGCTTGACCAGGTTTTGAGCAAAGTATTGTTGTGCGTTCGTGATGGCTGGCCATCAGAGGTTGAAGAGGCATTGAAACCATTTTACAGAAGAAGGCTGGAATTGACGCTTGAGCAGGGAATGCTGATGTGGGGCCACAGAGTGGTCGTGCCATTGTTTCAACAGAGTAAAATTTTGCAGGAATTGCATTCCAGCCATTTTGGTGTGTGTAAAATGAAAGCTCTAGCACGGTCTTATGTTTGGTGGCCGAAGTTAAATGATACATTGGAAAAGGTCACAACATCGTGTGAGTCGTGTTTGCGGGAGAAGTCTATGCCTGATAAGTCTATCCTTCTGCCATGGGTATGGCCTGGCAAGCTGTGGCATAGAGTACATGTGGACATTGCTGGTCCCTTCCTGGGAAAGAACTTCTTGGTGTTAGTGGACAGCTACTCTAAGTGGCCTGAAGTGTGTGAACTCACAAGTACTAGCAGCACAGCCGTTATCAACTAATTGCGTGGGTGGTTTGCAATGCATGGCCTCCCGGAGCGGCTTGTATCGGATAATGGCCCCCAGTTTTCATCGGAAGAGTTTCAACATTTCTGCTGTCAGAATGCCATAAGACACACATTTTCCCCACCATACCACCCAGCAACCAACGGGCAAGCTGAGAACATGGTCAAGACGTTGAAGCAGAATATCAAAGCCATTCTCCACTCTGGGGTGCCAATGGAGGTGGCACTCCCTAGGTTCCTTCTGAGCTACAGGACGATGCCTCATGCTGTTACTGGAGAGTGTGCCAGCAGTTTGATGTTTGGCAGGGTATTGCGAAATAGACTCTCCCTGGTTACGCATTCCGTAGCAGCCACGGTTGTTACCCACCAACCACCTCCTGCTTCTTCACCTCTGTGCAGGTCGGACACTTTTGCGCCTGGCAGTGCAGTGACTTTTCGAGTCTATGGGCGCGGAGAGAACATGTGGGACCGAGGCATCATAGTTGACCAACTGTGTCCGCTCACTTACAGGGTAAATGGTATTGTAGGAGATGTTTTCCATCGTCATCTTGATCAGATCAGATTATTTTCCCCATTTCAGACATTTGTGCCACCCTTCGACCAGCACAGCATAGACAGTGACACGAGTACTTGGGCTGCAGTAGTGCCTCAGGGTGCGAGAACTCCCTCAGAGTCAGTCACTGCCAAGGTCTGTGATACTGTTGGGAAAGTAAAGCGTGTTACACCAGGGATGGTTACTGGTGCGAATGGTAGTGCCTTCTTCAAGCGGTTCCATCCAGCTACAATGGTCAGTGAGAGTCGTGAAATAGGAAGGGGGAAGAGTGTGCTTGACAGTGACAGCGGTACGGACCAACAGGTTTTAGGAAACAGCAGTACGTCATATGAAGGCAGAATGGAGGATGAGCAATTCAAAGGATTTCCTGTAGAGGTGTCTTCACTCATCAACAGCACTGTTAAGGATCGTAGGTACCCGATGAGAGACAGAGTACCAAAGAAGGTTACTGATGTATAGTGTGTTATCTGCAGTGTAGGACATTTGTAAGCAACAATGTATTCGTTTGTTGTACTCTTTGTAATGTAGGCGTGAGTGACTGGTTTGTGTTCTCTAGTGTATTTGTACTTTCTTTTTAGTATTGGTTTATATACCTATTCTACTTCCAAATGGTTATGTGGGGGAGGAGTGTGGGATATTTAAGTCTGTAACATTGGCCGCATTGGAGACTTGTGGACAGTTGGGGAAAGATGGTCACATAGCTTGATCAAATGTAACTTTATTTGGTGATTTACAAAATAAAAATGTAACACCATCCACACTATGTGAGATGCGAGATAAAAAACCAGCACATAAATACCATTTTTTATTTTGTAAATGCCTCCTTAACAATTAGGAAACAGTACTCTATACTGTTTAGGGCCAGTGCATATTAGAAGCAGGGACTCCCTCCCACCATCAACACCCGTCGATCCTCGTGGAACACGCAGGGGCAAAAACCCATGACCACCTTGGTTAATCCTCGAATTAATCTGGCACCCGCCGGAGATTTCCTTTAGAGCCACTGAAAACCACTAGGACCGCCCCGAGACTCGATCACGAGACCATGGGTGATGACATTTGGCGCCCTTTGCGTGTGGCGAAAACGGACATTTTCAACAGTTTCTTGCCATTTTCTACAAACGGACCACGGCGTGGGCAAGAAGCGGCCATTTTGCGAGCAACAAGTGATTGGGGTCACACAGGCAGGCGCGGCCAGAGTTGCGGACAAAGAGTCCCCTTCCGCCTCTTGGACAAAGGCTAGCCGGCGAAACAAGGGACGCGCGGACACTTGACATCACAGCCCAGCACCCACCCTCAACCCCTCTGCTTTTTCGCATCCTCCCACTCTCCCTTTTGGGCGGCTGTCCGGGCGCTCTCGCCCGCCGCTTCGCATGCCCATCCGCACTCCCCCTCCTCCAGCACGCCTGTTTCCATCCTCTGCTTTGTGCGGCTATCTGGGCACCTGCCCAGCTGGCGAGGCGAACCCGCGCCCAGAACTACCTGCGCGCACAACACCACGAATGAAAAAACGAATCGACACAACGGAACACGCACCATAACAGGAGCACCAAGCGCATAGAGATGTATGCGGACGAATGCATCGGGTGTTACCACCCCTGCCCGAGTTGGTACTTATATGGCAGGGCCGCCGCTGGGTACGAGTGCAGCTATTGTGAAGAGTAACGCATATACGGAGTGATGGTGTGTGTAGCCCTGTCGCATCCCGGAGGAAGTAGCGTGGGCTACCACTGCGACGAATGTGCCCACCTATGGCATCGTGGCTGTACCAGCGAGCGTGAAGGGACTTCGCGGCACGAGTCCTTCACCTTCACGTGCGCGCGATGTACCGCCCAGCGAGCCACCCAGGTGCGGTATCCGGCTGCAACGCTAACAATTCCTCCCCTACGATATGCCGCGACGCTTCATGACATCCAGACGCCACTCACACCGAAACACCACAAGCCAAGGGCGCCATCCGTTGCCCGAACGTCATCCGCAAAGCATCGAGACGACTCCGCACCTCCACCACGGACCACAGTATCACAAAGGCGTGTCCCGACGACACCTGCACCGTCAAGTGTAATGTTTCCGATGCCTACTGTCCCGACACCGACGCTCGTCATCCTGACGCCGGTAATCCTGCTCCCGCCACCTGTTGTCCCGGAGCCACCAGTCTCAGCACCTCTTGTATACCTGACGCCTCCCGACACAAGCCCGAACACACCGTCACCAGCGAAACCACGTTTCCTCGACCTGAAGCCACTCATCCCGACTGTTATGACGCTGGACCCGCCGAAGCTAACGGAGCGACGCACGACGCCGACTGTCCCGCCGCAGTCTGCCACGCCGCCCAGCACCCGCCTCGTGTCGGAGACACCTCTCGACATCGGAATGACCTCGCCTCCGCACCTGACCGCTGTCAATTTGCCGCGATGGTCCATTCCAACATAACCCTCGTCGTCTCCGTCACAGGACTCGTCATGGACGCCGACAGACTCGGCACCGATACTTCGCGCCACATTGTCGCCACCACCTGGCTTCGACGTCATGCTGCCGTCGTCACTACCGCCCGAGTGCGGAGTCACAAACGGGACACTGTACGATGCCATGTCCAGGGCCCTGATGCCGAGACTCCTGAGCGTGGCCCCGCCACCTGGATTTGCTCTGCGGTGCCCGCCTGGCCTCGAGGCACAGTCGGTTGAACCCGCCCGAATGAGACAGGTGCGCACTCTGCCCTCCACAGGCGCCACGACACCGCCCCTCGGCCAGCCTGCCACAGCATCAGCCGAGAAGGCACGCACTCCAGCATCCACAGGCACCACGATGCTGCCCCTCGGCCAGCATGCCACGGCAACAGCCGAGAAGGCACGCACTCCAGCCTCCACAGGCACCACGACGCTGCCCCTCGGCCAGCCTGCCACGGCAGCCGCCGAGGTGGCGCGCACTCCAGCTTATGAAAACCACACAAAACAAAGGGCACGGGTAACAAAGCAGAAAGTATGGCAATGCAAAACCATCCTGCATCACCGGGGTCGGCAAGTGACGTGTTTCCATGAAAGGAGCGAATGACAATATCAGTAGGTGAATGCCAAAAAATTGTTACAGTTAGATTATGGAAACACATGATTTACCTTGTCGTCCCTCCGAAGGCTATTAAGCCCGGCCTCCACCCACCAGGATTAAACCCCGCTAACAGAACGCACCCCTAGCCCATGTCACGTGAGTCAAGCGAGCCGTCGACTCCGGTGAGTGCCTTCACAGATTACGTCCATATGCCAACACCACCAAACAGTTCTTATGCATCATTAATAACTGTGAGTAATTAAGCGATTTTTAATTAACAGAACAACCCTTAATATTGAAAGTACGTCGTAGAGGTGCAGCGGTTTTCCCCATGGGAAACCGCAATTAATAAACGTCCGGGACGTCCCTTGCGGCCTTCCGCCAATAATTAACCACAGTGTTAATCAATCTAATTAACCTCCCTGTTTTTACTTGCAAATAGCCACTGGAGTATTCAACAAGTGACAGACAGTCTCCAGCATGACTTTTTATTTTCAAATATTGTTAATCTCAATTTTATTATGTATTATTATTATTATAGGCCTTCCGCCAACTAATTCCGACAGATGTCATTAAGATACGAAGGTTATAGAAATTATAATGACTAATTATATTCATAAAATTGGAACAACGGCACATTAGAAAGTTCAGCGCGTCAGCGTCATGACGCTTCCTCCCCTCCCAAGCCGGCACAAAGCGGCAGTAGAGTTTTACTCACGGGCCGGAGCAGACGTGTGATCCCGCGGGGAGACAAACTTTTGTACTCCTGATTCTTCATACTGGTAAATATCATAATTCACTAAAACCTCTTTTCCTCTCACCACGTGCCCTCGTGTCCTTTTCCGGTTCAGAGCTTAACCCGGCCGCTTTAATTTTTGCTCGTCGCGGAACAATGGTTCGCGACGCAGTCACTTTATTGTCCAGGCCGACACCTGCGAACAGAAATTAATGTAATTCGTCGAGCATACGACTGCCGACTGCAAGCTTAAAGACTTTGCCTCTTAATATTATCTTCGTGGGCCCACCACTCACACAGGTGAGCCCGGGCACGAAGCTATCTCCAGTTCATCACGGGAGTGGCCGTTAATCCACCCAAACTCTTTGACGACCCTCAAACCAATGTCGGGATCTTGTTTGCATATGCCGCAACGTAACATGTAATTAATTATCAGTGCTAGTGTGTGAAGTCCAACGTATTTTTGTCAAGTGTAATTGTGTAACTTGTGTCCCATCCACACTATGTGAGATGCGAGATTAAAAAACCAGCACCTAAATACCATTTATTATTTTGTAAACGCCTCCTGAACAATTAGGAAACATTGCTCTATACTGTTTAGGGCCAGTGCGTATTAGAAGCAGGGTTTCCCTCCCACCATCAACAGCCCTTGATCCTAGTGGAACACAGAGGGGCAAAAACCCACGACACCTCGGTTAATCCTCGAATTAACCGGGCGCCCGCCGGAGATTTCCTTTAGGGCCACTGAAAACCACTAGGACCGCCCCGAGTCTCGATCACGAGACCGCGGGTGACTGCAACCTTATGTTAGTTTACGGTCCCCTCGCGGACAATCAAAGCATCCAAACACTTTACCGACCAGACGAAAGAGTGGGCAACCGCCACCGAACGCACAACCGACCGCAACCAGAGCTAGAGGTGAAAAAGGGCCAGAGGCGAAGAGCCTCGGTCGCACATCGACTTGCCACTGGAGGTGCCACCATCGCAGCGCGGGGAGAAAGGGAAAGAAACACTGCATCACAGCCCCAGGAGTGGAATGGAGGGTTGGCAAAGAGGGTGGCAGGGAGGGGGGGATAGGCGCGAGGCGCGATGTTTAAACAAAGAGGTTCTCTGGGCCTCTTGAACCTGCTCCCTTTTCGAATCCAAAGGCTCCTAAATTTTTCTTTACTGTCCAAATAACACGAGCTTTATTGTGCGACAGCCAGGAAAATCTTCTAGGAGCGACGACCCCCGTAGCTTCGAAGATGGCTTCAAAACGGGCGGCCGGCAGCTGGAGACGATCGCACAACAAGGCGGTTCCCCCGCGGAGGCAGCCACCATCGCCGCTCTGCTGTGAGGTGGGAGTCGAGCTTCTCAGGGGCAATAAGGCCGATCAAGGTCTGCCCTAGACTGCGGCACCGCCATAGGGCGCCCAGAGCACCAGGCATCTCTCGGCCGGGCGAGGCATGCCTCACAGCTCAGCACAGGGCTCGCACCTCACGCAGGTGGGACCGCCATGGATGACAGAGGGGTGAACCTCCGGAGACGACAAGCGTCTTCACGGGAGCCCACACCACACTCAGCCTGGTGCTCTTAGAGCCGACGAAGGGCGGCCAGGTGGGCTGCAGGCAGCTCAGGGACAGCAGCCTTACTTCTCCACCAGGCAGGCCGATCCTGGGAGGCTTCGGCGTCAAACTGACCTCGCAGGGCGTCCAGTGGCCGATAAGGGCCAGGATCAACGAAGTTCCAAAACACAAGCTGAGCAGCGGGGCGGGGTGCAAGCAGGCATCACAGTGACGTCACTTCCGCGGCAGCATCCCGTCGCAGAAGCTGAAGAGGGCTACAAGCGCTGAAGCGCTGACATTCACGCCTGTGCCAAAAAGAAGAGGGGTGCCAAGGAAAACAGAATGTCTAGCTAGTGAACAGATGGTCAGCGCACAATCTCCACACACGATAACACTTATCAGAAAGCAGCGTTCCTCACAGGCTGCTGAGCTCAAAAAAAGGGGTAGTCATGACTCACCCACACATCATTACAGTAATAGTATCCTCAGATTAAACGAGATAATTGACTAGATAATCAATATTCCACCACATCAGTTTTGGGACAGAAATACATTTCAAACAAGACACTTAAATTATACATATCAGCATTTACAAGTAATTTATAGCAAGAAGAACACAGGGCCAGGAGCTAATTCTAAATTCATAGAGCACTGTGATAGTAACAAAACAAAAATACGACATAAACATTAATTAGAACATGAACACAAGCATGCCGCAGGTCACGTAATGGAGCCCCGCAACGAGACACATAACGAGGCACGTAATCGAGCAAGTAACGAGAGGTGTTCTAGACGAGACCAGAGTCTAGAAGCATCAATTACTTGATGTAAGCTTTGAGCTGCGACACGTGCGCCTTGCGGAATTTTCGCTTGGAGTTGAGGTCCTGTAAAAGAGAAGTATTATTTCCTAGCATGCGGGTAATCAAAAAGGGTCCCGCATACGGTGGCAGCAGCTTTACGTTGATCTGCGCAGCCAGCGACGGCATCACGTGGGAACAGCACACAACCAGGTCTCCGACTGAAAAGGGGTGAACCTTTCTATAACGGTCGTAAGCAGAAGTAACGGCCTTACGAGCTTTTTCCAGATTACATGCATTGTGCCACACACGCGATCTAAATCAGATTGTGAAAGCGCGGAGTCCAGTGGCGGCAGGCCCCACAGGTTCAGGAGGGGATGGGTTATCTCTCGCCCGAGAAACGGAACAGAGAGGGGGGGGACCAGAAGCGGAGTGCACCGCAGTGTTCAGCCCTAAGTTAATGAACTCCAGGTCGGGGTCCCAGAGCGTCTGATCCGCTCGGTAGAATGAGTTTAAGATGCCCTTAAGAACCTTGTTAACTCGTTCCGACTGGTTTCCTTGCGGAAAATAGGCGGAACTGTAAACCAGCTTTATTGCCCAATCAAAACACATGTCCTAATATAGATTGCTCTGGAAGTACCGGGCGTTGTCGGAGACCAAAATGGTGGGTGCTCCGAAAAACTTCCAGACCTGTTCTCGCAAGGCTTTTACAATCGAGGACGCTTTCATGTTTTTGAACGGCACAAGCATCACAAATTTCGTAAAGATATCTAATATCACCACCAGACATATATTTCCTTTACGTGATCGCGTGAACGGGCCAAAGATGTCCAGATGGATTGAGTGCCAAGGCGCGATCGGCGGATCAGCATCATACAAGCCCATCTTCGTGGAATGAGGTGGCTTCTAGATCTGACAATCATGGCAACTGCGTATGTATTTACGTACGTCGCTGCGCAGTTCCAGCCTAAAGAGGCGAGCCGCGATTCTGCGGTAGGTTTTATCGATACCCAGGTGCCCACCAATCAATGATGCATGGAAGTAGGATAAATTCATGGGCCTCAGCTGATAGGGAACAACGGCCTTGAGGGCTCTGCCCGAGCTTCCAGTAAAATAAGGGATGTCGCGATCCTCCGCGAAGGGAAGCGCTAGGCCCTTCTGTAAGTCCTCACGGACCCCCTGGCAAAGGTCATCGTCCCTCTGGCAATCCTTAAGATTAAAGTACGACTCCGGCAACAGTCTACATACGGATATAAAGTCCGTGGGTTCAGGGGGATCGTTGGTGTCTACCACGAACTCCTCTGGAGCAAACATGCGTGACAACGTGTCAGTCACCATGTTGTCCATGCTCTTCACATGATGGGTAACGAACTTGAATCGCGACAGTCGGAGAATCGAGCGACCTATATTGCCCAATTGGTGAGGATGGTTGCACAGCCAGGACAGCGCACTATTGTCTGTGTATAGATCAAAGCATCTGCAATCCAGGAAAGATGAACATTTTTCACACCAAATAAACACGCGAGGGCCTTTTTTTTCATACGTCCCCAAGCGCCATTTTGATTTGAGGAGCGTCCTGCTGGCGTAAGCTATGGGTCGCAGCTTTCCCTTCTCCATGTGCCCCAATACCGTGCCCACCGCAATGGAGGACACATCCACCCAAACGGCGAACCGTTTATCGAAGTCAGGCAGAATTAGCACCGGGGAAGAAGCCATGCATTCCTTCAGTCACCTGAACACCTTCTCTTGCGCGTCGTCCCACACAAAAGGGACGTTCTTTTTACGTAAGGCATTAAGAGGCGTGCACAGGGTGGCATAGTCAGGGATAAAGCGCGCGAATTTCCCCAGCATCCCTAAGAAGCGCTGCACGCCCTTTACATTTCGGGACTGGGGAAAGCCCACAATAGGCGCGATATTTTCCGGGTCCATGATTAACTGTCCCTTAGAGATAACGTAGCCAAGGAACTTGACATGGCCCTTCGCCAGGAAGAGATTACCAGGGTTAACAGTCAAACCCACGTCTCTAAACCGTGTGAACACCTGTCTAAGATGCGCGACGTGTTCCTCTAACGAGTTACTATAAACAAGTACATCATCAATGTAATTAAACACAAAGTCGAACTTAAACTCGGCGAGAAAATGATTCATCACACGACTAAGCATTTGGCTTCCAAAACTCACACCCATCGGAATACGATTGTATTGGTACTGTCCAAAAGGCATGGAAAAGACGGTGAACTTACGACAGCTCTCGTCCAGTAAGCACTGATGGAAGCTGTGGTTCAGATCTATGATGGAAAATATGCTGGCCTTGCCCAAATGCTGCAATGCACTTTCGACCATGGGCAGTGGCCACAAATCGTCCACAATCTTATGATTGAACAAAGTATAATTATGGACAAGTCGCCACTCTTGGTGCCCTTTTTTGGGGACCAAAATAGTGGGAGTGCTGAAGTCTGAATTAGACGGCTAGATGACGTCAGCGTCCAACAACCTCTGTATTATAGTACGCAGGGCTTGAAACTTGGGTGGGTAAACCTTATGGTACCTGCTGCGTACCGGCACTTTGTCCTTCGTATAAAATTTATATGGCAGGATATCGCACTTGCCTATGTGACCAGTAATCACGTCCGGAAAATCACTAATGAGCTGTTCCACGGCTCGCTCAAGATCGAAATACCTCGCATCGATGTTGTGGAGCGCAATGGGCGTCCCACTCTCATGATGTAACAGTATCTTGACAGAGGGCGCAAAGCCGAAACACAGCTCATGACTATGAACATCAAGGACACATCATGTCCTGCTTAGGAAATCAAGGCCTATAATGAGGTTAGGCGACAATCTGGGCACGACCATAAACTTGCAGTCCCACGAGAAACCATAGATTTTAATATGGATCACTACTGACTGTGTGGCATGTAAAACATTGCCATTGGCCACGGACAATCTCAGGTCCTATTCAGGGATCACGACCATGTGAAGTCCAGGGAGTTGATGACGCAGGGACTTCAGGCAAGACTCGCTGATGGCTGAGCGCATGGCACCCGTGTCCACCAAGGCGGGGTAAAACCTGCCACGTATCGCGACAAGCAAAAAGTGCAAAGACGAGGGAGGAGAGGATTTTCTAAGAAGGCGACCTAATCGACCCCTTTTCCGACCGGTCACAGTCCGTTTCCCGGACATTGTGTACGGTAATGCCCAGACCGACATATAGATGTCTAACGTTCCAGTGCTGTCGGGCACTTATCGGCACCACCCCAAACACATTTCTCACGAACTAGCAGATCCCGAGATTCCGAGAGCACTGACCGGGCCTTTACCTCGGCTCTCGGCGAGCCGAAAAAAAGGACATCTCGCTGTCCGGCAAAAAGTCTGCCTTCGCCATCTCTTGGTGAAGATGCCAACTTCTTTACTTTAGTTTGGCGAGTAGCGAGGCCTCTAGCAGCCGCCACCACACCTCTCTCTATTTTCATTTTAGCCCGACAGAGCGAAAAACCAGTTGGTCCCATAAGGGCCAGGCTTATGCTAGTCCCTCTTGCAGGACTTTTTTTAACTAACCCCGAGTCTGTTTCGTCTAGATCCTGATGGAGCGCGCTGCTTTCGGATCGCTACAAGTGACCTCCGATGCTCCTTAAGTTAGGCTAAGACCACCTTTGCTATTTTTTCTTTTGGTCGGTAGAGCAATCTCTCAGAAGCAACCTCCAGCCAATCAGAAGCCAGTTCCCCCACTTCCTAGGCCTCCAGGCCCCTAGCGCGAGTTTTAACTACAAGCAGCCCAAAGGGAAAATTGATTCGTCCTTCTGTCGTCACCGTGGTCGTTTCTTTTCGGTGCATCTCACCCACGACCCCTTTTTTGCAGCAACTTCACAGCGACTAGCTTAAAGGGATGTGATCCCAGGGAGCCTGGGAGTGATCCCTAATTTACTTATTTTCTAGATTAATATTCGTGTTAGTTCTGATTACTAGGTAATCTTGTAGCATGACTCGCGCTTGGCTTCCGCGAGCGCTAGTGCATCTCCAGAGGGAGTGATTTTCATCATTCCACCCCCAAAATGTGGGGTCTAAGAGATGGTCCGAGAGATGGTTCGAGAGATGGTCCAAGATTTCGACATTCTCTCCGGCTCAAGTCCATCGCCAAATCCAGCTAAATTTACATTCTCTTCCTTCTTGAATGAACATGAATTCCACGCATCTCTCCAGCCGGCCAACCTTTGAGCCATCAACTCTTCTCCTCGCTTCTAGTCACCGACAGTGAACAGTAAACGATATCAGATATTGTTAAATCAGAAATAGTTACCTAAATCATACATAGTCTTGCAATGGTTGGGCTAACAAATGTTTTAAGGCAGTATTTTAACCATAAACTTTTCTAGTTAAAATATTTTTATTATTTACTTTTTTGTGAAAGCTTGATTATTACATTTCTTAGTTGGTCAAAGGAAAATGTTAAATTTGTATTTCAAGTACAATTAATAATCTATTTGTAAATGATACGTTTTGATGGTGGGGGCCCTAGTAATTATATTATTCTTGAAACTATCAAAAGAAAATAATGAAAACTATAATTAACAATAAAAAGAGAAAGCTTTAAGCAAACCTTTTCGTTTTTAATTTCTTCAAATACGATCCATTTTCTACTTCCTTTTGTGAGAAGTAAGTTTCTTTTTTCTTTTATGTTTCTCCCTTGTGTACCTCTGAGTATTCTGTAGTGTCATTCGCCCACTCAAAGCAGTTTCCAGGGCTTTTATAACCAAATTAAAATAAAGATCTATTTAACTACATAAGTGCAGTAACAGATTACAAGGCTACTTAGTTACGAAGCTTCAAGTATACGAGGCATCGAGGCAACGTGACTAAGCGGCTACAAGACTACGAAGCTACAAGACTGCAAGGTTACGATACTGCGAGGCTAAGGGACTACGAAGCTACATGGAACACAAGGCTACGAGGCTTCGAGGTTACATGGCTCCAACTGGCTACATTAGCTCCATTCAGCAGCAAGAGTTATTTTATTTCTTTCAAAAGAAATGTCACAAGTAGTTACAATTCTTGTCAACGCATGTCTCCTCGTGTTATTTCGAGGTAAATAGTATTTTTTTATATGTGCGATGCTCACTCACGATCGCAAGAGAGGGATGGCGTCGCTATGCATCAAGGAAAAGGAAGCTCGTCTTGCATGATGGCATTTCTCAGCTGTCCTAAGACACAGTAATCGACTGAGTAATTAATGCATTCTTTGTCTGAAGTTCACCTGTTAAAAACATATTTTAAGTGCTGGTTTGATAATAATTTGAAATCACTAAGAAAAGCGAAAGCGAAACTCGAAAAAGTAGAAAGCGAAACTCTGAATTAAATTACTGGTCTCATAACGAAAAACTTTCCTATATGTAACACAGGGAGACACACGGAGAAAAATAACAGAAGTCTCAACAGGAATAACCAGCAGCACACGGAGAAAACCAACAGAAGCGTTGCCATGAATGAGCAGAAGCACTGGAAAAACCACAGGAATTATCAGAAGCACACATATAAAACTAATATATGTATATATATATATTGCAGGAATAATCAGGAGCATACGCATAAAACCAGTGCACTTTTTCCTAAATCAAAATCAGCGTATCACAAAAAAATTAACATACAAATTTAAAAAAGTTAAAAAAATTAAAATATAAATTAAAATCACAAAAATTAAAAAAAAAAATACAAAAAATGTGTAGCTTGAGCTGGAATCCTATCCTTGCTGAACAAAGGACAAGTTCACATACTGTCAGAAGCGGTTTTTTGTAATATTTTTGGAACTTTTTTATTTTCAAATTTTTAATTTTCACAGTCTTAATTTTTTTGTGATACATTGATTTTGATTTATAAAAATGTGAACTGGTTTCTCCGTGTGCTCCTGATTATTCCTGCCAACTTTTCGATGGTTTACTCCATGTACTCCTCATTATTATTCTCAATATTTTGTTGGTTTTCTCCGTGTGCTTCTGATTATTCCTGTGGTTTCTCCAGTGCTTTTGGTCATTTGACTCAGTGCTTGAAGAGCGGGACCTCTGAGTTTAAAGTGCTCAAGTTAAAGAATAAAAATTACCCAGTATGCGAAGCAAAACGTACATCTCTAATCTCAAGTTAAACAGTTAATTATATCACTTGGCAGCGATTAGTATTAAAATAATAATGTTCAAACTAGTCGTTAACAAAATATGATGGCATGGGTTTAACTAACATGGCATTACCTTAGGTTTAACATCAGGACCATAGTGCAATATGACCTTTGAAAAAAACAACAGACAGTAACTTTTTGGAGATTTTGATATCTACCAGGAATGTGTGATATTTACTAACGAAGACTCTACGTATTGGATGTATACTAACAGAAATTAACACACGTCACGAACCACGATCATACTCTTGGTTCTGGGGTTCAGCTGGTAGCTCAGCAAAATGGTCCAACGTTGGATTCGACTGCAGGTGTATTTTGGGAATAAACAGGTAAAGTCCATTCCTTCCTTTCTTCGGTATACGGAGTGGACTCGTTCCCAAATGATGTACTGGACGTCTTGAAGTTGAAGACCTGTTTCTAAGTCACACAGCTACTCTTGACTGTATAGCTGTGTCCCGTTTAATGCACTAGTAGAAAATTCTTCTATCTGGTATTTTATCGTGAAATACAATATCAATGTAAACATCAAAATTTTAGGCATAATCACATCAATTCACATTTTATAAGTAATATTGCAATCCATGAATTAATATGTTCAAATTACTTAATGATTATCGTAGCATTACTCACTAAAGTTGGTAGAATATATTTAAAACTTTTCAGTCATGCATTGTTTATTTGATTACAATATTCACCCACGTCAAACAATAGTTCGATCTCAAGGATGGTTTCTTAACGATTATTTTGTTTTGGAACCTTTCCTTATTCATTCCACACCAAACGTAAGTAATCATAATTATAGTTCCTAGTAAAAATTGTTATACTTACATTGAACAGATAACTATAAATTATTTGTGATACTGCCTTAAATCAGATATTTAACACACTTTTAATTTTTTATAGAGAACACATTCGTAGATAGTATTTATGAACAAGCATATTTGTTTTGGAAATATTGTCGTTAAATTATTTAACAATAAGCATGTTATAAATTAAAATAAATGAAAGTTTTTTTTATGTATTATTTTGATAAACATAAATTGTTTACCATTAAGTTGGTAATCTTAAATACGAATTGTAAGTTAAAATTGTGTACACCCACCTTAATCGTTGATTTAATAACCCAAAATTGTTTGTTTTCACTGCATATCGAAACATGGGTATTCCTTAAAACGCCCCAAGTGGAGCCCGAGCAGAGCACTGGGCGGTCTGACGCCGTGCACAGGGGCACAGCTTGCTGGGGGCGACTGTACCTTTCCCCCCCCCCCCAAACCTCCAGCCAACAGCTCCTTCCCCTGCCGCGCCGCTCAAGTTACCGCCAGACTTTTGGGTGGGCCAATATCTCGAGCGGGCCGGTATGCAGGGACTGAGCCAACAGGTGACTTACACTGCCGTGCCGCCAGCGGCTAGCGCACTTCACACTGCGCACATACACTGACATATAATGTTATGATTACCGCTCATATTTCATAGTTGCCCTATGCACGACGAGAAGACTGCATGCCAGTTCAGAGCCTTGCGCTTAGAGGAGACACCGCGCTAGAAACAACAGCGAGCGTCACTTATCATTCCGTCTCACTAACACAGGTACATCCCTGACGAGGCAGGTCCCTTGAACGGTATTTCCAATTTATTTTATTTTTAACTAAGCACATATGTGTTTACGTATATCTTACCAATTATATTTGGATTGTTTAACTGTTACCCAGCACTCTGCCTGTTCAACCCAGGACCGCTCAGCAGTTCAACAGTTGGGCCACAAGCTACACGTCCCATTCCTAGCATGGGTGACACATGCTGCTCCGCCCAACTTTACTACCGGGCCATCCTCTAGTCCTGCACACATCCTGCTGTCGCTGCACTCCGCACAGCTGAGCCCCAAGCCACATGATGTCTAGCGAGTCAGTCACGTCGCCAAAGGCTGTCGTGGCTGGCCAATTCCTGGACAAAACACACAGTGCATGCTGCCTTCGTGCATGTCCTCATTCACTTATAGGCTTCAGACCAAAATTATCAAGGATTGATTTATTAAATTATATTAAAACATACCGGTATGCATTTTTATATAAACCCGTTTGTTAAAAAGAAGGGGCGCCGTGTTAGAGTATATTTATTTCTGTTATAACAATCAACAAGATGAAAGCTATCATGGCTGCCTCGCTTCCAGATGTAGAGCAGGCATGCTCTTCTTGGCTGATAACACAATTATTCACGGACACGAGGGTGAAAGCTATCGTAGCTGCCTCGCTCCCAGATGTAGAGCAGGCATGCTCTTCTTGGCTGATAGCACACTTATTCACGGACACGATGGTGAAAGCTATCGTAGCTGCCTCGCTCCCAGATGTAGAGCAGGCATGCTCTTCTTGGCTGATAGCACACTTATTCACGGACACGAGGGTGAAAGCTATCGTAGCTGCCTCGCTCCCAGATGTAGAGCAGGCATGCTCTTCTTGGCTGATAACACAATTATTCACGGACACGAGGGTGAAAGCTATCGTAGCTGCCTCGCTCCCAGATGTAGAGCAGGCATGCTCTCCTTGGCTGATAGCACACTTATTCACGGACACGATGGTGAAAGCTATCGTAGCTGCCTCGCTCCCAGATGTATAGCAGGCATGCTCTCCTTGGCTGATAGCACACTTATTCACGGACACGATGGTGAAAGCTATCGTAGCTGCCTCGCTCCCAGATGTAGAGCAGGCCTGCTCTTCTTGGCTGATAGCACACTTATTCACGGACACGATGGTGAAAGCTATCGTGGCTGCCTCGCTCCCAGATGTATAGCAGGCATGCTCTCCTTGGCTGATAGCACACTTATTCACGGACACGATGGTGAAAGCTATCGTAGCTGCCTCGCTCCCAGATGTAGAGCAGGCCTGCTCTTCTTGGCTGATAGCACACTTATTCACGGACACGATGGTGAAAGCTATCGTGGCTGCCTCGCTCCCAGATGTATAGCAGGCATGCTCTCCTTGGCTGATAGCACACTTATTCACGGACACGATGGTGAAAGCTATCGTGGCTGCCTCGCTCCCAGATGTATAGCAGGCATGCTCTCCTTGGCTGATAGCACACTTATTCACGGACACGATGGTGAAAGCTATCGTGGCTGCCTCGCTCCCAGATGTATAGCAGGCATGCTCTTCTTGGCTGATAGCACACTTATTCACGGACACGAGGGTGAAAGCTATCGTGGCTGCCTCGCTCCCAGATGTATAGCAGGCATGCTCTCCTTGGCTGATAGCACACTTATTCACGGACACGATGGTGAAAGCTATCGTAGCTGCCTCGCTCCCAGATGTAGAGCAGGCCTGCTCTTCTTGGCTGATAGCACACTTATTCACGGACACGATGGTGAAAGCTATCGTAGCTGCCTCGCTCCCAGATGTAGAGCAGGCCTGCTCTTCTTGGCTGATAGCACACTTATTCACGGACACGATGGTGAAAGCTATCGTGGCTGCCTCGCTCCCAGATGTATAGCAGGCATGCTCTCCTTGGCTGATAGCACACTTATTCACGGACACGATGGTGAAAGCTATCGTGGCTGCCTCGCTCCCAGATGTATAGCAGGCATGCTCTTCTTGGCTGATAGCACACTTATTCACGGACACGAGGGTGAAAGCTATCGTGGCTGCCTCGCTCCCAGATGTATAGCAGGCATGCTCTCCTTGGCTGATAGCACACTTATTCACGGACACGATGGTGAAAGCTATCGTGGCTGCCTCGCTCCCAGATGTATAGCAGGCATGCTCTCCTTGGCTGATAGCACACTTATTCACGGACACGATGGTGAAAGCTATCGTGGCTGCCTCGCTCCCAGATGTATAGCAGGCATGCTCTTCTTGGCTGATAGCACACTTATTCACGGACACGAGGGTGAAAGCTATCGTGGCTGCCTCGCTCCCAGATGTATAGCAGGCATGCTCTCCTTGGCTGATAGCACACTTATTCACGGACACGATGGTGAAAGCTATCGTGGCTGCCTCGCTCCCAGATGTATAGCAGGCATGCTCTCCTTGGCTGATAGCACACTTATTCACGGACACGATGGTGAAAGCTATCGTAGCTGCCTCGCTCCCAGATGTATAGCAGGCATGCTCTCCTTGGCTGATAGCACACTTATTCACGGACACGATGGTGAAAGCTATCGTGGCTGCCTCGCTCCCAGATGTATAGCAGGCATGCTCTCCTTGGCTGATAGCACACTTATTCACGGACACGATGGTGAAAGCTATCGTAGCTGCCTCGCTCCCAGATGTAGAGCAGGCCTGCTCTTCTTGGCTGATAGCACACTTATTCACGGACACGATGGTGAAAGCTATCGTGGCTGCCTCGCTCCCAGATGTATAGCAGGCATGCTCTCCTTGGCTGATAGCACACTTATTCACGGACACGATGGTGAAAGCTATCGTAGCTGCCTCGCTCCCAGATGTAGAGCAGGCCTGCTCTTCTTGGCTGATAGCACACTTATTCACGGACACGATGGTGAAAGCTATCGTAGCTGCCTCGCTCCCAGATGTAGAGCAGGCCTGCTCTTCTTGGCTGATAGCACACTTATTCACGGACACGATGGTGAAAGCTATCGTGGCTGCCTCGCTCCCAGATGTATAGCAGGCATGCTCTCCTTGGCTGATAGCACACTTATTCACGGACACGATGGTGAAAGCTATCGTGGCTGCCTCGCTCCCAGATGTATAGCAGGCATGGTCTCCTTGGCTGATAGCACACTTATTCACGGACACGATGGTGAAAGCTATCGTGGCTGCCTCGCTCCCAGATGTATAGCAGGCATGCTCTCCTTGGCTGATAGCACACTTATTCACGGACACGATGGTGAAAGCTATCGTGGCTGCCTCGCTCCCAGATGTATAGCAGGCATGCTCTCCTTGGCTGATAGCACACTTATTCACGGACACGATGGTGAAAGCTATCGTGGCTGCCTCGCTCCCAGATGTATAGCAGGCATGCTCTCCTTGGCTGATAGCACACTTATTCACGGACACGATGGTGAAAGCTATCGTGGCTGCCTCGCTCCCAGATGTATAGCAGGCATGCTCTTCTTGGCTGATAGCACACTTATTCACGGACACGAGGGTGAAAGCTATCGTGGCTGCCTCGCTCCCAGATGTATAGCAGGCATGCTCTCCTTGGCTGATAGCACACTTATTCACGGACACGATGGTGAAAGCTATCGTGGCTGCCTCGCTCCCAGATGTATAGCAGGCATGCTCTTCTTGGCTGATAGCACACTTATTCACGGACACGAGGGTGAAAGCTATCGTGGCTGCCTCGCTCCCAGATGTATAGCAGGCATGCTCTTCTTGGCTGATAGCACACTTATTCACGGACACGAGGGTGAAAGATATCGTGGCTGCCTCGCTCCCAGATGTATAGCAGGCATGCTCTCCTTGGTTGAGAGCACTCTCCCGCATGGATACGAGGTGAACCAGCTACGTCTCACTGACTCGCACTGGCCGCTGGGGCCTCGCTAGAGGGAGCGAGTCAGGGTGTCTGGGAGTGCCAAGCTGACAACGCATAAAAGCTTATGCGACTAGTTTTTTTTTAAGGCTCAGTTCACACGCAAGGTAGGTTATATTAATTTCTGGTCATTACTATTATTCAAGGGCATTTCCTATCAATTTATCCGATAGTTCTCTTGAATTATACGGTCTGTTTAAAACTTCCTCAGCAGGTATTTACTTATTGTTTTCTTAAAGTGGTAAACGTCACGCACGAGTTTGTAATCATCATCATTAGCGTGGCATTTTACATCTCGTAAATTACGTCTATTAAATATCTGGTGAGGAATTGTGTGACCCGACAACAAATGCCTAATAAAGAGTATGTATTAGTCATTTTGCATATAAAAGATTTTACTGGGCTTGAGTTTTCAATATATTTTCGAAAATAAATGAAAGGCATGTTTAAGTTTTTTTAGTTTCTGACTATAGCTCATTTCTTATTCATTAAATCTTTTAATATTACCTTCCATGGACATCACTTAAGTTAAAAACAAAATAAAAACTTCTGATTTATTTTGAGTTATTCTTTGACTGGCCTACTAATTCTTCTGTTCTTCTGGTCAAACTTAGTTGCTAAATGATTTTGGTACAAATAATAGTCCTCGATCTCGTTCTGTGTAACCTCTTTTTAACAGAGCTTACATACGAGGAGTACTGAGATCTCTGGAAACTCTGCATAATAGGGCTGGATGCTTGCACTCTTAGAACCTTGCTCTAGTATTACGATAGGAGTTAAGCAAATAATACACTGTTTTTATTCTAAGACAATTATCGAAGGCATGTTACTTGTTTAATAAATTTTAAAGGTTTTTCAAATAAACTAGACTTTTTGTATAATATAAATCAATTATTTGGCAACAAATGTATAATTATTATTTGGTCCTAGTTTACTTTCATTCCAATTATTTGTATTATGGTTGTTTTCCAAAGTTAATTGTCGTTACTTAAAGAGTTTAAGTAAAAAAGATAATTTTTTAGAACAATCGCAATTTTTTGTTGTTCTGGCGAAATTGTAAATCAAACATATGTAAATTTAATTTGTACAGGAAAAAAGTACAAACTTACGTGACGGTGCAGTTTAGCTGAATGATTGTTTCAAAAGGAACCATGGCAAACCTTAAAATTGCAAATATTAAACTATTTCATCGCCCCGTTGGTGCCTTTGTGGTTAGTGTCCAGTTAGTTTTTCATGGCGGGTTCTCTGCTTCCTTCACTGGTCTGCCTCCCGAGGTGTTCCATCCTCCAGCACTTCACCACCTCACCACATCACTCTCACCACATCACTCTCACCACAGTTAGGTTTACCGCATGCAGCAGTTTTCTATAACTGCAAGTTCTTACCGACAAATTCATCTTCCCAACAACTCACTAACTATACATTGCATCAAAAAAGTTATATTGAAAAGTTTTTTTTTCTATATTCCATCAAAATAATACAATTATATTGAGAATAATTACAGTTTGAATTTTTGAAGTGGAAATTCTTTGCTGAGGGGGGCTACATTTTTCGAGCGTTACGAAAATTCCGATCGCACGAGGGTAATAGTTAGGTACGTGGTTAGAAGAGGATAGTGCGTCAGCGGCGACGCCACTACAACGCATGCGCTAGCGGTCGAATGGGAAAGCGGCAAGGGGGGAAGAATGTACGTAGCGTAGCATGCTATATGCTAGTTGTAACGGCCGGATGAGGAGACGGCAGGGTGAGGTAGAAATGACTCAGCAGTGATGCTACGGAATTCTCGGAACGCTGCTTCTTTTGGTCTACTCCTCAGTTTTTTTTATTTGAGATCATACCCGCATCCTTATTATTCTCAATTATTACCTCTTGTTCAATAAAAAATACCAATAATGTATCTCTATTTATAACTAATAAGCAAGAAGTTTCACTTCTGTAGCGCGTGGACTCCATGCACACACTTTTTAAAAATAATATTTATTATTTAAATGATAACGTGAACCTATATCTTCAATTACGTTTATCATTTTTAAACTTCCAGGTTTCACATAATTGTATTTGATAAACACCCTTTGCAATTACTATTAAATGTACTAGGCTTGTAAATGAATATTTTACAATAACTTAAACCATGCATCGCATCCAAAACGTTGTTGGAAATAAACATTATTATTTTTAATCCTCTATCAAAACCACACTTGAATTCAACGAAGATTTGAAATATTTAGCTTTTTCTGCTTTTGTAGTGAAGAGTCAACGATATTTGGTATTTCATGGTGTTCAATCTATTCTAAACACAAAGAGTTCTTAGTGAGTTTTGCTGAAAAAAAAAAACACATCCACTTTAAATAATGTCATAGTTACAATATTTGAGATATCTCCAAAATTACTCAGGACATGCAAATATGACACTGTAACGGGGCGTATTCCCATTACGTTCCGTTCACTATTACGACGGTGTTATAAGCATGAAATGTGCCAAGAGTTTATTTGTGAGCAGTTAATTCGGCGCGTGACCAGGGAGATACAGACACAGGGTGTGAGAGAGACCATGCAAGCAGTCCTCACGACACGCACGTCAGCAGAGACCCGTGTCTACTCGGTGGGCGAGCACTCGGAGGCAGCGCTAGAGTATAAACAAGAGGTTTTCTTCTCGAGGCAGCGGCGGATACGGAAGCAGTCCAGGGAGCGAGCGGAGACGTACTCGCTGAGCGGACGGACAGCGAGTTTGGAGGTCGTTGCTTGCGGTTGTGCGAGTCGTACACGACGAGCGACCACTATCAGGGCTGGTGCAAGGTAAATTGGCGCCCTAGGCGAAAAACCTTAATGCGCCCCCCCCCCCCCCCCCCCCCCCCCGCCCGGACACACCAAAAAAAAAAACATCACAATACATCACGTTAGGCTAAGATTTTGTCAACAATCAAATGTAAGTAGGCTTGTGTTTTTTTTTTTTACTTTTTTACTTATTACAAATCATAAACAGGTCACCGTGGGCTTTAAATAATTACTTATATCAATATAAACATTCCAAAGTGTTACAAAAATCCATTTTCAACTAGTTTCAGTAATCGTTAAACATATGATATGAGCTGTCATGTGTCGTGCTGCGCCGACCACAGCTACTTGGCGCCCTAGGCGGTTGCCTAGTTCGCCTGTATGGACGCGCCGGCCCTGACCACTGTGAACTGAGCGACAGGCACCGGGTGGCGCGGTGCTGCATGAACGACTCGTGCGCCGACAGCGAGCGAGGAGTCGCGCCGGGCCAGGTACGAGGGAGGGACGACCGTGCTTGAGCGGCGAGTGAGCAGCGCGAGCGCACACTCGCGCTGAAGACCGGGCGACAGCCGAGCCGCGAGTGGGCCGGGACCCCAGGAGCCCTGGGACACAGAGTCGCCTCCATGCACCACGAGCAGTCTCAACCCACGGAGTCACTGGCTCGTCGCAGCAGTAGGAATAATGATGTGAAGCACAACTTTGTCACCGTAGTTAGTTCATAACTAACACGATACATTTACTAAAATGTTTAGGTTGAGTAAAGAAGCAGCAATTCGTACTTTAATGAATTTTTTAGCAGTTCACATAGGACCGCAGCGGGCTAACGGTAAAGGTATCCTAAAATTAACTGTATTATTCGTTGTTCTATGATAAATATGTGTGAGGGGCTCATTGGTTTTTAAAGTGGTATGCAGATACATGGAGCCTGCCGATTATGTAGCCAGAGTACCGCCAATATTACGTGGAGAATCATGCATTTCATTATATCTACATATCTGGTAATAAATCAGTTGTTACCAGTAAAGTATTGCCTTGCACCATGCATCCTCCACCTGCTATTTCCTATCATTGGTAATTATCCCCAAAAAAATTAAAAATATTTTAATTAGTGTTCTGATTAGTAAAAAATTAAATATTTTATTGAAGATTTTATTCATAATTTTTTTTTTTTACAAAAAGTAACATTCTACCTTTTATAAAATTTGGTATTCAAATAATTTTTGTTGTGTTCTCAATAAACTCATTTGCTGAATATTTGTTGACGAACAATAGTAATTTACTTAGTGACAATGCATATACAGCAATATAAGTAGTATAGTAGGGAGTCGGCCACAGGCTTCAGGCTGAAACGCAGCAAGGAGGCGGCCGCCATCGTGTAGTTTTAAGAACAAATTCCTCAAAATTCCTCAAAAATGACTCAAAATTCCTTTAAAAAATCTCTCAAGATTGCCCTATTTCAAGGGAAAACTTTCCATTTTAGTTCCAAGAAATGCGGGTTCTAATGTTCTAAAAAAAAGTCCTTAAAAATCAAAACAATTCTACCCGCTAAGCCCAGATTGTGAAATTTTGACTTTAATGACGACTGAAATATTATACCTCGAGTGAAATTCGACGCTATGATTCCGTTTTCACCTAAAACTAAAAAAAAAATATTTTATTTAAAAGTTTTAAATAATAAAATATTTAATAAAATCTTGTAAGCCATAAAGTCTCGAGTCTTTGCTTTAATCCCAACAAGGGATATTTAATAAAAAAAAAAAATTTAAATTTTAAAAAATAAACTAGCTGAATTACCCGGCATTTTTTTGGGCTAAACACAGAGTGAAGGGGATTTTTTAAAATCGCACGTAGACAGTAATTGTTTCCTTAATTAGAATGTGATGTGTGCAAAACTTCATAAAGAGTTGCCTAAATTCTGATTTAAGGGGTAGAAAAGGGTGTTAATGAAGTTGGTGGGGGTTTGGAAAAGGGAGGGGGGGGGGAGGAAAGTTGTGATTCAAAATCTCATGTATTCAATTAATAACTTGAGGCGTTAAAGGGGCTCTAATGTCGACCCCAGTCAGAAGTGGTGGTCGAAGTTGCCAAAACCAAAATATGCGCAAAATGACATAAAAGTAATCGATGTAAGGGATCTGAAAGAAAATACTTAAAATATGAAAAAATTAAAGATAGAAGGCAAATATAAACCAATGCAATTAAAATCATTTAAATCCACATTACACGCGCAACTGTCTTTGCGTGTATAAGTTTAACCTACACATATTAGCAACAAAGCAAAAAGATTACTAAAAATTAAAAAAAATATATATAAAGGTTCTCTTTGGATCTGAAAGATTCGTGAATAACGAATAAATTCATCATGATGGGCGTCGATAATAATGACTAAGTACTTCTTAAGCCACAAGAGTATTTCTCGCAAAAGTAAGTCTATATTCATTCGCTTTTAGCGTGCATCAAAAACACACTAACATTCAGTTAGCACGCCGATATGTCCATTTTAAACACTATCGAACGCCTACACACTCGTGTATAACTCCGTTGCAGAGCATAACTATTGCGCGACCCAAAATTCTTTGTCAATCCCAAAATCAATTTCATGTTCTTAGAATGATCACCGAGTCCTAGTCGCAGCTAAGGCAAAAAAAAAAAAAAACCTGCTGATGTGCAAATAGATTCGTGTTCAACCATACTGTAGCCAAGTAAAATTGTTAGAAAAGAAAATAAAACATTCATGGTTTCCCAAGCACTCAAAAAGGCCATCGAAGTAAAACACAGTTGAAATTAGCCCCCGTAAACGTCAAAATGGCTCAATACACAAAGTGAGGCACCGCCTACAGCATTACTTGCGCTGTAATTGCAGCAGCTTTTAACGACAGGCTCAAATCACAGCTGTCGGAAGCGGGCTGGCAAACAACCACATCCGATGCATGTAATAATTTTAAGTTAGTTCTTACACACGCCAAACACAGCCCGATGCCTGGCAGTAAGCGCATGATGACATTGCTTACTTGTTGTAATGCAGTGACTCTGCAGTCCTCTGAGTCGTGAGCGCGACCTCCGCCACAGTAGTAGAAGTACACAGCCCGAGATATCGGAGAAGCCTAAGATGTCCATCAAGTTCTGTCCCTGCCCGAACACGCCCGAATATTCACCTTCGGCCAACCTCGGGACTTGTTTTATTTTTGCGCAGGAAAAATGAATTCAAATATTAAAAGTGGTCGGTTAGGTTAGCTACATTAAAACACTTTAAAACACTATGGACGGTTAGTTAGGTTAGTATAGCTACATTAAAATAGAGATATAAATATGTATAAATAAACCCGAGGTTGGCCGAAGGTGAATATACGGGCGTGTTCGGGCAAGGACAGAACTTGATGTACACCAAGGCTTCCCGAGGTATCGCATCGAAATCCCGTGCGCGGCGAGCGCCGCTGCAACAGTTCAGGCTCTAAGGCGCCGGTGGCGCCGTGCAGTGGCATGGAAACGAAACACACATCAAAGACGATAGTTTCGGTATGCTGACAGCTGAGTGGCGAAAATTTATCGGTGGACTCAGACACAACAAAAGTTCTATTCCAAACGAAACAAAATATTTAAACCAAAAGAGTTATAAATAAATCTCTACATATAAAAAACCAATTGCCGTGCGTTAGTCTCGCTAAAACTAGATAACAGTTCAACCGATTTGAATGATTTTTTTTTTGTTTTGTTCGCCTTATTACAGGTATGGTTTAGGAAAACAAATTTAGAAAGACCCAAAGAAACAGATCGAGAAAAAAAAATCGAATTTGGTAATTTTGTATGGGAATTGCCACTTCGAATAACTTTTGAATGGTTTTATGTTTGTCCTCTATGCGTTCCTATACCACTGATCCGATATCAATAAAATGTTGCACACTTGACCTTCCAAACACGAGGAAGGTCACTGTCTAATTGAGATTACGATAATACCAACCCTTAAAGCAGTATTTAAGGTGGCACGCGAGTCATGGATAGCTACCTGTAAGTATTTTAGAGTATTTCCTCTTTGCTATAGTCGGAATAATAATGGTTGGAGAGAGGATGGGACAGAGGAATATAGAGGGAGGGAGAGTGATAAAGGTGTAGGGGGATGGTGAAGGGGAGAGGAAGTGAGATGGATATATAGAGAGATAGAGTTAGGTATAGAGAGAGCTATACAGATAGAGATTGATAGATAGATATAAAGAGTTACAGAGAGGTATAAAGATAGAGCGTGATAGAGACACAATCACACACACTCTGTTTATGTAAACCTTCTTTTAAAAATTTGGGGAAAAAAAATTAAAGAGGCATTGCAACGCATGCTGGGCATTAGTTAGTCTCTATATATAAAAATCAATTGCAGTGCGTTAGTGTCACAAAAACTCGAAAATGACTCGACCGGTTTGAATAATATTTTTTTTGTTCGCCTCAATACTGGGGTGGTTTAGGGAAAAAAGAACATTAGGAAAACCCAAAGAAACAGCTGAAATTATGAAAAAATCGAAATTGGTAAATTTGTATGGGAATTACTACTTCCGATTAGATACAATAGATGACGTACGTGGTGGACCTTTCGTTTGACAACTGCGCCATTTATAACTGTTTTCCCTCTATGTGTTTTTCATTCCTTCCGGCTGTGTAAATTTATTACATTAAAAATCGTTTTATTCTTAAAGAAAGGTAAAGGATTTTGAGGAATGATTTGGTTAAAGCGAATTTAATTACATTTTGCGAACATTAATTTTATCAGCCATTCTTTTAAGGTAAATTGACATTGCAGGCTCAGACATAACCACAAATTAATTCAAAAGTGTTTTAGTAAAACTCTAGGAATAGTTTTGAGGTTAATAATAAGTTGTAAAGTTCTCAAGGTAACTTCGACATATTTCAGTGATTATGAAAAAAAAAAACTCTGTTTTACAGTGTTCATTACAATGAGCTAACATAGGTCGTCGAAGTCATTTAAATCCGCGGCGAGCTACTTCACGTGCGAACTTCGCTGATGACTAGTGAGCCACGGATAATGAAAATAGTCGTATTGGCGTGTGCGAATTACGTTTGACAGCGACTGAAGAACGACAAGCGAATAGACTCAGAATGTAACAGTTCGTGCACATCAAACAGAACGCCAGCGAGCGCGGCACAATGAACATGACCGATTGCACCCACTCGGTGCTCCTGTGAACCTGGAACGAGCGGCGTTCCACTACGATCCGGAAATCGATTACGATGCGGACAGATCAGTAACGAATGGAGAAATGTCAGTTGTTTGTCCGCATTGTAAGGTGTTGAAATTCAGCGGTGAATCTCCTGGATTGTGTTGTGCGGGTGGAAAAGTGAAATTGCCACGATTGGTCCCGCCACCCGAGCCATTGCACTCAATAGTTTCTGGAACGGGAAGTGATTCTACTCATTTCCTGGCCAACATCCAACAAAACAACAGTTGATTTTAAATGACGTCGTTTGGCGCAGCGCATAATGTACGGGACAATTTCATGCCCATTTTGAAGATTCAAGGGATAATAAATCATTTATTAGGTGCGCTGTTAACACCACCGAATGTGGACCATTAATAATAACAAATTTATTTCATGGGCAATTCGAATGCGGAAGTTAATCAGCGTTGTAATCACAATCCAATAACGAAGCGAGACATTGTCAGTGAATAACAAATATATCTTCATCAGAACAATGAACTGATCAAATTGTTCAATATTGTGTTGCATCGGATGCTATCCGGCAGCCATAACATCGTCATCAGGGCTGACAAAAAGCCTGCCGGTGAGCACGCAAGAAGGTTCAATTCACCGACAATCAACGAAGTGACTGTTGTTATTGTTGGAGAAAATTTGCAACCTAGAGATATCGTGCTTCATCATCGGAACAATGAATTGAAACGCGTGTCCGAAACGCACAGGACTTACGATGTGCTACAGTATCGATTGAACTTTTGACAGGGCGAGGACGAATACCATTTCAACATCAAAATGGTTAGTCAACTAACAGGCGCTGAAACCAATAAAAAAGTAAGTGCTATGAATTTTTATTCATACAGACTTATGATCCGTGAAGGTGAAATAATCAAATTTTGAAGTGTCGCCGTCTCTTCCATCAGTTCACGGTTGACATGTATGTCAAAATTGAGACTGAGTGATTGACATATATTCGTTTGAACTAAAAGCAGCTTCGAAGTGAAGAATACATTCATCTCCGCAATGCGATTAATGCGGATGGCGATGAAAACAACGTGGGAAGAATGACAATTTGGCCGGCCACTTACATTGGAAGCCCACGCCACATGCAAGAGTACGCTCAAGATGCGAAGTCGTATGTTAGACAATATGGCCACCCTGACCTATTCATAATATTCACCTGTAACCCTCAATGTATCAAAATCAAGAAGGAACTGCTACCCAGCCAAACATCAGTTGATAGACATGACATCATTGCTAGAGTTTTTTTTAACAAAAATTTAAATCTCTGATGAATTTCATCATAAAGCACCGTGTGTATGGCCAAGTTCGTTGTAGGATGTACTCCGTTGAATGATAAAAGTGCGTTCTGCCTCATGCGCACATTTTGGTTTGGTTAGTTGACAAAATTAGGCCGGATGAAATCGATTCAGTCATCTCAGCCGAAATCCCTGATGGAACTTTTGGTCCGAAATTGCTTGGGATAGATTCCTATTGGGGGTCACATTGCTCCAATTTGACTAGCTGATGATAATAATGATTGATAAGGATTGATAATCGCTTATGAAGAGTTACAATGAAATTAATTTTAGGTGGTACGAAGTTCACCGGTCATCTAGTAATAAATCTATGAAAGGGGACAAAAGAATAAATGAAATATAACTTAACTAGAGACACTGAGACATGGAGCACGCCTCAAACATTTAATTAAAATCAGCTTTAGATAGTATTGTTCAATTCATTTTTAACATTAAGCGTGCAAAATTTCATTTAGGGTGGCTAAAATACTGCTTTAAGGGGTAGGAAATGGAAATGGGGGTTGTTTATCATAATCTAATGTTTTCATTGTACTTATTTTTTAAAAAAATTGGTTATTAATAATAAATTCCCCTTTTATTTGTATGTGAATTGTTCAAAATTTTAACGAGAACAAAAAATCTGCTTTAAGGGGTAGATAATTGAAATGGGGTGGTTATTTTTTATCTTCATGTAAATAGGAAGAAAGATAGGTTTAACAGAAATTTTATTTTTAACATAAAATGTGAAAAAAGTCATCAATGAGTGAAATATTCTTCTTAAAAGAGATGTGAACAGGATATGGGGAAGTTTTTTTTAGAAATATCATGCATGCAATAAAAAAAAAATTTTACTAACAACATAATGTAGACAGTAATTATCTTTCTTTTTGAATATTAAGTGTGCAAGATAATACCAAGTAGTACCAGTACTGTACTTTAAGTGGTGGGAAAGGTAGACGGGGGTCGTTTTTCGATATCTCATATAGATAATTTGATGGGGGTGAATTCTAATCAAATGCAAACAGATAATTTGTTTTCTTAACTTCAACGTCGAATTTGCAAAATGCCATCAAGAAGTATCATAATACATACTCCTTTAGAGGTACAAAGTGGAATTAGGGGTAGTTTTTTTAGAAATCGCATGTAGACAGATGGATGGAGAAACATTTTTTTTTAATAAATAGAACATAGGTAGTTATCTTCCTCTTAATTTTAATGCATAGTATGCAAAATTTCATAGAGAAATACTAATATCCTGTTTTATGGTATGGGAATAGAAGACTGGGTGGTTTCTGAAACCTCATGTGGACAGGAAAATGGGGGTGGGTGTTTTTAAATCAGTTAAAATATTAAATTTCTTCTTCTTTTAAATATTATTGGCGTTAATTTTATTTATATATACCGACATTATGCATAAAGGAATTAAAAAAGGGGATTGGGTTGTTTTTAAAAATCTCATATAGGCATTGATATTACAATATTTTTATTAAGATATATATAGAACAGTAATATTATTCTTATTTTTAATGTCATGTGTGAAAATTTTCATCATCAAAGGATGGGAGGGTTGATTTCCCTTCAGAAATCAACTGTAGACAATAGTTTTAACCTTACTTTGAATGCAAAGTGAACAAAATTTCATAAAGTAGTGTTGGTGTTCTGTGTTAAGGGGTGTGAACGGGGTATGGGGGTAGTTTTTTGAAATCCCATGTAGACAGTGGCCTTCCTCGTAATCGAAGAGGTCAAGTGTGCAAAGTTTCAACTCAATCGGATGAATGGTTTAGGAACGCATACAGAAAAGAAAAAAAAAATAATTTTTTTATATACAATGACTAAGAAAAATATTAAAACTGCATAAATAAATTATTAAAATATTTGATAAAGACCGCATTAGACTCGGTTAGATTAGCGCCGTATTGACCAATAAAATAAAACAGCATCTTTATATAAATTTTACACTAAAACGACTAACTACTACGAAGGAATATATCACGTTGGCCATTATTACATCTCTTTAGCCTATTGGATCGGCCATCTTGTTTTCGTCTGCCAGAGCTCAGTGCTGACACATTAGTTTATTTTTTTACCCAATAGAGTGTATTTGTAGTATTTATTAACAGACATTGAACTATTGCCACGTCCGTAAACTTGAAAATCTGTAATTATTAAGTTAGAATGTCGAAAAAAATTTCCAAAAATCATAAAAAAAAAACTTACTCATTTCTGTAATAACTAAATCAATAGATCACTGTACTTTGTTCGATACCAGGCGGTTACAGAGTTTATTAATTATCACCTTGAGGCGCCGCGGCGCTCGTTCCTGTCAGTTGAAGAGACCGCACCGCGTCATCGGCGCGCGCCGGCTCACTGTTTTCTCTCCTCCCTTCATTGTGTTTCCCCTGCTCACCCTCCTTTCTTCCCACCCCCTCTGCGCATGCGCTGTGAGTGTGTCTGTGGGTGTATGCTTTGTGTTGGTTTTTTTTCCCCCATTGGTCTTGACAGCTTATAAGGATGGTCTGCTGTTTGTGGGCTCGGGCCTGTTTAGTCTTCTCGAGAGCGGCGGGAGTCATGTAAGTTTATTTATGTACATTAACGTGTAACTGTGTTCTAAATTCTGTTTCGGTCCCACCACGGACAATTTCATTTGCTTGATTTCATACACTTAGCTTTTAGAGCTGTGCATGTTTCTTAAGTTTGCTTTTATTTTATTTGCACACTTGTGTCGTGAAGTGACTGTGGCCAGGGTCTCCCAACCCGTCTTCCGCCTGTATCGGTGTTCTCATGTGTGGAAAAAAAAGACAAGTAGGCGATATCAAGACTCCCGCCTACTTGTCGTAGCCTCCGAGCACTGCGGACTGCTAGGCGGTACCACTAGTGTTCAATGCTGGGAAATAGCTTTATTATTTGCAGCCGAAGCTGTCAAGATGGTGGACTCGCACGTGTGGCTGCACGCACCCGCATATGTTCGTGTTTCTGGACATCAAGAAATGTACCAAAAATATTGGTGTGTCAAATGATTATATTTTGCTAACTTAAATAGTTTTAATATGAAACAAGCACATCTTGAATAATTCGTGATTAAACTAGCTTCATTACATTAGGCTTACGTCTTAATGTTGTAGTTTATGTGTTTTTGTAGCACAACGGTAAATTTCTGGGTGCCGATGAACGAAACTTGAAGGCCAAGACATGTTTTGATCCTGTTATTGCATTTTATAAATTAAATTGGTATACGCTTATTTATTACATTATATATGGTTTACATTATGCAAAAATTTTATTATTAATTGTATTTAATTCTCTACTTGCTCTAATACCTTTTAATACATATTTCTGCACATTTGTTCTGTGATTTCGTACTAGTAAGTTGTACAGAAATATTTAAGTATCTGTTTTAAAATAAACAATAAAAACAAACGTAATTAAAAATTAAATGTTAATATTAACTTTGTAACTGATTGAAATTTACAAGGAAGTGAATGTTCGTATAGTATTTATATTTAAGCAAACAACTGATAGGAATGCGAGGTGGTTTTCTTTAATTTAGGATTTTAGTTTATGATGAGGTCTTAACTTATTGTTACGAAACGTAAGCACGGCCGCGGCGTGCGCAGGGTCGGAGCTGGCGGGCGGCCCCGCACGGCCACTGATGTCACGTGGCCGCCGCAACGTGAGACATGCCGCGCGCGCCTGGCGGATTATAATGGTCGACGCTTCCCCCCTCCATCCCTCTTGTACCCGCGCGGTGCTCTGCCTAGACGCCGTTACCTGACACCTGGCAGCTGCCGACTCCTTTCTCGATAGTAATTCTGGCGTCGGGTCGGCGCAGAATGATGCGACTAGCCCCAGCCGTGCTCGTGACTTCTATAAGTGGCGCCTGGGCCTATATAAGCCCTGGACGCCGGTCACTGAGGGAGTTTTTTTCTCCGCGGCGACAGTGCCGCGGGTACGGCGGAGTTCCGGGGCGATAGTCCGGGCGATAGTGCCGCGGGTGCGACGGAGTGCCGGGGCGAGAGTCTGGACGAGTGTTCCGGAGCGAGAGAGTCTGCGCGATAGTGTTGCGGTGTGGCGGAGTTCCTCGGCGAGAGAGTTTTTCCGGGTCCGGAGTGTCTCGGTGGGTGCGGCGAGAGTCCCGAGCGAAGTTCCGAGCGAAGCGTCGAGCGGAACCTCGGCGAAGGGAAGTGCGACGGCGGCGGAGTGCGGCGACGGAGTCCCGCGACGGAGGTCCACGAGGGGTGCTGCAGCGAGAGTTGCGCCAGAGGTGCGGCCCAGATAGGTGTGCTGTGTGTAAAAAAAAAACCAAGTGACTAGGGAATAAAAAATTTTAAATGTAATTGATTATTAGGCATTTATAGAAGATTATTTGTTAGTGATGTAAATATTGGCAATAAATATAAATGGGTTGTAAAATCTATAATTGGGCTATCAATTTACGAACCCAATAGTTTTCCCGTGACGATTATTTATTATTGTTTTAATAATCCGTAATATTATTTTAAAAATGGCTTGTTGTTGGGTTATAACTTTAAAAAATAGTTTATTACATATACTCAAAAAGGTTAATAAGTTATACAACACAGTAATAACTTATTAAAAAGGCATTATTTGATGGCATTTTGAACTATTAAGATAAACACCTTAATTACTATCGTCGTGGACTATCCATATAAATTAAATGCATGTTATTTTACGATAAGGTATATATCACAAGTTTCCTTATGTTAAATAAAACGTAGATGCTCTTGTATACGTCTTAAAATAATAAATTCGCCTGTCAAGAAGTAAAAATTAATTTAATTCAGTTCGGAGATTGACAGAATCTTTTTCAATCGATGACACATCAAGTAGTATTTTTTTTTCAAGTGACGCGTAGAAAAAAAAATTAAAAAATCAATTCCACGGTTAACATTGTTTTATAATCAATGAATTACAATTTTTGCGTAGGCCTATTTTCAGTATTTGGTTATATTTACAGCAATGTCTACCCAGATATACTGCTACTGTAGTAAAACATCAAATTTACCAAGGAAAAAACTTATATAAAAATTAATCAATATGTTTTCTTACTTCGGCTTTGGTTGCACAATAACTTACTTGTGCAAGAAAAATTATTAATGCTGAGTTAAAAGTATGGATTTATGTAAAAAAAAAAATTACAGTCTTTATCCTTGTGAAGTTCTGTTAATGGTTCAAATCGACAAGCAGAGACACTTTAGGGTGTGATTAAGCCCACCTTAACGATGTTTAATTGCTGCCATATCGTTTGTCATCCCCATATGTATAAAAGTAAGAATGACATTTTGTATATCAGTAGAAAAGAATAAATTCAATTTTTCATGTACACGATACATAATGTGCTAACAGGAAAACAACCTCTATAGTTGCCGACCGGAGCATCCAAATATATTAGTACAGTAAACTCCCTATTATCCGCGGGCGGATAATGCGTGGTGCGTATTATCAGCGCATGCTACGAAAAAATACAGCACATATGTAAATCTGTATTTTATTACAAGTGAGCAAATTTGAACTCTACTGAGGAGTGTATTTTGTGCAGTATACAGTAAAAAGCCACAGGCCTTCTCGGAACTCACGCATTAGGCTGGCATGCGTTGCTATTTTTGTCTCTGTCGCGCTTTGTTTCTAGTCGTATGGTTGCTTTGACGTGCAGACAGTCAACCAAGGTCGCTTCACTACCCTTCCTCCTCCCTCATCCTCATAGCCTCTTCCTTTCTTTCTCTTTGGTCTATTGACATGCCACCTTCTTCTTTCCGCTCACCTTTTTCAGTTGACACTGAGCGTGATTGCTGACCATTTGAAGTTTAGTTTTGCCTGGTGACATCATGTTTTAGTGTTTAGTGTTTCTGTTTGCCTGGTTTGGTGTTTTTCGTTACGAATTTAAAATGCCAGAAAAGCGAAACAGGTCGTGTTTACGATAACACAAAGACTGGAAATGATCTCTAAAGTAGAAAATGGCGTGTCAAGGAAGCAGATGTGTTTGGATTATAGAGTCGGGGAAATAACAGTGCGTGACATTTTAAAGAAAAAGGCAAACTGGTGAACTTTGCATCAATGTCGGACAATGCTTCTGCGATGAAAAAACGATATCTATGAAGAATTCTACCTTTGAAAATCTAGACACGGCATTGGCGGAGTGGTTAGCTCAGGTGCGAAATAAGGGTATCCCTGTAAATGGTCCTATCATCGCGGCTACAGAAAAAAAATTGTTTGATCTGTTAGGGCTGCAAGGAAATGTTGATGCATCGTCTGGCTGGTTAACTCGTTTTAAGCAGCGTCATGGAATTCGTAAGATTGGACTTCACGGAGAATATCTAAGTGGCCACCAACAAGCAGCTGTCGATTTTCAACATGCACCTGAAGAATTTGTTTTAAAAGAGGATTTATCCTTTGTACAAATTTACAACGTGGATGAATCGGGACTCTTTTGGAAATGTCTTCCCACTCGCACTTTGGCATTTGAAAGTGAACATCAAGCAGCGGGGCATAAAAGCAGCATGAAAGGATAACCATCATGTCGTGTAGTCACGCTACGGGTGGTCATAAGCTTAGACTTATGGTCATTGGAAAGTCCAAAAAACCGAGATCATTTAAGGGCACAAGAGTAGAAAATTTACCAGTTGATTATTATAACCAAAAGAAAGGATGGATGAAACAAAAAATATTTCAAAAATGGTTCGAAACGATTTTTGTTCCTCAAGTGCGTAAACACCTTAAAGCAAAAAAAAAAAAAAAGCCTGAAAAGGCTGTGCTGTTGATCGACAACGCACCTTCTCATCCAGCTACAAGTGTACTGAAATCTTCTGATGGACAAATTTTTGCAAAGTTTCTCCCTCCAAACGTTACTTCGCTAATGCAACCCATGGACCAAGGGGTCATTGGAACTGCTAATGTCCAAAATTGAAGAAGGTTGTGATCTAAAAGAGTTTTGGAAATACTACAAAATCCTTGACAGCATCTACAACATTGCATCTGCATGGGACTTAGAGAAACCATCAACTCCGAATAAGTCATGGCGCAAACTCTTGCCTAATGTCGAATGAAATGATAATCTAAACCCTTTGAGTTGTGAAGAAGAGACTGAAGATGTTGGCACGCCCACGGAAACACTGGCCGACTTGGTAAAATCAGTTCCGGGTGGTGAGAATGTCGACGTTGGGAACACTGCAGAGTGGTTGGAGTGTAACGCTAACGAGCAGGTTCGAGTGCTTGACAGATGAGGAAATCGCTAACAAAGCAAGGGGAGAGGGCGCGAAGGAAGAAGAACAAAGTGAAAGTGAAGAAGACGAGCCCAATGCGAAGGCGCGCATGACTCACGAAGCGGGTTTGAAACACATCTTCGGACTGTTTCACTATTTAGAGGAACAAGACGACGATGCACAGTTTGCTGAAAAACTTATGTTGCCGAAAATTCAATCAAGAATTAAGAAAAGATGTTTCCAAAGCAAGAAACAAAAGCAAGTGATTGATTTTTTTTCTTCAAAAAAGTTGTAAATTTAAAGAGTTGTCCTTTTTTAGTGTCTAATGAAGTCTCTGAGTACGTACAGTATTTACTGTATCCTTGTTACGAAGTACCAAAAACTTTTATGTTTACATTACTGAAATTTATTGTATTTTAATTATTCAGTAAAATACTAAAATTTTAGCTTCATTAAAATTTTTTTACTCTTAATTGTAACTTTTACTGTACATAAATTGTTAGATTTTTAAGTTGAAATTAATGTTTCCTTTTTTGTTTCCCATTTTCGGCTCTTTTGTGGACTATCCGCGATTTTCACTATCCGCGGTGGCCTTGCCACTTAATTTCGCGGATAATCGGGAGTGTACTGCAGAATTAAACACGTTGATATAATCAGACCAATACCGAAAAAAGCGGACATTTCAGCAGTTGAATTTAAAATTATGTAATCTGGGGAATGAATGTTTGTTATTTTTTTCTTCTATACCTGATTTGCCTAAAATGCAGAAAGTGTATAATATACTGTATTCAAAAATATTCTGTAAAATTTTTAACTTGATCAAAATTAAATTTTCCACCTATGTTATTGTGAAAATCTAGTAATATTTATATTAGTAAAAGAGAATTTTATGGAAATGGAGTCTGAATTAATGTATACTTTCAAACTACAACATACATGCAATTCGTCTCTTCATTGAGATGATTCACAAAAATAAATTGCTCATTTAACTTTACTAGTTTAAAATTATACCGAATGTTTTTTATTTGATTTTTACACTTATTAAACTAGTTTGAAAATTTGTAATACAATTATTTTACCAAATGAGACGAAGAAAAAAAAAACAAATTTTAACTTAATAGTAATGCCCATAATTCTTAAATTCATAGTGAAATAAAACCAGCTCGCTTTTCCATTTAACTGGGGTGCAGTACTTATAAATAATTAGTTTATACATAAATAATACGCGGAAACTTATTTAATTACAAAAGTAGGTGTTTTCAATTATAGTTAACTTTTTTAAAGGTTGTTGTGCTTATATAATTTATTTTTACTACAAGAAACAATTAAAGGCTGCTTAGTATGAAATAACTGAACCAATAGTTTTAGTAATGTATTAAAAGCTATTACAGCAATTATATATAAAAATTATATTTAAAAATATTTTTTGCTTAAGGAATAATTTTTATAGCGTAATATTTATGGATATAATTTTTTTTTCTGGTGATGGTATTTGAACCCAACAAAAATAAAATCCAAATCGGAGGTGCACACTTTCCAAAACCCTATCAAATCACATTACAAATTCCACTAAAATTTTGGTAAATCATATATTAATGAAAAAGTTCTTATGTATTTTTTTAAGTTTGATTACTCCTTTCTATGATTTTTAAGTTCTAATTTGTATTAGAAAATAGTTTTGCTATTTAATTTTTTTATTTTATTTGGCACACCATTACGATTGGTTCACGAATGTGACTTCGGTTCTGCGGTAGCGGTGACGGGTTCTACCGCCTGTGGGACTCATTGTGGTGTTCTCAAATACTGACGACAAGCCACAGGCGGGAGTTCTACTGCAGCTCGTCGCTCACAATAGTTCGTCAATTTCCAAGCTCCTGTGTCCGAGGCTACAATCACTGGCTACATGAATGAACCAGTCAAATCGCAGGCACTATCATTAATGGGCATAGCCTCGCAACTGGGAGCTTGTAAAATGACACTAGGATGCAGAGGGCGCCCGTGGCTTGTCGATAGCGTTAGAGAATACCACGACACGGCCCGCAGGCGGGAAACCCCACAACACTAACGCCTACCGCCTACTCGCAGTGTGCATTTCAGAATCAACCCCAGGTCTCTCAGCCATCACAAGTGGTTTGTTCATTCTCGCGGGTTGTAGGTTATCACGGTAGTTAGCGCTTGTATTGTATGTGTTCTGGTGGGAGGTTACGTTAGATCACGTCTGTTCCGTTTGACAATTTACATCATGCCTTCGCTACTTTAATGTTTGAGTCCCTTTTTTTTCTGGCGTTTGTACAGTTGCACTTTTATGTGACGATGTCGACTGGTTTTGGGTCTTACTGTAGCCCCTGAATTGTGGGATGTTTCTAACATTTGGTACCTTAACATTGTATCCCATGTTTGAGAGGCATTTAATTGTGACTTTTGGGAATAATGTTATCTTTCTATGATTTGCGACGTCGTGATGAATGATGTATATATGTGGGTCGAATAGGAGTGTTTAATGTATCAATGCATAAACATTTGAGGCTGCCTAAAGTTTCTAATGTTACTGATTGAATAGTTATCATTGTGAGATTATTTTGTCAGACTGATATTGTTGTTTCTATCGTACCGAGCCATTGTATCTACTTTTTCTTTAAAGTAATGTGAGTCCGAGTAAAGTAGTATATAATAGTATGTTCTGAAACAGACTGCAGGCTGTGGTGCTGTGTGTCCTTTCCGCCATCTTGTATTGTGACGTCACGGCAGCCATCTTGGACGAGCGTAACGGGACACAGCGTAACGGGACACAACGTAACGGGACATAACGTAACGGGACAAGTAGATCTCGGCGGCCATTTTGGATCCGACATCTTGGATCCGCCATTTTGGATGACGTCATTTTGTTTTCTCGAACTTTCCGCCATTTTGTTTTCCGCCATTTTGAATTATGACGTCACCGTTGCAATTTCCGTTACGTCCGCCATCTTTAACTTTTTTATTTATTATCCGATTTTAATGAAATTTTTTTAAAATTTATAATAAAATTCAAATAATAAAATTTTAACATATTTTTTTTTTTAAAAATGTACTTTTTAGACACGGAGTTCAGAGTCCTCGGTTCGAACCCGACGAGGTCAAAAAATAAAAATGGCGACCGATCCTTCCCCCTGTGGTGGCTGCTGACAGACTGGCCCCCACCACTTTTTTCAAAGCATATATATCGACAGTGAGCATGACGTCATGTCCGCCATCTTGTCTTCGATGTTGGAAACCATCATCATTGTATCGGCAGCGAGAGTGCGCTGATGACATGTTAGTTTAATTCTTACCCGCTAGAGTGCAGTAATCATTTATTACTGTGACACCCGCCATCTTGAAATTTGGCCGCCATCTTGAAAATCCGTAATTATTTAGCTAGAAATTCGGGAAAAGTTCCAAAATTCATTAAATAAATTTGTAATCTATATACTGATTGATTAGATCGACTAAGGTCCTTGGTTCGATCCCTGGCCGATACAAAACAATTTTAATATATTAAAAAATACCACAAAAGTGTTAGGTTTGAGAAAATAAAAACACCACAAGTTCTTTTAAAAAAAAAAATTTATTACATAAATTCAATACACTACTACAAGTACAAAAAATAATACACAGACATAGAACTAAAGTCTTGTGGATTTCTCGATTCAAACAGTCTTCTTATTGTATGGACTAAGTCCTTTACATGTTCGTAAATGTCTATTCAGTCTATCAGGTCGACATATTGGTACACTACAATTTTCACACAAAACCGAATTATTGACTTCATTAAAAGGACAGTGATATATTTCATGTCGTTTTGCAATTTGAATAGTTGCTAATGATTTGTTACAAAATATACAGCTTGATTCTGATGAATGTACAGACAGTCTATCACAATTCCTGAGGTGACGTTTTAATCTTCCATAGTGTATAAACTTGCTTAAACACCTGTTGCACTGATATTTAATACGTTCAGAGTTATTATTACAATTGTGTATTACATAATCACGTAATTTCAAGTTTTTGATCTTGTCACAGTACGTACAGTTGGGCGATGGAACACTGTTGGATGCTCCTTCCTTTATCAATGACACTGGAACTGTTGACAACCATTGTAACACTGCTGACATGTTAACTTCTGAAGCCGTTGAGGTCTGCTCTGCAGAAGATGTTGCACGCGTCGAAATCTCCTGCTGTGCTTAGAGAGCAGGTGTAGCTGTAGACGACGTAGTCATCGTGGTCTGCACTGATGATGGTAGACCTTCGATCCAGGTCGGTGTTGATACTGGTAAAGACGCCATCGAGGTCTCAAGAACAGCTAGATACTGGTCTATTATTCAAGGCTGACTACCCGATGCGTTCATCACCGCAGCCAGAGACGGACTAAATGTTCATATCACCAGGGTCTCACTTATATATATTCTCATCAGCCGGTACAACACATGAGTAAAAACAATAACCATGTTCATTATACTCACACTTAACTTTCTCGGAGCATTTTATATTATGACGATGCAAGCTGTCGAGGCGTGAAATTAGTTTTTTGCACTTATTGCACTGAAATTGTATTCGTTTCAGTAAATTATTCGGACAACTGCTTCTTTCATGTCTGCGAGCGCTTGAAGTTCTAGTAAATGATGCGACACAGTATTTGCACTGATTCGAAGTACGCTCTTCATTAATTGAAGTCTCCTCTGCAGTCGGTATCGAGATCTCCGCAGCTGTCGACAACGCAGCCATTGAGTTCTCCGCTGTCGTGGTCTCCTCTGCATCCGGTATCGGAATCTCCGACTCCATCATCATTGCTATCATCGAGGTCCCCGCTGCTGACGGTAAACAGTCTATTCCGGTCGACATAACTAAACCTCACGAAATTTACTGAAGAGAGCAAGTCCGTACTGCACCGCGGCCAGAGGTATACTGAGGGTCCACTCGTCTGAACCTCGCTTATATACCCGCGGTCTACTGGAATACTACATTAGTCAAAATATTGTCTGTATTTAAAATTAATTTTTATTGGGTACCTAAAAATTGTAGAAATAAAAAACAAACACAAGTTCAGGTTTTACACATTTATTTATAAAAATTACACAAATGCATGTTAGGTTAAGGAATTAAGCATTTTCGCAAGCAAAGTCTTTAATGCCACACGAACTGCCTCTTCGACTCCGGTTCCAACTGGTTCGCAGGTCACGGGATCAGGAACACAGGTTTCCAGCTGGTCATCTTCTGCGATGTCGTCATCTCGAGCATGACATGGTCTATGGCGTCTGTGACCACGTCTGCGCCTTGGCTCTACTGCAGTGCTAGTTGGGACAGATTCACTGCCTGAACTTCGACGACGAGACGAACGTCGTTTGGACGTCTGCGTAGAAGCATCACAGGTAGCAACAGGTTGCAACACGCTCATGTTTGGTGTTGCACGTGCAGACGAGGCGACTACCTCATCGATGCTAGCAGGAAGGATTGTGTGCGGCCTCATGTGATAGACGGCACAGTTTCCAGGTTCGAAACAGTCTAATAGCTACTGGGTTGGTTCGTAGGACACAGGAAAATGAGCAAACCGCCAATGCTGAGCATCTCCATCACAGGTTTCTGTATATGTACGTAGATACCCGGAATCCCAGTAGCTGTACTCGACACTGCTGAAGCTAGGTCTTGCGCTCACGTACACGTTAGCAGGATGAAACGTAAACATCTTCTTGCAGGTTGAACGTCAACTGAAGGCATGTACGTAGGTACGTCATTTATATATGCAGGCTCCTACTAACACTGTGTGTGCCATTTCTGCATTAACTGCGAGTTTGTACAGGCACAGACACGTTCAAACTTGTCACGTAGCTGCACGTCGTATATTGCACTAAGCTTGCGCAGGGAAGGACAGCCATAGTCGGTCTGTAAGTCTACAATTTCAACTGTTCCGTCGTCACATAGATCTCGTAGCCATTTTTTCTGTTCAGGTCCGGCAACGTATATTGTTTCGTTTTGAACTAGTAAATCTTGAAGTGTGTTTTTCACTTGGTGGTATGGGATTTTTCCTTCGTCCCACTCTAGTCCGTGATAATATTTGCATAGCCATTCGTTCGAACGTTTACTTTTTTCGTCTTGTAGTTTCCAAGGATACGGAGGTCGGAAGCTGCGGGTTAGAGTCTTGTCTCCGGAGGTGACGGCAATTTCTTTGAAAACAAAGCCGTTTTGACTCTGGAAACCTTGCAGGTTGCAGTACATCTTGTCGCTAGCAATGCTCGATCGTAACTGAATTATTATCGCAAACGAAACAGTATTTAAGTCAGAATTTTCACAAGTTTGTCTCGACAATTGTATGATGCAAGCCGATCGTGAAGTATCAGACAAAAAGCATAGGTGTTTGGTGGAATATTTCCGCTAGTCGATATCTCGATCCTACAGTCGATGATGTTTGAATTTAATCGATCATCCTGTTTGGAAACGTCAAAAACCATTAACGGAGCCTTGTTCTTGAAACTGTCGGGACTCAGTATCGGTGACTGTCTCCGCCCATAGTAAGCTTGCTGAAACTTGGCATACATTTGATATGCGAGAAGAAATCTTCCACTTTCAAAGTCCATGTTCATATCAACGTACGGATAACTTTCGCTGTTTAAAAATATTTTTACATTACGTAATTGACAGTTATCGAATAAGGAACGACTTACTCCTGCATTGAGCTGTCTTCCGGTCTGAAGCCCGACGATGATGTATCTTGGTTTTTCCGTAGCGAAGCTGGACTTTACTATCCAATTGATACGCTGACTATGAGGCAAGCCAGGATAAGTTTCCAGGCTCCAGGATCGGAATGGCACATCGAAGTTCTTGCCATTTTCTATGTTCTTCAACATCTTGACTCGTTCAACGGTGCTCACTTGGATGTGGGGCAGCATCCACTCGATAGACTGTAGTGTTAGCGAGACATCTTGAGGGTTTTCTGCAGCGACGACAATTGCATTAATGTGCGTGTTGGCTAGAAGCAGTACGAGCTCTTGTTTCGAATTAATGATTATATGCCTGTAGTCCTCAGCGAATCCAAGAAGCATGGACAGAGGAACACAAACTTCGAACTTTCCTTCGGCATAAACCGGAAGCTTATATTCATCCTCGAGAGTTCATTTGGCGTGAGCGAAAGGTAATTTTTCATAGCAGATGTTATGCCTACATCTCTTGTCTGGTCTACCTCGACGCCATTGAGAACATAAGTAATGCGCTCGATGAGGTGAAGAATACCATTGCAGGATATTGTCGTCGTTGTCGGATGCGTACCATCCGCTTTTGTCAGCGTGCCTCTTATGCGTAGAAATGACTGTGAAGGTAAAGTACAAATATCTTGGTGCTGTACAGCAATGCGTACTTCCGATGAAAGTGCGTACGGTCCGAGCAGGAAAGGCTGGTACTCGTGCAATTCCATTTTCGTAATGCTGTCATCAAAAATGACCGGATCTTCCACGTTGAGGATTTCGTCTTCCATATTTATTCGGCACTTGTCCAATACTAAGAAGATACTTTATGTTGTCAGGTGTTAATGCACCGATGTCTGGTAGAGAACTGTTCTTATTCACGTCAATACGACTTCTTTTATAACTGTTCGGTGTTACGAACTTTATGCCCATCGCTTCAAGTGCAGCCGTAATGTAATTTCTTCGTCTTGAAAATTCACCAATCGTCCTCGCTGGTCAACGATTCTGACGACGACTTCGTGTGCGCACTTCACGACGACTGGAACGTAAATGATACTTTGCGGTACTTCGACCAGTTTATATCCTGGCGGGACCATCGGCGAAAATTCGTGCAGCATGTTGCTTAGTCTTCCGTTGAGATACGTTCCACTTGCCAAATTACAGTTTATTCTTATGACATTCACAGGCAAAATGTTTACTGCGCGCGTAGATTCGTACGTTCTTCCTGCATCATACACCTTTGATTCGAATCCTAACATCGAACCTATGGTCTCAGGTTTCGTAAAGTCGACAATTTCACTGCATGTTAGAATGCTTTTTTGAGTGTTTGGATTTCCACGCAGTTGAAAGTCTACATCCTGTGGTAACATATCCCTGATGTAATTTGCAATGTCGTCAATTTCGTAAGATCCAACAGGTAACTGTATTTCATGAGCGGTCCCATCGCTTTTCAGGAAGCAGATCTTGCAGTTTTCTTCGTCGATATTCGGTATGGCATTATACGTTTGAAAATCTACGAGTCCGATACACCATTCTCCGTCTAAATCCAGAGGCGGGAAATGAACCGCCCGCAGCTGAGATGCGTGACCTGTCAAGGTAAGTGTTATCGACATGACTAATAAATTATCATCACTGCACAACCTTTAAGTAGCAATTTTTGTTTGTCAGCTAAATTATTTTTTTAGTTAAAAAGCGAAGACACAAGTGTCCGCAGTTTGTTTGATTAGGCCTCTGTTCCGTTTCGTACTTGTAGAACAGTGTAGTGGTCCGGCCCAGGTACCGCCTAAGTTCAGGCGGAGGTCTCAAATTACCGAAACTGTCGTAGTAAGTAGCTTTTTTTCCAGACTTTATATACGCTACCCAGTGCGTGCCGCGACCTGCAGTCGTGTCTAAATTAATTATGGCTCGTTCGTTGGTTTTTGGTTTGCTGGGTAAAGTGTCTCGCATAAACACGCCGCAGAAATTTGGTATTTTCAATTTGCGTGCGTACTTTATTAAATCTACGTTGGTGAGCGGTCGTTTCGGCAGAGAACTTAGGATTTTCGTTTCTTTTTCATGCCTCGGCCTGATTTGTGAGGACGTAAGTACAGTCCTGCGCCGTTTTTTTTACCCATGGCAATGGCTTCCATGCTTGCATTATGTCGCTGTGCTTCTTTTAACTGCTTTCGCTCATTCTTCGAAGTGTTGACTGCCCGCACTATACAGCTCGTTGCACCGATTAGACCGCCGAGAGCACCCAATGCAGGCAAAAGCAAAGGAAGAAATCCTCCTATAATCTTCTTGTCGAGAGTCTGTAATTTTTGCTTGGCTTTTTGTATGCCTGCTCCAGTCTTGCGTTTGGTCTTGCGTGAGTTAGTCTTTGACTTGATGGAGCTGGCTTGACGAGCACCCAGTCCTAATTTCGTCTTTGCCTTCATGATTTTAGATACGCCCCAGGCCGCGATTTTTTCTCCTAGACCCGCGTGCGTCGATTTACTTATTTCTTCAGCTTCCTGTGCCAATATCTCGTCGGCCCGGTGCCTGGATTCCAGATCCTTGCTGAGCGAGTAGGCAATATCGTGCTGCTTGCACTGATCGTCGAGAGAATTAATGCCCACGTCACCGCGAGCTAACCTTTTCGCTAGTTTAGTGCCGGGGCCGCAAAATCTGTATCCGGGAATGTGTAGCTCGAATGGCAGATTGTTTATCAGCGAGTTCACGAGTCCTGCACCACTGTGTTTTTTGTTCTTACCTCTTCGAGTCATTACGCGCAACTGACCAGAAAGTATAAATGTGTTTGATTTTATACAATTTATTAAGTACAATGCAGGTCGTCAAGCAAGATGTTTGTTTGCCCGTGCGCATTACGCAAAACGATGAAACTAGCGGTCGCGAATCGCGACATGGCTTACTGTTGCCTTCTGCTGTACGATGCATAATGGCGGGACCGTCAAACTGTGGCAAGACGTGCGTTCTACTGAGTTTACTGGAGGAGCCAAACGGTCTGCGGTTCGAGAACGTTTACTTGTATTCCAAGTCGTTGCAACAGCCAAAGTACCAGCGCCTAGCAACTGTTCTACGCTCGGTGGAAGGACTGGAGTATTTTCCGTTTAGCGATAATACCGATGTGGTGTCTACCGACGAAGCAAAGCCTAATTCCGTGTTTGTGTTCGACGATGTAATGTGCGAGAAGCAGGGTATTATACAAGAGTACTTTTCCATGGGCAGGCACGTCAAGGTAGACTGCGTATACCTGTGTCAGACGTACAGTAGAATACCCAAACATCTCCTACGAGATAATGCGAATGTTATAGTGCTTTTTCGCATGGACGAACTTAATTTACGTCACGCCTACGACGACCACGTAAACACCGACATGTCGTTTCAGGAATTCAAAGACATGTGTTCCTTGTGTTGGAAAGACGAGCACGGATTCATAGTCATCGTAAAGGACTGGCCTCTATATAAGGGCAGGTACAGACGAGGTTTCGATCAGTTTATCGTCAAACATGAGTCATAGCATTTCGAAATTCGGTCGTAGCAGCAGACATACTGTATGCCCCGACTCTGATATCCGCAAATACATTATACTACTGTCTCAAAAAGTAGAAAGTGTGAAAAACGAAATAATAGAGTATCTCGTTGCCATCGACCTGCGTGTGGAAGCCTCGGATTCTCGCATTCGCGACATGATCGAAGTATCGAATGCACAAAGACGTGACGATTTGAGGACTTTTCAAAGTAGTCTGAAAGCATCACTATCTCACTTGACAACTAATTAAGATTTTGCCACACACAAGAAAGAAGTTTCTGCGAATGAATAAAAAAGTATATAAAGAGGTCTTGCAATAAGTTTTCAGCCAGTACAATGTCAGACCTGGCCAGTGACCTTCATCGAGCTATACAGTCTGTTCGTGAAAAATATTTACTTGCTAGACGAACCAGACTTGCACGTGAGATTGAAAATGAGGAGATATTTAAACCAATCACTAGTCGCCTCGACGAACTTAAAAACATGGAAGAACCAGCTATCATTGTGAAGACAGAAGTTGAAGATGAAATGCCAACTGTAAAGAAGAGAAAGTATGAACCAGATCGAGAAGAAGAAGACTTAACAAGTACAGAGACCATGCACAAGAAAAAAATACCGAAAAAGGGACATCAAGTGAATGCAATGGTCCGACCATACCTGATATCGTTTACGAGTCGGAATAATGACACGACCTACGGAGTGTACAGAAAACATAATAAGTGGTTCCTCGGTGCTAAAGAAATAGACTTTCTACCAGGAAATATCGTTCGCGTAGAAGAGTTCAAAACGCGCGGGACTCCTGGTCTGTACGAATTGCTGTTTCGCAGGGAGCCTAAAGGATATTCTCACAAAGACTTACAAGAGTACAAAAAACTGCTAGAGCTAACCAATGCACATTTTCGCGATAACGATCCAGATAGTGGTGTATATAAAGACGTAGATCATGAAAAAATCGACATTCTCGCTAATCTCTTCAGTGAACTAACAATACATGGCGAAGGTTTAAAAAAGCTAGAAAGTGGCCAGATATTCGACTATGTATATTGGGACGATCCTAATGAATTAGTTGATCGCCTTAGAATTCTACATGCTTCGCTTAGCGTAGGAAACTATTCGCACATCAACGAAATAGTCTCCATACTTGAAGAACTGAGGGAAGCCGGCTACATACAATGAGTCGAACGGGAATCGCTCACGAACTTCATGCTCCTGCTAGACGAAAATACCTTCGTCGCAAAGTCATAGTTCGTGGAATTGATGATTTATTCCAGGCGGACCTTGTTGAGATGATACCGTATTCCCGATTGAATAAAGGTTTCAAGTACATGTTGACAGTCATCGATGTTTATAGCAAGTTCGCTTGGGCTAGACCTGTCAAATCAAAGACTGCAACTGAAGTAGCCAAGGCCATGAACAATATTTTGCGTGATGGACGTGTACCGTCGCACCTGCAAACGGACCTCGGGAAAGAATTCTACAATGCTACCTTCAAGGCTTTGATGAAGAAGTATGGCATCAAACACTACTCTACATTTAGTAACGTCAAAGCCTCCGTTGTCGAAAGGTTTAACAGAACTTTGCGTTCCAAGATGTGGCGGCAGTTCACGGCTAACGGAAATTACAAGTGGCTTGACATCTTGCCGAAACTAATAAACGAGTATAATTCCGCGGTGCATTCTACCACGAAAATGAAGCCAAAGGACGTAAGGGACAATCGCCTGCTTCGAACAGTGTTTTCCAACACGAAGAAGAAAGATCCACGAAAGCGTAAAGCTAACGTCGGTGACATTGTGCGAATCTCCAAGCAGAAAGGTATCTTCGAGAAAGGTTTCACTGCGAACTGGAGTCCCGAACTTTTCCGTGTGACACATGTTCGTGAATCAGAGCCTAGGACCTACTACCTCGAAGATTTGGACCACAAACCTATCCGTGGCGGCTTCTATGCCGAAGAGATTCAGCCTACGTTGTATCCTGATATGTACTTGGTGGAGAAGATTATAAAACGAAGAAACGGACTGTCCTACGTCAAGTGGTGGGGCTTTCCACCTTGCTTTAATTCGTGGGTGGCAGATGCAGACATCGAGAAATCCACAAGACTTTAGTTCTATGTCTGTGTATTATTTTTTGTACTTGTAGTAGTGTATTGAATTTATGTAATAAATTTTTTTTAAAAGAACTTGTGGTGTTTTTATTTTCTCAAACCTAACACTTTTGTGGTATTTTTTAATATATTAAAATTGTTTTGTATCGGCCAGGGATCGAACCAAGGACCTTAGTCGATCTAATCAATCAGTATATAGATTACAAATTTATTTAATGAATTTTGGAACTTTTCCCGAATTTCTAGCTAAATAATTACGGATTTTCAAGATGGCGGCCAAATTTCAAGATTACGGGTGTCACAGTAATAAATGATTACTGCACTCTAGCGGGTAAGAATTAAACTAACATGTCATCAGCGCACTCTCGCTGCCGATACAATGATGATGGTTTCCAACATCGAAGACAAGATGGCGGACATGACGTCATGCTCACTGTCGATATATATGCTTTGAAAAAAGTGGTGGGGGCCAGTCTGTCAGCAGCCACCACAGGGGGAAGGATCGGTCGCCATTTTTATTTTTTGACCTCGTCGGGTTCGAACCGAGGACTCTGAACTCCGTGTCTAAAAAATACGTTTTTTTTAAAAAAAAATATGTTAAAATTTTATTATTTGAATTTTATTATAAATTTTAAAAAAAATTTCATTAAAATCGGATAATAAATAAAAAAGTTAAAGATGGCGGACGTAACGGAAATTGCAATGGTGACGTCATAATTCAAAATGGCGGAAAACAAAATGGCGGAAAGTTCGAGAAAACAAAATGACGTCATCCAAAATGGCGGATCCAAGATGTCGGATCCAAAATGGCCGCCGAGATCTACTTGTCCCGTTACGCTGTGTCCCGTTACGCTCGTCCAAGATGGCCGCCGTGACGTCACAATCCAAGATGGCGGAAAGGACACACAGCACCACAGCCTGCAGCCTGTTTCAGAACATACTATTATATACTACTGAGTAACAATCGGAATTTTTCTTATCTATTAATGATTTTGATTTACCTAATTGTAATACACTTTCACACACACGTCTTGGGATCACAGAATTGGTCCTGTGTCTTGTTAAGCCACTAAGGGGTTTGTGCCGCATGAGATTTTGATGTTGCTCAGTGGTAGTCCAGATATCTCGTACAGCGACTAGGTGGAAGGAAGTATTATAGTTTGTGCATTCTGCGAGGGCGGCGCAAAATTTCTGCGCAACTCTGCTAGGTCATGTGTATACATTTGTTTGTTTTTGTTTCAATTTCCAAGATGGCATTGTCATGTGTGTATACAGTTTCCAAGGCCGAGTTACTTCACTTCTTGAACTATGTGGGCCTCCCTTCCAAGGATGCAGAGTCCCTGCATGAGATGCGTCGAATGGTGGTGCAGTTTCTGCGGTCCGATCTCGTGACCCAACCTTTTCCTTCGCTGGAGGTTTCATCCCCTAACCCGAAAGTGAGTTCATCCCATTCCACTCTAAGTCAGAAATTAATTCGGAAAACATTCCCGTCCTTGCCGTCACTGTCTTCGGTGGAGCCGAGTGCCATTCTCAGCTTTCACGCTGTGCAGGGAAATTGTTTGATCTTAACTTAGTGAGTGAAGCTGACTTTATTCAGTTGATAGTTACGAAGTGGGTTGTTGAGTTTTCACGCATTTTGGGACATGTGATTAAGGCAAAGGAACCTTCAAAGAGTATACTTGAACAATATAGACTACATGTAAAATAGCCTTATTCGTTATAAAAAAAATATCTGTTTTGAACTGTTTTAAGTAGCGTTTACATGACTTCTCATGTGTCTTAGTAGGTTTTATAGTAAATATTCCTCATTAAATCGCAAACTCACACACGATATCGTACCTCAGTAAGATACCTCAGTAAGATTACAATACGACTGAAAGTCAAGCATTCCTTACCAAAACAGTTGGGTTTGGAGGCCCTAACGCTATAGTTTACTGGTGAATATTTTGTAAAAAAATATTTCCAAAACTACTTAAAACCAAAGTTTTTTTATACAATTTAAGAAACTAAAGAAGATTTTCACAAAAATATTTTGAAGGTTTCGGAATTGTGCCATTGATATTAGCGACTTTATGTTTTCTCGGAATATTTTCTTTTCCTGTTGATCACAAGGGAATTTATTCGTCTTACCAGAGATAGATATGCTGTGAGAGTAGGTTATGCTGTACCTCGCACCCACTGCTACGCCTGTTGAAGCGCGGAGGGACGAGGTCACTGGGTTGCGAGCGCCTGGTAGGATGGCAGCCCGCGCGCCGCGGCGCTGTGCGGGTGGCGGAGCTTGCAGGCGACGCGCCAGAGCCAGGCGTGAGAAAGAATGCGGGGCGCCGGGTCTGTACAGCCGTGGCCAGCGATGTTCACCCCCTGGCTCAGGCAGTGCAGGGTAGCGCCGGCGAGAGGGACTGTACTCCACCTCTACTGCGGCATGACGCTTAGCGAGACATTTTCTTTCACTCTTAACCTTACAAATAAGTTTGTGAATCTATTCAATTTAAAGTAGTATACAATGTTTATTTATATTAAGGATATTCAGAGTAGTCGATAAAAAACTGTTTTTGTTTTATTATATTCTCAAATATTATTTATATTTAATTTAAAATTAAGACATGTATATTTTTTATAGATATTTTAATTTTGTACTATGCAAATAAATGCATATGTACTAATTTCATCCTCCAGATAATGTTTTAAAACATTTCATAAAATCGTATAATAAAATTTTTTTCATGATTTCAATGGCTTACAGTTCATTTTAAAAAAATTTTTCTTCGGTACAAGTCATTCGGTAGGCCTAATTTAACTGAGTTATGTTAGACGCACACACGAGTCTGTGACGTGTGGGATCAATTTTGCAATACTCGAAGGGGCCATGGAGAGTCTCCTTTCTAAGAGCGAGAGGATTGCAGAGAGCACTCTGAAGGCACACATTCGTGCTCGGAAACATCCGCCACGCTTCCCACGCCCGAGGAGCCGAGAGCCAACACGCGGGCATGCACGACTGACTCCGTGGAGTGGAGCGATGTGCTGACCACAAGTCACCGTGGCACATGGTAGTTTACCATAACAATAATAAGAATTAAATATTAAAATTCATAATTAACTCAGAAATTAATTTTTTGGTACTCTGTTAAATATTAAAGCATGCTTAGTTGATTTGCGTATTTAATTAAATTATTCCTACTAATATAATATCAAAGGGGCACTGAGGACAGGGTTCTGGGTGAGAAACCTTAACTGATGTCCGCCATCTTGGATTATAACGTCACGATGACTATCTTGGATGACCTTGACTTTTGACCTTGAACCCGGCGGCCAATCTGAATCCGCAATCTTGAAATCAAGAACCCCACTCACTAATGTTGACTTTTTATTACGCACGCCATCTTATATGTGTATGACATCACCGTTGCACTTTTCGTTACGGTCGAAATCTTGGATTCTAGAACTTTGACATTTTCATAACGGTCTCTATATTAAATTATAACATGTCCGCCGTCTTGGATATGACATCACAAACACTTTCTTAGATTCTGACATAATATTCACCATCTTGTTTTTGTCTGCTGGAGGCAGTCATCTTGGATGATGTCATGACCGCCATATTGTTTTTTTTCTGTTATGCTGGAGGCCGCCATCTTGGATACCAACATCTTTTTTTTCAGCCATTTACTCCTAGAGAGCGCCAGCATCCCTCTGTCTCATCACATAAGGTCGATGTTCCGTAACTTACCAGAGATTTTATGGGCCTTATCGATATATATATATTAAAATTTTTATTCAAAATATATTGGAAGTGTTGTGATTCGAAACATGGCAGCACTAACCACTGGGCTGGAAGATATACGCTTTCAACCACATGGCCATCTTTTTTTAAAAAAAAAGAAATGGGTGGCACAATGGCAAGTTTTGACAGTCACCAGTAAGCCAATCATATCCCCCCCCCCCTTAATGTTGTATTTTAATGTCACCCCGAGTCATGGTAAAATTGTAGTTGTTGATGTTGGTGTATTAAGAGAACACAAATTACATCCATGTCTTACCTGGGATTCGAACCCAGAACCCCAGCACCGTAGCGCGGTACGTTGCCGACTGCGCTACGGAGGCTGACTATGCTATCCGAACATTTATCAAACCGAAAATTAATTAAGGTATATAAAAAAAATAACATGTACATTCGCACTTTAATTTTTTTTAAATTTAAGAAATAATAGCATAATATGCGTGAGCGTTGTCACCATTTTTATTTTTCAATATTAACTACCAGGAGCGCTAGTAAATACACATCACCTGGTAGAGACCGCTGCCGCCTTCTTGTTTTCAGTAATCGATACAAGGAGCGCTAGTGTACACTCGGCATCTGATAGAATGTGTCGCAATTATATTAGTTTAATTTTTATCCTTTAGAGTGCAGGAATAACTTGTTACTATGGCGTCCGCCATTTTGTTGGCCATAGTGGCCACCATCTTGGATAACTGTAATTTTAAAAATCATCAAAAAAATCAGAAATTTACTTCATAACTGATTCGGTCGATTCATGTCTTGTTTCGATCCTTGACTGATGCAATTTTTTTCTAGGTAAAAAACCACTTATTTAACCAATCATGTTCAAAATCCTAAAAGCGGCATATATTCCCAATCTACTCTGGAACATGCGTAATTATTAACCCAGAACTGCGGCAAAAAATACAATAACCAACAAAAAAAATAACTTGTTAAAATAATGAATTATTCCAACAATTCATATCCATGGTTTTACACTTGGCAAAACAGAGTTACCTATATTGATTAATTATAAAATTTAACATTCTAAGATTTTGGATACAATAACTAAAACACATCCATATAACTTTTGCCTTGTAAAAAAAATAATTTCCAATACGTGTGAAAATTAAACCATTCACGTACGACTAAACAAAGTAACTAAATTCAAGCACGTAAACAATACATTTGTCATCAAATCCTCAAGGCTAAAGAGAGAGGCCGCTCGGACCAGCATCGTGTGCCGGCGCGCGGGGAGAGTTCGCAAGCTTGCAGGAGTGAGAAGTGTCAGGTGACGGACCACCTGGCCTCAAGTCACGCAGGGTGGTGCTTTCAGGCACTCCCGCCAACAGTCAAAACGTCTTTGACGTACATGAAATACTTGTTGGAACTTATTTAAAAAGTACGAAAAACGGAACGAGAGTAGAAAACTAGCCTACAAAAGTAACATTTTCGCCCCGAAAATGTTTGTGGTGTGTAAGAATACCAGAGTCTAACCAAGATCACATGCCACAAAAAGAAATCGCCTCGAAAACTTGATGCAAATATTCATACAGGCCGAGCACCTCCAAACCAAAATGGTATTTTTCTACGATATTCGGCGAAAATTTTAACAGGCCATGTCAAAGTCAGGTATTTAGACCAAGTATGTATATCCGAACCACGAGGATAATCATGACCTGACTACAGACTTGCCTATGCACATTTAAAGAAACGACACACATTCAACGAAAGAAAAGATCACACAATACACATACAGGACAAGCAATGCACGTGCAATACACACACTGGACACACAATGTACACACAATGCACACACTGGACAAGCACTCCTCGCACGGCACACACAATGAACATGCAATGTACACAATGTACACACAAAACACACACTGGACAGGCAATGTACACATAATACACACTGGAAACGCAATGAACACATGGAACACGCAATGAAAATGTAATGGACACATCTAACATATAATATACAACCAATGCACACAAGGAATACTTAATGAACACGCGCCGTACACACCGGAGACGTACATTGAACACGCAGACGCAAGAACTCAGTCTTAGTTACAAATCAGATTTCGAGAAATAAAACAATCATTTTTAAAACCAAAATAAAATTTACTTTTTAAAATGTATTTCAATACCGGTAAAACAAGCCCTTATTGTATGTATCTCGTATTTCTTAGTTCACGGAGTATAGTAGCTACTTCGTTGAGGTGTGATCAGTTTCATCCACTAATCGATGGCGTCAGTAGTCTCAGACATTCGATCAATATGTTAGGATCTTCCCATGACGAACAATCAATATTTTCTGCTGCTGCCAGTAGTATATATTGGCTGGTCTGGGGGCTGGTTTCTGTCTGAGGATGTAGAATGGGGTCGGCCATCGTGGATTCTGGCGTCACGGTGGCCACATGGTATAACCTTGACTTTTGACCTTCAAAATTAGTCAAAATTTACCAAAAATTCACCAAAATCGGCCAAAAATTCCAATTTTCTTAGGGGGAAAAAATTCTGACAAAAACTTCAACAAATTTTTTAAATAGAAAATTTCGCTATTTCGAGGAAAAAATTCCCCATTTTATTCTTCAAAAATTCAAAAATTTCAAATTCGAAAAACCTTAAAAATTTTTTTGTCATAGAGAGAGCCTAAAATCCGCAAATCAGATTAAATTCACAATGATTAAGGCTACAATAAGCCTTGTTAGGGTAGCTTTGACCTTGATCTTTACCTTGACCAAAAAACTTCATGTCTATAATTTTATACCAAATAATGCCGAAAATTTACTTTAAAAATATGTACAAAAATTATTATTTCAAATGTTTAGTTGCTTACTCGATTCCTGTCGAGAGTGAAATTGTAATTTATTAATTAAAACTTTCAATAACCTTGATGACGTCACACCTGTCATGTTATTCTGGAACATTGTCCTTTTTGTTACAGCCTCTATCTTGAAAGTTCGTAAATATTAAACAAGAAATTTGGGAAAAATTTTAAAATTAATACAAAGTTATAAATAAACATTCAAATAAGAATTACCGCCATATTGGATTATGACATCACTACTGCTATCTTGATAATGCTTATTTTTTATGCTAGGAAATTGGGAAATTTTTTTATATTTATAAAAATTTTAATAAAAATGTTAATAAAAAACAATCCGCCATCTTGGATTATGACATCATGGCAACGATCCCTAAAATTCATAATTATTATCAGATATATTTTGGAAAAAAGTTTCAAATTTATTTAAAAAAATTAATTAATTAAATTATAACAAGATATTATTTAAAAGAACACTTACGTCATGTAGTCTTCAGTTCGATCCTGATGAGGACAAAATAAAATTTATGATAGATCATTCCAACATGGAAGCCACTGACAGACTGACCTTCCACAACTAATGCAAAGGCAGATATTATGTCAGCTAATTAAAGTTAATTAGAAAATCGTGAAATTTTTTATACATACTACAAGACCAAGTGACTTTCAAAAATATTTTAGAAACACCGAGAGGTTTTGAACTAGTAAATATTCAGTCACTACAGATTTTACCACGCACAATCAACAAAACGGAAGCACCATCAACAAAAAGATTCAACATTTTGGAAAAAAGGCAGCACATTTGGAAGCACCATCAACAAAAAGGCAGCACATTTTGGAAGCACCATCAACAAAAAGGAAGCACATTTTGGAAGCACAATCAAAAAGGCAGCACATTTTGGAAGCACCATCAACAAAATGGAAGCACATTTGGAAGCACAATCAAAAAGGCAGCTGTGTTACGAGAACTAAGCCTTAGTTAGAAATCAGAATACAAGAAATGAAACCTTAAATTTTTACTTTTCAATATTTAATTTATTTCTCAACATTATACAAATGCAAGTAAAACAAGCCATTATTGTATGTAGCCAGCTTCCCTCAGTTCTTTGAGTATGAAGGATATTTCTTTGATGCACGAATGGTTTCCTGCACAAAGCGAGTCATGTAGAAGTCTTAGCCGGTCAACCAATATGTTTGGATCTTTCCATTATGTGTAATCAATCTCTTCTACCACCATCTTCCTTGCTTGTTTCTTATAAATACTTTTAATATCACAATCGTCTCAGTGATCATAAAAAGCTCTATCAGATTTATTTATTATAACACGTCGTTTCCATAGTTTCGGTCTCAGGACACCGCCTCATTCTTCGATCTTGTCAGCTTTAGGTGCTTCATCACAGTCTATGCCTTTGTCAACATCCTCAGAGTCACTGTAACAATTACAAAAAATACACAAACGGATTCTGCTATCTTGTGAATTTCACAATGTTGAGCAAAGATAGAGTTCTAGTACAATCCAGAAGTTAATTTTTTTCCATTTTTTCATTAATTTATTATTATTTATTAAATATATATTTTTTTAATTTTATGATATCAAAGAAAAGAGTGATGGTTTTCTCCGTGTGCTCCCTATTTTCTTGTCAATACGTTTGCTCCTGATTATTCTTGTCAATATGTTGATGGTATTCTCCGTGTGCTCCTGATTATTCTTGTCATTACGTTTGCTCCTGAATATTCTTGTGGTTTCTTCAAGTGATTCTGTCTATTCTGAGAAAACGCTCTCTGTATGACGGATTTTTTACCTAATGAGTCATGACATTTTATTTGGAGTTACATTTAATTGCATTTAATTCGTAAATTTCTGCTACTAAAGCACACACAGTACACACAGTAAACGGAATGAACACACAGTACACATTGTGCACACCGTAAACGGAAGGAACACGCAATGTTCACGCAATTGACGCACAATACACGCAATTTCCGCAGAGTACACGCAATGACTACGCAACGTTCACGTAGGTCAAGCATTTAATTAAAAGGAAGCATATTTGGGCGGAAATTCTACAAAACGGAAGCGCATTTAACGAAATAGAGTTGTATTCTCACTTACCTTGCCTTTTTCAATTTCTTTTCGGCCATTTGGCCTGTAATTTTTTGGTGCGGATGTAAAAACCATCATAAAATGTAACAACCTATCTGTTACCGCCGTTTTGGGTGAGTAAATGTTTTGTCTGTGGCAAAAGTGTATCCCATGATAATTAATTTTTATATTTTGAGGTTAATATTTTTGTGGTTTCATTCCATAGTGGTTCGATTCATGGGCCTCAACCTGGCTTTGGTGTTCCAGGAATCCAAATTAATTTTTGGGAATTGACCTCTTCAAAACAAAGGCCAGAAATTTAATTTTATTATTATTATTATTTTAAGGTTATGTAAAAGTTTTCAACTTCTACGTGATCATCATGCAAGTTTCTATTATTGAACTTGAATCAACGAAATAATATGGATTTCTACACTTGGGAACATTTTCGGCAATTAATTTTCATTCTGAAGAAAGAATTATAAGAAGACTTGAATAATTTAATATTTGTTTGATGAATTAATTTTTTTAATAATATTTGTTGAGTAACTTAACCTGTTTTTTTTTACTTATATCTAAAATAAATACTTGGTACGTACCTAGTTGTTCACGAGCTCGTTACCTACTTAATATATAATACTCAGTAATATTTTGTTAATATGTTAATTGTTTTGTTGATGTTTGTTTTATATTGTTGTTTTTACAAAGGCCTATCATTACAACCAGCACCAATCTGATTTTTGCGTGTTAATTTGTTTCCCATTTGTTTATTTCAATAGGTATGTCTTAATTTTTTTTAATATTATGTTTGGTTATAAATGACAATATGTTCTTATTTCTCTATAGTAATTGATACTAATCCTTTGGTTTGCAGTGTGCTGAGGCGCACTGCTTCCGTCACATCTTATTAATTACGTGATGTTTTTTTTTGTTTTCTTTCACCTGTGAGTGCGCCGTCCCTTGAGCGGAGTATTACCCCTCCTTTTCTCCCTCCAGTGTTGACGTCAACGTGTCCCCTCTCTAGGCGCTTGTGGTGCGCGGAAGGATTTTGCTTGTCGCTTGTAACTATGCATGTGTGTGTTCTTACGCCGGACTAATTTCCTTAGAGTATAAAGGGGCTGGGCGCGCTCGCCTCGTTCTTAGATAGTACCATGGGGAGGAAACTGGAATAGGAAATCGTTGCACAGGCTTTTTTTTTTTATGATGGACCCTTTTTTTTGTTAGTTCGTCATTCGCCATGATACAGGTGACCGCGCTAAATGCAATATCACACAATCACACTAAAGACTTCAACAAGTATAGCATAGCTACTTGTAGTTGTAACGAAGTTTCTACATCAATTTTTAAAATTATTCAGTATTATAATAAAAATAATTTGCTTTGAAAATACTCCGCTAAAATGAGTAGGATATTTATTTGACTCGCAAGGGTTGACTTGCTGGCGCCATGTTGTGTTTAGTGGTAAACAACAACTTGCATCTGGTAAATTAGAAATCATTTTAAAATATTTGGTTAGAAAGAAAACGTGAAAAGATAATAATGTCTGGACGATATGCCTATGAGCGAAAATGTGCAGTAAGATACTGTCGTTCAAAACCAGAAGAGCAAAGATTTGTTTCTAATGAGTTTAGTGAATATTTTTATAAAATAGTGCATAACCAACTCCGTGTTCATCAGATTATTAATAATAATGTGTACAATACAGCCTCCATTTCTGGCACAACCTATACATCGTCTTCTATTTTAATATTTCCTGTAACTAAAATTGAGTTATTGTCAGTAGTTCATAAATCAAAAGGTAAACGTTCATCAGGTTTAGATGCTGTACCTGATTTTATTATTAAAGACTGGTATTGATTATATAGTTGACCCATTGTTATATCTTTATAATGAATCTTTTATGCAAGGTTATTTTCCTACCTTATGGAAGTGTTCAAAAGTTATTCCCTTGCATAAAAAAAGGTCTTTGTGACGCCTGTCAGAATTACAGTCCAATATCTCTTCTGTCCTCATTCTCAAAAATATTAGAATTATTAATGTTTAATAGATTAATGTCATTTTTTGAGAAAAATATAATTTTAGTGGGCAGTCAACATGGATTCAGGCGTTGTAAATCGACGATAACTGCACTTTATGAATTTATCAGCATTATAACTATGGACCTACACAGAAGGAATCATCCTGTTGGGCTATTTTGTGACCTAAGTAAGGCTTGTGATAGTGTTAACCATAAAATATTAATTAAAAAGTTAAGCACATATGGTGTAAGAGATACAGTGCTTAATTGGTTAACATCTTACTTGTCTCAGCGTTCACTAGTAGTCGTAGTACAACATATAGATCCCTTAACCAACATAAAATATAATGTTCATTCAGATAGGCAAAACATATCTGTTGGTGTTCCTCAGGGTTCTGTACTAGGACCTTTGCTTTTTCTTATATACGTTAACGATTTGCCTAAAAATGTTGTATTATATGCTGACGACACTAATATATCTATACATGGAGATAACCCTTTAAGTTTAATTGCAAATATTAAAATTTTAACTAGGGACATCATAGATTGGTTTAAGGCTAATGAATTAATTCTTAATAACACAAAAACGTGGCTGCATTTTAAACTTAATAACTTATACAATTTGCAAGACCCAACTGTATCGATTAATGGTTATAATATATCTCAATCAAATTCAACCAAAATACTAGGTAAATATATTGAGAAGAACCTAATTGAAAATCTCATATTGCTCATTTAACTAAAAAAATGAGCTCAATATTATTTGCTATGAGAACATTTTCAAAATGGACTAATCTAAATGCTTTAAAAATTATTTACTTTGGTTATGTTGAACCTCACGATATGGAATAATATTTTTGGGTAATTCCACGGACTCATCTAAAATTGTTCAAATACAGAAAATATTTGTACGTATAATAATGCATGTAAATAATCGTACCTCATGCAGACAACTTTTCAAAAGCTTAGGTGTCTTAACATTACCATTGTTATACATTTATGAATTACATATATTTGCTCATTCACAATTGAATGAACTGCAGAATTTCAATTTACATAATTATTCGACTAGATCAAAAAATAATTTTTATATATTACAACATCGTACAAAATGTTTTGCAAATAGTCCGAGATACTCTGCTATATGTTTTTACAATAAACTTCCACCACATTTTTAATCAGAAAACCAACTTTGTGTATTAAAAAAAAAACATACTGAAAGATTTGCTGTTGAGTTCAGATTTTATTCTATTAATTATATTATGGAAGCAAAACTATGCTAAAAATGTATTATTATTATTATATAATGTACATTATTTGTTTTTTACTATTTAATTATTTACGTTTATGTGTATATGATTGTACTTAAATGTGTATTCATAATGTTTAATATTCTTGACGAGTCCTATACTACATGTACAATATAATTGTATATTTTTGTAGTCGACTTGGACATTTTAAAAAATAAATAAATAAAATAATAACTTTTCTTCTTCTCGCTGCTGAAGAGTGTAAACATTTCTTCATATATTGGTTGATTTTTTGCTCATCATGATATTTAATGTATAAAATTCACTTGTCCAATATATTTGTAGAAAATTGTACTCTGAAATGATCTGGCGGATGTAATAAACTAATTAGTAGAGTAAATTATGTTGTTTGACTCAGGTAAACTAGTAATACATATAAATAGCCTATTCAGGTTACCTTTGCATGAAATATATTCTGCATTTCAAAATAATCTGGCCCAAGTAGGTCATACCCTGACTTTGGAGCTTTCAGTATACCCTGTGACAGTTATGGCACTACAGCACCACAAAAGTGAGTGGGTGAAACCCTAACAACTGGAAAAATTACCTTGGCACATATTTACACTATTATACAGCATTAATTTGTTGTAACAGTGTTGTTTTTGATTGTTGAAATATAATTTTAACATTAATTTTGTAAATATAGGAAAACAAGACAACTATATTTACACATTTTATTGGCACCAGTAAACATGGGTTTAGGTTTTGTGTCTTGTGAACAGTGAACCTTTTAATTTGTTATCTTGAATGAAATTTAAATATATTGGTATAACATGTCTGAAGGTACATTTTTTTATTTACAGCAAATTCAATTTCCTCTTTCCTTTTTTCAGAAAGTATGGCACATAAATAAGACATTCATTAATTCATTCATTGAAATAGGTTTCATATCAAACATCAGAATGATCATGGTTAACTGTTTTTGCCAACTTTTGGACAGTTGTTTTGACAGCTTGATCTACTAGGGCTCCCAGAAGCCAGATTTTTGCAAAACAGAGTACACAGCATTATTGATCCGTCTGGATAAATGTATGCTCATGACTTAGGCAAAAACTGCTATATTTAATTATTCTGCTTTAGTTTTATATATTCTGATTAAAAACCTGAATAGTTCAACAAATATTAACGGTGTTGATTATGGGTCAATGTTAGCCTACATTATATCCCAACCTTCAAGATGCTTCTTATTCTGCAAAAAAATATTCTGAGAAGTGGCGACTGGCAATGCAGTGCAACAGCGCAATTTCACTGAGTAGTTAGTAAAGTATAAACATGTTCTCGCTTCTCAATATGTTAATGTATAGTCTGTATGGCTATATTGCTGCTCCGCCTGAAAGATAGTTTACCTACCTAGCAACTGCTGCCTTGTGAGGACCTGCCAAGCAGGGGTTTGGTTGGGCTTGCAGTGTGCAGAAAAATGTCATGGTCTGTAGGAATGCCACATAGTTTGTGGTGAAACTCTCCCTCCCACCTCCTTGTGAAGCCAGCTGTATGCGCTGGCCAACATTTAAGGCCCATTCTATAAGTGAGAATCTATTACAAAATGCAATTTTGGCCTATTTGTGTACGATGTAATTCAGCATTTTGAGGTAATATGTTATTAATGTTTAACTGTGTATAAAACCACTGAAGGGGGGGGGGGGGGGGGGGTTGAAACTGTAAAACCAGTTGTGGTAAAATTGGTTTTAATGGTAACAAAGTAGGATTTAGTCAGGCCTACAGGAGAAAAAAAACTTTAGTAACGAACATGATAACTAGATTCATTTCATAACAGAACATTCCTGACCTATGTGTTAAAAAGTGTAAGTAGTATATAATAGGGGCTCCGAGCGCACGGCGCTGGCGCGTGGATTGTGATTGTCGGTCCGCCATCTTGGATTGTGACGTCACGGCGGCCATCTTGAATGGTTGTGACCTTGACCTTTGACCTTGACCTTGATTTGACCTTCAAAATGTGTCAAAATTTGCCAAAATTGGGCAAAATTTGCCCAAAATTCCTCAAAAATCGCCAAAATTTCCATTTCTGTGGAAAAAAGTTCCGCCAAAAATTCGCAAAAAATTCCTCAATTCAAAAATTAGGATTTCGAAAATCCTCAAAAGTCGTTTTGCCCTAGAAAGAACCCTAATTCCTAAAACTGGCTTAAAACTCCTAAGAGATAGCCGCTTATAAGCCATTTCTAGGAATAAGGATACCATGACCGCCATATTGGATGATGACGTCACCGTTGCAATTTCCGTTACGGCCGCCATCTTTAACTTTTTTATTTATTATCCGAATTTAATGAAATTTTTTTTAAAAATTATAAAAGAAATCAATTAATAAAATTTTAATAAAATACCTATAAAAATATATTTTTACGACACGGAGTTCGGAGTCCTCGGTTCGAACCCTACGAGTGCAAAGAAAATTAAAAATGGCGACAGGCTCCTTCCTTAATGGTGGCTGCAGGCAGACTGACTCCCACCACTTTTCTTAAAGTAGATATATCGTCACCTAGTATGACGTCATGTCCGCCATCTTGTCTTCGTTGCTGGAGACCACCATCTTGTTTTCGTCGGCGAGAGTGCGCTGACGCCATGTTAGTTTAATTCTTACCCGCTAGAGTGCAGTAATCATTTATTATTACTAAGGTGCCCGCCATCTTGTCATTTGGCCGCCATCTTGAAAATCCGTAATTATTTAGCTAGAGATGCGGGAAAAAGTTCAAAATTCATTAAATAAATCACCCATTAATTTAAATATTGATTCGATCGCTTCCTGTCCTTGGTTCGATACCCGACCGATGCAATAATGTTTAATTTTATGTAAAATAATAATAATTTCAATAAACCATGTTCAACATTCGTAAAGAGACTCTAATCCTCTACGACCACCATCCTATCAGACATCAAGACCACCATATTGGAAATGCGTAATTTTAATGCTAGAGATCCGGGAAAAAGTTCAGAAATCATTAAATAAATTTCCGATCAATAAACTGATTAATTAGATCGACTAAGGTCCTTGGTACGATCCCAGGCCGATACAAAACAACTTTAATATTTTAAAAAAGCACCACTAAAGTGTAAGGTTCGAGGAATTAAACACCGCAAGTTCTTTTACAAACATAATATTTATTACATAATTTCTATTCTACTACAGGATCACTTACGAAAGTCAGCAATCTTATAATCATTTAGTTCCGCAGCGGTGTGAAATGACTAATTCTTAGCTCCAATCGGTTTATACTAGACAGAGTCCAGCCAGAACCTTTACAGACATAGTCCACCTCTTCTTGACAGAGTTTCTGGATACCGTTTTTAACAGTTTGCTTCACATCGTTAGAACTGTAAATTACTGCAGCCGATGTCTTGAATGCACACTTCTTCACTTTGTCATCGAACGGATATGGCTTTCCATATATACAGTCCAACCACAAGTTATATTTCAAAGGTCCGTTTGTTGCTACATCATCAGTAAGCTGATTGATAATCTTCTGTCTGATATCGTCAAGAAAATTACAAATGTCCTTCGACTCACCGAACGTATTTAGATAATAGTAGTCTTTCAAAGTTCCACGAAATGCAGACTGCGCCAAGTAGAAGCCATTATCGTTCACTTGTAATGCTCCGAACACAGTCTTAGGTTTAGTTCCATGTTCAGACGTCAAAACAATCGGTTGCTGGGCATCTGTTTTTTTGGTTGTACGCTTTCGTGTCTCCAATCTAAAGCGAGGAGCCGAAATGTCGGCAGGTAGTTCAGCAGTAGGAGCACAGACTCCACCTTTACATTTTTTCGCATGATGTCGCAAACTGTCAATTCGAGTAAACCATTTAAGGCACTCATCACATCGAAACTTCATGCGAGAAGGATTCTTCGTGCATTTGCTCCGCTCATGTCTTCGTGCATCATGGGAAAATGCGAACGACGTATCACAGTAGCTGCAAGGATACCGTGGTGATGAAGACGATCCTTTCAGACCCGATCCAGATACAGACGTTGCAACAGTAGTACCATTTCCAGGCATTCTCTTATGCACATCGATGCATCGTTGTTGCGCCGAAACCTTTACTTTCTGCCGCACAGCAGGACCTTTGCATGCCTTCATGTGCGTTTTCATATTATCTTTTCTGGCAAACTGCTTATGACATTTCTCACAAACAAACATTTTACGATATAGGTTCTTGGCACATTCGCTCCTCTCGTGTCGCCGGGCATTGCTGTTGTTTGAGAAAATCTTGTCGCAGTAACAGCACCGATGTTCGCTAGTTGTCAAATCAGCATCCATTGAAGTCTCCATCGAGGTCGTATCGTCGATCGTCGTGGTTTCCTGCACATCCAGCTCAGTAGTCATTAAGCTATCTTCTGCTGGTGGTATCACATCTGTTGAAATCTCCTCCAATGTCGACGTCGTCGTCGTTGCCAATGGGATCTGCTCCACCATTGTCGTCGCTGACGTCAAGGTTCCCGTAGACGATGGTACAACGTCCATCGAGTTCGGCGTTAAAGTCGGTAAAGATGCCATCGAGTTCTCAAGAACAGGTAATTACACGACTTATGCACCAGATGAAATAATCTAGGTGATCCTTACACCGTCGACGACAGTAACAAACTGAGCGACCTGCTGTCTAGGACTCGCTTATATACATGCACCGGATGGAATAATACGCAAGTCAAATCAAGAACCATTTACTATAATACTAGAGTCAAAACAACATTAAAAATAGAAGGACCATCAACGAAAAGGCAGCACATTTGGAAGCACCGACAACGAAAAGGCAGCACATTTGGAAGCACCGACTACGAAAAGGCAGCACATTTGGAAGCACCGACTACGAAAAGGCAGCACATTTGGAAGCACCGACTACGAAAAGGCAGCACATTTGGAAGCACCGACAACGAAAAGGCAGCACATTTGGAAGCACCGACAACGAAAAGGCAGCACATTTGGAAGCACCGACAACGAAAAGGCAGCACATTTGGAAGCACCGACAACGAAAAGGCAGCACATTTGGAAGCACCGACAACGAAAAGGCAGCACATTTGGAAGCTCCATCAACAAAAAAAAAAAAAGGCAAAAAGGAAGCACAAGTTACGAGATCTATGTCTTAGTTAGAAATCAGAATACAAGAAATAAAAACATTAAATTCTTATAATTTAAATTATTTATTTTATTGCTTTACACTATACAAATGCAAGTAAAACAAGCCATTATTGTATGTAGCCAGCATTCCTCAGTTCCTTGAGTATGAAGGATATTTCTTTGATGCACGAATAGTTTCCTGCACAAAGCGAACCATGTAGAAGTCTTAGCCGGTCAACCAATATGTTTGGATCTTTCCATGATGTGTAATCATTCTCTTCTACCACCATCTTCCTTGCACCTTTATAATTATTATTATGATCTCTGGTGTCTTCCGTTTTACCACCAACCGCAGGGTAACTTTCATGTTTGAGACGGTGATCATCACAAGCTTGATCAGATTTATTTAATATATCACGTCGTTTCCATCGTTTCGGTCTCAGGACACCGCCACATTCTTCAATCTTGGCAGCTTTAGGTGCTTCATCATAGTCTATGTCTTTGTAAACAGCCTCAGAGTCACTGTAACAATCACCGTAGAAGGAATCGTCTTCACCCAATTTACCGTAATAATTCGATGTTGATGATGTTGAAGTGTCTTCATCATCTTCATGCTTCCTTTTTAGGAGTCCATCATTTTTACAAAGTAGGAAAGATCTACTTGAATTCGGCTGGAATATATTCTCACTTTTCACGTTAAGGATTCTTCCATTGTCTTCATTCTTCCGTAAATCATCAACCTCCTTCAATTTAAGTTCGTTGTCGAGATCGGAAGAGCCAAGAAAATTATTGGCGTAATGCAGATCACTCTTACTTAGGCTAGTAGATTCATCGTTGTCCTCTAGCCTGTACGCAGGCTTGGCGCTACAAGTTCTGCCATGTCTTTTTAGGCTCTCTCTCCGCGTAAACGACTTGCTACATCTAACACAACTTATCATATTGCGCAGTGGATTTTTAACACAGTCATTCTTCTCGTGTTGTCTTTTATTCTTTCTCAAGATAAACTCTTTACTGCAAAACTTACACCTATGTTCTTTCGATACAGCGTCAGATCCCAAATCGGAATTCATATTAGTTACTGAGACTAACGTCAGATACCAATTGAGTGTTTTAAATTAGATCCAATACTTAAATAGAAATATTTTCATATTTCATCAGCGAGAATTAATATATCTCATGCAAAAGTACTTTATGCATGTAGTTCTGCTTTTCAACAACAGATGTCGCCACATGTTGCTTGCAGGTAAATAATATTTAGTTCTTTTATGCGGGATGCGGGATGCTCACTAACGATCGCAAAAGAAGGATGGCTTCGCTAGACTCCAAGGAAAAGGAAGTTCGTCTTGCATGTTGGTGCTCCACAGATGTCTCATGGCGTAATATTAATTTGACTGAGTAATGATATTTTTTAATTCCACCTGATAAAAATATTGCAAGTTTTGATTTAGTAGCAGAAATTATCGAATTAAATGTAACTCCAAATAAAATGACATGTCTCATTAGTCAAAAAAAAAAATCCATGCAGACAGCGGTTTCTCAGAATAGTCAGAAACACTTGAAGAAACCACAGGAATGATTGCAAGAACACGGGAAAAACCATCAAAATACTGACAAGAATAATCAGGAGCACACGGGAAAAATCATCAAAATACTGACAAGAATAATGAGGAGCACACGGAGAAAACCATCATAATATTAACAAGAATAATCAGGAGCACACGGAGAAAACCATCATAATATTGACCAGATTAATCAGAAGTACTCGGAGAAAACCACCACATGTTTTCTTTGATATCATAAAATTACAGGAAAAAATATTTAAAAATAAAAATAAATTTATTTAAAAATAAAAAAAAAATAAAAAAAATGCATAAACAGTTTCTGCTAGCTTGTAAACTTATCATTGTTGAGCAAAGATAGAGTTCTTGTACAAGCCAGAAATTTATGCATTTTTTTAATTTTTTTTTATTTTTAAATAAATTTATTTTTATTTTTAAATATTTTTTCCTGTAATTTTATGATATCAAAGAAAACATGTGGTGGTTTTCTCCGAGTACTTCTGATTAATCTGGTCAATATTATGATGGTTTTCTCCGTGTGCTCCTGATTATTCTTGTTAATATTGTCACGTGCACCTAGCCGGTGCCACCGCCATTTCTGTCACGATCCACTTTCGGAGGGGGGAGAGAATCGTAGCTCTTTACATAGAAACAACTCGCTTGGCATCAACTAGTCTTAACTTCATAAAATACTTTACTGTACCTAGGATCATAGGTTCGTCATCCCGTACAGGATGTCTGGTGAGAGCTGAACTAAGGAGATTTTGCAAAATAACATAATACTTAATTAAAATTATTTTATTCTTAAAGTCAAATAATCAACATCATTATTGACGAACATTTACACATCGGGATTAAAATTTAAAACAATACTCTTCTTTACTTCCTTAACGATTGAACGACCTTACACAAGAGAGAAAATGAGAGAACTTCACTAAACACTTCCCTAGTCCTTCCGAATACCTCAAATCATAATTAATACTTAAAATTAAAACCAAGATAAGTCCATACTCACATTTTCCGAAAAGCCTTTCTTGATCGATTACTTTAAAAAAATAACGTAGGGGCCTCTCCTGCCCTTGAAATCCCGAACGAACATTACATTTTAAAAACTATGACGCGTGACCCCTGACGAGGGCCATAGCCTCCGCCCGAAAGCTTGACGACTACATTATGACCTAACTTAAATTAAACGACTCGTGGCCTCTGGCGTCGACCATAGCTTCCGCCCGAAAGCTTGAATTCCTACATCACGAACGAACTAACAACTCGTGACCACAGGTGAGACGCATAGCCTCCGCCTGAGTGAGCCCCGAGTCACCACTCACTTGCGCTTAAATTCGCGCGCCCTGCCGCGCCTACCATAACAAAAGCTCGTTATTGAAGTCAAATTTACTAAACAACTAACTAGAACATCTGGGAAGACTCCCCCCCCTCTACCACAATGTGCAGGCCACACCGCGCGGCTTGTTACGACAGCGCGCCCCAGTAACTGCGGCCCGTGGCTGCGCCAGCGCGCGGCCAAACAAACAAACAAAATTCTGCAAGCCCGCAGCGCTCCGCGCCGGCCCCGTGCCCCAATTACATGGTCACGCCACTTGCGCTGACGAGTGAACAGAGCAGCCAGCCCAGAGTCCCGTCAGTAAAGTCCCTAAATTTGATTTCAACAACCCTGCAAAATTTCAACCCGCGACATAACCCTCCCCTCACAGAGCTCGAGCCCCATCGAGCTACCTCAAAATTACAAATTGTCTTTTTCCATTAAACCATAACTATAAATTCCTCATTTCACAAAAATAATAATTTTCTTAGTTCCTTGCTGTCTGAACATACATCTAGATTCTGCATAAGATTTATTTTAAAACAACAAGTATTCATAAAATTAAATGTAAAACTTTTATCTGGTTTGTTCTCACAGGAACCTTCAGAGGCTCGAGTTCTCAATTCTAAAAAAATTGTTCTGTTAGTGAAGCTCTCTTTACAAATTAAATTACTGTTCTTAGTTTCTCAGTATTCGTTAAACAATGTGCAAATTCTTGATAATTATTATTTTTTTTTTTTTTCGGTTTCCGTTTATTACCATACTTCTTTCGTTCTTCAAAAAAAATTAAGTGTCCTTACAGTGTTTCAATTAATTAAACTCTTATCTCGTGAAGGTTGGTGCAACTCCTCGAAGTCAGTGTTGTCGAGAAGAGTAGCTCCCTGGGCTGGCCATCAGCAAACACCACTCAACTCCAACAGCTACTGGACTGGCTTCCAGGGCAGCTCACAACTTCTCCCCACATCTGCTTCGGAGTTGTGCCATCCTCATCACGAACAGATTACAATTCTGAAACATCATCAACAGGCATTACCATCACGCCTGACAAATACAAAACTAACTACTAAACTGCAATCGATGGGCAAGGATGCAAACACACAAAAAAATAAAATTAATTAATTCAACTGCTAACATAAAGTATCCCACCCTTAGCATAATCTAATCAGGCAAATAATTTGATAGGAAAAACTTAAGGAAGGGAAACATGACCTCCAATGATTTTCCCTAACTCTTGAGTCTTGATCTTCTCTATACAGCAAATAGTCCCCACGAAGTAACTGGGTTGAAGGTCAGTTCACATGGCCCACCCATAACCTCTTCTACTCTTCTTTTCTTCTGGGGGCAACCACAATGCCCACCAATCTCTCTCCATGGTGCCGAACCAGCTATCCCATGAGAGTAAACAACGTAGTCAATAGAAGCGCAGAGGGGAAACACCAATCTCTGGCTTGTCGAGTCATAAAACTGCTTTATCTTCTTCTTCTTCTGAGTAAAAATATCTGACTAACCTTGCTTCTATTCTTCCAAACAGTAAAAGTTCATCAGGTATCTTCATGAAAGAAACATTCTAACTAATAATTCTTCATTTTTCTTCTTCTTTATTTCTGTTAGTTGTAATAGAAGGCCATGTTAGGGAGGTTATAGGGAAAAAGAGTGGCCAATTCCCACCCCATCACCCACCTAGATCATGACTAATTAACTTTTAAACTTTCTATTTCAAACAAATTTAAAAAAAAAAAAAAAAAAAAACATTTTATTTAAACTTTTAAATTATAGCAACTTTTCCTTCATAACCTCAAAAGCAAATCAATAATTCTAACTGAAATTGTGATTTACTGCATCCTTGTTCCATCCGATCTGTTTGTTTATAACCTTTCTTGTAAAGTATAAAATTTTCAAACATTACTAATTCAAAAAAAAGTAAATTCTGGTGTCCTTCGAGTTACAATTAAATTTACTATTTCTTAGCTTGAAATAATTTAAGTTTTCAGAACTATTTCATTGTCTAATTCACAACACTTAAAAATCAACTCAAAACAACAAATCATCAAAATCAATAAGATCATCTGACCTACCTATCAGTACTGTGAACTTGAACTGTTCGTACACATTTATAATAAGCTATTGTATTTAAATTCCAACCTAAATAAGGTTTAAAAAAAAAACTACTAATCCCTCTGTAAATTAAGAAAATTAACTTTAAAAATTAAACTTAAGGTATTAGTTCTTTTTGACAGCTACCACAACTCACTAGTTCCATTACATTACTATAACCTAAAAAGTTCTGTAAATAATGTTTATAACAAAAAAAAACTCCAGTTACTGTCTTCCATAAAAAAAAATAAAACTTTACATGACCTTATTAATCTCCACTTGTAAGTCCATGGCTGCCAGCTTTCTCTTCTCTTGAATCTTCAGTCTTGGCTCTTGTTTCAGTGATCTTGTATCTTGTCTCTCGAACTCTTGTCATCTTGTAAACTGGACTGCTGCTCAGCTCATCTTAAGGAATCTGTAACAGTTTCAAAAATACATGTTAATTTAAATTACATAATTCCTGTTCTTTGGTCCTAAAAAAAAATTGTATTATTAGTACACATTACCCTGAAACAACATTATTATTCATTGTTTATTACTTAAAAAAAATGCTTTACCATAAAATCCTTTTTTGTTCTTTTCATTAGGCCTATTTATTTTCCTTCTTCTTAATTAAATTCTGCTTCAAATGTTAATCCTAACTTAAGACCTACCATCTATTTATTATTCATTACCTACATTATTTATGTTACCCTAAAATTCCCATAAGTTTCTAATACTTCCTATCAAAGACATTCTCTCTAAAAAAAAATTTACTTGTGACTCTTAACTTAACAAACTTAAAAAAAACTTTTACACTAGACTTAACTTATTATTCATTCTTAGTTACTAAATTTCTATATGTAAACTTTAGTACTTACAAACAAAAACTGCCTATTTCTCTCTACCTCTTAATCTCTTTCAATTATTACAATAATAATGTTACCTTGCATCTTTAAACTTTCTTCTTTTCAATTAAATTAGACATCTCATAACAATAAAAATTCTGCCTATACTCTTCTTATGGGTGTCCAACCCAACAACAAAATTTCAAATTCTCAAGTTTCCTTATATTTAAATTATGCAATGCACATAACCTCTGTGGTGCCTGTACCCTTTTAGGCCTACCACCTTCTCCTCTCACAGCATGACAACTCTTATTCCTCGGGGTCTGTATTCACTGTTACAAATCAAATATCTCAAAAAAAATTAAAAACACATTTATTATTTTAAGAAAACAAAAATTTACATTGAATTTACTATGGAGCCTGGAAATCTTAATGTCTCACAGCAGCTAACATGACTAAATCCCATGGAACCCCAGGTTTACATAACCTGTGCCCAAAAATTTAAGCATACCAGGCTTTCCCTGCACTGGTTTTACAGCATCACACACTATTTTGGGCCCCTGATCTGCCATCAGTCCCAAGGAGTTTTCCCACAACCCCTCTCTACACAAGCGCCTACCGCATTCCTCTCAATTGGCTATCGGTTTTACGGCATTCTTTTGGGATCCGACCATCAAGTTAGGGCTAATCGAACACTAAACCTCCATACTTCCAAACTAATGTAAATCAATTAAATTTTCTCTGTAAATTCTAAAAATCAAAAAAAATTATTCCAACATGCCAAAGAAACTTCCAAAAAAAATTCATAATCTTATCTTCAAACCATTAAAATAAAAATAAATAGATTACTCTGTTTTCTCCTTAATAACTGTAAACTGTCAACAAATATCATGTCGTAAATTTTAACTATGCTTACTGACTCTTAATCATAAAATCTCATTTGTCCTAATTAATAAACAACCGATTTCCTTAAAATCTCACTGTATCTCTCACACTCAAACTTCACTGGCTGAATATCTCAATAAATTCAAAAACAATTATCTAAACTCTTAAAGAAACTCCTCCCCAATTATTCAAATTACTTCACCTTATTTTATTTCATTACTTAAAACACCTTACTCAAAAAAAAATTAATTAATTATCTAGCTATCTTCCATTATTATTTATTTACCGAACAAAACTTTCTCATTAATTAATTTATTAAAATTCAATTTCACATTAGGCAAGTACACTAACTCTCTACAGCAATGTTTCTCATTTCCCTCCTTCCTAACTGAATCCAATCTTACTTAACCTCCAGGGAATTTACCTCACAAAATAACCAAAAATTTCACTGTAGTGCCTATCTGCTATAGGCCCACTACACAGGGGGCTCTAACCCCACCAACAACCTTCATTGAAATGGTACCCTATCCCATACAGGATAGCCACTTCGGTACTACCATGGGGAACTCCTGCCCCAAACTACTCACAACTCTCAGGATTCTCCTGACCCTTAATTCCGTAGTCAGCCCATCTCCTATGGTCTGCGCTACAATTCCCTTTCTTCCCAGGGACACAACGCCTCACCTTAGGGTCCCTCGCCCTAATGAAAACATTAATTTTGTCTCTCTGTTCTTTTGGAGTAAATTCCCTCTACACACAAAATCTAGCCTTCCCAGTTTTCTCAATGCTTATCGATTTTATAGTGTACCTCCTTAATAATGTTTACAAATCCCAAAAAAATATTTTTAAAACCGAGGTAGTATTTAACTAACAAAAACATAAACAACTTACAACGAAACACTTCTAGCCTATACATCATACACTTCTTAAAATAAATTACTTACATACTGAAAGTTCCTCTTCTTCTAAAACACACTTAAATTTAAATTTATTTAACCAATAGTCTATTTTCTTATCGCTAAGTTACCGTACAGCTGATCAAAACAAGGTCACGGCCTGTCCACGTCTCCGTATGAGCCCGTGACGTCACCGAATTCCATCAGGTGCGCCAACCCTCGCTTGCGGTTCCTCCGTTCTCCGCTAGGTCTCAGCACCTCCCCGTCACGTGTTCACTCTGCCACGTCCACTGACGTGTCGTTCTGAAACAACTCTCAACATTTTTCTAATTAAAACAAAACATCACTATAAATTCTATAACTCTCTTTTACATAAACTCTCGTTTTCTCTTTAATTCCTTTCTAACGTTTATCCTTCCCTCGACTGATTTAATTCGTACGTCTCGTCTCCTACGCGCACGAAAACAAAACAAACTTCTCTTGAAAATAATTCCTATTTACGACAAAAAACTTTATTTTAAATTATAATTCTCTTAACCTACAATCTTAAAATGAACTTCAATTAAATTAAACCACTTGCATTATCTCTAATAAGCATTTAACTTATAACGTATTCTCCTCACGTAATAATCCCCGATATAAATCTACAATAAATTCAACGACTTAAAACAACTTATCACTATAAACTTTATCCTTACAAGTATCCTCAAATAAACATCTGTTACGTCAAAAAAAAAAATCTCAAAGACTTCCTCCACTATAGACTAAAATTCCGTAATCCTCTCCTCAAGTAAACTCTTAATAACCTGCTATCAGAAGCTGAAACTAACTTAATAATAAACATAAAAATCTACCTCTCTCTCTCTCCAGAAATAGAACCTATCCGGCGAACTCTACCATTTCTGTCACGTGCACCTAGCCGGTGCCACCGCCATTTCTGTCACGATCCACTTTCGGAGGGGGGAGAGAATCGTAGCTCTTTACATAGAAACAACTCGCTTGGCATCAACTAGTCTTAACTTCATAAAATACTTTACTGTACCTAGGATCATAGGTTCGTCATCCCGTACAGGATGTCTGGTGAGAGCTGAACTAAGGAGATTTTGCAAAATAACATAATACTTAATTAAAATTATTTTATTCTTAAAGTCAAATAATCAACATCATTATTGACGAACATTTACACATCGGGATTAAAATTTAAAACAATACTCTTCTTTACTTCCTTAACGATTGAACGACCTTACACAAGAGAGAAAATGAGAGAACTTCACTAAACACTTCCCTAGTCCTTCCGAATACCTCAAATCATAATTAATACTTAAAATTAAAACCAAGATAAGTCCATACTCACATTTTCCGAAAAGCCTTTCTTGATCGATTACTTTAAAAAAATAACGTAGGGGCCTCTCCTGCCCTTGAAATCCCGAACGAACATTACATTTTAAAAACTATGACGCGTGACCCCTGACGAGGGCCATAGCCTCCGCCCGAAAGCTTGACGACTACATTATGACCTAACTTAAATTAAACGACTCGTGGCCTCTGGCGTCGACCATAGCTTCCGCCCGAAAGCTTGAATTCCTACATCACGAACGAACTAACAACTCGTGACCACAGGTGAGACGCATAGCCTCCGCCTGAGTGAGCCTGAATTCCTACATCACGAACGAACTAACAACTCGTGACCACAGGTGAGACGCATAGCCTCCGCCTGAGTGAGCCCCGAGTCACCACTCACTTGCGCTTAAATTCGCGCGCCCTGCCGCGCCTACCATAACAAAAGCTCGTTATTGAAGTCAAATTTACTAAACAACTAACTAGAACATCTGGGAAGACTCCCCCCCCTCTACCACAATGTGCAGGCCACACCGCGCGGCTTGTTACGACAGCGCGCCCCAGTAACTGCGGCCCGTGGCTGCGCCAGCGCGCGGCCAAACAAACAAACAAAATTCTGCAAGCCCGCAGCGCTCCGCGCCGGCCCCGTGCCCCAATTACATGGTCACGCCACTTGCGCTGACGAGTGAACAGAGCAGCCAGCCCAGAGTCCCGTCAGTAAAGTCCCTAAATTTGATTTCAACAACCCTGCAAAATTTCAACCCGCGACAATATTATGATGGTTTTCTCCGTGTGCTCCTCATTATTCTTGTCAGTATTTTGATGATTTTTCCCGTGTGCTCCTGATTATTCTTGTCAGTATTTTGATGGTTTTTCCCGTGTTCTTGCAATCATTCCTGTGGTTTCTTCAAGTGTTTCTGACTATTCTGAGAAACCGCTGTCTGCATGGATTTTTTTTTTTGACTAATGAGACATGTCATTTTATTTGGAGTTACATTTAATTCGATAATTTCTGCTACTAAATCAAAACTTGCAATATTTTTATCAGGTGGAATTAAAAAATATCATTACTCAGTCAAATTAATATTACGCCATGAGACATCTGTGGAGCACCAACATGCAAGACGAACTTACTTTTCCTTGGAGTCTAGCGAAGCCATCCTTCTTTTGCGATCGTTAGTGAGCATCCCGCATCCCGCATAAAAGAACTAAATATTATTTACCTGCAAGCAACATGTGGCGACATCTGTTGTTGAAAAGCAGAACTACATGCATAAAGTACTTTTGCATGAGATATATTAAATCTCGCTGATGAAATATGAAAATATTTCTATTTAAGTATTGGATCTAATTTAAAACACTCAATTGGTATCTGACGTTAGTCTCAGTAACTAATATGAATTCCGATTTGGGATCTGACGCTGTATCGAAAGAACATAGGTGTAAGTTTTGCAGTAAAGAGTTTATCTTGAGAAAGAATAAAAGACAACACGAGAAGAATGACTGTGTTAAAAATCCACTGCGCAATATGATAAGTTGTGTTAGATGTAGCAAGTCGTTTACGCGGAGAGAGAGCCTAAAAAGACATGGCAGAACTTGTAGCGCCAAGCCTGCGTACAGGCTAGAGGACAACGATGAATCTACTAGCCTAAGGAAGAGTGATCTGCATTACGCCAATAATTTTCTTGGCTCTTCCGATCTCGACAACGAACTTAAATTGAAGGAGGTTGATGATTTACGGAAGAATGAAGACAATGGAAGAATCCTTAACGTGAAAAGTGAGAATATATTCCAGCCGAATTCAAGTAGATCTTTCCTACTTTGTAAAAATGATGGACTCCTAAAAAGGAAGCATGAAGACGATGAAGACACTTCAACATCATCAACATCGAATTATTACGGTAAATTGGGTGAAGACGATTCCTTCTACGGTGATTGTTACAGTGACTCTGAGGCTGTTTACAAAGACATAGACTATGATGAAGCACCTAAAGCTGCCAAGATTGAAGAATGTGGCGGTGTCCTGAGACCGAAACGATGGAAACGACGTGATATATTAAATAAATCTGATCAAGCTTGTGATGATCACCGTCTCAAACATGAAAGTTACCCTGCGGTTGGTGGTAAAACGGAAGACACCAGAGATCATAATAATAATTATAAAGGTGCAAGGAAGATGGTGGTAGAAGAGAATGATTACACATCATGGAAAGATCCAAACATATTGGTTGACCGGCTAAGACTTCTACATGGTTCGCTTTGTGCAGGAAACTATTCGTGCATCAAAGAAATATCCTTCATACTCAAGGAACTGAGGAATGCTGGCTACATACAATAATGGCTTGTTTTACTTGCATTTGTATAGTGTAAAGCAATAAAATAAATAATTTAAATTATAAGAATTTAATGTTTTTATTTCTTGTATTCTGATTTCTAAGACATAGATCTCGTAACTTGTGCTTCCTTTTTGCCTTTTTTTTTTTGTTGATGGAGCTTCCAAATGTGCTGCCTTTTCGTTGTCGGTGCTTCCAAATGTGCTGCCTTTTCGTTGTCGGTGCTTCCAAATGTGCTGCCTTTTCGTTGTCGGTGCTTCCAAATGTGCTGCCTTTTCGTTGTCGGTGCTTCCAAATGTGCTGCCTTTTCGTTGTCGGTGCTTCCAAATGTGCTGCCTTTTCGTAGTCGGTGCTTCCAAATGTGCTGCCTTTTCGTAGTCGGTGCTTCCAAATGTGCTGCCTTTTCGTAGTCGGTGCTTCCAAATGTGCTGCCTTTTCGTAGTCGGTGCTTCCAAATGTGCTGCCTTTTCGTTGTCGGTGCTTCCAAATGTGCTGCCTTTTCGTTGATGGTCCTTCTATTTTTAATGTTGTTTTGACTCTAGTATTATAGTAAATGGTTCTTGATTTGACTTGCGTATTATTCCATCCGGTGCATGTATATAAGCGAGTCCTAGACAGCAGGTCGCTCAGTTTGTTACTGTCGTCGACGGTGTAAGGATCACCTAGATTATTTCATCTGGTGCATAAGTCGTGTAATTACCTGTTCTTGAGAACTCGATGGCATCTTTACCGACTTTAACGCCGAACTCGATGGACGTTGTACCATCGTCTACGGGAACCTTGACGTCAGCGACGACAATGGTGGAGCAGATCCCATTGGCAACGACGACGACGTCGACATTGGAGGAGATTTCAACAGATGTGATACCACCAGCAGAAGATAGCTTAATGACTACTGAGCTGGATGTGCAGGAAACCACGACGATCGACGATACGACCTCGATGGAGACTTCAATGGATGCTGATTTGACAACTAGCGAACATCGGTGCTGTTACTGCGACAAGATTTTCTCAAACAACAGCAATGCCCGGCGACACGAGAGGAGCGAATGTGCCAAGAACCTATATCGTAAAATGTTTGTTTGTGAGAAATGTCATAAGCAGTTTGCCAGAAAAGATAATATGAAAACGCACATGAAGGCATGCAAAGGTCCTGCTGTGCGGCAGAAAGTAAAGGTTTCGGTGCAACAACGATGCATCGATGTGCATAAGAGAATGCCTGGAAATTGTACTACTGTTGCAACGTCTGTATCTGGATCGAGGTTTTCTCGGGGTATCTCCTATTTGCTCTACAAGCGCTACGGAGATACCTGATTAAATCCACACGCGACAGCTTTGTCTTTCCTAGAACTTCGTGTTTGACGGATTGGGCAAAGTGTTTTCGGAAGTTGTTGCAAGCGCACACATATCGTGCACCACCTCCTTGTGGTATAGGGTGGTAACGAAGGCGGGTTATCAGTCAGTGCCTATCACTGCCATAATTCCGAAAGGATTCCCTGTCACGGCTAAGCGTGCAGCTGAGGCGATCTGTGAGGCCGCGTGGATGAGCGCCACGCGGTCTAAGGTCAACCTGGAACAGTTGGCCCAGGAAATGGGACTGGCCTCTGGTGAGGGAAGGGAGCCCAGAGCCATGCCATCCCAAAATCCTGTCCGAGAAACTGGAACTGTGGAGGCTCCAGCCCAAACGGGGCACTGGATGGTGAAGAGGGGCCGGGCTTACCGTCGTAATTCCCAGGATCCCAAATCGCCTGAAGGTGGCACTCAGCGGGAGGGCCCCACGGAAAGCTCAGAATCTGATCACGAAGTGGGAACAAGGAGCAGGACGGCCTCCAAGAAGGTTTGTATTGGAAAGACCGGTAAGGGGAAGTCTCATCCTAGGGACAAGCCTCTAAAGGGCAAGTCCGATGATGGAGGACTATCTTCCAATGATCCGAAGTGTCCGCCCGCCGTGGCGAACACTGAAAAGCCATGTGATCAACCTCAGGAGGGTGAGACCATAGTGGAAGGTCCTTTCAGTTTGAGTCAGCTGGGTCTGACCACAAACACGATAGTTGGGGAGCTATCGAAGATTCTGAATAATAAAGAACTTATTCAACCTGAGGTTGCTCTGGAGATAAATAGCAGGGTAGAAGTACTCCAGATGATCATACATCGCATGGTCCATACAAATATCTTCCTGGCAGGCCGTCTTGAAGGTAGGAGTGAGGCATGTGTTGAGGCTCCAGTTGTGCAGCAGCACTCATATGCAGCTGCAGCCCGGGGGATGAATGTATCACAACCAGGATCGTCCCGAGTTGTTAAGACCTCTGCTGGACCTGTTCCCATCCAACCTGTCAAGAAAGTGTTGGTAGTCTATCCGGTGGACACACTTGCACCAAGTAAAACAACCAAAGCAGCCTTGGTTGGTGGTTTGGATAAAACCAAAAAAGATGTCAAGATAAAGGCGATTAGGCCGGTCGCCAAAGGTGGAGTGCTGGTAGAAGCCGGAGATGATGCCACACTGAAGCACATAAGAACTGTGCTCAAGGATTCCTCTGAAGTGCGAGTGCATGAACCAAGGAAGCATCTTCATTCGGTCATAATTTATGATGTGCCAAGAAACCTGGCTAATGAAGCTGTGGCTGAAACAATCTATAGTAAGAATTGTAGCGCAGCTGATGGCACTTGTGAGGAATTTAAGCGGGACTTCAAAATCAGGAGGATGATTGGAGACAGGTAAAAAGAGGAGGTCCATCTGGTTGTACAATGCAATCCAGGAACTAGACGTACTATGATCTCTATGGGAAGGATCTATCTGGGTTATACCTCTTGTAGGGTTGCAGATTTTCTGAGCCCACTGAGGTGTTATAAATGTCAGAGATATGGACATCTTTCCGGTAGTTGCAAGCAGGCGCAAACATGTGGTCGATGTGGAAAGGAAGGGCACTCTAATAAGCAGTGCGAGGCCACGAGGGTTTGCTGTGCCAACTGTAAGCGAGAGAACCTCACTGATCTTGATCATGAGGTTACTGCCCGCACATGCCCAACTCTGGTCAAGATGACCGCCTTAGAGGCTTCTCGCATAGATTATGGTTAGGTGTGCACAACTTAATATGCGGGGTTCTTCGGTTGTCTCGGCTGAGCTTGAAGCTGTATGCCGTGAAAATAAGATTGACATTGCGTTGGTGCAGGAGCCGTACTCTGTAGGCGGAAATCTGCCAGGCCTGACAGGAAGAAAGGTCTTTATGGGAGAACACCCCCAGGCAGCGATTATAGTCTGGAATGAATCCTTAGACATGCTGGTATGTGGCCACCTCTCGGGTAAATATCATATTGTGGTGCAGTTGACTGGGGCTGCACGAGAAGAGATATACCTGGTCTCCTCCTACTTTAAGTTTTCAGACGATGTCCAAGTTCACCTGGACCACTGGGATAGGATACTTAGAAGTATCGGAAATAAGCGAGTAATACTATGTGCAGATGCCAATGCTAAATCAGAGTTGTGGCACTCACCTGTAGTAGATCGGAATGGAGAGGAGGTAGACAGGTTTCTCTTGGTTCATGGTTTGCATATCGTAAACCAGCCTGGGAGGATGGCCACATATGTCTCGGCCCAAGGAAGCGAGACATTTGTTGATATTACAGCATGCACGGAACGTGCCTGGGGAGTGATTACAAATTGGGAGGTAACAGAACATACCTCAAGTGACCATAGAATGATTCAATTCTATGTAGACCTTTTTCCTACTCATATAGCTACTGATACTGTCCCTAGGACCTGTTACATTCATAAGGACACAAATTGGAAACAATTTGATGAAGTACTCCAGCAAAAGGTGCAGGAGTATCAGGAGAGGCTGGAATCTGACTCAGTCGATGTGAGAGCACATGCAATTACAAAGATAATTCAGGAGACTTCTGAAGCTGTGTTGAGGAAACGCAAAAATAACCGCGTTGGAAATCCCTGGTGGTCAAGCGAACTTGAAGGTGCGCGTAAACGATTGAGGGCAGCTAGGTGTCGGCTGTCCTCTCTGCAAGGAGCAGATCGTGAGGAGGGTTCGCGGCGGTATCGTCAGCTCCGCCATGAATATAACCACCGAGTAAGGGAAGTCAGACTGGAGTCATGGAGAAGTTTTGTGGAAACTGAAGGTAACAGGGACCCCTGGGGAATAGTATACAGAATAGCTGCTCAGAGACGGCGAGTGGCCAGTGCGATGCATGGGTTGAACATAGGTGACCAGTCCAGCACGGATATAGTGGAGAGTTCTGTCGAGATGATGGGAATGCTTCTCCCTGACGACTCCCTTGTCGGAGAGAGCAACTCGCATTCGCACACCAGAATGAACATCTTAGAACCATACCATGCGGAGGACACTCCTCCCTTTAACAGGGAAGAGCTTACGGATGTAGTCAATAGTATGAAAAACAAAAAAGCCCCTGGTCACGACAAAATAACAGCAGAAATACTTAAGAGAGTCTACCCCAGGATCTCAGAACAACTATTGCAGTTATACAATAAATCCCTCGCTGAGGGAAAATTTCCGAAGACCTGGAAAAAGGGCATCCTTAGAGCCCTATATAAATGTGATGGGAAGGACCCGGCTAATGCAAAATCATACCGGCCTCTCACACTACTGCCAGTCCTGGGGAAAGTTCTCGAAAAGTTAGTTAACAGGCGGCTTACCCACCACCTTGAGCAAGTGGGGGGATTGCACATCCGTCAGTACGGCTTTCGATCGGGTGTTGGAACGGAAACCGCTCTGCACGACCTCCTCAGCAGTGTGGGGCGATGTACGGAAAAATACCTGATGGGGATATTCCTGGACATCGCCAGTGCCTTTGACACAGCGTGGTGGCCGGGGGTCCTCAGCCGGCTGAGAGAGCTGGAGTGTCCTCAGAACCTCTACTCCTTGTTGTGCGACTACTTTCGCAACCGCATAGCTGTGGTGGAATTGCAGAATGCGGAAGTAGAAAAGACTTTGTCTAAGGGCTGCCCCCAGGGCTCCGTGCTTGGTCCCTTGTTGTGGAACATACTGTTCGATGGATTCCTCCGGATTCGGCTGCCTGAGGGTTGCGAAATCTTTGGGTATGCTGATGATGGACTTATTCTCGTCTCAGGTTGTTCCAGAGCTGCTCTCGAGTGGCGGTGTAATGAGATCTTGGTGCAGATTTCATCCTGGGCTGACTCGGTGAAACTTCGGTTCTCATCGGGAAAATCCAGATGTATGATGCTAAAGGGCAAGTTTAGCGGAGCCTGGGCTCACTACCCACAAGTGAGCCTGGGGGGTGAGCGCCTGAAATTTACCACCACTCATAAGTATCTGGGAGTCTTACTGGATGATCGGCTCTTATTTGCTAAGCATTTAGAGTACATTTCCCAAAAGGCTGTGGTGATGTTTCATCGCCTCCGAGGATTGTCCCCGACCAACCGGGGCCTATCGTCGCCTACGCTGGCATGTCTGTATAGGGGGGTGTTCATCCCAATCATGACTTACGGTGCAGTTGCATTGTGGCATCGTTCAGGACTGGTACATATGAGGAGGAAACTGCAGTCGGCGCAGCGTGCTGCCCTTCTTGCGGTTACCGGGGCCTACCGTACCGTATCCAATGACGCTCTGCAGGTTCTCGCTGGGGTGATCCCACTGGATCTGCTCGTGGCTGAAAAAGGGCAGCTTGCTGCCCTGAAAGCTGCGGGCACCCTCAGGCCGGAGGACCACATAAGGCTCAGAGAAGTGACCATGGGGCAGTGGCAGCGCAAGTGGGAAGCAAGTGAAAAAGGTAGGCATACCTATGAGATCTTCCCGAATGTACAAGATCGACTTCAGTGCAAACATATAGAACTGACGCGGGCCACGGTTCAACTTCTAACTGGGCATGGTAACTTCAAGGCCAAACTACACCAATTTGGTCTAGCAGAGAATCCGCTGTGTGGGCACTGCCATACAGTGGATGATGTCAGGCATGTGCTGCATGATTGTGAAAAAGTAGAGGATCTTCGTGAACAGCTGAAGTTCCACCTGGGTCTGATTGGGTGTGACTACGACCTTGCAAATGTGGTGGCGCGGAAAGAGAGCTGGGTTCTCTTCCGTGAATTTGCTCGGAGAGTCATAGTGAGACTTCAAGTGGCAGATGAAATTGGGCCACTGGCTCCGTGAGCATTCTCCCTTGCAACTGTTAGCGGAGTAGTATTCAACTACTACTGAGATACTTGGATTATGTACTCCTGGATAAGGCACGCACAGGATCATTGACTACCCACTGGTTAGTCAGGGCCCTAATGGGGACCTGGCCTCAGTGGATGGTCCTCAATCTATGGCAATACCTGGATGACTGATGGGTAGCAGGTGCTGAAGCATGTCCGGTAATATGTATATGGGTATATATAATGGATATATAATCAATATAAGGAATATAATCAATATATAAATAACATGTAATGGACATATCAATATATAATGGCATATAAAGGACATATAATGGATATATATATTATGGTGTTGGATTTGCTGGACTGTGAATGCGCCTGACTTGAACCCTTACCTGCATATAGCCCCATGTGGGGATTTCAGTCTACAGGTTCCTATGAAGCCACTATGGGTTCCATAATGGTGGAGGGGACATGTTTTCTGGATCTGGTAGTTTCAGTAGGAAGGGGCCCTGGACTATACAGATATGAAAGCAGACTCCCAATCTACCCTTAAAGGGCGCACATTTGGGAGGGGCGGAAGGAGGGTGCGTTGGCCTTCGGGCCTCCGAAAACATGTATCTGGATCAGGTCTGAAAGGATCGTCTTCATCACCACGGTATCCTTGCAGCTACTGTGATACGTCGTTCGCATTTTCCCATGATGCACGAAGACATGAGCGGAGCAAATGCACGAAGAATCCTTCTCGCATGAAGTTTCGATGTGATGAGTGCCTTAAATGGTTTACTCGAATTGACAGTTTGCGACATCATGCGAAAAAATGTAAAGGTGGAGTCTGTGCTCCTACTGCTGAACTACCTGCCGACATTTCGGCTCCTCGCTTTAGATTGGAGACACGAAAGCGTACAACCAAAAAAACAGATGCCCAGCAACCGATTGTTATGACGTCTGAACATGGAACTAAACCTAAGACTGTGTTCGGAGCATTACAAGTGAACGATAATGGCTTCTACTTGGCGCAGTCTGCATTTCGTGGAACTTTGAAAGACTACTATTATCTAAATACGTTCGGTGAGTCGAAGGACATTTGTAATTTTCTTGACGATATCAGACAGAAGATTATCAATCAGCTTACTGATGATGTAGCAACAAACGGACCTTTGAAATATAACTTGTGGTTGGACTGTATATATGGAAAGCCATATCCGTTCGATGACAAAGTGAAGAAGTGTGCATTCAAGACATCGGCTGCAGTAATTTACAGTTCTAACGATGTGAAGCAAACTGTTAAAAACGGTATCCAGAAACTCTGTCAAGAAGAGGTGGACTATGTCTGTAAAGGTTCTGGCTGGACTCTGTCTAGTATAAACCGATTGGAGCTAAGAATTAGTCATTTCACACCGCTGCGGAACTAAATGATTATAAGATTGCTGGCTTTCGTAAGTGATCCTGTAGTAGAATAGAAATTATGTAATAAATATTATGTTTGTAAAAGAACTTGCGGTGTTTAATTCCTCGAACCTTACACTTTAGTGGTGCTTTTTTAAAATATTAAAGTTGTTTTGTATCGGCCTGGGATCGTACCAAGGACCTTAGTCGATCTAATTAATCAGTTTATTGATCGGAAATTTATTTAATGATTTGTGAACTTTTTCCCGGATCTCTAGCATTAAAATTACGCATTTCCAATATGGTGGTCTTGATGTCTGATAGGATGGTGGTCGTAGAGGATTAGAGTCTCTTTACGAATGTTGAACATGGTTTATTGAAATTATTATTATTTTACATAAAATTAAACATTATTGCATCGGTCGGGTATCGAACCAAGGACAGGAAGCGATCGAATCAATATTTAAATTAATGGGTGATTTATTTAATGAATTTTGAACTTTTTCCCGCATCTCTAGCTAAATAATTACGGATTTTCAAGATGGCGGCCAAATGACAAGATGGCGGGCACCTTAGTAATAATAAATGATTACTGCACTCTAGCGGGTAAGAATTAAACTAACATGGTGTCAGCGCACTCTCGCCGACGAAAACAAGATGGTGGTCTCCAGCAATGAAGACAAGATGGCGGACATGACGTCATACTAGGTGACGATATATCTACTTTAAGAAAAGTGGTGGGAGTCAGTCTGCCTGCAGCCACCATTAAGGAAGGAGCCTGTCGCCATTTTTAATTTTTTTTTGCACTCGTAGGGTTCGAACCGAGGACTCCGAACTCCGTGTCGTAAAAATATATTTTTATAGGTATTTTATTAAAATTTTATTAATTGATTTCTTTTATAATTTTTAAAAAAAATTTCATTAAATTCGGATAATAAATAAAAAAGTTAAAGATGGCGGCCGTAACGGAAATTGCAACGGTGACGTCATCATCCAATATGGCGGTCATGGTATCCTTATTCCTAGAAATGGCTTATAAGCGGCTATCTCTTAGGAGTTTTAAGCCAGTTTTAGGAATTAGGGTTCTTTCTAGGGCAAAACGACTTTTGAGGATTTTCGAAATCCTAATTTTTGAATTGAGGAATTTTTTGCGAATTTTTGGCGGAACTTTTTTCCACATAAATGGAAATTTTGGCGATTTTTTTAGGAATTTTGGGCAAATTTTGCCCAATTTTGGCACATTTTGACACATTTTGAAGGTCAAATTCAAGGTCAAGGTCAAAGGTCAAGGTCACAACCATCCAAGATGGCCGCCGTGACGTCACAATCCAAGATGGCGGACCGACAATCACAATCCACGCGCCAGCGCCGTGCGCTCGGAGCCCCTATTATATACTACTAGTGTAATTAAATGTATTCACACCTGGGTTAGAAGCCTGTATGTTTTTAAAATATAGGAACGTTTTATACATGCGCATGGTAACTTAAACCAAACAAAATGCTCACGAAAGTGATTCCATTCTGGCAATATATTTATTATGGTTAACATGACAGATGTCGGGGTTTCATATGGTACAAACCAGATAATATCAGGCACCTTAACAAGACTATTAGCCTTTCTTTGCAATTTAAAGCTTAAAGAAGGTTAAGTATTTAACGAGTGTAACTTTTAGAAATAAACATGCAGAGATGCAATAGGTCCGAATTACGCCTGTTTCGATTTAGTACATAATGATTGCCGAGAAAATTCATTACAAGTGTTTTATAAGGCAATATAAAAGTAATTGACCAATTTAGTTTAGAAAATAATATAAAGTAACATCCTTTGTGAAGAATGTTTTGCTTCTCTGCATCTTTGTTTACAAACAAATCGTTAATTTTCTGTATGGCGGGAAAAGCAAGCACGTGGCAGCTAAAAAAAGGCTCCTAATGAGCATGCGCCGCACGCTTGTTAGTTCAGGTTTTGCCACGACACACATGGTATCGCTGCGGTCGCTCCATAGCAGTCTGCTTAATGTGACACGCATTTAACATGGAAGTTACCACTCTTTCCGTAGGAGTAATGCTCGTTGGATAGTACATAGTTCTAGTGCGAATAGTTTGTCGCGGGTGGTGCGTCCGGTCACCGGTCATGGGTGGGTGAGTGTTGGTGTGTAGTGGCTTGAATTCCCCTTCGCTTACGTTTGGCCGCCACGTTCAAAATTCTAAATTTTTCTTTTTTCATTTATACTAGTTCTTGTCCTCGGCGCTGCCCATGGCCGGGAATCCGGCCCGCTCCCGTCTTAGGAGGATATGTACATTTTGCACTATCGGGTTTCCTTCTGTTGCGTCTCTCGTATACTTAACGTAGAACGTACCTCGCTTCATTATATTGTCTGCTTAGGCTCACTATGAAAATGTGCGCGATGCGCCCAACCCCTGCAGAAACACTGTTCCAATATATACGTTGTTAGAAGTAATTAAAGACACGTTTCTGTGACACTAGTAATATTTACGTATGTACTTTAAAGTCTGTAACCACTGTTGTATAACGGAACTAAATTATACGCCCCACACGCGCGTGTACGAAGTTAGGAGTAGAATTAAGTATTCAATGTTAACCTTAAGGTAGTACTGTTTGACATATAAGACTTCTCGCCCGTGTATTGTAAGAGACACGGTTTGACGACTACGGTCACGCTCTACTCAATATTGTACTGTTTAGCTTAACGTGTTGTAAACTTTTGTATTCATGGAATACTTATGTATATCTTAATTTTATATACCTCCCTTTTGATGAGTTGGGATCTATTAAAAAGATACTTGAAATCTTTCTTGTATATGAGTAGACTAGTGGTCATCCCTTAATGCACAGTTACCCTTACACCAAGATATACTCTATTTATGCTGATTGATAGCCGTATGCTCCTCCCCGGCGGGTTGGAAAATATCACGACTACATGGGAGGGGTCTGGGATACTTGCTTTAGTAAACGTACATCGTGGTATGTTTCAACCTGCGCAACTCTGCTTACTTGGTGAGCAGCAACGTAACATTAGCTTAACAGGTGACCACTAGATAGGTAGTGTAATGGCCAGTTCCTCAGCCGCCCCCGCCGTCGGGTGGGTTTACACTTTGCGTAGAGAAGATTTGTTGGATTACTTGGGTGATCACGGGCTGGAAGTTGGGGAATCCGAGACCGTACGCGAGTTGCGCGTACGTGTAATTGCTCACGTGCGGGAAACCGCAGCCGCTGCGATACACCCTCCTGTCGGCGTAGCACTTGAACCCAGAGCCGCGCCCGTATTTAGTCAAAAGATATTCCTGTCTGCGCTTAAGACCCTGCCGCGCTTAGAGGGAAATGTCCCGGACGCGGTTCTAATGCAATTAGCGGAAGCTAGCAGGATATATAATCTGAAGCTGGTGAGCGAGGCCGATTTTCTCAAAGCCTATTTGAGTAAGTGTAGCGACGCGTACGTTTCGCTTCTCAGTGAAGCTATCACCGCCGGCTCTTCCTTTGACGTCTTTAAGGCAAATGTTTTAAAATTGGTTTGCCCGCCCAGAGTACTGGAAACGTGTAAACGCAAATTCGTTTACCGTTTTCAGCGGCCCCACGAGTCACTTTCAGACTTCATAAACTCTGTTAGTCTTTTCGCAGAAGCGCTAGATCTCGGACTCCCGGAGGAAAGTTTAGTGGAAATCATTTTGGGGAATGTATCTCCGTCTACTCTGCAACATGGTTCGATGCTCTCAGTCCCCACCACCATGTTGGAGCTGCGCGCTTGGAGCGTAGAAATTCAAAACAGACTTGTAGCGCATGAATGTTATGCAAAAGAATTTCCCAGTGCGCCCGGGTTGAGTAGGCGCGCCGTGGTTCCGTCTGGGGACCATGCATCCGCAGGACAAGTTTTTCGCGCGAGAGACCTGAATCCGCGAAGCCCCAGTGTAACACGCGCAACTCACGCGGCGAGTGTAAGTGCACCCGTCACGCAGCGCATGGCCGCTTCTGCTCCACCTATGGAATCTAATGGGCCGGCGCCCCGCAGCGGTCGTTATCGGTGCAGTAATTGCACGAGATACGGACACCTCGTGTCTGATTGCACTGAACCCGTTCGTGACGTCAGCCAGCGTCTTTGTTTCCGCTGCCGCAGCCCCGGCCACTTTCGTGACCAATGTCTGGGAAACGCCGGAGGACCGCGCTTGTAGGGATGCGTTGCGGCCCCAGTGCTGACGGTAATTTATAGGTGCAAAATTCCCTGCTCTTTGCTAATGTGTTCCTTTTTGGATTTTATATTTTGGCGCTCGTAGACTCGGGGGCTACTCACTCTTTAGTCAGTGATAAGTTCGTTGAACAACTCCGACAACGCGTCCATTCGAGGCATTTTTCTATTAGCGAACACGCTCGCACAAGTATTTGCTTGGCTGATAACAAATTGCTTCATGCTACGTCTCTTCTAAATCTGCATCTTAAAATAGACAGGTTTACATGGCGGCATTCTTTTTTGATTATGCCTAACGTTTCCCTTCCAATGATTTTGGGATTGGATTTTTTAGGGAGAACGCGAGCCAGGGTGGATGTTGCCAACCGTAAAATCAATTTTGGTTTTGAACCCCTTTTCGACGTGCCCTTGTGCTCGAAAACCCTTTCGCGTAATTATGTGCTTCAAAGCGATCAAGTTACGCCTGATACCGCGGAGGATAAGATTCTGCAGGATCTCCGTATGGAGTTCCCGGATGTCCTTACGAAAAGAATTGGAAAATGTGACTTGCAGCCGTACAAGTTCTATTTGAAAGACCTGGAACCCGTTAAGTCTAAATTTTTTAAGCCTAACCCCATATTGATGACTAAAATGAGAGAAATTCTTGACAAACTTTTGAAAGCCGACGTCATAGCTCCTTCAACTTCCAACTACAGCACCCCTACCTTTTTAAAGGTTAAGAAAAACGGCGTAGACTACCGCATTGTTCATAATTTTATTACCTTAAATAGGAAAATAATTAACGATAATTTTGGTTTGCCCACCGTAGAAATGGCCCTACAACAATTGGGAAAGAGCAAAATTTTTTCCGTTATCGACCTCAACAATAGCTTCCACCAGTGCCTCATAGACCCTTCTTGCAGACCCTACACGGCCTTTTCTACCCCTTGGGGCCAGTACGAATATAAAAGAATACCCATGGGAGTAAAGTTTGGTAGTCAGGCTCTTAGCCGGGTCCTCGACCACATTCTGCGAGACGTTAAAATGGTTTTTGCCTTCAACTATATCGATGACATCATCATCTATAGCAATTCCTTTGGTGAACATATGCAGCATTTGCGCGAGGTTTTTTTGCGATTGCGCGGTGCAGGCCTCACTGTCAATCCCGAAAAAATTTCGCTGGCGCAAAAGTCCGTCAGGTTCTTGGGGTATGTGATTGCCGAGGGTACGTTGTTGATGGATCCGGACAAGGTATCCCCGGTAGTAAACTTCCCGCGCCCCCGGAACTTGAAGGGCCTGCAGCGTTTTTTGGGATTATTGGGGTACTATTCGCGCTTTATACCCAATTTTGCGCGACTGTGCGCGCCCCTGAATTCGCTTCGGAAGAAACACGTCCCCTTCACATGGTCAGAGGATTGTGATACTGCTTTCAATAAATTAAAGGCAGTCATAGCGAGTCCCCCAGTCCTCATTCTACCCGATTTTGATAAAAGATTTTCTCTACATGTGGACGCTTCTTCTCTAGCTTTGGGCGCGGTGCTTAGTCACGAAATCGCCGGTTCCTTCAGACCCATTGCCTACGCCAGCCGAACTTTGTCAGATGGGGAGAAACGGCTCGGTACATACGAGAAGGAGGCCCTTGGGTGCCTCTTCGGCGTAGAGAAGTTTCACTCCTACCTCGAAGGGTCCGAATTTGACCTGTATACGGACAACCAGGCCCTTAGTTGGTTGTTTAACCACCCCAACCAACTGGGTAAGTTGGGCCGGTGGATTCTCCGCCTATCCCGATTCGATTTCGTTATCCGACACGTAAAAGGAACTGAAAACGTAGTCGCTGACTCGTTATCACGGATGTTCAATCCGGAAGAATTTTCTGTTGATACCCACCTTTCGGAGGACGATAAGCTCACTAGCCCACTGGTCGAGGCTCACGTGAATACAAGTAGAATCTTTCCGGAATCCTACTTTAATGTTAAAGAGCAACAGTCTACAGATCCTTTTTGTAGTGACATTCGTCGCCAAATTAGTGCCGGCGCCGACGTACCCTATGTTTTTGAAAACGGTGTCGTCTTTTACACAGGGAAGTCGGGACGAGCGCGTAAAATCTTAGTACCTGTTTCACTACGCCCCCTGATCCTTAAATACTTTCACGGTTCTTTTCTGGGCAGTCACTTCGGCATCTCGAAAACGTTTCAAAAAATTTCCGCTCATTTTGCCTGGCCCAATATACGCGGCGACGTACGTCAATACGTGCGCGCGTGTCATGATTGTCAGGTTTCCAAGCCCCCCTCTTGTGGGAAAATAGGAATGTATGCCGCTGACCCTCCCGTGGCCCCCTGGCACACCGTGCACGTCGATATATTCGGGCCGTTAACCCGGTCTACGCTGGGGAACAATTGCCTATTAGTTCTAGTTGATATTTTTTCAAAATTCATTATCCTACTACCTCTACGGAATTTCAAAGCAGCTACGATAACTCGCGCTCTTCGGACGCGAGTCTGGCAGATACTGGGAGCCCCCGCTATCATCGTGTCGGACAACGCTTCTTATTTCCGCTCAGCGGAATGGCAAGCCATGTGCATGGAGTGGGCCGTGAAGCCTGTTCACTCCAGCGCTTACTTCCCCCAGGGGAATATGTCCGAAAGGGTGAATAAAGTCCTAAAAAGCGTGTTCACAGCTTATTACAGAGAAGATCAGACTCTATGGGACCGAGACATCGAATTTATTTCGATAGGCCTCAATAGTGCTGTTCATTCTGCCACTGGGTTCCCCCCCCTCTGTCCCGTTTTTGGGCCGCAGTTTCGCCCACCCTCTCCTTAATATCTGGGGACTCCCTCCCGTAGATGAGGTTTGGGACCCTTCGGCACTCGAAGCTATCGTAGATTCCGTGGCAATTAATTTGCAAAGGGCCAGGGAACGGGTTTCCGATGCGTACAATACTGGCAGACATCCGAGCGATTTTCAAGTAGGCGACCTTGTTTTGGTACGCAATTTTGCGCTCCCCTCAAAGATTGGGAAGCTGGGCTCTAAGTTTATCCCCCCTTTCGTCGGCCCGTATAGGATCTCTAGGTTTCTGGGGGCCAACACGGTGCTCTTGGCTAAACCCGGCACACGAGGGCGTCTGAGGAAAAGCCACGTTAGCCACTTAAAAGCGTATCATGCTTAACAATAAATCGTTTATAGTATAGTACACGCGCGTGTTCCAAAATTTTTTTTTGTAATCTTGTAATTTTGTAATCTATTACGTACGCTTGGTTTTGTGGTTGGCGTGTGGGGTTATAATCCTTTTTCAATGTATACTTGTTGGTGGCTTATGTGCGTTAGAGTTGTGAAACAACTTTGGTGTATCTTCTGTATCTTTTTAGAGTTTATTATTTATATTTATGGATATGGCAGTAAAATATTGTTGATTTCTCTTAAAGATTGTGTATTAGTGTTCCGCTTATGCGCCAGAACAGTGAAGTTCTCTTTCCCCCCTTCCGATACTCCGACTCAATTCGCGTGTGCTTCGCTTCGTCCCCCCCCCCCCCAGCCGGCGCTTCGACTTGTCATCGCCGATCACCTTAGCCGACGTGCTACGGGAGGGCTGGGCCCGCCCCCCCCCCCTCGTACGTCACCGCCTGAGATCCACGCTTCGCCGCTTCCCCCCCCCCCTTCCCCTTGCCACAGTCTTCGCAGTACCGTGCCCGCCATCGCCGCCGCTTACTACTGGTGGTCCCGGATGCTGGAACTTCGGACGCTTGAAGACGCGCCTTTGGGGTGAGTCAGTTGCTACTCCCCCATCGGCGCACCGCACGTACTCCTCACATTGAATCTCTCGTCAACGGCATGAGGCGTGGCGAGTATATTGATAACTCTGATACCCGACTCAACAACTACATGCTCCGAGTCGTTGACTGCGCTCACACTGGGAGCCACGGCATTGTTCGGAACGCAATCGTGTCGAAGGAAGGAGCACAGTGCGCTAGTTTGCCGCCGGCGCCCTTAAACGAGATGCGGGCACGGGAAGTCTTCTTCAAGATCATCGTACCCCCCCCCCCCCCCCCCCCGCCGTTTGGCCGCCTGCATGTCTGCGATTGCCGAAGTCTACACCTTCCAGCACTTGTTTCGTCAGGGGTGTGTTCTCCCTTAAGCGAGGGTGGTTGCAGTGTGCTGAGGCGCACTGCTTCCGTCACATCTTATTAATTACATGATGTTTTTTTTTGTTTTCTTTCACCTGTGAGTGCCCCGTCCCTTGAGCGGAGTATTACCCCTCCTTTTCTCCCTCCAGTGTTGACGTCAACGTGTCCCCTCTCTAGGCGCTTGTGGTGCGCGGAAGGATTTTGCTTGTCGCTTGTAACTATGCATGTGTGTGTTCTTACGCCGGACTAATTTCCTTAGAGTATAAAGGGGCTGGGCGCGCTCGCCTCGTTCTTAGATAGTACATAGTTCTAGTGCGAATAGTTTGTCGCGGGTGGTGCGTCCGGTCACCGGTCATGGGTGGGTGAGTGTTGGTGTGTAGTGGCTTGAATTCCCCTTCGCTTACGTTTGGCCGCCACGTTCAAAATTCTAAATTTTTCTTTTTTCATTTATACTAGTTCTTGTCCTCGGCGCCGCCCATGGCCGGGAATCCGGCCCGCTCCCGTCTTAGGAGGATATGTACATTTTGCACTATCGGGTTTCCTTCTGTTGCGTCTCTCGTATACTTAACGTATAACGTACCTCGCTTCATTATATTGTCTGCTTAGGCTCACTATGAAAATGTGCGCGATGCGCCCAACCCCTGCAGAAACACTGTTCCAATATATACGTTGTTAGAAGTAATTAAAGACACGTTTCTGTGACACTAGTAATATTTACGTATGTACTTTAAGGTCTGTAACCACTGTTGTATAACCGAACTAAATTATACGCCCCACACGCGCGTGTACGAAGTTAGGAGTAGAATTAAGTATTCAATGTTAACCTTAAGGTAGTACTGTTTGACATATAAGACTTCTCGCCCGTGTATTGTAAGAGACACGGTTTGACGACTACGGTCACGCTCTACTCAATATTGTACTGTTTAGCTTAACGTGTTGTAAACTTTTGTATTCATGGAATACTTATGTATATCTTAATTTTATATACCTCCCTTTTGATGAGTTGGGATCTATTAAAAAGATACTTGAAATCTTTCTTGTATATGAGTAGACTAGTGGTCATCCCTTAATGCACAGTTACCCTTACACCAAGATATACTCTATTTATGCTGATTGATAGCCGTATGCTCCTCCCCGGCGGGTTGTAAAATATCACGACTACATGGGAGGGGTCTGGGATACTTGCTTTAGTAAACGTACATCGTGGTATGTTTCAGGTTAATACCTAATAACATAGTACAGTAAATGTAAATGATCCGACATATCTGAAACTTTCATATGTTATAGTGTCCTTGGGTAACTTCCAATGCCACACATTATGTAGGATGCTATAACCGATGGATGCCTTTCAGTCAAAAAATATGTCACAACATTCAACTTGGTAGGATGTGTTCGTCAATGTTAATTTAGGATATAAATCTCCAACAGTCTATGAATCCAACAGTTTTTTTTGTTCCAAAAGTCATTGTCTCCAATAGTCATTGGCTCCATTAGTCTATGAATCTAACAGTCGTTTGGCCCCATCAGTCATTTGCTTCAACAGTCTTTGGCTCCAACAATCAATGACGTCAAAAGTATTTGACTCAAAATAGTCTAAGACCTAGCGCTATTTGACTACATGACAAGGAGTCTACTAAGATACGAGACTACAGGACTGTACGTCTACATGAGTACTTGACTACGCAGCTACAAGTCTAAATGGCTCCAAATGCTGCATATGTCTTCAGCAGAATTTTTTTTTGACTCCAACTGCTTCAGCAGCTTATGTTATAAGGTTACAAGGCTACTTTGTTACGTAGCTACAAGTCTACGAGGCTCCAAGGCATCAAGACTACGCGACTACGATTCATAAGGTTACGAGACTGCGAGTCTACATGGTTACGCGACTACGAGCCATGAGGTTACGAACCTGCGATTACGCGTCTACAAGTTACGAGACTGCGAAGCTACGGGACTACGAAGCTTCCAGAACACAAGGTAACGTGATTGTGTGGTTACAGGACTACGAGGCATCTAGGACACAAGGTTACGTGGCTAAGAGACTACGTGGCTCTTACTGACTACAATAGCACCATTCAGTGGTGAGAGTTAATTTATCTCATGCAAATTAGCCTGTTGTAAGTGGTCCCGACTTTTGTCAACAGATGACGTCACGTGCTGCTTGCAGGTAAATAACAATTAGTTCTTTTATTGGGGATGCGGGATGCTCACTAACGATCGCAAAAGAAGGATGGCTTCGCTACACACCAAGGAGAAGGAAGTTCGTCCTTCCTGTTATTTTGTTTCAATTACATCTGATAAAAATATTGCAAGTGTTCATTTAGTAGCAGAAATTCACGAATTAAATGTAACCTTTGAATAAAATTACATGACTCATTAAGTAAACAAGCCTGCAGCAGTTGCCGCCTCCCGGGCTAGCAGAGCGCTCCCTTCCCCTCCATCCTTTCCCCCTCTCCACCTTGCCCCAGCCTAACCCCTCCGCACTTCCCCTCCTTTCCCGAGGCTTCCCGTCTTCCCTTCTCCTCGTTTCTCGAACCTTCCCCTCCGCCGCTTTTCTCTATTGTTCTCGAAAGACAGTTCGCCTGTATATAAGGCCGCGAGTTTGCTTAGGCCGGCACTGTCTTCAGTCACTCTCGCTCGTAGGCAGTCCGCTGGGAGGAGGCCGCGCTACTTATGCTCATGGTTGATTAGTTATGTTAGAAGCTTCGCTCTAAATCCACTATGGATCTCTGCCTTGTAATTTCCGCGTGCATTTGCTCAAGTTTAACTTCTTTCTTACGAGCCTTCTGCTCTTGATTGAGTGGTCTAGATGGGTCTTGTACCTAATTTTGTTGGATGTTCCATTTATCACCGACCTTAATTCACATGAGTGTTTGCTTGATTATTTGTTTTGCGCATTGGGCTTCCTCCCTGTCGTAATATTTTTGTTTTAATGTCTTTTAGCTGGGGTTCGCGATTCCCATTTAAATTTGCCATGAAAGCTTATGTTGCAAGTAAACTTAATGCATAATTTAAAGCCTTAATATTTATACTTAATTGTTTGATAACGTTTGATAGCGTGAGACTTTTATATGATTTTTGTCTGCCTGCTAAGGTCTTTTAAATGTACATTAATTAAGAGATTTTTCCTTATGCGCAGTACTTAAATACGTGTTACGTCAGGCGCATATTTCATTGCGCAAATTGTTCATGATGCTCTCTTTTCAAGCATCTGTTTTATACTCATGTTTGTAAAAACCATAACGATTAATGGGTGTTGTTTGCACATTTGTTATATCTATTTGTACCTTAATACATTATCATTTTTGTTTAATGAATAAAATATATTTTTTCCTACTTTCATTTATTTTCTAATATAACAACATTTTCACAACTGCTGTTGTATCATACTGGAATGGTACACCATTGGTTCCCACTTAACCTGTTGAAGTTACATCGATCTCCCACTTCCACCTAGCTTCAACGTCTGCGCTACTCTGCTTCGGCAGTTGTTACTTTGTTGTTTGTTCTCTGTTACCATGAGCCGCCCTGGAGTCACATGGATCTATCAGCTGCACCGGGATGAACTTGTCCGGTACTGTGAAGAAAATCAACTGCCTGCCGAGTCGGGCGACACTGTCACGACCTTGCGCGCCCGACTCGTTCGGTTTATGTGTGACAGCAGTGACGTCACACCTGTAAGGGGCGAGGTGGAAGCCTCACTGGAAGTAAGTCCTGCTCCCACTCATTCCTTTTCTCAAAAGTTGTTCTTTTCCTCTTTGAAGTGTATGCCCGCTCTTGACAGCAGTGAGCCTAAGCGTGTTCTTGAATTTTTTCATGAGGCTGAGCGCCTCATTAAGCTGAACCTGGTTCCTTCTGAGGTGTTTATGAAGGCGCTCTTAACTAAGTGTTCTGGTATATTTGCGAATAGGCTAACTGAGGCTATTGTGCAAAAGTCGAATTTTCACACATTTAAGTTATCCGTGCTGAGGGGAGTTTGCCCCCCCCCCCCCCCCCCGGGTGTTGGACGCCTGCAAGAGAGACTTAGTCTTTCGCTTTCAGCGCCCTGATGAGTCGGTGACTCAGTACATTGATTCGGTACTTTCGTACGCGGATGTGTTGGAACTTGATACCCCCGAGGCGGAATTAGTTCAGCTCGTCTTAGGTAACTTTGCCCCTCGTGTTCTCAGTCTTGCTAGCATGTTAACTCCTCCTTCCACCTTTGATTCTTTACGAGCCTGGGGCAGTGAAATAGAGGCCCGTTTGTTAGCCGTCTCTAAATACGAGACGGAATTTCCATCGCGTCGTGACACTGATAGTAAGTGGCAACCTCGCGACTGTAAGTGCGAGGTTCGCTCGTTACCCACATTTCGCTCAGAGGCAAATGATAAGGCATGTCATTCTTATCGCCCCTCAAATCCTAGTCGGGGTGCATTCCGGCAACGCATTCAGTCACACAACACTGAACGCATTAGCGCGCCGGCAGCGGGCGCATTCTCCTCGCCTCGTGTAAGTGCTCCCGCCCACCTTGCTGCCGCCTCCGCTCTTAAAGCCACAGGTCATGTACAGTGCGATCAAATAAATGTACGCACTCGCTGTGCAAACTGTTGCATTTTTGGACATATTTCTAAAGACTGCGGTCAGCCATTCATACCGCACAATGAGCGGAAATGTTTTTCCTGTAAGGGAACAGGGCATTACCGGGCTAAGTGTCCGGGAAACTCCGTCTGACGGGACGTAAGAGAGGTCGTTTCTGTCGGTTTGTTAAAAAATCCTCTGTGCCAGTCTATTTGCATTTTCTTCCAATTCATATTCAGGAGCATTCTTTTCCGGCTCTAGTTGACACTGGCGCCACCCATTCGGTTATTAGCGAAGGTTTTTTGCATAATTTAATTAAAATGTTTCCTACTATTGCTTCACATGTGTATTGCAATGATCCAGTTAATATTTGTGTTGCAAATGGTGAATGCATTCGATCTAACAAGTCAGTCACTTTACATTTAAAGATTAAACATTTTTCCTGGAACTGGAAATTCGCTGTCATTTCTGATTTACACCCTGAATTTATTTTGGGTTTAGATTTTTTGGGCAAGACTAAAGCAGTTTTAAATTTTGGTCTTCATGAGCTTTCTTTTGTATTCGCACCTACTGTCAAAATCCCTTTAACTTTTGACTCTTCTAAGCCTGTCATTTTTGAATGTCGTGATAGTAACGACTCTCTACAGAAGCAAGCCGTTGCCAACCTCGTGCATAGATTTTCCGATGTCATTTCTCCTAAAATCGGACGCTGCGACATCTTGCCCTACAAGTTTTACTTGAAGGATGAAACTCCGGTTCGCAGTAAATATCACAAGGTTTCCCCTCCTAAACTTCAGGCCATGCATGATATCGTAGATAAGCTCTTGTCTGCTGGCGTTATTTCTCCTTCCACTTCTGATTTTAGCACTCCCACCTTCCTAGTGCGTAAGAAGGACGGGGTTAATTGGCGAATGGTTCACAACTACATTCCCTTGAATCGTAAAATAGCCATGGAGGATGTTTATCCCCTCCCTACTGTAGAAAGTGCCTTGCAGCACTTAGGCAAGGCCAAGGTGTTTTCAATTATTGATTTAAATCAAAGCTTCCTGGATCCTTCTTGTCGTAAATATACCGCCTTTTCCACCCCGTTTGGCCATTTTGAATTTAATCGCATACCCATGGGGGTTAATTTTGGCAGTCAGGCCATGAGTCGTGTTTTGGACCATGTACTAAAGGACCTTAAGTATAAATTTGTGTTTAATTATGTCGATGATATTATTGTGTATAGCGATACTCTTGACAATCACATTGCCCACTTAACAGAAGTTCTTACTCGTTTACGAGCTGCTCATCTGACTGTTAACCCTAATAAGGTCATTTTGGCAAAGACGTCAGTAAAATTCCTTGGCTATGTCATTTCTCAGGGAACCCTCCTCATGGATCCAGATAAAATTGCACCCATTGTACAGTTTCCTAAGCCTATCAACATTAAGGGAGTTCAGCGTTTTTTAGGCATGCTGGGTTACTTTTCCAGATTTATTCATAATTTTGCTTCTCTAAGTGCTCCTTTAAATCACCTTCGAAAAAAGAATGTAGCTTTTGAGTGGGGTCCTGAACAAGAAAAATCTTTCCAGGCCTTGAAGACTTGTATGGCTTCTCCTCCAGTTCTTATTTTACCCGATTTCAGTAGACGCTTCGCAGTTCAGGTTGACGCCTCTTCTATCGCCCTTGGAGCAGTTTTAGGTCATTTGGAAGAGGGTAAGATCAGACCCATCGCCTTTGCAAGCCGTTCTCTTTCGGAATCCGAGCAGCGCCTGGGTGTGTACGAGAAGGAGGCCCTTGGGTGCCTCTTTGCTCTTGAAAAATTCGAAAATTATTTGGATGCTAACGAGTTTGACCTATTTACCGACAACCAAGCCCTTAGTTGGCTATTTAACCACCCACACCAGCTGGGTAAGTTGGGTCGCTGGATCCTTCGGTTGTCGCGGTTCCGATTTTCCATTCATCACATACCAGGTAGAGAAAACATTATTGCTGATTCTCTTTCCCGTATGTTTTGTACTGATGAGTTTGAGCCTGTTGATGAGGACTATTCTGAGAGAACTGAATTCCTCTCTGTTTGTAAAATTTTTCCAGAGTCATACTTAAATATTAGAGAATGTCAGAGCAATGACCCTTTTTGCCAGGAGATTCGTAGAGATCTCCATCACAAAAGGCCTGTGCCTTATATTGAAGAACAGGGTTTACTTTACTTTACTGGAACTTCAGGTAGAGCTCGCAAGGCAGTCGTTCCAGCCGCCTTAAGGGCCATGGTATTGGCTTATTTTCATTCTTCACTTCTCGGTGGCCATTTGGGTATTGAGAAAACCCAGCGCAGGATTTCCGCGCATTTATTCTGGCCCGAGTTACTGAGCGATGTTCGTAGCTATGTTCGCTCTTGTGTAGACTGTCAAGTATCAAAGCCCCCTCACAACTCCAAGGTAGGGCTCTATGCCGCCGATCCTCCTGTTGCTCCTTGGCACGCTTTACATATCGACATATTTGGGCCTCTTACCCGGTCCAAAAAGGGAAATATCTGTTTACTAGTGGTTCTGGACATTTTTTCGAAATTTGTCATTCTCCTTCCTCTCAAAAATATGAAGGCTGCTACGATCGTTAGGGTTCTTAGAGAACAGGTGTTTAAATTATTTGGTCCCCCTTGTATCATGGTTTCTGACAATGCTCCTTATTTCAGATCTTCTGTTTACAGTGATTTTCTTTTTGAATGGGCTGTGAAACCCATCTATAGCTCTGCTTACTTTCCTCAGGGTAACATGGTCGAACGAGTAAATAAGGTTTTGAAGAGCATCCTTATATCCTTCTATCGTTCTGACCAAACTCTTTGGGATTCCGATTTGGATTATATTAACGTGGGTTTGAACTCTGCTACTCATTCCTCCTCTGGATTTCCTCCCTCTCTTCCCTTCCTTGGGCGTGAGCTCACTCATCCCTTACTTAACCAGTGGGGCCTTCCCCCTCTCGACTCCGCCCTCGATGCCTCGGGCCTTGACAGTGTGCTCGACTCGGTAGCTTGCAATTTACGTAAGGCCCGTCAGGCTGTTGCTGAATCTTATAACAAATCCAGAACCCCTCATAGTTACAAAGTCGGAGACCTTGTTCTCTGTCGCAGCTTCACCCTCCCTTCTTTGGCCAGTAAATTAAATGTGAAACTCTTGCCTCCCTATGAAGGACCTTATAGTGTGCATAGAATTTTGGCCGCTAATACCTTGTTACTTAAGTCATGTAAGTTTAAACATAAGTTTAAGAAGGCTCATGTGAGTCAAGTCAAGGCCTTTGTGAGTTAAAGTATTTTGCTATTATTACTTGAGAGTGTTTATTAGGCTTGCGTTTAGATAACTGTTTTATTATTAAGTTTTAGAGTTGTTTGTTCGTTGTGTTTGCTGTTGCGGCTCTCCCTTTTTTTTCTTCTTCCTTTTTAGTTTGGCGCACCATCCTCTTCTTCCCTACCCTCGCTCTGCTGGCCCCGCATCTCTACGATCTTCACCAGCCTGCTTCTTCGCCTCGAGGAGAGACGTCTTTTCGGGGCGTCATCGTCGTCTTCGCCTCCCCCCGCCGGGACGTGTCCCCCTGAGAGCAATCTTCGCTTCGACTTCTTGCCTGATGGCATGGCTCCTTCGCGGCGCCCGGATGCAGGCCCCCTGTTGAGGTGCCCTGTTGAGCGCCGGCAGTCTCCAGTTTGAACGCCTTCGCGCTCCTGTGAGCGCTCGGATGCTCCAGAGCCCATCAGAGGTGATCCCTCATCTACGATGATCGCCGCTCTGGATTGCCTGCCTCGGCACTTCGGTCTACGGCGGGTTCCGCTGGAGTCCCACCTGGGCCTGGGTGGTTGAGACTCGCGGATTCCCTGCACCAAGCGACACTGATGGCGTCTTCTGCCCCGCTTCTGGACTCGTCAACGTTTCGGCTCGAGCTGCGAGCCGCTAAAGATTTCTTCATGCTGGTGTTCCAGCATCCATGTTTTTGCAGCTTGCGTGGCTTCGCATTGTTCTTCGACTTCGTGATCTTATGCTCTCAGGGTAGGGCCACTTAAAAGGGGGGGGGGGGTTGCAGCAGTTGCCGCCTCCCGGGCTAGCAGAGCGCTCCCTTCCCCTCCATCCTTTCCCCCTCTCCACCTTGCCCCAGCCTTCCCCTCCGCACTTCCCCTCCTTTCCCGAGGCTTCCCGTATTCCCTTCTCCTCGTTTCTCGAACCTTCCCCTCCACCGCTTTTCTCTATTGTTCTCGAAAGACAGTTCGCCTGTATATAAGGCCGCGAGTTTGCTTAGGCCGGCACTGTCTTCAGTCACTCTCGCTCGTAGGCAGTCCGCTGGGAGGAGGCCGCGCTACTTATGCTCATGGTTGATTAGTTATGTTAGAAGCTTCGCTCTAAATCCACTATGGATCTCTGCCTTGTAATTTCCGCGTGCATTTGCTCAAGTTTAACTTCTTTCTTACGAGCCTTCTGCTCTTGATTGAGTGGTCTAGATGGGTCTTGTACCTAATTTTGTTGGATGTTCCATTTATCACCGACCTTAATTCACATGAGTGTTTGCTTGATTATTTGTTTTGCGCATTGGGCTTCCTCCCTGTCGTAATATTTTTGTTTTAATGTCTTTTAGCTGGGGTTCGCGATTCCCATTTAAATTTGCCATGAAAGCTTATGTTGCAAGTAAACTTAATGCATAATTTAAAGCCTTAATATTTATACTTAATTGTTTGATAACGTTTGATAGCGTGAGACTTTTATATGATTTTTGTCTGCCTGCTAAGGTCTTTTAAATGTACATTAATTAAGAGATTTTTCCTTATGCGCAGTACTTAAATACGTGTTACGTCAGGCGCATATTTCATTGCGCAAATTGTTCATGATGCTCTCTTTTCAAGCATCTGTTTTATACTCATGTTTGTAAAAACCATAACGATTAATGGGTGTTGTTTGCACATTTGTTATATCTATTTGTACCTTAATACATTATCATTTTTGTTTAATGAATAAAATATATTTTTTCCTACTTTCATTTATTTTCTAATATAACAACATTTTCACAACTGCTGTTGTATCATACTGGAATGGTACACCATTGGTTCCCACTTAACCTGTTGAAGTTACATCGATCTCCCACTTCCACCTAGCTTCAAGCCCTCATGCAGAGATAAGTTTCTCAGAAATAATAAGGAGCACACGGAGAAAACCATCATAATGTTGACGAGAATAATCATAAGCACTTGGAGAAAACCATCATAATATTGACGAGAATAATCAGAAGCACACGGGGAAATTCGTCACACATTTTCTTTGATGTCAGAAAAATTACAGGGAAAAAAATCATTTAAAAAAAATTGATAAAAAATTACAAAAAATTCTGGCTTGTAATAGAACTCTATCATTATTTTACTAATGAGAAGTTCACAAGCTGACAACGACTGTTGGATTCATAGACTAATGGAGCCAATGACTATTGGGGACAATGACTTTTGGAACAAAAAATCTGTTATATTCATAGACTGTTGTTGACATTATATCCTAATTTAACATTGGCGATAGCATCCTACCAGGTGAATGTACGTGAGAATGCACCTCCTTTTCGTTAAATGCGCTTCCGTTTTGTAGAATTTCCGCCCAAATGTGCTTACTTTTAAATATATGCTTGACCTACGTGAACGTTGCGTAGTCATTGAGTGTACACTGCGTAAATTGCATGTACATTGATTGTATTGTGCATCAATTGTGTGAACATTGCGTGTTCCTTTCGTTTACGGTGTGTACTGTGTGTTCATTCCGTTTACCGTGTGAACTGTGTGTACTGTGTGTACTGTGTGTGCTGTGCGTACTGTATGTACTGTGTGTTGGAGCTTTGGAGCTTTGGAGCTTTGAAGCTTTCGAGCATTTGAAGCTGTTGGAGCTTTGGAACATTTGGAGCTGTTTTAGCATTGAAGCTTCTGAAGATTTTGGAGCTTTGGAACATTTGGAGCTGTTTGAGCATTGAAGCTTCTGAAGATTTTGGGGCTGTTGGAGCTTTGGAGAATTTGGAGCTGATGGAGCAGTGAAGCTTATGGAGCATTTGGAGCTGTTGGAGAATTTTGAGCTTTGGAGCTGTTGAAGCATTTGGAGCTTTGGAGCTGTTGGAGCATTTGGAGTTTGGAGCTTGGGAGCTTATGGAGAATTTGGAGTTTTGGAGCTGTTGGAGCATTTGGTGTTTTGGAGCTGTTGGAGCATTTGGAGTTTTGGAGCTGTTGGAGCATTTGGAGTTTTGGAGCTGTTGGAGCATTTGGAGTTTTGGAGCTGTTGGAGCTTTGGAGCTTTGGAGCTTTGGAGCCAAAAGACTGTTGGAGTTATAGACTGATGGAGCCAATGACTATTTGAACTTTGGAGATGTTGGAGCTTTGGAGCTGATGGAGCTTTGGAGATTTGGAGATTTGGAGCTGTTGGAGCTGTTGGAGTTATGGAGCTGTTGGACCTGTTGAAGCTTTGGAGCTTTGGAGCTTTGGAGCTATGGACCTGTTGAAGGATTTGGAGCCAAATACATTTTTATTTTCCTTGGCGGTATCAGGCAGAATATTATAAATCAGCTTACTGATGATGTAGCAACAAAAGTTCCTTTAAAATATAACATGTGGCTGGACTCTATATATGGAAAGTCATATATGTTCGATGACAAAGTGAATAAGTGTGCATTCAAGACATCAGCTGCAGTACTTTACAGTTCTGACGTCGTGAAGCAGACTGTTAAACATGGTGTCCAAAAACTCTTTCAAGAAGAGGAGGACTATGTCAGTAAATTTTCTGGCTGGTCTCTGTCTAGTATAAACCGAATGGTGCTAAGAATTAGTCATTTCACAGGTATGTAGACCTAATTGTTTATAAGATTTCTAACCTTCGCAGGGTTATCACATTGTAGAATAGAAATTAAGTAATAAATATTATGTATGTAAAAGAAATTCCTATGTTTTATTTTCGAACTTGTCACTATTAAGCTAAATGATGTTACATTAATTTTATATCGTCCAGGGATCGAACCAAGTTTCGAATCAATCATTACTTTAATGAGTGAATGTTTGGATGAATTTTGTATGTTTTCCCGAATCTCTGGCTAAATAATTTCACGATTCCAAGATGGCATCCAAATTTCCGGATGGCGGGAACCTCAGTAATAATAAATGATTACTGCAGTCTAGCGGGTTAGAATAAAACTAGCATGATGGTAATGCACTCTATAAGACGAGTAGGCACACAAGATGGTGTCCTCCAGCGGACGAAAACAAGATGGTGGCAATGTCCTCTAGTAGGTGGTAGCTTCTGGTAGCATGTAATGAACACAAAATGTCGGATCCATGATGGTCGTCAAGGTCAAAGTCAAATTTCAAGGTGAGGGTCAAATTTCAAGGTCAAGGCAACGGTAAGTTCAAATTTCAAGGTCAACGGTAAGTTAAAATTTCGGGGTCAGGGTCAAATTTCAAGATCATATTTCAGGGTAAATTTCTAAGTTCAATGTTAAGGTCAAAGTTCAAGGTCAAGATCAATGTTCAATGCCAACAGTCGAGGTCAAAGGTATGGTGAACAGAAAATTATACTAACATTTCGACAGCACATTATAGCAGATGAAAACAAGATGGCGGCCTCTAGTGGACGAAGGAAAGGTGGCGGACATGATGTCATACCATTGACGATATATACCTTAGTATTGGTGGTGATAGGTCAGTCTAGGTGGCTTCCATGGAGGAAGTATCTGTCGTTTTATTTTTTTTTATTTTTTGCTCTTACCGGTTTCGAACCAAGGACGGGAATCGATTAAATCAATCAGTATTCTAATAAGTTAATTTTTTTATGAATTTTGAATTTTTTTTAATCGGATAATAAATAAAGATTTTCAATATGGCGTCTGTAACGATAATTGATACAGTGGTGATATAATTCAAAATGTCGGGTGTTTCGTAAGATGTTTTTATTACGTTTTATTGATAATTTTTTTAATACATTAATAAATTACTGGTTTACTCTCGCCGGAAATTGTACGGAGGACCGAAATCGTTTAAATAGCTAAATCTTTCAAGTAGGCGATTTTTTAAATTTTTTTGTAATATTTCAGGAATTTCTAGCATTGAAATTACGGATTTTCAAGATTGCGGCTGTAACGATAATTGCAAAAGTTACGTCTTAGTACAAGCTGGCGGTTCTGTCTCGAACAGGTAATGCTATTATTACTTCAAATTTAAAAAAAAATTACAATTCCGAATTATCATGTTATTTTTATATATAGCATATTCAAATCTCAGTATGGCAGTAGTATAGGATAGCCGGTCCGAGATCAGGCGCCAGGCGGTGGTGCTTGGTGCCGGTGTCCGCCATCTTGGTTTGTGACGTCACGGCGGCAAAAATTCCTCAAAATTCCTCAAAAATGACTCAAAATGACTCAAAATTTTCCGTTTTCGAGGGAAAAATTCCCGTTTCGAGGAAAAATTAGGATTTCAAAAAACCACAAATGTCTTTTGCCTTAGAAAGAACACCAATTCCTAAAATAGGCTTAAGCATCCTTAACTCAAGCCTCAGTTAAGCCATTTCTAGGAATAAGGATACCTTGACCTTTGACCTTGACCCCGACGGCCATCTTGGATCCACCATCTTAGATCCGCCATTGTGTTCTCGAACATTCCGTCGATGTGTTATCCGCCATTTTGAATTATGACGTCACCGTTGCAATTTTCGTTACGCTCGCCATCTTTAACTTTTTTATTATCCGATTTTAATGAAAATTTTTTTAAAAATTATAAAAAAATTCACTTAATAAAATTTTAATCAAAAATATCGAAAAAACATATATTTACGACACGGAGCTCGGAGTCCTCGGTTCGAACCCGGTGAGGGCAAAAAAAAATAAAAATGGTGACCGATCCTTCCCCTGTGGCGGGGTGCTGGCAGACTGACCCCCACCACTTATGTCAATGCACATATACCATCAGGTAGTATGACGTCATGTCCGCCATCTTGAAATTTGGACGCCATCTTGAAAATCTTTATTTATTATCCGATTTTAATGAAAAAAATTCCAAAATTCATCAAAAAATTAACGTATTTAAATTCTGTTTGATTATATCGATGTACGTCCTTGGTTCGATTCCCGACGAGAGTAAACAGTCGATCCTTCCTCCATGAAAGCTACCTAGACTGATCTATCACCACCAATACCAAGGTATATATCGTCAACTGGTATGACATCATGTCCGCCATCTTGTCTTCATCCACTGGAGACCACCATCTTGTTTTCGTGTGCTAGAGTGTGCCGATATCATGTAGTATAATTATCTGGTCACCACAACTTTGACCTTGACCTTGAACTTTGACATTGACCTTGAAATTTGACCTTGAACTTGAACTTTGACCTTGACCTTGAAATTTGACCTTGACCTTGAAATTTGACCTTGACCTTGAACTTTGACCTTGACCTTGAAATTTGACATTGACCTTGAACTTTTACCTTGACCTTTAACTTTGACCTTGACCTTGAAATTTGACCTTGACCTTGAAATTTGACCTTGACCTTGAAATTTGACCTTGACCTTGAACTTTGACCTTGAAATTTGACCTTGACCTTTAACTTTGACCTTGACCTTGAAATTTGACCTTGACCTCGAAATTTGACCTTGACCTAGAAATTTGACCTTGACCTTGAAATTTGACTTTGACCTTGAAATTTTACTTTGTCCTTGAAATTTGACTTTGTCCTTGATGTCCATCACGGATCCGTCATTTTATGTTCAGTACATGCTACCAGGAGCGACCACCTGCTGGAGTACACCATCTTGTGCGTGTACTCGTATTACCATCATGCTAGTTTTATTCTAACATGCTACAGTGCAGTAATCATTTATTACTGAGGTACCCACCATCTTAAAATTTGACCGCCATCTTGAAATCATGTAATTATTTAGCTAGAAATGCGGGAAAAATTCCAATAGTCTCCGAAAAAATCATTTATTAATTTACAAATCGAATCGATGGATCCCTGTCCACGGTTCGATTCTTGACCAGAGACAGTTGTAACTAATTATTAAATAAATGTTAGGTTCTGTTTTCCATTACCTTTCGCGGAGTTTATTAATCATTCACTCTACGAAAATCAACTCAAGTCAATATACCGGACCAACGAATTAAATCAGTGCCGATTAGCCTATTATGAAAGTCTAATTTTTCAATAATCTGAATAACATATAAGCCGTTCATGTACAAAGCCACACATATAGATCAATTGCCTTCAGTCCAAGAGACCGAGTCATGTCATTATCAGACGTATAGGCTAGTCATTTCAGGACCACATGACCTTCGTAATCCATCGTGACATTTTTATACATTCTAAAGGACCAAGTAACCTTGTAAAATATTTTAGTAACACCAAGAGGTGATAAACTAGTAAATATTCAATCACTACATTTTGTACTACGCGCAGTCAACAAAAAAGGTAGCACCAACAACGAAAAGACAGCACCACCAACGAAAAGACAGCACATTTGGAAGCACCGACTACGAAAAGGCAGCACATTTGGAAGCACCGACAACGAAAAGGCAGCATATTTGGAAGCACCGTCATCGAAAAGGCAGCACATTTGGAAGCACCGACAACGAAAAGGCAGCACATTTGGAAGCACCGACAACAAAAAGGCAGCACCGACAACGAAAAGGCAGCACTTTTGGAAGCACCGACAACGAAAAGGCAGCAGCGACAACGAAAAGGCAGCACATTTGGAAGCACCGACAACGAAAATGCAGCACCGACAACGAAAAGGCAGCACATTTGGAAGCACCGACAACGAAAAGGCAGCACCGACAACGAAAAGGCAGCACATTTGGAAGCACCGACAAAGAAAAGGCAGCACCGCCAACGAAAAGGAAGCACATTTGGAAGCACCGACAAAGAAAAGGCAGCACCGCCAACGAAAAGGAAGCACATTTGGAAGCACCGACAACGAAAAGGCAGCACCGCCAAAGAAAAGACAGCACATTTGGAAGCACCGACAACGAAAAGGAAGCACCATCAACGAAAAGGCCGCACCGCCAACGAAAAGGAAGCACATTTGGAAGCACCGGCAAAGAAAAGGCAGCACCGCCCACGAAAAGGAAACACATTTGGAAGCACCGACAAAGAAAAGGCAGCACCGACAACGAAAAGGCAGCACATTTGGAAGCACCGACAACGAAAAGGCAGCACCGACAACGAAAAGGCAGCACATTTGGAAGCACCGACAAAGAAAAGGCAGCACCGCCAACGAAAAGGAAGCACATTTGGAAGCACCGACAAAGAAAAGGCAGCACCGCCAACGAAAAGGAAGCACATTTGGAAGCACCGACAACGAAAAGGCAGCACCGCCAAAGAAAAGTCAGCACATTTGGAAGCACCGACAACGAAAAGGAAGCACCATCAACGAAAAGGCCGCACCGCCAACGAAAAGGAAGCACATTTGGAAGCACCGGCAAAGAAAAGGCAGCACCGCCCACGAAAAGGAAGCACATTTGGAAGCACCGACAAAGAAAAGGCAGCACCGCCAACGAAAAGGAAGCACATTTGGAAGCACCGACAACGAAAAGGCAGCACCATCGACGAAAAGGAAGCACATTAATTTGTCATTGACTGCAATATTCATTGGTTCCAATATTCATTGGCTCCAATATTCATTGGCTCCAATATTCAATGGCTCCAATATTCATTGACTCCAATATTCATTGGCTCCATCAGTCATTGACACCTACAGTCTTTTGGTTCCAAAAGTCTTTTGGCCCCAAATATATTAGGCTAGAATTCTTCGAGTCTAAGAGACTATGAGACCACATGGCTACAGAACTACGTGACTACGAATCTTCAAGTTTACGAGACTGCGAGGCTACAGAGCTACGAAGCCTCTAGTACACAGGTTTACGTGACTGCGAGGATACAGGACTACCAGTCTGCATGAGTACTTGACTACGAAGCTACTCGTCTACAAGGCTACAATTACAGCATCTGTTTTCGTCAGAATTTTCTCTTTTGCTCCAACTGCACCACCAGCATTATGTTATAAGATTACAAGGCCGCCTGCTTACGTAGCTTCAAGTCTACGAGGATACTTGGATACGTAGCTTCAATTCTACGAGGTCCTAAGACTTCATGACTATGCGACTTCGAGCCATGAGGTTACGAGATTACGTGACTACGAATCTTCATGTTTACGAGACTGCGAGGCTACAGAGCTACGAAGCCTCTAGAAAACGAGTTTACGTGACTGCGTGGATACAGGAATACAAGTCTGCATGAGTTCTTGACTACGAAGCTACTCGTCTGCAAGGCTCCAATTGACACATCTGTCTTCGATGGAATTTTCTCTTTTGCTACATCTACGCCATCAGCATTATGTTATAAGATTACAAAGCTACTTGCTTACGTAGCTTCAAGTCTACGAGGCTCCAATACATCATGACTACGAGACTACGAACCATGAGGTTACGAGACTATGCGATTGCAAGTCTTCAAGGTTACGTCATCGCGAGGCTATAGGACTACGAAGCTTCCAGAACGCATGGTTACGAGAATGCATGACTAATTGGCCGCATGGCTACGAAACTTTATGTCTCTGACTGACTACAATAGCACTATTCAGTGGTGAGAGTTAATTTATTTCATGCAAAGGTACTTGCTGCAAGCAGTTCCGCTTTTCAACATCAGATGACGTCACGTTTTGCTTGCAGGTAAAATAATATTTATTTATTTTATGCGGGATGCGGGTTGTTCACTATCGGTCGCATAAGAAGAATGGAATCGATAGTCTTCAAGGAGAAGGAAGTTCGTCCTTCCTGCTAGTGCTTCTCAGATTTCTCACAGTCCGCCATCTTGGATTGCGACGTCACGGCTGCTATCTTGGATGGGTGTGACTTTGACCTTTGACCGAAACCGCAGGAATGATCGCAAGCACACGGATTAACCATCATAATATTGATAAGAATAATCAGGAGCACACGGAGAAAACCATCATAATATTGGCAAGAATAATCAGGAGCACACGGAGAAAAACGACACACGTTTTCTTTGATATCATAAAATTACAGAAAAAATATTTAAAAATAAAAATAAATTAATAAAAAATTTAAAATAAAAACAAAAAATACATAAACAGATTCTGCTAGCTTGTAAACTTATCATTGTTGAGCAAAGATAGAGTTCTAGTACAAGCCAGAAATTTATGTATTTTTTGTTTTTATTTTAAATTTTTTATTAATTTATTTTTATTTTTAAATATTTTTTTCTGTAATTTTATGATATCAAAGAAAACGTGTGTCGTTTTTCTCCGTGTGCTCCTGATTATTCTTGCCAATATTATGATGGTTTTCTCCGTGTGCTCCTGATTATTCTTATCAATATTATGATGGTTAATCCGTGTGCTTGCGATCATTCCTGCGGTTTCGGTCAAAGGTCAAAGTCACACCCATCCAAGATAGCAGCCTTGACGTCGCAATCCAAGATGGCGGACTGTGAGAAATCTGAGAAGCACTAGCAGGAAGGACGAACTTCCTTCTCCTTGAAGACTATCGATTCCATTCTTCTTATGCGACCGATAGTGAACAACCCGCATCCCGCATAAAATAAATAAATATTATTTTACCTGCAAGCAAAACGTGACGTCATCTGATGTTGAAAAGCGGAACTGCTTGCAGCAAGTACCTTTGCATGAAATAAATTAACTCTCACCACTGAATAGTGCTATTGTAGTCAGTCAGAGACATAAAGTTTCGTAGCCATGCGGCCAATTAGTCATGCATTCTCGTAACCATGCGTTCTGGAAGCTTCGTAGTCCTATAGCCTCGCGATGACGTAACCTTGAAGACTTGCAATCGCATAGTCTCGTAACCTCATGGTTCGTAGTCTCGTAGTCATGATGTATTGGAGCCTCGTAGACTTGAAGCTACGTAAGCAAGTAGCTTTGTGATCTTATAACATAATGCTGATGGCGTAGATGTAGCAAAAGAGATAATTCCATCGAAGACAGATGTGTCAATTGGAGCCTTGCAGACGAGTAGCTTCGTAGTCAAGAACTCATGCAGACTTGTATTCCTGTATCCACGCAGTCACGTAAACTCGTTTTCTAGAGGCTTCGTAGCTCTGTAGCCTCGCAGTCTCGTAAACATGAAGATTCGTAGTCACGTAATCTCGTAACCTCATGGCTCGAAGTCGCGTAGTCATGAAGTCTTTGGACCTCGTAGAATTGAAGCTACGTATCCAAGTATCCTCGTAGACTTGAAGCTACGTAAGCAGGCGGCCTTGTAATCTTATAACATAATGCTGGTGGTGCAGTTGGAGCAAAAGAGAAAATTCTGACGAAAACAGATGCTGTAATTGTAGCCTTGTAGACGAGTAGCTTCGTAGTCAAGTACTCATGCAGACTGGTAGTCCTGTATCCTCGCAGTCACGTAAACCTGTGTACTAGAGGCTTCGTAGCTCTGTAGCCTCGCAGTCTCGTAAACTTGAAGATTCGTAGTCACGTAGTTCTGTAGCCATGTGGTCTCATAGTCTCTTAGACTCGAAGAATTCTAGCCTAATATATTTGGGGCCAAAAGACTTTTGGAACCAAAAGACTGTAGGTGTCAATGACTGATGGAGCCAATGAATATTGGAGTCAATGAATATTGGAGCCATTGAATATTGGAGCCAATGAATATTGGAGCCAATGAATATTGGAACCAATGAATATTGCAGTCAATGACAAATTAATGTGCTTCCTTTTCGTCGATGGTGCTGCCTTTTCGTTGTCGGTGCTTCCAAATGTGCTTCCTTTTCGTTAGCGGTGCTGCCTTTTCTTTGTCGGTGCTTCCAAATGTGCTTCCTTTTCGTGGGCGGTGCTGCCTTTTCTTTGCCGGTGCTTCCAAATGTGCTTCCTTTTCGTTGGCGGTGCGGCCTTTTCGTTGATGGTGCTTCCTTTTCGTTGTCGGTGCTTCCAAATGTGCTGACTTTTCTTTGGCGGTGCTGCCTTTTCGTTGTCGGTGCTTCCAAATGTGCTTCCTTTTCGTTGGCGGTGCTGCCTTTTCTTTGTCGGTGCTTCCAAATGTGCTTCCTTTTCGTTGGCGGTGCTGCCTTTTCTTTGTCGGTGCTTCCAAATGTGCTGCCTTTTCGTTGTCGGTGCTGCCTTTTCGTTGTCGGTGCTTCCAAATGTGCTGCCTTTTCGTTGTCGGTGCTGCCTTTTCTTTGTCGGTGCTGCCTTTTCTTTGTCGGTGCTTCCAAATGTGCTTCCTTTTCGTGGGCGGTGCTGCCTTTTCTTTGCCGGTGCTTCCAAATGTGCTTCCTTTTCGTTGGCGGTGCGGCCTTTTCGTTGATGGTGCTTCCTTTTCGTTGTCGGTGCTTCCAAATGTGCTGTCTTTTCTTTGGCGGTGCTGCCTTTTCGTTGTCGGTGCTTCCAAATGTGCTTCCTTTTCGTTGGCGGTGCTGCCTTTTCTTTGTCGGTGCTTCCAAATGTGCTTCCTTTTCGTTGGCGGTGCTGCCTTTTCTTTGTCGGTGCTTCCAAATGTGCTGCCTTTTCGTTGTCGGTGCTGCCTTTTCGTTGTCGGTGCTTCCAAATGTGCTGCCTTTTCGTTGTCGGTGCTGCATTTTCGTTGTCGGTGCTTCCAAATGTGCTGCCTTTTCGTTGTCGCTGCTGCCTTTTCGTTGTCGGTGCTTCCAAAAGTGCTGCCTTTTCGTTGTCGGTGCTGCCTTTTTGTTGTCGGTGCTTCCAAATGTGCTGCCTTTTCGTTGTCGGTGCTTCCAAATGTGCTGCCTTTTCGATGACGGTGCTTCCAAATATGCTGCATTTTCGTTGTCGGTGCTTCCAAATGTGCTGCCTTTTCGTTGTCGCTGCTGCCTTTTCGTTGTCGGTGCTTCCAAAATTGCTGCCTTTTCGTTGTCGGTGCTGCCTTTTCGTTGTCGGTGCTTCCAAATGTGCTGCCTTTTCGTTGTCGGTGCTTCCAAATGTGCTGCCTTTTCGATGACGGTGCTTCCAAATATGCTGCCTTTTCGTTGTCGGTGCTTCCAAATGTGCTGCCTTTTCGTAGTCGGTGCTTCCAAATGTGCTGTCTTTTCGTTGGTGGTGCTGTCTTTTCGTTGTTGGTGCTTCCTTTTTTGTTGACTGCGCGTAGTACAAAATGTAGTGATTGAATATTTACTAGTTTATCACCTCTTGGTGTTACTAAAATATTTTACAAGGTTACTTGGTCCTTTAGAATGTATAAAAATGTCACGATGGATTACGAAGGTCGTGTGGTCCTGAAATGACTAGCCTATACGTCTGATAATGACATGACTCGGTCTCTTGGACTGAAGGCAATTGATCTATATGTGTGGCTTTGTACATGAACGGCTTATATGTTATTCAGATTATTGAAAAATTAGACTTTCATAATAGGCTAATCGGCACTGATTTAATTCGTTGGTCCGGTATATTGACTTGAGTTGATTTTCGTAGAGTGAATGATTAATAAACTCCGCGAAAGGTAATGGAAAACAGAACCTAACATTTATTTAATAATTAGTTACAACTGTCTCTGGTCAAGAATCGAACCGTGGACAGGGATCCATCGATTCGATTTGTAAATTAATAAATGATTTTTTCGGAGACTATTGGAATTTTTCCCGCATTTCTAGCTAAATAATTACATGATTTCAAGATGGCGGTCAAATTTTAAGATGGTGGGTACCTCAGTAATAAATGATTACTGCACTGTAGCATGTTAGAATAAAACTAGCATGATGGTAATACGAGTACACGCACAAGATGGTGTACTCCAGCAGGTGGTCGCTCCTGGTAGCATGTACTGAACATAAAATGACGGATCCGTGATGGACATCAAGGACAAAGTCAAATTTCAAGGACAAAGTAAAATTTCAAGGTCAAAGTCAAATTTCAAGGTCAAGGTCAAAGTTCAAGGTCAAGGTCAAATTTCAAGGTCAAGGTCAAATTTCAAGGTCAAGGTCAAAGTTAAAGGTCAAGGTCAAAGTTCAAGGTCAAGGCCAAATTTCAAGGTAAAGGTCAAAGTTCAAGGTCAAGGTCAAAGTTCAAGGTCAAGGTCAAAGTTAAAGGTCAAGGTAAAAGTTCAAGGTCAATGTCAAATTTCAAGGTCAAGGTCAAAGTTCAAGGTCAAGGTCAAATTTCAAGGTCAAGGTCAAATTTCAAGGTCAAGGTCAAAGTTCAAGTTCAAGGTCAAATTTCAAGGTCAATGTCAAAGTTCAAGGTCAAGGTCAAAGTTGTGGTGACCAGATAATTATACTACATGATATCGGCACACTCTAGCACACGAAAACAAGATGGTGGTCTCCAGTGGATGAAGACAAGATGGCGGACATGATGTCATACCAGTTGACGATATATACCTTGGTATTGGTGGTGATAGATCAGTCTAGGTAGCTTTCATGGAGGAAGGATCGACTGTTTACTCTCGTCGGGAATCTAACCAAGGACGTACATCGATATAATCAAACAGAATTTAAATACGTTAATTTTTTGATGAATTTTGGAATTTTTTTCATTAAAATCGGATAATAAATAAAGATTTTCAAGATGGCGTCCAAATTTCAAGATGGCGGACATGACGTCATACTACCTGATGGTATATGTGCATTGACATAAGTGGTGGGGGTCAGTCTGCCAGCACCCCGCCACAGGGGAAGGATCGGTCACCATTTTTATTTTTTTTTGCCCTCACCGGGTTCGAACCGAGGACTCCGAGCTCCGTGTCGTAAATATATGTTTTTTCGATATTTTTGATTAAAATTTTATTAAGTGAATTTTTTTATAATTTTTAAAAATATTTTCATTAAAATCGGATAATAAAAAAGTTAAAGATGGCGAGCATAACGAAAATTGCAACGGTGACGTCATAATTCAAAATGGCGGATAACACATCGACGGAATGTTCGAGAACACAATGGCGGATCTAAGATGGTGGATCCAAGATGGCCGTCGGGGTCAAGGTCAAAGGTCAAGGTATCCTTATTCCTAGAAATGGCTTAACTGAGGCTTGAGTTAAGGATGCTTAAGCCTATTTTAGGAATTGGTGTTCTTTCTAAGGCAAAAGACATTTGTGGTTTTTTGAAATCCTAATTTTTCCTCGAAACGGGAATTTTTCCCTCGAAAACGGGAAATTTTGAGTCATTTTGAGTCATTTTTGAGGAATTTTGAGGAATTTTTGCCGCCGTGACGTCACAAACCAAGATGGCGGACACCGGCACCAAGCACCACCGCCTGGCGCCTGATCTCGGACCGGCTATCCTATACTACTTATGGCAAATGTCTCGATGATCGTGCGGTTAAAGGCGTAAGTTTTTCAACCTAAAGATCAGAGCGGCAATTGTTCGAATCACAGCACTTCCAACATATTTTGCATAAAAAATTAAATTTAATATGTCGATAAGGACCAAAATAGCAATGGTAGGTAATGGAACATCGACCTTATGTGATGAGACAGAGTGATGCTGGCTCTCTCTAGGAACAAACAGCACAAACAAAGTCGACGGTATCCAAGAATGCGTCCTCCAGTGGAACAGAAAAAAAAATCAAGAGCGACGCTAGCGCTCTCTAGGAACAAATAACAGAAACAAAGTCGACGATATCCAAGATGGCGGTCTCCAGCGGAACATAAGAAAATAAATGTGGTGGCCGTGACGAAAATGTCATAAAGAGTGAGTGGGGCGCTTGATTTAAAGATGGCGTATCCAAGATGGCCACCAAGGTCAAGGTCAAAGGTCAAGGTCAAAGGCCAAGGTCAAATACCAAGGTCATATTCAAAGGTCAAGGTCATCCAAGATGACCGCCGTGACTTCATCGAAGATGTAGGTTTCAAGACAGCAGAAACCGCCACAAACCACACCCAGAACCCAGTCCCCGGACATACCAAAGTATACTACTGATGTACGAAGACATGAGAGGTTTAAATGTACGAAGAATCCTTCTCGCATGAAGTTTCGCTGTGATGAGTGTCATGAATGGTTTAATCGAATTGATAATTTGCGTCGACATGTGAAAACTATAAAGGTGGAGTCCGTGTGCCTACTGTTGAACTACCTGCAGAAATTTCGACTCCTCGGTTTAGGTTGAAGACTTGTAAGCGAACAGGCAAAATAAAACAGATGAGCAACAACCGATTGGTATGACGTCTGGATATGAAACTAAACCTAAGACTCTGATCGGTGGTCTACAGGTGAATGATAATGGCTTCTACTTGGCGCAGTCTGCATTTCGAGGAACATTGAAAGACTACTATTATTAAAATACGTTTGGTGAGTCGAAAGAAATATGTAATTTTCTTGACGATATCAGACAGAACATAATCAATCAGTTTACTGATGACGTAGCAACAAACGGACCTTTGAAGTATAACTTGTGGTTGGACTGTTTGTATGGAAAGCCGTATCCGTTCGATGACAAAGTGAAAAAGTGTGCATTCAAGACATCGGCTGCAGTAATTTACAATTCTGACGATGTGAAGCAAACTGTTAAACACGGTATCCAGAAACTCTGTCAAGAAGAGGAGGATTATGAAGGTAAAGGTTCTGGTTGGTCTCTAGTATAAACCGATTGGAGCTAAGAATTAGTCATTTCACGCCTATGCAGGGCTAAATGTTTATAAGATTGCTGACTTTCGCAAGTGTTCCTGTAGCAAAATAGATATAATGTAATAAATATTATGTTTGTAAAAGAACTTGCGGCGCTTTATTTGTCGAACTTGACACTTTTCTGGTATTTTAATTAAATTTATTTTTAGCTGGCGGTCGTAATGGCTTAAATGATGATGGTTGGCTAAGAAACTAAGTCTTTTTAAGAATTATGAATGTGATTTATTAAAATTATTATTTTTACACAAAATTATTTTTTTTTGCTTTGTCCAAGGATCGAACCGAGGACTTCAAGGCCTAAGTTTATTTTTAAATTGTACTTATTTTATATTTTTAATTAATATTTATATATTTTTTTAATTTTTTTCGTATTTATAGCATAAAAATTGCTGTTTTTCAAGATGGCGGCCGTAACGAAAAGTGCAACGCTCTATAATCTAATATGGTAGGCATAACGAAAATTGAAACGATGACATCATACTCAACCAAGATGAGGGGCGTAACGAAACATGCAACATTTATAGAATCCAAGATGGAGGTCGTAACAATATTAGCAATGGGTTTTTAAATATTTTTACTAAAATAAAGTTATTAAATTAATTTTCTTTTATAAATTTAAAATTTTTTCGCGAATTTCTAGCATTAAAATCACGGATTTTCAAGATGTAGGACCTGACGTCGTACTAGCTATGAACAAAGTGGTCGGGCTCATTATGCCAGCAGCCACCATGAGGGAAGGATCAGTCGCCATTTTTATTTTTTGCTCTCACCGGGTTCGAACCGGGGACAGGTGTATGTTTTTAAAATATTTTTTATTAAAATTGTATTAATTGAATTTTTTTAATTTATTTTTTTAATTAAAATGGGATAATATATTAAGATTTTCAAGATGGCCGCCGTAACGTAAATTGCAACGGTGAAATATTCCATGATACATATTCCATGATTACGTCAGAGGCTTATCGGAGGCTGTATACATGGATGTCTAAGCCTCAATATGGACATTTCAACCTGCTGGTATTTTTAAGGACTAAAAACGGAAAATTTTCCTCTAAACGGAGTTTTTTTTCCTCGAAAACGGGAAATAAGGAGTCATTTTGAGTCATTTTTTAGGAATTTGTGAGTCCAAGATGGCCGCCGTGATGTCAGAACAATCGGTCATTGACCCGGTACCAGGCACCACAGCCTTATAGCCTGTGCCCGGAGCCCCTTTTAGATACTACTGTCAGTTAATGTGTATGCACTAAATGAGTATAATAAGGCGTGTCCAATTCGTGTAACTAAACAAGAAAGAAAAGATTATTTCGATTTGTTGCTTGTGACAAACGAAAGCAATGGTGCACACTACTGTTACGTCCCAAACTTTTCCCGACTTGTAATACCTCAGTTTACAAAACATAAGCACAAGATTTATGTGTGTAACATGTGCTTTAAGTATTTCGTTGATCAACTTCTAAAATTGGGCCTTGCAGCGATATAGTACAGTGTCTTGAACTGCACAAAATAAAAATTTTTACATAAATTTTGAACATAATTTTGTCTCCTTGTGTTTTGTACTTGCAGTAGAATATATATTGCATAGCAAAATTTTTATTGGCTTTTTATTGTTTTATTTCTTGAACCTGTCATTTCTACCTGATACGGCGTGAATGCGTGTCCAATGTGTGCATTGCCGATCCAATATGTGTTTGCGTGTCCAGTGTGTGCATTGCGTGTTCATTGCGTGTCATGTTTTATTGTGTGTCCAGTTTGCGTGTCAAGTGGGTGTTTACATTTTCAGCGTGTGCATTGTGTATTCTTTTCTTTTGTTTAATGTGTGTCGTTCGTTAAATGTGTGTAGTCAAGAATGTAGTCAGGCCATGATTGGACTCGTGGTTTGGATATGTTTGGCCTATACGTATAGGTTTGTACATCAAGTGGTTGGAAGGTATTTCATGCATCGAATAATTATTAGTCTTCCATGGTAAGCACAGCGAATACATATTTATTACCATGTTTTTATTAACTCGCTTTCTTGTATGTCTGTCCGGGTGTAATTTTGTAATTGATTTTAAACTAACTTCCCGATGAGCTAGATACTTGATATTTGGACCATAGCTCAGAAGTGGATGACAATGCATGAAAATGTGAAAAAAGAAGAAAAACGAAAATGAGGATATAAAGGTGAAGAAAACGAAAAAAGACTAAAATATAGAAATTAAATTTGTTATTTCTTATTAAATATCACTTACCAGTTGGTCGTTATTTTATCGGGTAGAAATTTAAATCGTATAGTGAACGGAATTCTTCTTCTTCATTTTTTTATTTCTGCTGTTTTGTTCTCTTTTTTTCAGGATAATGTAGTAAAAGTTAGAAATCTGCACAGTTCATAAAATGCAAGGATGTACAGTGGACCATGCCATTGTATACCTCGGACTAGCACTATTTGCTAAAGGACATGCATATGTCGCGTTAAACCGTGTCAGATCATTGGATGGATTGAGAATAGTGGAGCTTGATTGCTCGAAACTCACAGGCAACACTCCGTGCAATGAAAATGCAATGAAGAAAATGGAACGTATGCGACAATTAAGACCTCAAACACCATGAATAGAGTCATATATTTAAAATTTTGACAAATGGATTTGACATTGATTGATTTTAATATTTGAATATAAGTTTTATAAAAAAAATATTTTCGCTTGCTCCGTTATTTTATTCCTAAAATAATAGTTGAATAGATTGATGTATTTTTGGTAGTTACATATGACATTTTTCTATTGTAGATAACACCAGAAGAATAAAAGACAGATAAATCTTAGATTTATTGCATGTCCCTGTAATGACGTCATCAAAGTATTTAAATCAATTCCAAAATTTCATTCACATAACCCTAAAAAGCAAAACATAATAATAAAATAAAAAAAATTGATGTACCATGTTTTCATAACGGACTAAAAAGTATAAAATAATTTTTCTAATCCTTATGAAGGATAAAACCATATACAGATTTCTAACTTTTTCTAAATTATCCTGAAAATTCGTACTTGGAAACTTTTGATAGCTATTAAAATACTTGTAAGATTGGAAACGAAAAACGTGGGGCATATGCAATACATAACTATAAAGAGTGTAGAGAGTAGCTATCAATAAAAGAACTTAATTATCGGTTCACATTATTTGCAGTGCAATAAAATTATAATTTGAGCTATTAATTCATCAATTATCTGCTGCATGCGCCCCGCGTTTTTCGTTTCCAATCTTACAAGTATTTTAATAGCTATCAAAAGTTGCCAAGTATGAATTTTCAGGATAATTTAGAAAAAAAGTTATAAATTTGTATATGGTTTTATCCTTCATAAGGATAAGATAAATTATTTTATAATTTTTAGTCCGTTATAAAAACATGGTACATTAAAAAAATTATTTTATTATTATTTCTTCATACAAGTATCTTGTATAGAGTCGTTTTTCGTAGAGAGAATGATAAATAAACCTAATGAAATGTAATGGAAAACAGAATTTCATTTTATTTTAAGCTTTAGTTAATCTTATCACTGGTCGAGAATCCAAACAATGCGATAGAATCAATCAGTAAATTTATAAGTGATTTTATTTGATGATTTTTGGAATTTTTCCTGAATATATAGCTTAAAATATTACATAATTTCAAGATGGCGGCCATCAGGATAATGGGCGTCCTGGCAATAAATAATTTCTTCACTCTAGCAAGTAAAAATTAAACTAAAATTGCGGCAGCACTCTCTAACAGTTGAAAGAAATTTGTCGGTTCCAAGATGGCGGCCTCCAGCCGACAAAAAACATGATGGCCGCCATGAAATAATACCAACTGGCGTAATATTTGCCTTGGTATTAGTGGTGGGAGATAAGTTTGCCGGTGGCTTTCGTGAAGGAAGGCCCCTATGCCATTTTTATTTGGCCCTCACCGGGTTCGAACTAAGGACTCCAAGCTCCATGACATAAGTGCGTTTTCGAAATAAAAATTGATTAAAATTTTATTATTAAAATTGTTTATAGATTTTAAAATTTGTTCCATTAAAATCAGAGAGTAATTATGGATTTTCAATATGGCAGAAATTTTTAAAAATGGTGGAATTTCTTTTTATTGAAATTTATTACATATTTTTTATTAATTAAAAAAATCATTAAAATCGGATAAAAATTACAGATATTCAAGACTGCGGTCGTACGAAAATTGCAATTCTAGGGAATGAGCATTCAATTAAAATTTGGTGGATGGTTTTAGAATTCAAAATGGCGGAATATTTTAGAAACCAAGATGGTGGGAAATACAAAAGGTTGATACAATATGGCCGGCGGGGTCAAGGTCAAGGGTCAAGGTCATCAAAGATGGCCGTCGTGACGTCACATTCCAAGATGGTGGCCGACATTCAATTATCCACACCCTGGACCCTGTATCAGCCATGGCCAATATATACTACAATTAACCAAACGTTTTCTTTGACTGGGAATGTGGTGGAATACTTTTAACGAATGTTATTTGTTTACGAATGTGAATGGGAAAAGTGGAATGGAATTCTCATAACAGTGCTCGTTATTAATCAATGTGATAAAATATGTGTATTCGTCTACCACCAAACACACTTTTGAAGTGCAGTTATAGGTTTAACATAAGAGTTCTCATTATAGTGTTGCTTTAAAATGTATAAATAATTAAATTCGTGACTTAGCACATGAAACCATGTAAACATAAACATTACAAGAATTGGGACGTATCAAAACTAAAGGTATTTAAAGACTTTTTTGAATACTTTCTATATTTTGTATTTTTCTTTATCAAAATACGATGTTCTTAAAAAGATTTATGTTGTGTTCTGAAAATATGATTGTAGTTTAATATTTTATTTATAAAAAACATCTAATAATAATTTAAACATTGTAAAAGTTTTAAAGTTTTGATTTGTAGGAAATAAATATAAAAAATCACTTCATACACGTTACTATATAAATGGCACAGTTCTCATGAAGCGCCTTTGAAGATACTCGTCGAAACAATATGTGTTCTCATGTACATAGGGCCTTCACCAATTTCATCCTGCCTCTTGGTATCTATCTATAGAATCTTGGCTCTGGCTGACCCTTAGGTCTTGTAAAAGATAAAAACAAATAACTGTTCACCTCTTCTGCAAGTTGTTGACACATTAACTTTGAATTTTTTGACGTGACAACGTCTAATAAATCGATGAACGCCGGCTGCTCGCACGAAAAAGTGTCCCGTTACGCACATTGTCCCGTTACGCACATTGTCCCGTTACACTCATTGTACGCTTGCGCCGCATATATCTATCTTCCACTCAATTGGAACAACCATCGATTTGACATTTTCGAGGCACATTAAACTTGAAACACTCCCACTCGTTTCCTACTTTTCCTATCATCGTCCTATCCTTAACAGAATAACACAGATTGGAAGAAGTTAAATAGCAAAATTTATAAAAGTTATAGTTAAAATATTCTCTTCGTTAAAGTAATAAACATATTTGAATTAACGAGTGCAAATAAAAGTAAATTTATCAATTAAATTGTAGATTTAATTTCACTCCTTCTTTGTATCCATACAAAATAGTGATAATTCAATAAAAATGATTCAATTTTATTCATAAAAATATGCAATCATTTCATCAATGTTTTGTAATGACGTTGTCACGTTTAACTATCGTCTGTAAACCGACTTTACAGACAATTTTTTTATATATATTATGCTACTTCTTGTAATCTCGTATCCATTTCTGCCATTTTTCCGATGGGTATTTCACTAATAGAGTCTCAGATGAATAAAAATGGTTATGTTGTGTTTTTTGTCCTGAATTTTTGTCGTTATGTTTTCTTGTAATTTAATTTTTCTTTTCCTATATCGTTAGCCTCATTTCACATGCTTGCAGCAGAAATTGAAGCACATCTACCTCATAAGTGGACCTAGTTATTAATCAAGTTTCGAATATGTAAATTTTTTGGGTTTCATCTTCTATACTCTCACAAATTTACTACAATCTACTTTAAGAAACTATAGTCTTTACAACTTATACTTAAGTGGATGTGTTATAAATTTGAAATCGATTAGCTATCATACGAAATAAGCGATGCCATAGTGCTGGATAATGGATATGCCTTTTTTTATAATGATTAATTCGTTTAAATACTTATGCAATTTACATTAGGTATATCAAGACAAACCTATGCATAAAATTATGATCATCAACTATCATGCAGGAAAGAAAGAGTGGATATTCGCCCGTCTTATATATTGTGCCTCAGTTAAACTAAAGAGCATTATGTCACACTAAAACACCAAATATAAACTTAAGGAAAAAAGGGGACTAATAAAAAGAGACCGTTTCGTGTGTATATATATATATATATATATATATATATATATATATATATATATATATATATCCTACAGCTAATTCAAATATATTCGCGTTCATTCTCGCGTGTATAAGTTTTTAAAAAAAGTATATTAAACAGTTTTTATGAGCTACTTCAAATATGTATAGATTGTAAATTGATTCACCACATGTTTAAATTTGTTGGTATCCCTCTCTTTTAGGTGTACATAAAGCCTTTTTTTTTATTTCGTCTCACAACAAAGCCAGCTAACGGAGGAGTCTGAAGCCAATCTGAAGACAACCAGCCACCCTTAGACCTCGTGAAACTGCAATAATGTTGCAAATGATCGATTATAAAACCAAACAAAAAAAAACTGCGTTAACGGCGGAAAAAACTGGACAGTTCGTTGTTCGTAATACTTGAGTCACGGAACTACCATGATTAGCTCGCTGCCATTCCAAGCGCATGATCATGATGCTTAGTGCAGTCTCATGACGGAGTATCTGGACAGTTTGGCTGGGTGAGCACTGCTGTGGGCCGTGGCCGGCCTAGCGGGGGCACTGCTTTGTGGCGGGGGTTGTACCGGCCCTCGGGGGAAGCAGGGAGAGGGGTGGTTGGGCCAGCGGAGGGGGAGGGGTAAAATAGGACCACTCCCAGTTATAATTTGAGCCGGGCTCGGAGTGCCGAGGAATGCCGGCAGGGATGAGGGAGAATTGTTTGAGATTTGCCGAAAGCGGAGGGGTGGCTAACAGGCTCGCTGCGGGTGAGGGGTTCCCAGAGAGGGGTGATGGCCGAGGGGCAGGGGGGTGGCTGTTGTCTCTCTCCCGCCCCGGCCTCTCTTTCTCCCCACCGCTCGGCCACAGCGGCGACAAAATAACACAGATATCACTTGACGAGGCGCTGCTCCCACGCCCGGCCACTACAAACTGAGTTACCGCGCGTATAGTGTTTCCTAGCTCTGCCCCCCCCCCCCCCCCCTTCAAGCCGCGCCCTTCACTCCAAAACAATCTTCCGCGACAACGAGCGCTCGACTGGAACCTGGCCAACCCGCTCCCGTCATGCACTGCGCGACACTCTCTTCAGTGACAACCACTTACTCAACACTGACCGGTGGACGTTTAGTGTCACCACAACTGTGCACGAATTTTCAAAACTGCGTCAGCACGAATTACTTGACGCGGTTTGAATTAATCATACATATATAGTTTATCCTTTGAATCCTTTGCGCATTTTTTCTAACGGCTGTTCTTTTTCCTTCAAACCATTTATAGTACCAGTACGAGATCTGCGAAATTTAAATCGTAAGAACGATTTTTTTTAAATGTAATGAACGATTCAAATAATCACGTGTAATACGTCTGCTAAAAAAAAGTGTGGCGTGCGGTAGAATGGGTTTACGTCGGCGCGAGATGATAATTCCTCAAGTTTGGGGTGCGTTGTGTAACAAGAATTGAACACCAAGGAAGACGAAATACTATAGTTATTGAACCAGACTGTACAACTACAACTAGGGAAACACTGGCAAATTGTATAACCATTCCTAAAGGTTGTAACGTGGTAACTAATTACGTGAAGGGTACATAAATAGACAAGGTGCTTTACTTTGCGTGTTGCATACCTTGGCAAGTTACAAAAAAATAGATGGTGCAAGTCATATGGACGACAACATTTATTTAGTTTGTATTTCGCTATGGCTCTAAATATTGTCTCGGTGATAATTTCTTCATATAAGACACATAGGCACAAATATTCTTTATGCTACATGATACATATTTTCAGTATTTCATAGTACGTATATTCTTTAAAGCTTTCTGTTGGATTCGCGCAAGTAATGTACCGACTGATCGACTGAGTTCGCGATGTTTGCCCTCAGTCTGGCGCAAATGAGTTCGTTACGAGCTATACGTGAGTTTAGGGAACGTTAGGTCGTAACTTACACGACACCACTTATCCAATACCTCATATGGTTTCTTGTCAGACCCTTGCACATACACAATGCGGTGCGCATCTTTCCTACAATATGCGACAAGAATATCAGGATGTTAATCTATAAATTTTTAAGGAACCAAATTTCTCTGAACCTCAAGATCCACAGTGTACTGTTTGAATAACATATTTTGATATTCGCCCATGTCTTAGTTAACTACAACATTAGAGCCAAACACTTGCTTAGCATATCGAACTACCATACAAAACAAATGATTTACAGTATTCGTTATTTTCATTGAGACACAAAACGAATTTCGCACCATTGTCATTCAATGCTACTTCACACTCTTATGGCCTTTCAATTACATCGTTACAATAATGCGCAATGATAATTACTGACATCAAAAACATGCGCACTTACTCCCTAGTCACCGGCACAGATGACAGTAGCTCCCTGACACGAATACCTTGTCTCGCAACAAACATACTCCACGCTGCATGATCTCTTCCCACTCGTTACACGAGATCATGTCTCGCCTAAAACGCAACCCATGAACTCGTGCAGATCTTGGAGGGCCTCGGTTCACTGCGAGTCCATTAGCTATGACAGGCTTGAGCTATTCTTGGAAGTCTCCCGAGACTTGCTTTCTACTAGCATGCCATTGGTCCGTCGTCTGGTTGGCTCTCCGTCATCATCGACGCGTGTAGTTGGCTGCATGTGCACGCTGTACACTACTGATATTATAGAGACCACAAACACAATTATCACTCTTCCAGTCACACTTCCTCAATCCCTAATATTTACCTAATTTTAATTATTTATTCTAACTAAACTATTTTTGGGGGGTGTTTTGTGTAATAAAATAAAATTTATTTATTTCAGAGCCATAAAGTATGACGTCCACTAGAATGTAGGTATCCCTTAGCCCACACATCCATGTATCAGTGGGATAAAACTGTCCACGTCAATGGACGAATATACCAAAAATGTTAAAATATGTATTTTGTAATGAGGGTTTGTTCAATTGTGTTAGTCCAAAGAACTCGTGTTTTTTGTTAAAATGATTTAATGTAAAGTAGGTAATAATTAATGTAAAACATTTTAAACTTAAACATCTGACATAATTAAGGGACTGAAAATCGAACACACTATTGGCCAGTCCCACCATAAGAGTTCGGGCGTGATCTTGTTTCATAAACTGCCATAAACGGCCTTATTCCCTGTTGCACTGGTGTGTTTTGAACTTTCAGCGAAGATCTTTGAGTTTAACCGCCAGTTTGTTTGATTCATGACAATGATCTCCAATCTACAGTGCGAACTCACATGTCTGGAATTTGTACTGACTTTATGGTTCTTATTTATGTAGTCAGGTGTAAAAATTAGAGAATGATTATTAAATATTCAAGATCATATACAATAAAGGTATCATCAATATATCCAGTTTTTTTCCCTAGCGTTACAGACACATTCCACATGTAATGCTTATATTTTAAGTGTTTATAGTGCACTTTATATTAGTTACAATTTTAATAAGCCATTTTTATTTTGTCGCAAATACTTTTATATTAAAAATAAGGTTTCCTTATCAATAGCTATTCATATTTCAGACTGTTTCTTTGAAACAGTTTTTAAACACCAGTATGTGTTTTTTCAGTTGTAACGATAAATAAAAAAAAAGCCAAGACAGTAACGACATGAGCTGCTTTCTTGTGGCGATTACATCAACCATTTTCTCGCCAAGACGCAATGTATTACAGCTACTTCATATCGTTCCAGCCCACCAATAGAAATGCACGTAACCACAACGCACCAGCAGTGCCCTTCGTGAGACGCGATTATGGCGGTTCTCTTCTCGGGTAACCGGTTCAGTGTTGAGCGATTCCTGTGGTATATGGGACAGGATTGGCATATGGTGGGCTGCGAGATAGCTGCTACAATGTAACTGATCACCACTTGGAATAGGCACGTGATAGGCTGGAGGATAATATGTTGCTTAATTTTTTTTCTTTTTCTTTTGTGGAATGAAATAATCATTGCAAGCCCTTCAGTTCATAGCCTATTTTGCATCATCATGTGATTTCCTTATTTAAATATTTTATGACAATGGGACATTTCTTACTGCACTCATAATTTTCATAACACTTTTTTGCGAATGTTTTTGCTGGAGACAAAATCTTTGCCACAATATCCAAATCCGCACTCTTCATTTTAATACTACATCAGCCAAGCTAATTTCCATCACCTCAGTTGCTACATTCTCAAAATGCATTTGTTCTACTGTCCTAGAGGAGCGACAGTGCTTGAACAAGTACGGAAATAAATTAATTCTTAGCTAAAATTTAAACTTACTTATTTTATGTACCACTGTACGCAAGATTTCTTAGCCAAAATTGTAATTAATGTGCACACGTCGCACACATACAATAATTCCGCTTCTCGATAGCTAACGTATTAGCATATCTAGACAAATTAAACAGGTATATAGTTTATAGAACATAGGTTGAAATATCAAGTGAAATACCTAATGAAGTGAGTTAAACATAACTAATAAATTACACTGTTCAACAAAAATGCACTTTGGAATTCTTTCTTTTATCAAAATATCTAAACTACCCTATTTTCGGGTCGAAAAAACGAATGTGATATCAGATTTTGTTTGTTAGCTCTAGTTTTTTCTTAAACAAACTAATTTCAAGTAGAAATACTAAAAAATTCACTTATAAATTCTTTCCTTTTTGAAAATTGCTAAACCAACATAATTTTTGATACATAGTGTGACATTAGATATTGATTAGTTTAGTTGCCATAAGAAGAAGACGTCCAGGTAAGAATGTAGGAAATTGAGTTTAAGTGACATGTTGCAGCCTAATGGCTGGTACTTTTCTAGATTACTTTGATACTAAATTTAACGAAATTCGTTCAGTTAATTTAATAAATGAATGATGAGTTCTCATAAATTGAATACATGTGTCACCAGACCCTGTGTGCGTACAAAGAGTCATCGACCCTAGAAATATGCGTAAAGTGAACCAACCACACGTAAAAACACACCCTGAAATTAAAGTGCCTTCCGATAAAAAGACAAAACGATATTTTCAAAAAAATAATTTCAAAATACAAAGTCAAATATGTGACATAAATCGATTATAGAGGCATGTAATCACATTGCTCTCTTAAAAGATTGAAGTAGCAGCGCGTAAAAGTGAGAAAATTTTTATCGTTCCATTAAAATTTTAATTCAAGTAATAATAAATACAAAAATGAAAGTTCTAGTAAATACCAAGCTATGAAAGGGTAAAAATGTAGCCTCACGCCGACCTATGAGAGAGGTGCACGTGTGTGTGAGATTTAATCTACTTGCACACTCGACGCTCGCTGAGCGAGTAACAGCACGCTCACGCGCGCACGAGCTTTATCACTGATGTGACGAGTCGCTGGTAAACTCGCTCCATGCATTTGGAGTTTAAATAACTACGTTCTGATTGCTAGAGCCCGCACAGCTGCAAGCAATGCTCGTAAGAAGTACTGATTTGCGTGTTGCTGAAGCATATTTATTGTGACACAATATCAGGTCCACATTCACCATAGAGTCCAAGGGAATAAATCCGTGATTGTCATTGTCTTTCATAGAAGGCAGTCATTTCACTGTCTGGTGGTTGTTAGTCGCTGAATAATACGCAGTAATTTGGCAGGATTTTGCGTTCAAAATAGCGCGTGAAACTCTTTAACTTCGTGTAAAGGTCGTGTAACGCAATACAAAGTTTGCTTACATATTCTCTCTACAAAGTTGGTCAAATAAAGTCAAAGAGTTATGACGAAACCAAAAACGGCACTAGCGCAGATATGTTTTTAAGAGTGGGATTGGTTTCTGTCAAACCCATTTTGTATAAAAAATGTTTTTAAACCTCTTTGTTATTTTTAGAATCAGTCCTATCAGAATTGTGCTCAGAAAAATAAAGCCAAATATTTCGTCGCGAAGACACTAAAAACACAAGCTAAGAATTTGTTACGAAAGTTATTTCGTTTTTATAACTGAGGTTGTTTGTTTGGATCAAATTTTCTCGTAAATAAGTAGTTTACTTTAAGTTTTAAATACCGGAAACAATTAATATAATCATAAAACATTTTTTCACTAATTAAAAATTATACTTGTAGGCTATAAATATAGATATAAATATTTTATCAGATATTGCTGTATTAAATACTGTGTACCATACAATAAAGGAATGTCCGACAGTGAGGCAGCACCTCAAGTGTCAGTAGGAGCCCACGTACTTGCCGGCTTGTGCAAGGTTTGAGCTGTCCAGGGTTGAACCACCTGCACGGATTGACACTAGCTAATGCATGCTCTCACTACTACCTCAGAGGGTAAATGCAGGTGAAGCTGAGTTATTTTATGTCAGGTTATGTGAGGTTCACTTCTTAGTGAACTCTTCATCTCGAAATGACAGGACACCAGTCACCACTGAAAAACCTACGGAACGCAAGCATCGCAAAAACGTAAACTATACATTTACCTGGGGCTCGATTCTGTAAACACACTGCGAGCAGACGGCAGGCGTGAGTGTTGTCGGGTTTCCCACCTGCAGGGAGAGTCGTGGTACTTATAATCAAATTCGTGAACATTGTAGTAAAACTAATCTCTAATACCAAATTTAAACTTAAAAAATCACAGAAAAGAGTAAACGCAAATTAAAAAAAAATTTAAAATTTTGGCATTACTATGTTGATTACCAATAACTTAATTACAATTTTTTTTTTTAAATTTGTATTTATTTTGGTAGCGTATTGGCAAAGAGTGTGCCTCCGAATCAGGTAAGGTTATTTTTGGGTTCAAATATAATCACCAGAAAAAAATATTTTATATAAATGGATATTACATTGTAGAAATTGTGCTTCAAACAAAAATAATATTTTTATTTTTTTCTGCAACTAGTTGCAGTAATAACTTTTCAGACATAACTAAGTCTGTTCGTTCGGTTATTTCATACTACGTAGCCTTTATTTGTTACTTATAGTAAAAATAAATACTATAAGCACAAAAACCTTGAAAACATAAGTTAACTTTAATTCAACATACTCATGTTTGTAAGTAAATAAAATCCCATATTATTTATGGATAAACGAATTATTTATATGTACTGCACCTCTGTTAAATTGAAAAGTGAGCTGATTTTATTTCACTACGAATTTAAGAATTATGGGCATTACTATTACGTTAAAATGTGGTTGTTACTTTGGCTCAGATGGTAAGATAAAGTTTTACACTCTTTAAAACTAATTTAATTAGTTTAATAATTAATCAATTCAAAAATAATAAATTTGGTAGCATTTTATACTCAAATGGTTAAATGAGCAAATTATTGCTGTGAATTATCTCAATGAAGAGACCAATTGCACGTAGTTATAGTTATATAATAAACACATACATTTCCATTACATTATTTTTTTTACTTAATATTACTATATTTTCACAATAGCATAACAGGAAAATGCAATTATTTTAAGTTAAAAATTTCACAGAATATTTTTATATACACTTTATTAAGACACCTTTGTTGCATTTGTGGCGAACGAGGTATAGAAGAAACATTAACAAATATCCATTCCCCAGGTTACATAATTTTAAATTCTACTGCTGACATGTTCGTGTATTTTCAGTAGCCTATTTGGTCATATTATAGTAATGTGTTTATTTTTACTTATATATATGCTTTGGTCGGCAACTATGGAGGCTGTTTTTCTATTGGCACATTATGGATCGTGCGTGTGAAGAACCAAATTCATTCTTCTCTACTGTTATACAAATTTTAATGCTTACATTTATGCCTATGGGTAATTTTTATAATTTATATATAATGTAAAAATGAATTATATACAAGATTAAAATATAAATTGTGATGACAGGGTATAAAACTTTTCTTGGCATTCATGTTCCGTACATTGGCACCATGAACTTTACCTTTGTGCTACGGGCTTATATAACCTGCATCCTTGAGACGTTACCTCATAAATAAAATGAAGCTAGTTTAATTAGCAATTCTTAAAGTTGTGTTTATTTCATATTAAAATTATATAAGTTTACAAAATATATTCTTTTGACATTTCAATATTCATGGTACGTTTACCGATGTTCAGAAACGCGAACATATGCGGGCGCGTGCTGCCACACGCGCGAGTCCGCCATCTTGACAACTTCGGCTCGAGGGTACATCAGTAGAGACCCGGAAAATTCGTGGGTTCATTTCGTGTTATGCTAAAATTCAAATAATTATACCTTACTGCTGCTTCTGTCATTGGTTCACTGTTAATCTGGAGGCCTGAGGGCCAATTAGAGACCCTCACTCATAGAAGTGTCGAATCACAAGCCACCCAGTCGAGACGACTCACAAGTCAGCAGCCAATGAACAGTTGGCATTTGCCCGAGTGTGTAGAGGATATTGGAGTCTATCCTGGAGGTCATTGAACCCGTGAATTTTCCGGGTCTCTATACATCAGGAAAGATAACGCTATTTCCCAGCATTGAACACTAGTGGTACCGCCTAGCAGTCCGCAGTGCTCGGAGGCTACGACAAGTAGGCGGGAGTCGTAATGACGCTTACCCGTGTTTTTTTTTACATTTTAGAATAATAATACTGGTAGAAGATGGGTTGTCGTGAGCAAGAGTCACAAGACGAGACTAATGCATTTCAGAATCGAGCCCCTGGCCTCTATGCGAGTATCACTGTTTACAATACTCGTGGTGAGGTCTACTGCTCTGGTGCAATGGTTCTCAACTTACAATAATCTCTTTACTATTTCACGAGGAAAAGAATGTCACTTAGATTTCAGATAAAAATTGTTTGAAAAAATCACACAGATTTTTTTTTATTTTTATGTTTTTAAAGCGACGTGTAGGAAGAAGTAAAATCTACGAAGATACAGACGAGATAATCATACTTTGCATTGTTGCAATGCAGCCTTAGCCCAAGAACCCTACTTGAGATAATGGAGTAACCTATCGTCAAAGCAAGTTCGTAGCACTGACTTGTCCTTCCACACGCCTTTACACCGGAACATGAAGTTGTTATTGTAAGTTGCCGACTGAGAGCTATTCCATGCTGAAATGTGTGTAAGAGAGTGTCGGGGTACATTAGAACTCCTGGGTAGTGTTAGCGAGTGTGTCGTCTGCATGTAAATAATAATAATATGTCAGTAAATTTATTTTTAAAATAAGTTACTGAAATGTGGTTATTTAAAATATATATATTTTCTTTTTCAGATATTATTTTTCCAGTTACAACTGCAGTAGCAACAACAACAAACACTTAAAATTAAAAAGAATATAAATAATATGACTATTTATGAAATACAATGATTCTAGTTCAAGTTAAATTTCTTGAGATACTAAACCAATGGAGAAGTATACCCGAAGAAAATAGTACTAATGAGTTTTTTTTTTCGGGAAAGTGGTTTATCGCATGTTTTCTGGTATGGAATTCTTTACCTTCTGTACTTATCTCAAAAATTGAATATGAATATCTTAATTTGTGATTTATGTGTTTGACAGACGACAGGATAGAATAAGTACAATAGGTAGGGCAGAAAGCCAAATACCATTATGTTTTCAGTAAGGAATACATAAAGTGCTTCATCTACCTGGAAATAAAGATGCAGCAAAAAATATTAACTCTGGAACTGAAGCATTGTATTTGTGTTTCACATAGAGCATACTAACTTTTTGTGTAAAACTCACTGTTTGCAACATGAAAAATATTCTAGTGACCAAAATCAGACCAAAGTCGATGCTGATGAAGAAGCTACTAAAGCACCAGTAAAACCATAACTTACGGGAAAAATGTTACATAACAACTCAATTTTCGAATTATACTATCACCTGATGAAAAATAATTTAGTAACCACTTGCAAACTTTTCGCTAAGCACACAGGTGTAATACATTTTCAAAGTACCATGTCACAAGCAATATTTGAATTCTTGGCTAACATCTTGCACCTTGATGATCACGAAAGTAGGAGTGCGTGCTGGAATAATGTTATACTAGCTGCAGTGAGGGAATTTTTTCACATTTCAATATTTTTTTCACAATTAGTCAATATATACGTACCACTGGAATACTGCACAGTCAACGAGCAGTTTCTTGGTGTTTATTGACACTGTGATTCCAAGATGTTTATACAACAGGTTTTAAACCTTTCTAGAAAAGCATTTTGATACTGATTATGTGTAATGCTATGAAATTTTATATGTGAACACATACTCAAGATTACACTGGAAAGGATTCAACTTCCAAATGAATACCTGTAACGCAGTATTGTTCTTCAGATATGACCAAATATGTATCTGGTCCCAACAGGAATAGCACTTTTAATGTTTGGTTATTTTTGTACCCTTGACAAAATAACTGCTCAGTGAAAACTCTGTGGCAATAATCAGAAATTAAAAAAAAAAAAATTGTTGGCTTGAACGAAACATTGCAGTGGTTAACTTCATTAGCAACCCCGACGTTTCTATCCTACTGTCCCCCAAGGAAGGAAAATATCTGTAACAAAGTTATCTACAATACATGACCGAAAAGATGATATTTAACCATAAAAACACCAGAAATACTTGACTTGTTATAATACCACAGTGCTTCGATAAATATAGTCGTACATACTTGGTGTCAAGGAAGATTCGTCGATGGCACCTATGCATATTCTAAGGGTTACTAAATGCTTTTGCAACTAACCGTGTTGTACATTTCGCAGACTCTTACTCTGTTTATAAATCATCTGTGCTTAATCGACGTATATATCTGAAGCAAATGGCTACCTTTTTTACCAGGCCATGTCTTGAAGCTCAAATATAGATCCCAAATTGGTACAGTAAGCTCTTTGCAGCTACAAGTGGGATCCTAGGTATCCCATTACAGGAAATACTACAAATCTGGAGTTAAAAAGATCAGAAATATGTAAATTTTTTATCAGTAGTAAGCACCTTAAAAGCAAACACAAGCAAAAACACGTGCCACACCTATATAATTATTTACATTATGTGCAAGCGAAAGACATTGAACAAAAATATAGCTTATTAAATGTGTGCGTTGCTGAATTGTGAAACAAAAAAGTTAAATAGATTATTTGGTTATATTGATAGACTTACTAGCTGATGTGAGCGTATTTCGTTATGGGAGGCCACAGGTAGAACACTATCGCACAATGAATGAAGAAGGCGAAATATCCATAGTGCTGTTACAGTGACTCTATTTACATATTATGATAGCTATCAAAGATTTTTTTTAAATTTAGACATACTGTGATCAGTCAGTGAGTGACTGCCATGATATCTAAGCAAACATCTGCCTCCCCTTGGGGGTATGCCTCTGCCTAGCCTTATGATTCAATCTCTTCTGCTACTAAGTATAAGAAAACTAAATAAAAGTTTAAAACACCAACTTATAAACGAATAATAATTTAAATTAAGAATAACGAGAATAAATAAAAATTAAAGACGTCATATTATATTCAACAGATAGTAGATTTTATTAACATTTTCCTTTTTTATTACACAATTGATTTTGTGGAGGCAGAAATAACAATTTGATAACAACGACAAAAAAAGCACAGTTCAAGTATTAAAATACAAATAATATTATTTGGAACCTAAATCTAATTTGCAAAGACGACATCACATGACTGCAGTAAAGAAAGGATCACCATGCTAAAGTCCGATTTGCTGCAAATAATAATATGGAAAAAACACAGCAACGATTAACTAGCAAAGAATCTGAGAGATGTTTCTCTTCTGAACGACTAGCACGGAATATTGAGAAGCAAAAATCGATGATGGGCGAAAATCTATATAAAATAAAATAAAAAACTAAATAGAAATATTTAAAAAAAAATCGCTTCGAGTTGCAAAAGGACAGCCCCTAAATAAGCTATGTAGAAATTATCATGAATCTAAGCTTCTGTGTCTCTTGGCTACGAGAAATACAAACAGTCTCCTTGGTGTATTGGTGTACAACAGGTAGGGTCAGTAGAATATCAGGGAAGGGTAGAGTTCTGCGGCGAGAACCCCTTATAAAGATATATTACAATGTTTATTGCGTAGAGCTGTGATGTGCCAGCTGTAGCGCCAGCCACAAAGGCGGCAATGCAGCAGGTGACAGCAGGTGGATCGACCTTGCAGTCTCCCTCGCCAGCACAGAGTCACACGCGACTCCCTCCCACTCAAGTGAACACAACACTCGAGCAGGGCTGCGGAATGCGCTCGCCCTGAAGGCGCCCCCGGGGGCCGGTGGGGGCGAGTGGGGGCGGTGGGGGCGGGTGATGAATAGCCGACCGCGGCTAAGGCATGAATGGGCCCAGCGAGCGTCTGGCCTCGCCACAGGTGTCGGCGGAACAGGGCCGCGGCGCCAGCCCGTACACTCTCCGCCAAACACTAGAGGCTCCCTGCTCGGCGCGTACACTCGTCGCCTTGCATTAGTGGGCCCCTACTCGGCGCGCAGACTTCCCGCCATGCTATAGTGGGCCCATGCTCAACGGGTAGGTACACTCACCGCCACACAGAGGTGGGCCCCTGCTCTGTGTGCACAATCACCGCCACGCACTAGTGAGACCCTGCTTGGCGTGTACATTCATCGCCTTGCATTAGTGGCCCCTATTCGGTGTGTAGACTTACCGCCACGCACTAATGGCTCCCTGCTCGGCGAGTACACTCGCCGCCACACAGAGGTGGGCCCCTGCTCGGCACGTACACTCATTGCCTTAAGTTAGTGGCCCCTAATCGACGTGTAGTCTTGCCTCCACCCACTAATGGCTCCCTGCTCGGCTGTTGCACTCGCCACCACGTAGAGGTGGGCCCCTGTACTGTGTGCACAATCGCCGCCACGCACTAGTGATACCCTGCTTGGCGGTAACACTCATCGCCTTGCATTTTTGGGTCCCTACTCTGCGTATAGTCTCTCCGCTATGCTCTAGTGTGTCCCGGCTCGGCGGGTACACTTGCCGCCACGCACGAATGGATCCTTGCTCGGCGCGTACACTCACCGCCCCGCACTAGTGATCCACTGCTGTGCGCATACACTCGTTACCATGCACTAGTTGGCCCTTCCTTTGTGGGTACACGCGCTGACAAGCAGTAGTGTGCCCCTGCTCGGTGCATACACTCGTCGCCATGGTCTAGTGCACAGCCTGTACACTCGCTGCTATGTCCAAGTGAATACTTCATTATAATTTACTAATGCCACTACACCCAAGGGGTCTATCCACAATCCATAAATTCGCAGATCTGTTAAAATTAATCATTGTTTTAAATGTACTTACCCGAATATATCCAAGAGGTCAAGTGTACAGTCAGTACACTCGATACTATACTCAAGTCACTCCCTGTTTGAAAAATCAGTATCCACTAAGCCCAATAGAATTACTGTTTGAAACATACTTTCATCACTACACCCAAGTGGATCACTTTTAGGAATATATTCATCCCCACCATGCGCATAAATCCCGGGGGCTACGGATGCCCGCCCCCCTCCTAGAACTAAAGCCCCTATTTGAAGAGCCCCGCTTGCAATTGCATTATCGTAACTGTGCAACGGGAATGATAAATGTAATCCCCATCCCTTGGGAATCCTACATATTTTCGCCCCTGATTCCCACAACTAACTAGATCTCTGTTTGGAACTTACTACGCCCAAGTAGATCAATTTTGGAACATGCTATCGTTCATACACCCAAATGAATCCCTGTTTGGATTTTACTATTGCCACTATACCCAAGTGGAACACTGTTAGGAATGTACGAGTTCTATTGTATCCTTTTCAAACTGAATCGCGGTTTTAAAAGTTCTGTTTCTACTATACCCGAGAGGATCAGTGTTTGGAACATACAATCACTCCCATGCCCAAGTTGAAAAGTACAACCTAGTTAATCACTGTTTAGAATGTACTATGGCCCGCAACCAACTGAATACATGTTTGGAACCCACATTATACTTTATGCCCATGTGGATTACTGTTTTAAACATACTATCATTACTTCATCCCAGTAAATCCTGGATTGGAATATATCATTGCAAGATTGGCACTATGCCTAAATATAAAATTGTTGGAATATAGTATTGCCCCCACACCTAATTGAATCCCGGTTTTAAGCGTATTATTGCTACTATGTTAGAGTGGATTACTGTCAGGAACACACTATCACCCATTCACCCAAGTAATCCGGTTTGGAACATACTTTAGCCACCACGCCCATGTGAATCCCTGTTTGGAACATGCTATTGCTGCTATGACCGAGTGGATCACTATTTGAAATTTAAACTTGCCACTATACCAAAGTTAATCCTTGTTTGGAGCCTACTATCGCTACTGCACCGAAGTACATCCCGGTTTGGAACTTACAATATCCACTGAAGTTAAACACTGCAATGTTTCGTTTATGTCAACAAATGTTTTTTTCCAAATAAATCTGTAAAACTTGAACTAAGTGTGTTTCTATTTCTTAAGTTTTAAGGTACCTGCATTTTAACCTAGTAATAAAAAATTTATAAAACAATGGATGATTTGACTCATGCAGTATACAGGCAGCAACGGGTATATAAATGTGGTCCATACGACAGCACCCTCAGTTCAACTCTGACCGCAGTGCAGTATGTATCAGCTATTTTGACTAGTCTGGTCAATAAGTCGTGTAATTACCTAGTCCTATGAACTCGGTGGCATCATAACCATTAGTAACATCGACCTGGATGGAAGGCCTGCCTTCAACCGCAGCAGATAACTCTATGGCAGGGGTGTAGACAGAGACCTCGATATCAGCGATGGTAGAAGAGACCCGATGGCAGCAATGCCAATGGCAGCGGAGACCTCGATGGCTGCTACGCCAATGGTATCCGAGATACTGATGGTATTTATAAGCTGCAGAGGAGGCATCGACAGGTGCTGTTCCATCGACTGAAGTTTTGCCAGCAACATTGGAGACTTCAACGAAAGATGGACGTTTATCGTACGTGTGCAAATACTGTGGTACTTCATTTACTAAACCATCAAAATCTCGCAGGCATAAAAGAAGCAGGTGCCCAAATAATATGTAACAAGGAATACTGTTTCGGTGCATCCAATGTTGTAAACTAATTTTATGGCTAGATAGCTTACATTGACATTATGATATTTGCACTGGCTCTATTAATTGCAAGCAAGAACCTGTTTGTAAATAATCTGGCAAAACCTTTAAGATATCACAGCATGCTAGTCTTCATGCTAGTTTGTCACAATGCAAACGGTGTCGTGTGTTATACTGACGCCCTGATTATTTGGCAGTCCATTCCAAATACTGTGAAGGTAGAAACTGAAATTTTATCGGCTCCATAATGTCACATGACTGTTTAGTATGAATATAAAACAAGCTTGGTTCTTCTGTGACTCGCATTTCATCTTAGTTTGTGGGTGAAATATGACAGTTATCTAACAGAGTTACTCGAACATTAAAGTTGAAGACCTCGATGGCGACATTACCATCATTAAATACGAGGTTTATGACACCTTTACCATCATCATTTGGTAGTTCTTCAACGCAGCCTGACCTATCACCTACAACAATTGCAATGACAACTTTTTCATCAACGACGGGGATCCTGACTGCAGCAACTTCGACAACAATGCCGATCCCGATGGCATCACCTCCTATAGCACTAGAGGAGACTTTAATGTGTGCAGTGTCTTCAGCAACAGTGAAATCAATAACCAAAGAGGCAGCAAATGATGTTCCATCACCCGACTGTATGTACTGTTGTCGTGGTAGCAAGCGTCCCCCAACGATGTGGTCCCGCCTGAGGTGACAAATGCACCTGAAGTGACTGCCACCCGCACTATGTGCCTGTGTAGCGGGTGTACAACCCAACAGGCGCTCCACCTTGAATAAGCGCGATCGTGACCCACCCAGAGCCGTGCAGTGGAGGTGGTAACCACGTGACTGAGGAGCGGTTACGTGACTGATCACATGACCTGCCTTCCCTTCGGCCGTCCAGACCAAAGTAGGAGGGGAAGCCTAAGATGCACATAAAGTTCTGCCATTCCCGATTACACCCGAACAATTCTCCTTCGGCAAACTTCGGAGTTTTGTTTTTGTAAATTTAAAATAAAAATACGGGCATTGTTTATTAATATTGGCCGTTATTCAATGTGCTATTTTAAGTCGTATGTTTAGTGAATTTTATTACGATACGTTTTCTGTGTTTGAAAGTAGTTTGGTTATGAAATTAGGCAGAATGTATTTGTTATAGAAGTTTTATATTTTCGTTAGCTACATTATAAATACTTTAAAACATTGTGGATGGTTGGTTATATTAGGTAAGTATAGCTACATTAAAATACTGTAAAATCATTTTATGGTTGCTTAGCAAATAACTTTTTAATATGTAGCTATCCAGCGCTAGGAAACCGTTTACATGATTTCACAGTATCTTTAATGTAGCTATCCTAACCAAATCAAACGTTCACAATGTTTTAAAGTATTTATAATTTAGCTAACCTAACCTAATTGACCATTAGTTATCATGAGTTGTCCAAAATAAACATTCACGGATACACGGAAAACGAAAAATATGGCGGCGCACACTGGTCCCAAATCCCGAAAAGCTGGCCAAAAGTCGAAAAAAAAAATGTTCTTTCTAGGAACTTTTGACTGTTGGAATAGTAGTAGTGGTACCTCTAGCACGTATTAACACCGTTAGGGATGGGTAAGGGTTCCTACCTGGCTCAGGAATTCAGTTTGTTTCGAAGCGTCGAGCGTGTCGCTTTGTTAGCGTGTGACGCACCCAAACATTCCTCAAGTTCTAACACGTATAGAAAAGTGAAAAGTGAACCGATTAGGATTCTGCAAAATGGATTATTCTCTAGAACGTATGTTAATTTCAGATGTGTTTCCCTTAATTAATATTATTAATTATTTTAATAAATAATTAATAATTTATGATGACAAATTTTCTATATCACTTTTGAAGAAAACATTTTTAATAAAAGCCATAAGTTAAAAGTCCCACAAGATCCCACTCTGAAACCAAATGGCATTTGTAGATCATTAATATTTTTAAAACATGTCAAAAAATTAGCTGCAGCTAGCTGCAGCTTTGGCTTCTGTTATGATTTTTATTCGATGATATGGATGCGCTTTTAAACCTGCATTTTTCACATTCATTTTTGCATTTTTTTAAATAAAATATTATTTACAATAAATTGGTAAAAACATTTTTTTAATAACCTTTAGTTCTTAATTTTCATAATCTGCAAACGATACCAAAAAGAAATTTCTTGCACGAGAAAGAAAATTTTTCTATTTGTGATAACTGTATTAAATGAAAATATTAACATGGTGAATTAAATTGTTGAAACAGAGGTATCGAGAAAGTTTAGACATCAATACATTTTGCCACAAAATTTAAAAGATGTCATTGCGAAATTAGTATCGAAGTTTAGAAAAAAGTGGAAACGGGTTAATAGAATTGAAAGAAAATTCTTCGAAAAATTCGATATTTGGCTCAACGTTCCTGTATATTTCACAGTTGAAAATAAAGATTCGGAGGCTTCCACGAACAAAACAATAGGGCGTCCTTCGTCAAGTTGAGACGATTTGAGTGAAAGGTCATAACGGAGGAAGACAGAAATGGTTCGAGAAGAGCATAGCGTCATAGCACTGGCCTGCGCTACACAAATGGGTCTCCAGGCTTCAGGAAATATATATGCTTCGAAATTAATTAAGGATGTCACAGAAGGCAGTCCATCAAAACATCAAAGTAACTGAAAGCTATGCACGTGTTACAGAGATTACACTGTCAGGCAACGAAGCATTATCATTTGTTATAGAAAATAAACTGTCCAAAAGTATGTATTAAGTAATACGTTCTTTAAGCGTAAAAAAACATTGTTAATTGTACCCGCCTTATAAATATGTATTGGATTCTAAAAAGAAGTGATGCCCTGAAAATTCAGAAATTTCTGTAACTGAAAGTGTAGCTACAGTTATACTTCAAGCATTGTTAAATCATACAGTTGAAAATATTTCAATGGTACAATCAGAGGTAGATAAAATTCTTCCTGAAAACTAAGTTGTTAATTTAAAATAAGTATGCAAATAGGGATGTGATAGCACTTCTGGTCAAAGCACCTACAAACAAACATTTAGCGATGAAGATGGCCTTAAATCGTATGCCAAAATTTTCGTTATTTCGCTCGTTCCGTTGCAAATCTATGATTAAGTCAGTTCACATGTCATTCTTGGGAAAAATACTCGATCTTCATCGCCAAGATTTTGTCGCCCAATTAAAATTCAATTTGTGCAAGAAACTGCCGAAGCTACCAGACACGAAGTTGATGGTATCAAAATGCAAGAAAGAAACCTTGCGCCCTTTCAAACTGTAATGGATGGAAAACAAATTAACATCAATTTCAAATGTGTGTTAACAATGGTAGAAAGTAAAGTTTGTAATGCTATAACGAATACATCGTCAAGTTTGCGTTGCTACGTTTGTCAAGCTACATCCAAAGAATTTAATGATATCGACAGTATTTTACAAAACCCCATCAATGAGGATCACTTCGAATTCGAAATATCGCCACTGCATGCTTGGATACGGTTTTTTGAATGTTGTTTGCACGTGAGTTACAAACTAGAAATATAAAAGTGGCAAGGGCGCAAGGGCGATAAGGAAAGGTTGAGAGAAAAAAAAATTCATACAAGGTTTTCGTGACAAATTAGGGCTTATTGTTGATCAACCAAAACAAGGATATGGAAATTTAAATGACGGAAATACAGCTCGGCGGTTTTTTTTTTCGAAAATTCTAATATTTCAGTTTCAATAACGGGAATTAATGAAGAATTTATAAAGCGATTTCATGTTATACTGCAAGCAATTTCTTGTGGTTTTGAAATCAATGTACAAAAGTTTCAGAACTACACTGAAGATACTACACATAAATTTGTCGATCTCTATCCATGGTATTTTATGCCTACAATAGTCCATAAAATTCTTATTCACGGTCAGAAAATTATAGACTCTTTGATTATTCCTATCGGACAAATGTCTGAAGAAGCTCAAGAGTCGTGTAACAAGTACATTAAAAGATTCAGAGAAGATTTTGCGCGAAAATGTGACCGAATCAAAAACATGGAAGACGTTTTTGGCAGGCTTTTGGTATCGTCAGATCCACTGATCTCCAGTTTGCGGAAACTTCCTCCAAAAATACTTAAATCATTATCCCCACACGCAATTGAATTTTTGGATCCACCATCATTTGCAAAATCAAGTATTCATAGCTCTTCGATGGATGCAAGCGACGATGGTGGTGGTGATGACAATGAATCTTCAAACCTTTCGTCGGATAGCGACTGAGAAAAGGTAAAATTTTAATGTAATTGTAATAATTATTAGTTATTAATTACTTTATTCTAGTAATCTCTTTTCTCGACCTTAATATTTAAAGTATTACAATTTGCATTTATTTGATTATTTATCATAGTTATAAACGCATTTTATTATTTTTAAATTCATTTTCGTTATCAGAAACCTTTTAAACTCTTACACACTGAATTTCTTGTCCAGAGAGTAACGTTTTCCCGAATTTTTTGTCTATATAACGTTCACTATTTTTATTTATATATATATGATTCGTGTCAGCGCTATGATATAGTCGCCATTTTGATTTTTTCTTAATTCTACTTTGGATTTATAATCAGTGACCTTTAAAACCCCCAGATACGAATTTTCATCGAAATTGATAAAGGCATTTACTTTTGGCCAGCTTTTTAGGATTTGGGACCAGTGTGCGGCGTACAAATAAATACCGTTGCCTTGTTTATGGTATTTCCTTTTTATCTAAGTTCACGTGTTCACACTAAGTTCACGTGCCATTTTTACACTCCAAATATTAATAAACAATGCCCGTGTTTTTATTTTGAATTTACAAAAACAACACTCCGAAGTTTGCCGAAGGTGAATTGTTCGGGTGTAATCGGGAATGGCAGAACTTTATGTGCATCTTAGGCTTCCCAAGTAGGAGTGACCACGAGGTTCTGGATGGTCGGACAACATAGGGGAAGGCGACCCAAGAGGTATATAACCCCCCGACCTCGGCGCTTAAGAGGCAGAACCCCAGCCGACGATCGGAAGCGCTGCACCGCCACAACAAGACCTGCCGCCGCCCTGCCTGGACCACCAAGAAGACCACCACTCGGTCCGAACGAACACTGAACATCTGTTTGGGACTTAGCCTCTGCGAAGGGACTGGACTTAGTTATTTTTCGTTGTCAGTCGGACTTAGCCCAACTCGCAAGGAGCAACGCCGGAGCGCAACTAGATAATCAGCGACTAAGTGCCAAATATATTCTGCAACGAGTAGAGTGTCGACTGTGTGGCGATCAAGAGACTCGTTGGGAAAGTTGTTGAGGAGGGCACTTTGGATCCGCGTGTCCGAGACAGAGTCGGACAATAACGGTGGGCAACGATACTGGCAAGTGCATGTAGGTGACAGAGTGGTCAGACAGAGGCAGGTAAACAAAGGGCAGTGTGTGATAACAGCGATTTAGACTCGAGTAAACCAGTATTGACACCCACATCATGTAGGAGTGTGCATTTGGAAGTTACGAGACACTAGAGTGATTGTGCCAGGTGCGGATATCGCGACCGCCCTGCCAAGGGGATTCGTGGCCTGTCCTTCGCAACTCTCTACGCTGTCATCAGTTGAACTTCAAGTTCTGGGATAACAGCGCACCAACGAAGTCCATCCACTGCGTAGTTAGGGAAGGAGGGCGCTGGATGGCCGGTGCGCAACCAACAGGGGCGACTCACCGAGCGACGCCCGGGACTGGACGACCCAACGAGTGTTGAGGCAAGTGTCCAGCCGTATTCGTCCCGATAACACGAGGGGTCTATTACATGTACATTTTGTTGCAAGCCACAAAGCGGCTTTGAACTTAAGACTTTTAACAGACAATAATATTTTGGGAAAACAAAGACTTAATATTATTTTATCATGTTTCTTATATATATAAGGTAATTTATAACTCGCTATTGTTTCTTAGAGGAAAGCGAGCTTAAAAACTTCAAATAATTATTCTATTATATAAAAAAATTAAATATGCTGTAAGTTTATGTGTTATACCAATTGTTGACACATGTCTAATTTTTATGTTGACAGCCAGAAGGTATATTCAATCGGGAAAAACCCAAGAAAGAATAATAATATTAGAAGAAAACTTAAGTGTATCGTATTAACATGTTTATTTTTCTCTTGCGTTATTTCATGCTAGTCAAATTTACTACTCTCACAACGTAGTTTTCTTGCGTCGCTGTAACTAACTCACTTGTTTCCCCTACCCGGAGGCAACACTGTGACAATATCAAAAAAACTTTAAAAACATGATTAGGTAATACACAATTGTAATAATAAATTGAATGCATCAAATATCAGTGCAACCGGTGTTGTAGTCATTTTATATGTTACGAAAACATGAAAATTCAAATCAGGTATTGTGATGGACTGATTAAAAATTCATCAGAATCAAACTCTATAGTCTACGGAAAACACTTATATGCATGAAACTTGAAAGGCATCATGAAATATATAACTAACATTTTAACGATATTGAGAACTCTGTGCTGTGCGAAAAATGTGGTAGCAGTATATAAATGTTCCTCTAAAGACTAGCTTCTGGCCGTGGCTTGAGCTGACATAAGCCATATTGAATTGTGACGTCACGTCGGCCATCTTAGATAACATTGGCCTTTGACATCGACGGCCATTTTTTTCTAAATTTTTCCGCCATTTTAAATTATGTCATCATTTAAATTTTCGTTACGGTCGCCATATTGAAAATCTGTAATTTTTATGCTAGAAATTCGAGAAAAATTTTAAAACATAAAAAATTAAAATCAAAACACTCTTCCTTCTTGCATTATGATGTCACTGCCGTCATCTTGAAAATCCGTAATTATTATAAGGTATTAATGGGAAAATAAATAAAATTTATAAAAAAAAAAATATTATTCAAAATTTAAAAAAAAAATATTATTTTAAAACGCTTATACGTCCTTACAAAAACTGCTTCTGCCAGCTTGTGAACTTCTCCTGTGTTGAGCTAGGATAGAGTTCTAGAACAAGCCATAATTGTTTGTAATTTTTTATTCATTTTTTTTATTATTTTCATTATTATTATTTATTTTGTATGATTTTCTGGTATTAATGAAAATGTGCGTTAGTTTTCTCCATGTGCTCCTAATTAATCTAACTTTTGATGGTATTCTTCGTGTGCTCATTATTCCTGTCGAGACTTCTGCCGACATTCTGGGAATGCTTCTGGTTATTTCTGAGAAATCGTTCTTGGCACGAAATTTTTTTTACTTAATGAGTCACTCAATTTTATTTTGAGTTACATTTAAATTGTGAATTTCTGCAACCAAATTATCACTAAAAATATTTTTCATCAGGTGGAATTCAAACAAGAATCATCAATCACTAAATCAAATAATATTCCTTGAGACAGCTGAGAAGCACTAATATGCAAGACGAACTTTCTTCTCCTTGATGTCTAGCGAAGCCTTCCTTCTTTTGTGATCATTAGTGAGCATCCCGCATCCCACATAAAAAATAATATTTAGCTCTACAACACGAGACGACATCCGTTGGCAAGAATCGAGATTACTTGCAACAAGTTATTTTGCATGAGATAACTTAATTCTCGCAGCTGAATGGAGTCAAAAACAGTTAGAGCCAAGTAATCTCGTAGCCTCGTAGACTTGTAAGCTTGTATCCTTGAAGACTTGTAGACTTGTAGCCTCGTAGTATTGTATCATAGTAGTCTTGTAGCTTAGTAGCCAGTTGAAGCCTTGTAGTCCTGTAGTCTCGCAGCTTCATAGTCATCTAGTCTCGTAGCCAAATAGCTTCTAAGCCTAAGACAGCTGGTGCCAAAGACATCTTGAGCCAATAACTTTTGGAGCCAATGCCCGATAGAGCCAATTCCCACTGGAGCAAAAGACTTATGGAGCCAAACGACTGCTGGTGCAAATGACTGATGGAGGCATTATGTTCTTTCGTAAAATTAGTGATCGTATCCTACTGGGTTGAATTTTCGTTAAAATGTACGTCCTTTTCGTTAAATGTCCATAGACAAAACTGTAGAATCGTATCTTACTGCTGAGAACGTATCCTTTTCATAGATTGTGCTTCCGATTGTGCTTCCTTTACTTTGATTAATCTTCCAATTGTGCGTCCTCTTTGTCAAATGTGCTTCCGGAAAAACAGATTCTGCTAGCTTGCGAACTTCTCATTGTTGTGAAAAGTTAGAGTACAAGCCAGAATTTTTGTATTTTATTTTTTTATTAATTTTTTTTTTCTGTAATTTTATGATTTCAAAGAAAACTTGTGGCGGTTTTCTCCGTGTGCTTCCAATTATTCTTGTCAATATTATGGTGGTTTTCTCCGTGTGCTCCTGATTATTCTTGTCAATATTTTGATGGTTTTCTCCAAATGCTTCCGATTATTCTTGACAATATTTTTATGGTTTTCTCTTAGTGCTTCTGATTATTCCTGACTAGACATCTGAGGTTTTCTCCGAGTGTTCCTGATTATTTGTGAGAAATTGATCTTTGCAGGAAGGATATTTTACTTAATGAGTTATGTCATTTTATCCTGTGATGCAATTAAATTGTGAATTTCTGCTACTAAATCAGAACTGACAATATTTTTATAAGGTGGATTAAAAAAAAACATTACTCAGTCCAAAAATATGTGATAATACGGATGAGAAACACTATCACGAAGGACGAACTTCCTTCTCCTTGTTCTAGCGAAGACTTCCTTCTTTTGCGATCGTTAGTGAGCATTCCCGCATCCCACATAAAAAAAATATTTACCTGCAAGCAAAATGTGTCGTCATATGTTGTTGACAAGCAGAACTACTTACGACAAGTTGCTTTGCATAAGATAACTTAACTCTCGCTGAAGAAATATTTAAAAAATTATATTTAAGTAATGGTTCCAATTGAAAAACTGTTAGTTTGCATCTAATATTAAACATAGAAGCTACCATGGATCATGGTTTGTTATCTACAGCTCAATCGGAAGGAAGCCGCTGTGGATACTGTAGCAAGGATTTTTCATGAGAAGGAATGCTAGACGTCAAGATGAATGATTGTGTAAAAAACCCACTACGCAAAATATTAAGCTGTAATCGGTGTAGCAGGTTGTTATCAAGAATTTACGGCTTAAAAAGACATGGTAGAACATGTACAGCCAAGCCCACTTACGGCATAGAGGACATCGATGGATATACTAGACTAAAGAAGAGTGATCTGCATTACGACAGTAATTTTCCTTGTCCTGGGAGAGATTATGTTCGTGGCTCTTCCGATCTCGACAAAGAACTTAAATTGAAGGACGATGATGATTTATGGAAGAATAAAGACAATGGAAGAATTCTTAACGTGAAAAGTGAGAATACATTCAAGCCGAATTCAAGTAGATCTTTCCTACTTTGTAAAAATGATGGACTCCTAAAAAGGAAGTATGAAGACGATGAAGACACTTCGACATCATCAATATCGAATTCTTACGGTAATCTGGGTGAAGACGATGCCTTCTACGGTGATGGCGACAGTGACTCTGAGGCTGATGACAAAGGCATACACTGTGATGAAGCACCTAAAGCTGACAAGATCGAAGAATGTGGCGGTGTCCTGAGACCGAAACGATGGAAACGACGTGTTTAATAAATAAATCTGATAGAGCTTATAATAATCACTGGAACGATTGTGATATTAAAAGTATTTATAATAAACAAGCAAGGAAGATGGTGGTAGAAGAGATTGATTACACATCATGGAAAGGTCCACAAATATTGGTTGACCGGCTAAGACTTCTACATGGCTCGCTTTGTGCAGGAAACTATTCGTGCATCAAAGAAATATCCTTCATACTCTAAGAACTGAGGGAAGCTGGCTACATAAAATAATGGCTTGTTTTACTTGTATTTGTATAATGTTGAGAAATAAATGAAATATTGAAAGTAAAAATTTAATGTTTCATTTCTTGTATTATGATTTCTAACTAAGCCTGTGTGTTTCCGCTACTGTGTGTGTTTATTCCGTTTCCTGTGTGTACCGTGTGTTCATTCCGTTTTCCTGTGTGTACTGTGTATTCATTCCGTTTCCTGTGTGTACTTTGTGTATTGTGTGTACTGTGTGTACATTCCATTTTCCTGTTTGTACTGTGTTCATTCCGTTTCCTTTGTGTACTGTGTGATCATTCCGGTTTCCCGTGTGTACTGTGTGTACTGTGTGTTCATTCCGTTTCCTTTGTGTACAGTGTGTACCGTGTGTCCATGGTCTATATGTCTGACTTTGTTCATGCCCCTGTCTGCGGTCCGAAGACGCTTAGTGTGTATGTATGGATGGCTTTGTTCATGAACATTTTAAAGGTTATTCTAAGTAACAAAAACTAGACTTTCATGTTAGGGCTATCGATAACATATTTAATTCGTTGGTCAGGTATATTGTCTTCAGTTGTTTTTGTAGAGTTAATGATTAATAAATTCTGCGAAAGGTAATGGAAACCAAAATATAAAATAAATTTAATATTTAGTTACACTTGTCACTGTTCAAGTATCGAACCAAGGACAGGAACTGATCGAATCAATTTGTAAATTGATTGTAATTTTTTTTGGTGAATTTTGGACATTTTCCCACATTTCTAGATAAATAATTACACGATTCCAAGATGGCACCCAAATTTCAAGAGCGTGGGAACCTCAGTAATAATAAATGATTACTGCACTCTAGCGGATTAGAATAAAACTATCATGGCGTCAGCGCACTCTAGGAGCCGAAAACAAGATGGTAGCCTCCAGCAGACGAAGACAAGATGATGGACATGACATCATACCAGCTGACGATATATATACCTTGGTATTGGTGTGTCAGTTAGCAAATGGCTTTCATGGAAGAAGGATCTATCGACATGTTTTTTTTTATTTTTGCTCTTACTGGGTTCGAACCGAGGACATCAAGACGTGTGTTTTTAAATAGTATTTTATTAAAATGTGATTAATAAAATTTTATAATAATTTTAGAATTTTTTTTCCCAATTTCTAGCATATAAATTACGGATTTTCAAGATGGCGGACATGATTTCATACTAACTGATGATATATGCTATGAAAAAACTTGTGGGGGTCAGTCTGCCTTCAGTCACCATAATGTAAGGATCAGTCGCCATCTTTATTAATTTTTTTGCCTTCACCAGGTTCGAACCGAGGACTCCGATTTCCCTGTCGTAAATGTATGTTTTTAAAATATTTTTATTAAAATTTTATTAATATAATTTTTAATGAATTTTAATTTTTTTTTCATTAAAATTGGATGATAAATAAAGATTTTCAAGATGGCGACCGTAACAGAAATTGTAACGGTGACGTCATACTCCTAGATGATCTCTGCGGCTTAGTGCGGCTAGATCTAAGGACTTTTAAGCCGCTTTTAGGAATTTGTGTTATTTCTAAGGCAAAAGTATTTTGAGGTTTTTCGAAATCCTAATTTTTGAAATTTTGTGGAAGAAAACGTGAAATATTTCCTCAAAACGGGAATTTTTTAGTCATTTTGAGTCATTTTTGAGGAATTTTTAGGAATTTTTGAGTCCAAAATGGCCACCGTGACATCAGAGCAATCGGCCGGCTCCACGGCAACAGTACCACACCCTGAATCCTGTGCCAGTAGGAACCAACACATACTAACTACTAACCGAAGTAATTGATCAGGCAGTAAAAAAAAAATTGCTGAATTTGAATAAATTTTTAAATATTTTCCTAAATTGTGGCTTAATAATAAAAAACTTTTAAAGATGGTGGACGAATTTTAAGATGGCGGGTGCCCTGTGAATAAATGAATACTGCACTCTAATGGATAAAAATTAAACTAATATGATGGCAGTGCCATCTAGCAGACGAAAACAATATGTCGGATCCAAGATGGTGACCTCTAGCAGACGAAAAAAAAGATTGCTGACATAATATGTTTTGGAATTAATGATGGGAGGTGGCTTCTGTGGAGAGACGATCAATCGCAATTTTGATTTGGTTGACCTCGCCGGGTTTGAAGGAAGGAAATTTCATAGTTATATTAAATTTTTGTTATTTAGATTTTCCAATTTTTTAGCATAAAAATTAAGGTTTTCAAGATAGTGGGCCATTTTCTAAATTGCAGATATTTTTTATTACAAAATTTAATTAATGAATTTTTTTTTATAAATCCTAAATTGTTTCCGATTATTCTTATGAAAGTTATAGATTTTCGAGATGGTGGCCATAAGGAAAATTGTAACATCCGGGGAGTGGGGCATTAGATTGCCATATGGTGAAAGTTTTAGAATTCAAATTGGTGGTATATTCTAGAAACCAAGATGGCGGAATGTTCTAGAAACCAAGATAACGGAATATTCTAGAAACTAAGATGGCGGAAAAACCAATTGGTGGATCCAAAATGTTCAAAGTCGAAGGTCAAATTCAAACTCATCTAATATGGATGTCATAATCCAAGATGGCGGTAGGCTCCTCCGGCTCCTAATGGTACCTGCTTCAGGAGCCCCATTTTTATAGTACTTGAGATATAATTATTAATCTTAAAAACATACTGACCCGATCCCCCCCCCCTCCTTTAGGGGATAAATTTCGCTAGATAGGCTATATAAATTTTTGTTGTTAGTTTTCGTATGTTCATTATATTTACCTAATTATTTATTACGTTTAGTTGAATTTGTAATATAATTCTTTATCTAAAAAAAATACTTACACCTTTGCACCCCTTAGGATTTGAATTTCCCAAAATAAAAAGATTATGGTTGTTAATTTTTCTATTTTAATTTAGTATACAACTATGTTTTATTATGCATGTTTATTTTCAGAGAGAAAATTAATTGCATTAAAAATATATTTACTCTTTTTAAACCCCCTTAGCGGTGGAATCATGTAGTTATATATAGACTAGTTTTTAAGTTAGCCAAAGGACTTTGCAATTTAAAAAAAAAAATAACATAAAAATACGTCCAGTAGTATTCTATTGATTCTCGAACAAACGGTAAAACATACAAAAATTGTAAATACTATATTTTTGAAGTCTCAACAATGTAAACATGCATATACAATAGTTTATCATAATTTCATCCAATATTCAGACTATTGCCTTAAACAGTTTTATTATTAGTATACATAAAAAAATTTTTTTACCCAATGAATACTAAAAAGTTGTCCCGCTAAGGCTTAAGCCTTAGACTGATTGTTCAAATTTTTGTAAACAGGTTTTTTAATAGTTTCTTTTACGATTTTACACGAGACACATATAGCCATTCCGATACAAGCATTCAGCTGCACAGTTGACTACACAATTACACGCATACACCTAGTGCTACTATTAGCTATACTTTTATGTGATTAGGTACAAGATCAGATACAAATATAAAGTTGACTAAAAATATCGACTAAACATACACATTCCGATATGAATCTGACTACAAACAGGCATTAGACATTTAACTACATTCTTGGCTACACACAAGAACTCTGTTTCAACCATGTCCACCCATGTGTGCACATGTATGTACCCGAAAGCATGGGTGAAACCAAATAACAATGTGTAGTCGAATGCAAGTGTGTTTAGCTAGATAATGGTATCTACTAGTTAAACATTTTCATTCATATATATTTTCATATAAAACTAAGAATATAGTTTATTAATAAAAAATTAACCATATTGGTCAAGATGAAGCCGTAATGGGATTCAAAAGTGTGTCAAGTATGGTCTTTGAAGACACCGCTGTTTGAAGACAATCGGTTAATATTTGTGTAACTAATTTTTGGTAAAGCTGTCTTACGGATCCTAGGCAAAAAAATAATCCTAAAATTGAATCCACACGCTCAGAGATAGTGTATAAATGTGCTTCGTTGTTGTAAATTGCTCTGTGAATGTTCAAAAAAAATTTCATGAATTGTTTGACGTAAATAACATGAGTGAAGAATAAAAGCATTCCAAGTATCATTCTGAACGTCACGCGGTTCCGAGATTTGTGATGCTTTTTTATGTTTAGGTTGGCGTTCGTAATGCAGCTGTGGTTTGAATACTGTGTTTCCAAGTAGTATATAATAGGGCATCCTGCGCCAGGCTTCAGGCTGTGGATTGTGTGGATTGTGATTGTCTGTCCGCCATCTTGGATTGTGACGTCACGGCGGCCATCTTGGATGACCTTGACCTTGACCTTTGACCTTGACCTTGACCCCGGCGGCCATTTTGGATCCGCCATCTTGGATCCGCCATCTTGGATCCGCCATCTTGGATGACGTCATTTTGTTTTCTCGAACATTCCGCCATTTTGTTTTCCGCCATATTGGATTATGACGTCACCGTTGCAATTTCCGTTACGCCCGCCATCTTTAAATTTTTTATTTATTATCCGATTTTAATGAAAAAAATTTTAAAATTTATAAAAAAATTAAATTAATAAAATTTTAATATATTTTTTTTTTAAAAATTGAACTTTTTAGAAACGGAGTTCGGAGTCCTCGGTTCGAACCCGACGGGTGCAAAAAAAATTAAAAATGGCGACAGGCTCCTTCCCCCGCGGTGGCTTTAGGCTGACTGACTTACCCACACCACTTTTTTTCATAGCACATATATCTTCAACCCCCCCCCCCTCCGCCCAATTTTTTTTATCGTAAAAAAACCACCAACCACCACTACTACTGTTGCTGTTCTCCCACCCCGCAACCATATTGAATTTGTAACTTTCCCCCCCCCCCCTCCCACCCGAATATGTTTTAAACGCTATAAATACCACCTTCAGTGCCCAGGGTACCCTTCAGTTACCTGCAGTTCGTCGCGCGCACCAGTCGTCCACTGAATGGGTAATGTTTGCCTGTTGCGTCAGCGGAGCAAAGATCTTGTCGGCCATCTTAGCATACGGTAAAGTGCGCACGCTTGCGGCACTGGATAAGGAGACGGAGTTGCCGTACTTACCTAAAGAGTTTCTCCTGGTCTACGCCCCACACGAGATAAGATACGTCTACAAGTTCCTGCCGGTGTACCTACAGCAAGACCCAGACATTCAAGACTGTCTACCATGCACCGAGTGCGACAGAGGAAGCTCCAGCGTCCCCGACACACCGCACATGAAGTCATGGTGCAAGAAGCGTCGAAATGCGTCCAGGCAGCAGCAGCAGCAGCCTAGATCCTGAGCGCCGTGCCACAGTCGTCATCTAGGTGCCACTCCAGCATTTCTGCAGAGCCAGCATCTTAGCCACGTCACTCCAGCTTCGTCGTATGTGTAACTGTGAGCAATGACAATATGACACTCTTTCTTGTCAACGTCCAGTGTCTTACGTCGCAAAAGGGGCCCGTAGTGAAGCAACTGTCAGTGATGTCTATCATTGGAGGTGAAGAAACCAGGACCTACGAATACATCTTTAAACCTCCGTGTGACTGGACTAAGCTAGACAGATTCTCTCAACGCGAGAACCGACGTCTGACCTATGAAGTGAACGGACTCTCGTGGAATGAAGGTGATGTGGACTATGAACAACTTACATCCGTGCTACGTGACCTCGTCGAGCCGGAAGACGACGTTGTTTACGTCCGTGGTAATGAACAGAAACGTATTGTGAGTGATTTGTGCAGTGCCAATGTAATTGACCTACGTAAACAAGGCAACTGTCCTGGCTTCAACACACTGTTAAAGATGTACGCAAACCAAATTGAAAAGTGCGATAAATTTTATAATGGTTTCCACTGTGCACATTGTAATAGCCAGTTACTGAAGCTGTGGCTCTATGAACATCCTTATTACTACAGTGAAGATTAAATATATTTCTGATATTTGAAGATTTTTTCCTATGTAAATGTCTGTTGTGTGTGTGTGTAGAATGTCGAATTTTATTTGTAAATAAATAATGATTACCATTGTATTTGTTTTATTCTTTTTTTTTCACCTTTAATATGGTTTTTTGTGAAGTAAAGATTCTTAATTCCAAGTTTCAACAAAAAACTTAAGTATGCAAAAAAAATAATAATAATCATTTTACATTATTCTCAGCAATGTATGTTCTCAATCATACATTATAAAAAAAATTTTCTCATCAAGAAAACCAAGGTATTAGTACTATAGAAATAAAACACAAAGTTAAAAATTTTACAGATATATATTTTCGTTAACATATACAATTAATTATATCCATATTTTATTTGACATGTATGCATGTGTGTAGATTCGCAGATCTTTCTGTCAGCAGGCCACGCTCGTCCCGACGTCTCTCCATCTCCATCTCACCGGCTCTCTCTCCTCCTCACGTCGAATATCTCTCTCCATCGTAGCAACTGCTCACCTGCTAAATACTTAAATAGAATATTATTCACTCAAACAAAAAGCTTGCATCGCAGCTCTCTGTGTTCGGACGGGCTTGAGACCGACACCGCTAAACTTTCTAGTCACGCACAAGTCCCTTGCCTCCATATGCAATATACATCACACATGTAGTCAAGTACTTATGAACAACGTCTCTATTTAGCCGTGGCCCATTACAACGATGCAAGCCTACCAGAAAGATCTATCATATTGACACAAAGCACGTGCTTAAATTTAACATATGAACACATAGCAACGCTGAAATTGTCCAGTCACAACGATGTATCAACGCCGAAATCTTGCATGTCAACGACTGTGGAACCCAGCGGCGTAACAGTCCATCGTTGACACACAACGCCGAAATCTTGCATGTCATCGACTGAGGAACCCAGCGGCGTAACAGTCCAGCGGTGTCACACAACGCAGAAATCTTGCATGTCATCGACTGAGGAACCCAGCGAAGTAACTGTCCATCGTTGACACCATCGACATGAAACCATCGATTTAAGGAACCCAACGATGCATAAAATCGCATATAAACACATAAAACGCATCGGTGTAAAAACACATCAGTGTAAAAAAAAAAATATGAATTGCACCAAAAACTACGTAGGTGCAAGACACCACCACTTCCATCCCAACCAACCAACCAAAAATCGTAGCATCACAAACAACGAGGATGCAAAACACCACCACTTCCACCCCAACCAACCAAAAAACGTAGCATCACAAACAATGAGGATGCATAAAACCACCACTTCCATCCCAACCAACCAACCAAAAAAACAGAGCATCACAAACAATGAGGATGCATAAAACCTCCACTTCCATCCCATCCAACCAACCAAAAAAGTAGCATCGCAAACAACGAGGATGCAAAACACCACCACTTCCACCCCAACCAACCAACCAAAAAAACATAGCATCACAAACAACGAGGATGCAAAACACCACCACTTCCAACCCAACCAACCAACCAGAAAAACATAGCACCACAAACAACGAGGATGCATAAAACCAAACCAACCAACCACCAACCACCCAACCAAAAAAGTAGCACCACAAATCAACGATGATGCATAAAACCACCACTTCCAACCCAACCAACCAACCAAAAAACGTAGCATCGCAAACAACGAGGATGCAAAACACCACTACTTCCAACCCAACCAACCAACCAAAAAACGTAGCATCACAAACAATGAGGATGCATAAAACCACCACTTCCAACCCAACCAACCAACCAAAAAACGTAGCATCGCAAACAACGAGGATGCAAAACACCACCACTTCCAACCCAACCAACCAACCAAAAAAACATAGCATCACAAACAACGAGGATGCAAAACACCACCACTTCCAACCCAACCAACCAACCAAAAAAGTAGCACCACAAATTAACGTAGGTGCAAGACACCACCACATCCAACCCAACCAACCAACCAAAAAACGTAGCATCACAAACAATGAGGATGCATAAAACCACCTCTTCCATCCCAACCAACCAACCAAAAAAACGTAGCACCACAAATTAACGTAGGTGCATAAAACCAAACCAACCAACCACCAACCAACCAAAAAAACAGAGCATCACAAACAATGAGGATGCATAAAACCTCCACTTCCATCCCATCCAACCAACCAAAAAAGTAGCATCGCAAACAACGATGATGCATAAAACCACCACTTCCAACCCAACCAACCAACCAAAAAACGTAGCACCACAAATTATCGTAGGTGCATAAAACCACCACTTCCAACCCAACCAACCAACCAAAAAACATAGCATCGCAAACAACGAGGATGCATAAAACCACCACTTCCATCCCAACCAACCAACCAAAAAACGTAGCATCGTAAACAACGAGGATGCAAAACACCGACACTTCCAACCCATCCAACCAACCAAAAAACGTAGCACCACAAACAACGAGGATGCAAAACACCACCACTTCCAACCCAACCAACCAACCAGAAAAACATAGCACCACAAACAACGAGGATGCATAAAACCAAACCAACCAACCACCAACCACCCAACCAAAAAAGTAGCACCACAAATCAACGATGATGCATAAAACCACCACTTCCAACCCAACCAACCAACCAAAAAACGTAGCATCGCAAACAACGAGGATGCATAAAACCACCTCTTCCATCCCAACCAACCAACCAAGAGAGTAGCATCACAAACAACAAGGATGCATAAAACCAGCACTTCCATCCCATTCAATTAACCAACCAAAAAACGTAGCATCGCAAACAACGAGGATGCATAAAACCAACCACCATCCAACCAAGAAAATTCGGCACCACAAACAAAGTAGGTGCATAACCACAGCGAAGAAAACCATTGCATCACAAACAACGAGGATGCATAACACCGCCACTTCCAACCCAACCATCCAACCAAAAAACGTAGCATCACAAACAACGAGGATGCAAAAAACCACCACTTCCAACCCAACCATCCAACCAAAAAACGTAGCATCACAAACAACGAGGATGCAAAACACCACCACTTCCATCCCAACCAACCAACCAAAAAAACGTAACATCACAAACAACGAGGACGCAAAACACCACCACTTCCATCCCAACCAACCAACCAATAAAGTAGCATCACAAACAACGAGGATGCATAAAACCACCACTTCCATCCCATCCAACCACCCAAGAATAAACGGTGCACCACAAATTAACGTAGGTGCAAGACACCACCACATCCAACCCAACCAACCAACCAAAAAACGTAGCATCACAAACAATGAGGATGCATAAAACCACCTCTTCCATCCCAACCAACCAACCAAAAAAACGTAGCACCACAAATTAACGTAGGTGCATAAAACCAAACCAACCAACCACCAACCAACCAAAAAAACAGAGCATCACAAACAATGAGGATGCATAAAACCTCCACTTCCATCCCATCCAACCAACCAAAAAAGTAGCATCGCAAACAACGATGATGCATAAAACCACCACTTCCAACCCAACCAACCAACCAAAAAACGTAGCACCACAAATTATCGTAGGTGCATAAAACCACCACTTCCAACCCAACCAACCAACCAAAAAACATAGCATCGCAAACAACGAGGATGCATAAAACCACCACTTCCATCCCAACCAACCAACCAAAAAACGTAGCATCGTAAACAACGAGGATGCAAAACACCGACACTTCCAACCCATCCAACCAACCAAAAAACGTAGCACCACAAACAACGAGGATGCAAAAGACCACCACTTCCAACCCAACCAACCAACCAGAAAAACATAGCACCACAAACAACGAGGATGCATAAAACCAAACCAACCAACCACCAACCACCCAACCAAAAAAGTAGCACCACAAATCAACGATGATGCATAAAACCACCACTTCCAACCCAACCAACCAACCAAAAAACGTAGCATCGCAAACAACGAGGATGCATAAAACCACCTCTTCCATCCCAACCAACCAACCAAGAGAGTAGCATCACAAACAACAAGGATGCATAAAACCAGCACTTCCATCCCATTCAATTAACCAACCAAAAAACGTAGCATCGCAAACAACGAGGATGCATAAAACCAACCACCATCCAACCAAGAAAATTCGGCACCACAAACAACGTAGGTGCATAACCACAGCGAAGAAAACCATTGCATCACAAACAACGAGGATGCATAACACCGCCACTTCCAACCCAACCATCCAACCAAAAAACGTAGCATCACAAACAACGAGGATGCAAAAAACCACCACTTCCAACCCAACCATCCAACCAAAAAACGTAGCATCACAAACAACGAGGATGCAAAACACCACCACTTCCATCCCAACCAACCAACCAAAAAAACGTAACATCACAAACAACGAGGACGCAAAACACCACCACTTCCATCCCAACCAACCAACCAATAAAGTAGCATCACAAACAACGAGGATGCATAAAACCACCACTTCCATCCCATCCAACCACCCAAGAATAAACGGTGCACCACAAATTAACGTAGGTGCAGAAAACCAACCACCAACCAACCAAGAAAATTCGGCACCACAAACAACGTAGGTGCATAACCACAGCGAAGAAAAGCATTGCACCTCAAACAACGATGCAAAGATCAAACAACGAACAATCCGACGTTGCATAATCCACCGACGAAGGCTATGTACACCTAATCAACAGAGACATGGGTGGCTACCTTGTGGCATCACTAGTGCCATACTCGTAACATATCAGTAGGTATTCCTGACGGACCTTGTCGGCTATTGTAACGGTCCGGGGGTCCTCAAAGTCCACACCATGCTTCACCCCATCAGTGAATCCTACACGAAACGTACGAGCACAGTCACCAGTTTCAACATTTCATGTTATAGGTTCACTTTTTTTTTTTCTTTGTAAAAAAATATATTGTACTATTTTGCAGACATATTTAGTATTTATAACTATTGAGCTACAATAGCATTAACCATTGTACCCATATGGTAACGTATGAATTCCGTCATCGCATATTATGCGTTTATCGTCGTGCCAACTAAGTGCCAATTTATTCATAGTTTCCGTGTACAATACCATTTGGTGCGACCTTATGGACCGGACTTGCGCACGCTTTGTTGTGTGGTGTTCCAGGACTTCAAGAAAATCTTCAAACGTAATTTTGTTCTTCACCACACATTTCTGAATTCCTTTAGCTCTCTTGGATATATTATCGTTATATTTATATGTATATAATTTTGCTCTGAGGCCGACAAACTCCTCCATCGCCACCCCATTGCACTCATCTTTGAATTTGCCCACCACCTTTTTATTGGTGGGCGAGTAGCAGGGGTGGTCAACGGGATACGCGCTCGTGTCAAACACGCTCATGAGCGCAGAGTCGTCGGCCAGGTCCTGGTAAAAGTCGTGCGTCTTTATTTCATAGATGAAACTGTCCGTGTCCATGTACGCCAGCGTGATGTTGTCCTTATATTTTACCTTCATGATGTCGTAATGAAAATTGTACATGAGCGTTTTGGACAACTCCAGGACGGCTAAACCAGCATATACAGGGCGGTCAAAGAGGATACTCTCATGCTGGAGTTTGATCAGAGCCAAGTTTTCATCGAGAACTGTCCTGTCCTGGAACGCTGGCTTTGCCACTACTTTCCGCAGCCTCTTCTCGCTGCATACGAGTTCCATCCGCTGCCTCTTCCTCTTTTGTTCTAATAGTTTACCAAAACATGCATTGTTTGCCAGCTTAAAAAATTCTTTTTCGAATTCATTGGAAGCATTCTGTCTCATAATCGTATTTTTTATAATGAAGGGCTTCATCCACGCACGCTGCTCAAATTCCAGAACTCGGTGTACTTTTGTGATTCGCAGTCCGTGCTGGAGAGCCTGCTTCAGGTTTCTGTAATGCACTATGTAATTACTCTTTTTCTCGAGCGTCGTCATTAATTTAGGCTGACGCGAGCCGGGCGGGCACTTGTTGACGGGCAGGAACGGCAGGTCCTTGTGCTCGTCATGCAGGGCGGATGGGTACTCAACATCCACTTGAAGGATGTACCCCATCCGCCCCTCGTCAGGTATGGTCATGACGTCAATGTCCGTGCCCGCCCACCTGAAGCCGCTGGCGGGAAGAGGCAGGGACATGGCCCATCCATAGAGGTTGTTGGCGTCCAGGTACATGACGTGGGTTGATGACTGGCTAGGATCGTAGGTGCGGGGAAGGAAGACGTTGTTGGCCTTACAGTGGCGCTTGACCACTTGAGCAACCCCGCCCCTGATCCCAGCTTCGACGAACATGTGCATGTCGTAGTCTGTCATCAACTCCAGCTGTACCTTCCTATGCTTTAGCATTGCGTCGAACGTGAACCCTGGCGCGCTGACGTAGTGGCTGCAGTCGATGCCGTAGGTCTTGAGGCAGAGCTGTCGAAAGTTTTCGAACACATCCGTCAGCAGCAGCACGTCCGTCTTGAGGTAGACGTCGCTGTATTCGCCCAGGGTCACGCAGCCGAACTCGCTCCACACTGCCTGCGCATGACTGTATTCTGCTTCGCTTATATGGCTGTCATTTAATATATTGAAAAACTCCTCTTTCGCAGGCAGTTGTGGCTCGTCAAGTTTTTCCCAGCAGGTCACGTAGTCGTAGGAGAACACACCTTTTCTTGTTACAAGATTCAATTCATTTTGGGTGAAGAATTTTGATGTTTCAACGAATTTGTCGGCTGGTAGGTACGACGCGAGGGACGCCAAACTTCGTGCCATGAACCTGAATGTATCGATAAACTGCACTGAAAATTTGTTGCCCAGATTCTTAGAGAATGTAATCATTTTCTCTTGCGTGTGGGGAATAATAAATATTTCCTTGTTGTCGTAGCCCAGTTTCTTGATGATAAACTTTTCGTCGTAGCTGAGGTTGTGGAAGTACACAACAAGCTTCTTGGGCCGCCTGCGCAGGAGATTGCAGCTGTTGCAGGCGGCACCAAGGTACTTTCCACTAAAATGGTCGTGGTCTCTGACCTTGCGGTTGTCGGATGTGAAGACCTTGTTGCAGTAGCAGCACTGATGGGCTGCGACGAAGCTGACATATTCTTGAGTCGTCAGCGACGTCATTGGCAGGCTTGTCTCGTATATATCTTTCACCTTTTTACCAATGTCAACAATGGTCTCCACGAATTTCGTCTCAGCATCGGGACCCCTGTACAGAATCGGCTCTTGCGGCAGCGAGGTGGTGAGTGTGGCTGGGATTATATCGTTGTCGACTTTCACATATATACAATAACTGTATGCCTCATGTTTCTGGTAGGCCTGTGTGCTCGATTGCTGGGGGTCCGGCTGACATGATGAGATGGGCACGAGCATTGCTTCAAAATCCGCATAAACGACGATGGGCATTTTTGACATGTTGTGATAGTTCTTGAACTCCAGGACAGGTGGCTTGCCGTTCTTTTCTGGCTTCGGCATCTCGACGCGCACGGGAGCATGGGTGCTGCAGAATATCTTGTGCGCGTCGAGACACTGCTGCCCTGTCAGTCCTGAAACTCGGTGCTGATCATCGTAATACGTAAAACATCTCTTGCAGACATGTATATTCGCATGATGGGCTGTGATTTGGGGCCTGACGAGTCTTGAGAAATTTTTTATGTAACAAAAGTGCGAGTTCTTATCTTCGGATGTTAGCAACAGGAGGTCGAAATGGTGTTGCTTTTCCTCCTTCCCCACACGCACTGGCGCGATCTTGTCGTTCTCATCAATGCTGTAGATGTTGACAGACACTTCGTGATTGTTCCTCTCAAACACTTTGATTTGGTGGAGGGGGGTGGGGAACTCCAGTCCTGAAAAATCAAATTTACCTTGAAGCTCACGGTATCGATGGTCGACTCGGTTGACATGTTCCCCCTCCACGTACCGCGCCAGTATGGCCCACTTGAAGCATTCGTTATCTTCCAGGTTCATGGGATTTATACATGCTTTCCTGTTCTTGATGGTGGGTGGTAGGTCAATGTAGGAGGAGACTCTCAGTGGTACTAACTTGTTGAACCGTAGCTGAATATTTTTTACTGAAGACAGAGTCCACCCAGAACCTTTGCTGACATATTCGTCTTCCTCCCTACATATTTTCTCAATGCATTCCGTTACTGCCTCTTCGATGTCGCCCTCTTCATAGATGGGTATATTCCTTGTCTTGAATGCCCTCTTGTCTACACCTTCATCGAAGGGAGCGGGCTTGGCATAATCACATTCAAGCCAAACATTGAACTTTACTGGGCCATTTTCACGTACTTCCTGGGAAATGCGATCGATCAAATTATTTTTCATTTCACCCAGGTACGTGCAAATATCTTTGGTCGCACCATGGTTGACTGCCACTAACGTTTTCAAATTTCTGCGGAACGCACTCTCCGCCTCAACAAACCCGGAACCGCCTGCCTCCAAGTCAACCTGAGCCTGGTCAGGCGCTTGCGCCTCCAAGTCTCGCTGTGCCTGGTCGGGCACACTCGCCACGTATTGCGGACGAGTGCTGGGGCCGGGCTGTTGCAGGCCAGAGGACTCGTCCGTACGCCGTCTCTTAGCGGCCTGAGGAGCCAGGCCCTTACACGTCTTGATGTGTGACAGTAAATTATCTTTACGTGTGAATTCGGCCTGGCACTTTACGCATGTATAGCTCATACGACCAGGATTGAACAGGCACTGGCTCTTTTCGTGGCGTCTGGCATCATGGCTATATTTGAAATGCTGTCCGCAAAACTGGCATCTCGAGCCTGAGCTTTGCTCGACGGTGCCCCCACAAGTTCGAATGTGGCGGGCCAAACTATCTTTGCGGCTAACTATCTTGCCGCAAGTATGGCATTGGCTGGTTGTAGTAGAGTCGGGATTTGCCTGGCACACACGCTCATGCCGTCTAGCATTTTGAGTATTTGTAAAGAACTTGCCACAGTATGCACACCCATTCCCTGGTGACGGTGCACATACCTGAGACGACACAAGCTGCCTGGTCCCCGAGGTCGAGGGATGGACGTCTCCCGATGTCGAGGGCTGGCCGGCTGACGCGGGAACTCCAGTAAAAGTCCTCTTCATGATGACGTCTGTAACACCAACGGAAAAATTATATCAACAAGAACGTCATAATTATCACACACACACACATAAATACACATACATAAATACAACCACGTACACACACACACACACACACACGCACACACACACACACACGCAAACACATGCGCGCACAAAAACACATGTACACAAACTAAATACACTTGCATAAAGGCATTCGCACGCACAAACTCTAACACACAGACATGTACATGTATACAAGCAAAAGTTGATATTTAAAAAAAAAAATTAAATTCCACTTACCAGAAGAACACAGGAACGTCTCTGGGTGCACTGCACGCACGTACAACGAGGAAGGCCGGAACGTCGTGCAGCACACGCTGGTCGCAGGAACCTGTAACACAGAAAAGGAACCGCCTTGCCAAGTATACATGCACACGTCTTACATTTCAAGACAGCGCAAAGACACTGATGTACAAATATTTTATGTTTTATGTACTGACCGGAAACTCGACAGAACCGCACGGAACTCCAGAGGGCAGACAGGCGTTCTCCAAGCGGATCACACTGGGGAGTAGCTCGACGCAAGGAGAAGCACTGAATACCTGCAACACATACATACTATGATAAGTAATTGTAGAAGTAATGAAAATGGCCGTGTTATGCGTCTACGGATAGGTAGCGTGTACTAATTTCTATACTTTTTCATTTAACAGTAAAAATTTATAAGTTACTGTTATTAATATTGGTAAATTTTTGTAAAAAAAAAAAATCGTAAACTTTAAATGTATCATTACCTTCATTTTTTTTTGCCACTGTGATTAATAATATAAACTACTAGTGTAATCATTTAGCACGTCAGGGATTTCGAGCGCGCCATGCGACACGCGTAGGAATTACGTCAGCTGGTGGCCACAGATGCAGCGTAAGGACGCGAGCGCTCCGTGTGTGGGGAGAGGGGTCGGCGGGAGGGAGGGAGGGAGAGCGCGCGATTCCCCCACCCGCGCAAGCCGCCATTTCATCACGACAACTCAAGCTGCACGGAGCTCCTGCCAGTCCTCTATCTCTCTCGTACGTCATCCATCTTGTTTCAAGCTAAGTCGTACGTGCACGAATAAGAACAAACATGTATGACAGGAAAAATGTTATTTTAAAAATAAAACAAATACTGCAACTGATGACACTAATAATTTCGACACGGAAAAAAGTAATTTAGGTTGCTAACACTCTTTTCAAACAAACACAAACGTGAATCTATCCTAACTTACACGCTTCGGAACTAACGTGACAAGTAGTTTATTTTAATCATACATGGTCGTGAACCTAATTACACGTTACAAATTCAACCGATGTACATGTCATTTCAAAGATGTCAACTGTAAAACTAATAACCCGAATAGATTTCGTACACTGAAACTAATCTCGCTGCGATGATTACATGTACAATCAAATAATACTCTTTTCAGACGTAAGTACAAGTTGACTACTACGTTTAATTCTTGTTTGCACATCGAAACTCGCGAGCCGAGAAAGGAACGCGCACGCAAGACATTTTTTTTTTTCTCCCGCGTCCTTGCCCCTCTACAACCAGCTGCGCGGGAGGTGCGGTGTCATGTACTAGCTGGCTCAGCAGCAACCTTCACTACAGCTGCTACGCACACTGGGTGAAGGGCACAGCTGGGACACAGACAAGAGAGACTGGAGAAATTTCAAAGCTTAAAATCTACGGAAAAAATTTCTCAAAGTTGAAAAAATTTACTGAAAAAATTTACAAAGTTGAAAACGATCGGAAGAATTTTCAAAGTTGAAAAAATGTACGGAAAAAAATTTTCAAAGTTGAAAAAATCTGCGGAAAAAATTTTCAAAGTTGAAAATTTAGGGTGAAGTTGTACTTACCAAGCTGCTGGAGTTGTAGAAGCGGAAGGAGTCGCAACGAAGCTCGAACTGGAACATGCGTTGACGGCGGCAAGACCAAAAGTGAAGCCCCCGACGTCTCACACGGCAATTTATAGGTAAATTCCCCCCCCTTGGACACAGGCACTAGCCAATCAGGTTCCACGAAAACTGTATCATGGTCAGCACTATTTTTGAATTATTGGGAGGGATGAGGGAAAAGTGGGAGGAGCGAATGTAGCGGAAATCAGGAGGGGGACGGGAAATGATGCCTGTTTGGTGGGGGGATACTCACTAGCCAATCAGAATCATTCAGCTCCTGGCAGCTGGAAGAGTCGCCACGTGAATCGGCATGCTCCAGAAGAAATAATTACCAACTTATTGAAAAACGATATATTATGACACATGTTATTTTCATCACTTTCATATTTAAATAATTTACTGAAAAATAATAAATACATTTTTTTCTAATTCTTCAACACTTATTATTTTTTTCTAACCAAATTTTACTAACTTGTAGGTATTTTAATGAGACCTTCGTGCTACGTATAGATTTATTTAAATGAAAGGACACAGTAAATAAAAACACGATATTAAAATTATGTACTCTATTTTTTATTTATTTATTTCAAAACATCTAACAAGGCGGAGAGTACAGAACACAGGGCGCTACGAATGGTTTTTACAGAATCAAATTCGTAAAAGTCCGTAGCATTATCACTGTAGATCTGCGGCGTAACGAAGCTCAATCCTCGTTTCTTGATGCCGCGACGACGTGTCCTAGTCTTGGGTTTGGAAGCCTTGAGTTCAGGTCTGGACAGGTCGCTGCGCTTCGAAGCCGCGAGTTTGGACGGGTCGCTGCGTCTCGTAGACATGGGTTTGGACTGTTCACTGTAGTCCAGGGTGCCGGGAATGATACCGCTACAGTCTTCTGGCGTGCAGTCAGATGCGTGTAGAGTCTTGTGGAGAATTTCTTCTGTGCTGCACGGAAGTACGGTTGTCGGTCTGAGGTTAAACACGACGCACGTATCCGGGCCGGTACAGTTTATTTGATGTTGCGATGGTTCGTAACTGCGTGGCGAATGAGCCATTAGGAAATGCAATACTCCACCGTAACAGATTTCCGTATAGGTGCGTAAATTTTCTTCTTCGTCCAGGAAACTATATTCGACACAGTTGAAGTCTGGTTTAACGCTCAGGTACTCGGTTTCCGGCTGGAATGGCGTCATCATCGTGTCCGAACATAAACTGATTGATAGAGCTCGATTTTCGAGCTATTTATAGCAAAAAAATAATAATCAGGTGTGCCACTATTTTAAAAAAAATCGGGTTTGCCAATATTGAAAATAAAAAAAATTATTCGCACTGTTGCGAGTGCCATTTCTGCATTAGCTGCGAGTTTGAACAGGCACAGACATGTTCGAACTTGTCGTTTGGATGCTTAGCTTCGTACATTGAACAGAGTTTGCGTAGGGAAGGACAGCCATAGTCGGTCTGTACATCTACAATTTCAACTGTTTCGTCGTCACATAGATCTCGTAGCCATTTCTTCTGTTCAGGTCCGGCAACGTATATTATTTCGTTTTGGACTAGTAAATCTTGAAGTGTGTTTTTCACTTGGTGGTATGGGATTTTTCCTTCGTCCCACTCTAGTCCGTGATAATATTTGCATAGCCATTCATTCGAGCGTTTACTTTTTTCGTCTAGTAGTTTCCAAGGATACGGGGGTCGGAAGGTGCGGGTTCGAGTCTTGTCTCCGGAGGTGACGGCAATTTCTTTGAGAACAAAGCCATTTTGGCTCTGGAAACCTTGCAGGTTGCAGTACATCTTGTCGCCAACTGATGTTGTAATGATGCATGCAGTCGTATTTATATCTAGCTCAATATTTTCACGAGACCTGAAAACGCATCGTAATTAATTACTCTGTCGTGTAGGATCAGACAGAACGCCGTTGTGAGTGGTGGTACGTCATTTTTCGTGGAAATTTCCAATCGACAATCGATCATTGAACTACGAATCGATTCGTCTTGTTTGCTCACATCAAATACGATTAGCGGAGCCAATGTTTTGTAGGTGTCTGGACTCAGAATTGGGTGCGATTCCCGTCCGTGGTACGAAGATTGGAACTGCGTGTACATGTGATATGGTAAGGAAATACCGCCATTTTCGAAATCAATGTTCATGTCCACGTACGGGTAGCTTTCGCTGTTTAAAAATAATTTTACATTTTCCATAAAACAGTGGTCAAACACCGACCTGTCGGCTTTCAAGTTCATTTGTCTGTCTGTCTGCAAAGCTAATATTATATATCTCGGTTTTTCCGTACTGCTCGACGTCTTGACGACCCAGTGATTGCGTCTATTCTGGGTCAGTAAGGGACACGTTACGAGATTCCAGCTCCTGAAAGCAATTTCGACCGTCTTGTCCTTTTTGACGTAACTTAAAAGTCTGACTCTTTCCTTCGTGCTGACGGTTATGTGTGGAACAAACCACTCGGTGCTCGTGACGGTGACTGCGACCGGCTGGGGGTCGTTTCCGGGTGCTCCCACGACGGCATTCAGGTGCGTTGTCGGTAGAATTAACACGAGTTCTTGGCGGGCTTGAATCAATATTTTCTTGTAATCCTCCGCGAAGCCGAGAAGCATCGACAGCGGTATGCTAACTTCGAATTTTCCAGATTCGTAGATGGGAATTTTGAAATCGGGTTCCATTCCAAAACCTGCGATTATGGTCGCGCTCAGGTCGTTCGGTGTTAGAGACAGGTAATTTTTCATCGTGGCGGTAATGCCCAAGTCCCACGATTCATCGATCGCAATATTATTCAATTCGAAAATAACTCGATCGAATAAATGCAATATTCCGTTTCGTCCGAAATACGCAGTTGTGGGATGTGTTCCGTCCGCCTTTGTCAGCGTGCCTCTTATACGAATAAACGATTGGTAGGGTAGAGTATAAACGTCTTGTTTCTGTACCGGAATGCGTATTTCCCTACCGGGCATGTACGGCCCTTGGAGGTAGGGTGCGTAGCAGTGGTATTCAAATTTATTTACATCGTCACTAAACTGAGCTTTTTCTGACACGTTTAAATAATCTTCCATGCTTGTGAACTTTGTAGCCTAAACTGCGGAGATACTTCACGTTAAGAGGTGTTAGCGCAGCGCGTCCTCGCAACAGACTGGTCCTGGGTTCGTGCCTCTTCTTTGATTTATAGGCCTTGAAAATCAGTCCCATCGCTTCAAGTGTAAACGTAGTGTGATTTCTTCGTTTCTAAAATTTACTAGTTTATCGTTTTGATCGACAATGTCGACTACCACTTCGTGTACTGTTTTGGCGAGCACAGGGGCGTAAATGATACTTTGCGGTACTTCGACCAGTTTATATCCGGGCGAAACCGTTGGCGAAAACTCGTGGAGCATGTTGTTTAGACTACCGTTGAGGTACGTTCCACTTGCCAAATTGCAGTTTACACGTATTACATTCACAGGCATTATTTGTACGGGTAACGAGGAGACGTGCAAGGTCTTGGCCGCGTATATTTTCGGTTCGAATCCCAGCATAGAACCTATGGTGCCGGGTTTCGTAAAGTCGACATTTTCACTGCAGTAAAGTTCGCATTGTAGCGTGTTTGGATTATCTCGCAATTCGAAAATTGTGTTTGGAGTCAAAGCTTGCTTGATGTAATTCGTAATATCGATCAACTCGTACGCCCCGGTAGGTATGGAAATTTCCCGAGTTGATGTTCCATCGCTTTTCAATAAGCACATTTTGCAGTTTTCGTCGTCAATGTTTGGTATGGCATTATACGTTTGAAAATCTGCGAGCCCGATGCACCATTCTCCGTTCAAGTCCAGTGGCGGGTAGAATGTGGCTCGAAGCTGTGAGCTACGGCCTGACAATGTCAGTGTTACGGACATGACTGATTTATTTTCGCTACTGTTCATTTATTTTATACTTAGGAATCTCAAGCACAAGTGACCGCAGTTTGTTTGATTAGGCTTCTGTTCCGTTTCGTAATTGTAGAACAATGTAGTGGTCCGGCCCAGGTACCGCCTAAGTTCAGGCGGAGGCCGTAAATTTCCAAAACTGTCGTAGTAAGTAGCTTTTTTTCCGGACTTTATGTACGCCACCCAGTGCGTGCCGCGACCTGCCGACGTGTCTAAATTAATTATGGCGCGTTCGTTGGTTTTTGGTTTGCTGGGCAAAGTGTCTCGCATAAACACACCTCGGAAATTTGGTATTTTCAATTTGCGTGCGTACTTTATTAAATCTACGTTGGTGAGCGGACGTTTCGGTAAAGAACTTAGGATTTTCGTTTCTTTTTCATGCCTCGGCCTGATTTGTGAGGACGTAGGTACAGTCCTGCACCGTTTTTTTTACCCATGGCAATGGCTTCCATGCTTGCATTATGTCTGCGTGCTTCCTCCAACTGCTTTCGCTGGTTCTTGGACGTATTCACGGCCCTAGAAATGTTGGAAGCGGCTGCTGCGATCCCGCCTAGTGCGCCTATAGCGGGCACCAGCAACGGTAAAAATCCGCCCTTTTTCTTATTGGATCTTTGTATCTTGCGTTTCTTGGTCTTGCGAGTTCTGGGTTTACGGGCACCCATTCCTAATTTCGTCTTTGCCTTCATGATTTTAGATACGCCCCAGGCCGCGATTTTCTCTCCTAGTCCCGCGTGCGACGATTTACTTATATCCTCGGCTTCCTGTGCCAATATCTGATCTGCCCGGTGCCTGGATTCCAGATCCTTGCTGAGGGAATACGCAATATCGTGCTGCTTGCACTTTTCGTCGAGAGAATTAATGCCCACGTCACCGCGAGCTACCCTTTTCGCTAGTTTAGTGCCGGGGCCGCAGAATCTGTAGCCGGGAATGTGTAGCTCGAATGGCAGATTGTTTATCAGCGAGTTTACGAGTCCTGCACCGATGTGTTTATTGTTCTTACCTCTTCGAGGCATTACATACAACTGACCTACAATCAATAAATACGATTGTTCTTATAGGATGTTCATCAGTAGCAATGGAGGTCGTCAAGCACGAAGTGTGTTTGCCCGTACGCATTACGCAAGACGATGAAACTAGCGGTCGCGAATCGCGACATGGTGTACTATTACCGTCCACCGTACGTTGCATCATAGCAGGACCGTCAAACTGTGGCAAGACGTGCGTTTTACTGAGTTTACTGGAGGAACCAAACGGACTTCGGTTCGAGAACGTTTACTTGTATTCCAAGTCGTTGCAACAGCCAAAGTACCAGCGCTTGGCCGCTGTTCTACGCTCGGTGGATGGTCTGGAGTATTTTCCGTTTAGCGATAATACCGATGTTGTACCTCCAAGCGAAGCAAAGCCTAATTCCGTGTTTGTTTTCGACGATGTTGCTTGTGAGAAGCAGGGTATTATACAAGAGTACTTTTCCATGGGTAGGCACGCCAGGGTAGACTGCGTATACCTGTGTCAGACGTACAGTAGAATACCCAAACATTTGCTGCGTGATAATGCGAATGTTCTAGTTTTGTTTCGCATGGACGAACTTAATTTGCGTCACGCCTACGATGACCACGTAAACACCGACATGACGTTTCAGGAATTCAAAGACATGTGTTCCTTGTGTTGGAAAGAAGAACACGGATTCCTAGTTATAGTCAAAGACTGGCCTCTATATAAGGGCAGGTACAGACAGGGTTTCGACCAGTTTATCGTCCAACATGAATCATAGCATTTCTAAGTTCGGTCGTACCAGTCGAGCTCCAAGTACACAGCTATGCACCGTGAACCATGATGCTGAAATACGTAAATACATTTCGCTACTTGGCCAAGAAATAAAACGTGCAAAAGACGAAATAATAGTGTACCTTGTAGCCATAGACCAGCGCGTAGAAGCCTCTGATTCACGAATTCGAGACATGATCGAAGTTTCGAATGCACAAAGGCGTGATGAGCTAAAGTCGCTTCTGTCCAAACTTAATTCGCGCCTGGTGTCTAAAGGTGTTTCGAAATAAAAACAAAATTATGGATGTTAAAACCGATTTGGTTAAGCAACTGCATGATGTCATCGAGGCCATACGAACAAAGTACTTGCTCGCCAAGCAGCACAGATTAAGCGACGAGGTTCGAAGAGAGGAAAAATTTAAACCCTTGAGTGCCCGTCTGGATAGTTTCATATCCAGGCGAGGGGTCGTCGAAAACGAGAAACCAACTAAAACTGAAATAAAAGAAGAGCCGCAAACTACGTACACGGGCAAACGAAAGCGGAGTCCACAATTAACAGATACTTCCATCGTTTCTACTAGCGAAGACGACGTTCATTCCGGTCGAATTCTTAGGAAGAAACCTCGAAACAAAAAAAGTTTCGAAGTCGGTCCTCTCGCCAGCGAATACCTAGCCTCATCTGTGCCACGAAACAACGACGCAACGTATGGAGTGCATAAACGAGGTACTAAGTGGGTCCTTGGTTCGAAGGAAGTTCATTTCGTGTCCGACGATAATATTGAATGTGGAAAAGAGGTCATAAAACTTACTCGTGGATTATGTGAACTTTTGTTTCGTAAAAAACCGCGACGGTATTCTGAGATGGATTTGCGAAAATATAGAAGATTGCTAGAAGCTTCCAACGCTGTTTATGCAAAAAATGATCCGAAATCGGGTCGATTCAAAGATTATGAACATGTGAAATATCCTTTGATAGCTAGCCTTTTTTTAGATGTGGAAGGGTCCGGACTTTATAAACTCGACACGAATAGCAAAATTGATTTCCAGTTTTGGGACGACCCTAATGAATTAGTTGCTCGCCTTAGACTGCTCCAGGCATCTCAGAGTGTGGGAAATAACGCACACACCAACGAAATCGTTTCCATTATAGAAGAATTACGGGAAGCTGGTTACATACGATGAGTCGATCTGGTATTGCGCGCGAACTACACGCGCCTGCGAGACGTAATTATCCGCGACGAAAAATCAAGATTAAAGGATTGGACAATAATTGGCAGTCTGATCTGCTAGAAATGTGCGAATATTCACGCGTGAACAAGGGCTACAGGTACATTCTCATAGTTATAGACACTTATTCAAAGTACCTGTGGGCTAGACCCTTAAAACGGAAAACTGCTGTGGAAGTTACGAGTGCTATGGCGGATATTTTGAAACAGAAACGAAGACCTTCGTTACTTCAGACGGACGACGGGAAAGAATTCTTCAATGCATCATTCAAGACATTGATGAAAAAGTTTGAAATCAATCACTACTCTACGTTTAGCGGTGTCAAAGCGTCAATGGCAGAACGAGTGATTCGTACGATGAAGAATAAACTGTATAGGAATTTTACAGCGAACGGGAATTACAAGTGGCTGAATTTACTTCCTAAACTTGTGCGGGAATACAATTCTACAGTGCATTCCACAACGAAACTCAAGCCGAAGGAGGTAAAGAATAATCGTCTGCTTCGAACTGTGTACTCCAAGACGAATATACTAGATTCTCGAAAGAAAAAAGCGAATATCGGCGACATTGTGCGAATTTCGAAGAATCGCGGAATTTTTCACAGACCTTACAAAGGGAATTGGACTGGTGAACTTTTTCGTGTATGTAGAATAAAAAATACGTATCCACGTACTTATTTTCTCGAGGATCTGAAGGGTAAACGTATAACAGGGGCGTTTTATGGAGAAGAGATTATGAAAACTAAATTTCCAGATACTTTTGTCGTTGAGAAAGTGTTAAAACGCAAGGGAGGTAGGGCCTTGATACGCTGGTTGCATCATGGACCAGAGTTTGACTCGTGGATTGATGTAAAAGATATATTGAAACATTAAAAAAATTTATTTTGTGTAAATAAAATTTTTATGTGTAATAGTTTGTTAATATTTTTTTTTGTAACTACAATTTGTGTGTAAATTAAATTTACGTGGAAATGTAATTTGAGTTTTTTTTAAATGTAAATTGCGTGCATGCTCGGAGCGGTGTCCTCTGCGCGGTGCTCTCTGCCGCGTCCAACGGAGGAATGAAGGTAGATTTCCCCCTCCATGCGGCCCTGGCGGAGGCGGGGCTTGGCGTCCTGATGTTGCATATTGCTGGCGGCGGATGTGAGCGCTTGCAAATTTTTTTTTGTTCCTACCTCCCCTGCCAACACTCCCTCCTCGTGCTGGTACCTCGTCACGGACGAGCGATCTCTCGCCGCCTCTGTGCTGACTTTTTGAAAAATTATTCAGTGTCTAATCTGAAAGATTTTTTATTAAACTTGGAATATTGAAATTTTTTTTTATAAATGTAGTCAATTTTTATTTTAAATATCACTTTTTTATACATGTAACGCCTTATTATTTTAAATATCAACTTTTTTATAAATGCAACACATTATTGATATTTCAAGTATGAGCTTTTTTTTTTTTATAAATGTAAATAACTTTTAAGTTGTAAATTTTTCCCTGCTACTTTTTTTTATATAACTAATAGTATTTAATGTGAACTAAGGATATTTAATTTTTTTTAAACTTTAATTTAGTATAGTGATGGGGGATTAATATAAAATACAGACATAAATTGGATTTATTTTATTTCCAACAATTCCCAGACCGGTATCTGATGATTACAGAGGACACATTACAATGTTGAAGTGTAGTTAATTACATATAGTTCTGATTACATATTTTCTTTATAATCTCTCACACACCACATATAAATTTTATGGGCGATAAAAAAAAATATAACACGTAGTTTTAAATCACTAATGATGATTATGGTTAGTTGGTTCACACTTGATTCAAATAATAGTTTTGATATAGCTACGGACCAATAACTGACGCAACAGGAGTGACAAAACTTGAACACTGTAAATATTTCACGCTATACTTGTCGTCACGCAGATCACTGTTCTTCTGTGGACTCTGGTATGGAGCGATGGCTATCCGTACACTTCGACACGGGATGATGCTGAGGTAGCGATGACGGCGGTGTATACAATGCAGAACTTGACATTCGGCGTGATGCAATTGACGATAGTGGCGTTAATGGTCTCGACGGTGTGGGAGATGACAAAGATGGAGATCCGTCACGAGATGTATCAGGCTCTCGGGCAGCACCAGCAATGGATGTGTGGGACGATGTCGCCACACGTGATGGTCCATGGTTCACGAACTGGTGAGAGGCCGCCTCTCCAAACACTTGACGCGCAGACTCTACTGGTGAGGGGTCACGTTCGGGGGATCGACCCCATGGCTCGTCTCGCGACCAGCGACGTACCTGTCGTCTGCAGCACTCGATGGACGACCGTAGTCGGTTCAGGCGGTCCACCTTCCGCAGTAGCAGAGATGTATAATTTTTTATATGCTAGTACATCGCTCTTCTTTCCTCGCATAATGAAATTATTGTTGCGGATATAAAGTTGCAAACAAGTACATCTGTCGGGTCCGGGAACAATGCATTTACCTCGGCGTTGATTGCTGCCACGCTATGTCGAACACTGTCCATTTCGAAGCCGTCGTATCCTACCACGATCTCGTTGATTGCATCTTGAGGATTAATCTGCAAAACTGGCGTCTCCCCGAACCGATCCGTGGCTTTCAGCATTTCCGGAGACTTGCACATGATTTTTTTTTTTCGACTCGAAAGGTACAAACTCGTGACACTCTCCTCCCAGGGCCGGTACTGGTCGGTGAGCTGCGTCAAACTGAAGGGTTCCCTGGCCACTGAAGGTGGTATTTATAGCGTTTAAAACATATTCGGGTGGGAGGGGGGGGGAAAGTTACAAATTCAATATGGTTGCGGGGTGGGAGAACAGCAACAGTAGTAGTGGTGGTTGGTGGTTTTTTTACGATAAAAAAAAATTGGGCGGAAGGGGGGGGGGGGTTGAAGATATATGTGCTATGAAAAAAAATGGTGTGGGTAAGTCAGTCAGCCTAAAGCCACCGCGGGGGAAGGAGCCTGTCGCCATTTTTAATTTTTTTTGCACCCGTCGGGTTCGAACCGAGGACTCCGAACTCCGTTTCTAAAAAGTTCAATTTTTAAAAAAAAAATATATTAAAATTTTATTAATTTAATTTTTTTATAAATTTTAAATTTTTTTTCATTAAAATCGGATAATAAATAAAAAAGTTAAAGATGGCGGGCGTAACGGAAATTGCAACGGTGACGTCATAATCCAATATGGCGGAAAACAAAATGGCGGAATGTTCGAGAAAACAAAATGACGTCATCCAAGATGGCGGATCCAAGATGGCGGATCCAAGATGGCGGATCCAAAATGGCCACCGGGGTCAAGGTCAAGGTCAAAGGTCAAGGTCAAGGTCATCCAAGATGGCCGCCGTGACGTCACAATCCAAGATGGCGGACAGACAATCACAATCCACACAATCCACAGCCTGAAGCCTGGCGCAGGATGCCCTATTATATACTACTTTTCCATGTGCTTGTATACTCTGTTCTCGATAATGTGTTACAATTATTGACACGTGTTGTAATAAACATTCACACTTTGGACAGTTGAATATTCTAACGCAGTAATAAACTAAAAAAACTGAGATTAATATACCTTCAGACCAGCTTATCGTGCATCAATCAATATATCATCGTAAAATTTGATACAAATATTCAACTGTCACATCCCAAGCATCGTTAGAAAAAGGACACCTTATCTGGAAGTGTAATGAGTTCAAACTATAAAACTGTAGCCCTCGTGCTACAGTAACTCTAAGGATTTCAGAAGGCCTGAAATGTTACGAGTATTGTCACTGTAATCTTAGTTTAATAAGTGACTTAATTATGTACTCAGATTAGTCAGATTAACTCCGGTAGAGGAAATCTGCGCTGACAATGTTCAATATGTGATATGATCGAGAACGAGACCCAGTACTTAGACTTTCATGATGTAGGCTAATTTGAATTTAATTTGAATTTAGCTTAGTAAATTGTCAAAAGGCAAAATATTTTATAAGAAAGCACTTCAAAACCTAGAAAAATATTTTTTTTTTAACTTTTTATTAGGATTTCATACAAATAATTTTTATTTGGAAGCTCTTGTTAAGGGATGGAGTATAATAAGATACAGGAAAGTTTTAACTTTAGATTTTTGAATTTTTTCTAGTTTCTGAAAATTTTTGGTGTTTGAATATTTGTTTTTGATAAAGCACACAAACTGCCGACATGGCAGCTACGATTAGTACTTTTTCAGCTTTTTAAATTATAATTAATTCTGTTATGAGCCCAGTAATATTATAAATAATTTGCAAAGTATAAATTAAAAAAATTAGTAACTGTGAAAAAAATTTAAAAAAACGCGTAAATAATAAAAAAAATCTGTTACTAACCCATTAAAAATAAATAAACTCAATAAAAAAACATTAAAATAACATTTCTAATCATAGCGCTTTTTATATTTTGTACAGATAATAAGCTGATAAAAATTCTTTCTTTTTTTTACTTCCATACTTACACCAATACCTATTGCTTGGAAAATAACTGAACTGGTGATTAAAAATTACGAGAGGTTTTTTATATTTGATGCCTTAAATGAACAGCTGATACTCGTACACGAGAATCACAAACTACTACACTCGTTTGTATCAAGTCATATTTTGAGCACACCACAAATTGTTTTTTTATTTTAATTCTTAAGTATTCAATCTTAAACTAATATTGAAGGTCAGTTTCTAAAACCACAGAAATGCATAATGGTGGCTGGAGCCGAATTTACCTGAGATTTCACAATCATTATCAACCGGCTTTCTGCTTCTATTCTGAAGACTTTAATTGGACCATCCAAACTATACCAAGTATATTAATATTCTTTTAGAGGGTTAGGCTTGTTCTGCAATGGAGCAAAACACAAGTTATTTTACAATAAATGACTAAGAATCAATCCATATAATCATGATTCATTTCATTTAGACTGTGTAACCAATTACCTTCCGCGTCACAATACGGCATGGAGACCGCTTCATGACAATGTGCCGCGAACAGATACTTTGACAACTTTTCCATTTACAGATTTTCCTTTTTGAAACTCCTATTTTGATAACAAATGAATGACATTAGGTTGCTAACTAAAGAATTTGAATGTGTTCAATAGTAAATAAATAATTATACCAGTAATAAACCAATAATGTTTCTATATTTTGTAGCTCTATCTTAAAGATATTTTATAATATTGTTAACAATAATTCGTTGAATATACCTACACACATATATTTCCAATAGTATTTAAAAAGGTAATTTTTGGCTGGTATTCCAGCAGAAACCACTTAAGCCACTGATAAGACCGTAGATGATCGAAAACACACGATAAGGAGGGCAGACTCCAGCAGGAGGGTTTGCAGTGCAGTTATTGCATTATCGAAGACTGGCATGTGGTACTTGTGTATCAACTAATGACATTTGCTATTGAAAAAGGTCGCTCAGTTGTAGCTGTTCTTACCACTGACTTTACGTATTAACTTTCATAAGAAATATCAACGCTTTACAGCAGATGATCCAGACATGTTCCCGTTTGTAACTTACAAAATTTTAGAAAGATTATTTATTTATTTGATTATTTCCTTTTTTGAGAATTAGTAAATAAATATTATTAATTTCACTTTTTTTATGTTTTTTACCTTTCCAAATCATGTAGTAAATTCTAATTTGTTAATTTTATAGTACATTTAATTGATAAACTTACATGACAACCTTAAATGAATCGGTCATTTGAGAAACCCCACATGACCAGAAAAGTTAGTTTTGAGATATTCCAAGAAAACGTTTGTAATTAAATTAGATAAATGATTAAAAGGTTTTGTTACTGTTGTTAGTTACAGTAGTCGTTATACTATTATGTTCTAAAATAACAGACAGAAATATCAACTATTGTGTCCGTGATAGCATAATTAATTATCTGGACATGTGGGGTTTCTCAAAAGACTGGCAAAGAAATTAGGCATTTTGTTGCTTTGAATGCAAAGAAAACGTTATCATGTAAAACAAATTAATATTACTTGCACATAATGAACTTTTACAACATAGGCAACCATAAATATACATTGAGAAGTCTCTGTAATTGGCCGTAAAAAATGTTTAATGTATAACTTAAACAGTTCAGTTACTATGCTGGGAGTTCGATAGTGACATCTCACTGCTTTAAATTAACAAGCATACTAAGAAACTACCTAGGAAAATAAAATGCTTACGTAATGCGCTCTACGTCTGTAGTGTCAGTTGTTGGCCACTGAAAGAGTTCTGCATAAAAGTAATTTACTATTTCAGGAGTTTCTTTATATCTTCCATTTTCTTATTGTTTATGGGTACACAACCTTCTCTGTCGGCTAATTCTGTTGGCATGTCAGGTTTATCACTAGAATACTTTAGTACGAATGTATGATCAACGAGGTCATCAATGAATGGTAAAGCTCGAACTGTTCCAATGTGATCAGCAGAATAGACACATGCCATAGACATTGAAACATTGAAATGCTGTTTCTGATGTCGTCGCACACTCCTTGCACAAGACTCTGTTGATATCACATTTCTTTTATAAAATTTAAGCCACCAATGTTTGAAATCTTTTATGTCTTTGGTTTCAACCATTTGAACTGGAAATTATCCTGGGTTGAAAGTAGAATTTGCAATGGGCTCGAAATATTCTTTTGGTGTATATATTCGATCAGTCCTTTTAAGTTTCCTTTTAATGACACTGAAATCTCTGTCACAGGGTAAAACGAGTGCCCTCTACCGGAAGTAAAAATACTGCTTATTTTTAATCTTTTCACTTTTGTACTTTACGTTTTTAATGCCCTTCTTTCTCTTATTTTGATCATTCAAATCACTTTCACTACTTGAAGACTGTATTTTACTTGCACCATACAACAATAAAGCACGGATGAGTTATTTACTATGAAGCTGTGTCAACTGGAGTTATAGGTTGCAGCACCGTATGCCCTACAATGTGCTGCACTCTATATGATACAGGTGCAGTCATTTGAGAAACCCCTCATGTCCTGGACATGAAGGTTTTCTCAATGCAATGCATTCTTTAGGCATTCAGTTTATATGTTATTTGTGTATGGACATGAGGGTTTTTAACACTAACTGATACAGATTTCTATTTTTTACAACATCCTGTGTATAACTCCATTTCGGCCAAAAGTTTACATGTGGGGTTTCTCAAATGACCGATTTAATTCAAATTTAAAATGCGTAGAATGACATATTTTAAAAATTGAATAATAAATTGAAGAACATCGATTTGTGTTTTGCTGTCCTCAATGTTTCCTTATCTACTGAAAACAATCTTATCTTATGACCTTAGTGTTGACGAAGCATTAAGCACATGCATTCTTCATTCTAATGTAAATAACTACATAATCATTAAAATATTATTTTATCAGTTTTATGCTTCGTAAAATAGCAAGGTAACTGTTTTTCACGCACTGCTATCGTTGCATTTGCCATAAAGAACTTCCGTTCCCGGTTCTCATAAAATAATTGGTCATAAAACTCACCGACGAGTTCCTTCCATGGGAATATTACTCAAGAAAAATCTATTTATGGGTCTTTGAACGCTATGCAACGTGGTATACATACGCGCACTACGTGAAGTCTAACCACGTGTGCCAAGGGGCTACCCGTGTGTGAGTTGCAGGATGTGAGATGAACAAGAAATAGTTGAAATATTTAACACGTTTATACAAACGCAAATTTTCAAAGTGTTAATAAATAATTCAAATTTAACTTTATGAAATAAAAAAAAACATATGTATTTTTTTGGAATAGCTTTCTCGTTTCAAATAATTTGATTTTAATTCAAACGCACAATAAACACCGTACGTCATGCTTCTTTTGTATTTTTTTGTTCCTTTACTTACGATAAACTTTTGAATTACTAGTTTTAGTGTTTACTTCGTACTTCCGTGTATGACATTCCATCAAATAACGTAACTAAAGAATTAAAATAATTTTAATAATCTCTAATGACTTTGTGATACATACTGAAACTTCAAAGAAAATAATACTACTCGATTTATTGTAAATTACTTTCTGAAGTGAATATGGAGGGAGTATCGTTGATTGCGTAGTCAGATTACTCACCACTTAACAAAGCTATCCGGGTTCAATTCCCGCTGGGCCTCAACTCGGATCTCTCACACAGCAGAATGTGACCATGGACGAGAGTGTTTTGGCATTCGTTATTTCGCCGCTCCAATCACATCACGCCATTCATTGTCTCTGATCATCTCCGTGTGATTTGTTTTTAGTAAATGTACGTCCTCTTTTATTAGTAAGTAATATTTCTAGTTTTTTTATAGATATTAGGAATAATTTTTTAAAATTACGTGTCGTTCAATATATTTGTTAATCTTATTAATTTTGTCGAACTTAAACTCGAAAAAAGTCACATTTTCTCCAACTTTATTTCTTGAGGTAATTTTTATTTCAAAACATGTAAAAAATGATCAAATCTTTTACGTAATAGCATTCCAAAACATTTATTTTTAATATTTTATTAAATGTGTTTTAAAGGTTTTGAATGCAAATAGTTATATTTTAGAAGATAAAAATATCCCTTGAGACAAAATATACCTGGATCATTTTTAGTAACTACACAGGTTTTAATAAAATTATATTTTCCACTCATTTTTGACAAGTATTAATAATATTTAATATTTTATTAATATAATGAAAATTATTTTACATTGTATTTCATTGTAATTTGTTACCTTAAAGGTTTATAATAATACATATAGTGGCAAAAAAGATTTCTCGTGATTAAACTGCTAGACAAAAAAAATAATTTTACTAAAACATGGTAATAGAAATAAGTATTCTTAAATTTATTTTAGCACATATTATATTTTAATTTTGGCATAGTATGTAATTTATGACTATGTTAACTAGTGTCAGTAAAATTTAATTAATCATTACCAAAATTCTTTTATTTCAGAAATCATATATATTTGGATAAGCATAAATAACTTTGATTACCTGGCTATCACATGGATCGTCAAATAAAAACGCATAGGGAAATAAAGCTAAGATTTTCGTATTTTTATTATTTATGAATTGTTGACATAATATGACGTATTCCAGTATTCCAGAGGGCTGACAAAGTACCTTATCGCAAACAAGCTCGTGTCTAATAAGGGTCCCTGTTTCCAAACCAGAATGCAGGTGTGCTGCAGGTGTATATGAAGTAACGGCCGAGGCAGAGACGAGCTGGCAGCGCCGCAGCTGTGCAGGCTGCACCCAGCTCGCACGTGGTTGGTCCAGTCACGTGGTCGCGGCCGAGACGCGGAGTGCACATGCGAGCTCGTCCCCCCCCCCCCCTCCTGGACCCTTCTCATTCACCGTATTCCTTCCCCGCGTCACTGCATTGGTCCTAAGAGTCGTGAACGGGCAAACACGATCAAGCCTTCTGCCGTCTTTACTTAGAAATTTGTAAAGCAAACACGAAATGTTTTTAGGGCGGCCTCCGGAGTGGTTGTGGACTAATGTGTACAACACACCAGAGCAAAGAGAAACATGGCCCGCGGGGAGCGGTGTGGTGCAGGAGCCGCCCACTCCCCCTACTGGTCTGCGGGCCGGCCACTAGCTTTCTCCCGCGCACTGCACAGTTCTCGAGACTACTGGCCAAGTGCACTTGTGCAGTGCTCCAGCCACGGGCAGTGACGACCAGTGCGGAGGTAGCGTGTCACAGGTGGAGCGAGTGTGTTGGACATGATGCACCAGACATTCAGTAACGGATAGCACGATTGTAGGTTTAGCATGGAAAAAAGTCGATATCATCGAATTGCTATTGGCAACAATTACAGTAGTTTATATTAATTTCGGTAATAAGTAAGTTTTTACCGTTCTCCTGTTTCTTAAAACATTGAATTACAAATATTAACTTTCGCAACAGTTTATCCTTCATTCGAGAATATTAGTACTTATGTGCTTGATGAAGTGAGTTATATGTAAACATTACACAGGATGTCCATAAATGTTTACCCTGATTACAAAACATTATAACTCATGATTGGATAATACAGTCATCGAAACACGCATTGAAACGCCAATGCACAAACTCAAGATGTTTTGAACCAAATATAAATGACTTAATCAATTTCAATGTGTGCACCCCTGGTTGCAAGCAACACCTTCCATCAATCTCACCACTCTCACATCCCATCAATATCATGCCACACATTCTGCAAAATATATAGTGTGATTTTCTCAATGGCATCTCTGATGTGCTGTCGTAAGGTCACAGCATCAGTGACTGTTGTTTGGTTCACAAAGTGTTTCACATACTTCTAAAGAAAGAAATCCCAGGGGGTAATGTGTGGAGATCTTGTAGGCCATGCAATTGGGCCATCTATGCCAATCCACGCATTTGGGAACGTTTCATTCAGATAATCGGAACATGAACTGCCCAATGAGGGAAAGCGCCATCTTGCAGAAAGATAACTGTTTGCTGCTTTTCCTGTAGTTGAGGAGTGGCATAGTTAATCAGCATGTCTAGGTACACATTGCCATTGATTGTGTTTTCGAGGAAGAAGAAAGGACCAATAACTCGATCACACACAACCCCACACCACACAATAACAATGGGGCTGTCACGAATGTGTTCTCGACCAGCATGCGGGTTTTCGGATCCCCATATCCGTACATTGAGCCTGTTAACTGTTCCGCTGACGTGGAATGTTGCCTCATCGGAAAAACAAACACGCTTCAAGAAATTATTGTCATCATCAATCGTGATCAACATGTCATTAGCAAACTGTTCACGTCATCCATGATCGTCAGGCTGTAATGCCTGAACAATTTGGACTTTGTATTCATGCAATTTGAGAAATTTGCTTACCACTTTGTCAACGGTACTTCTTGGCACTTGAGGCTGACACGAAGCCTGTTAAACTGATTTCTGTGGCGACCTAGTGCATGAGGTGTGAGTCGCCTGCACAGTCCCACCAGTAACTGATGGTCTGCCACTACTTGTGTCCTACTGAACGGACCCTGGTTTCTAAAAGCATCAGGTGGTGTCTTACCATAACGTGTTACAAACATTCACTACATACTAATTGGTGACTTTGTTTCTGCAAGCCACACAACAGATTTCGCAATTTCTTGCAGTGAAGCCATTTTGACGATTCACGTCACAGAACGCTTATTGAGACGTAAAATGGTGTACGGAGCACAAATGTAGAGTCACTTTATGAGTTTCAGGGTCTACCTACAACAAGAAACACACAGTATCATCAATATTATTGTTACAAACAACTAAAATCAGGATAGCCTGTATTATTTCCCTATTTATCAGGCGAAGGGAGTTCTTTCTTATACTCCTTCTTGGCTACACCCCTATAACTTTGGAAGGTTAAGTTGGTTTCAAATGGGAGCATTGATGGTATAATAGTTACTTGTTTTCTCAGATGTCGCCACACTTACGTCCACAGGCCCAGACACGCTTCACTAGAGGGTTCTTCTAGTTACCCCGCGAGTGGCGTCTCGGCTGGTCGCCACCAGAACAAGCGAGCGGGAGTGTTAGAGGTGTTCCAGCGAGCAGAAGTGCATTCCGCTCGGAAAGATGAAAACTCGAGCATCGTGCGTGTGTCTTCTACTGGCGGTGGCCACCGGCTCTACTCGATAGCTCATTCTCCCTTCACTGGTCTAACCTTGCATCCACTTGGCCCCGAGTGAAATACCCGCATGGATATTGTCCATGGATACAGTAAACACTCTCTGCTCCCGGTGCCTGTGTGGATGCTGAGCAGATACAGCAATTTGAATTGCTTATTTAGTGGTTTTGAATATACTGGCAACCTTTCATAGCTTAATTTACTACCGCCACATCGTGCTCTGAATAGTTTCTCTATAAACTACAATTTTAAATATAATCTTATTTACTGGCACGATAAAACACTAGATATAAACGTAAGGTTTGTTACGCAGTTATCGTGTGGTGTAAATTAACCATCTCCGGTAGTTAACCGTCAAGTGATAACTAAATATTTTACGTAAGCGGCTGTAGTTGACGTAAGATTTGCACTAGACCGCGAATGTTGACTTCACCAAGGGGCCTGTGAGCGAGATGGTGTAGTGGTAAGATACTGGTCTCCCATTCTGGTGGACACGGGTTAGAGTCATGGTCCAGGTATGCTAACAGTTTCTCGAGATCACTGCAGGAAATACTGGAATGGTTCTTCGCAATACGGAAAAATTCTCTGAATTGTGTCTTTAGGTTTAATAGTTACCTCGTTGTCACTGGAACGTAAGTCCAACTAAAATAAAAAAAAGAAATAAGGGTGAGAGATAACCTTTGGTTTCTCTTAACATATACTGCAAGTTGTTGCTGAATGTTTTTAAACCCAAAATTAAGTGAAATAATATATCAACAGAGACGTTCCCCAAACCTCACTCATAGTAAAAAAATTTAATTTAATACGGCCCAAACTATTTTGAGCCAACGTCAATTAGCAGGTGAAAAAGACAAATTGTACATGGAACAGATACTATTTAAAATTGCTAATCAAGAAGGTAGGCTAACCATCAGAAGACAGTGCTGAATATAGAGGACCACCTACCAGTCATTTAAGCCTTGCAGAATATATTCTTGTATGTAAAGAGGACTGCCTACAAGTCACTTAATCCCCGCACAATATTCTCGTCCTTTAAAATTTCGCATCGTTTCTCCATATGCCTTTACTTGATTGTAGTACACCTGATGACCGGTGATTTTGTGTTAGTCACGCATCATGGTGGAGCCATGATCAAGTGAAAATACGAAATGTAATTAATTAATTGGTTCTTTTGTAGTCGGTCATTGTATTTACGTGTAACTAATATTTAAAATGAAAAATAAAATATACTCGTTAGCCTTTCGAAATTTTTCTTTTAGTACACATAACTTACCACATGTTTCCTTATATGCCTTTAATGAACGCAATACATTTCTTAAAAATAATATGCACCCAAAAACTCTGAGTTATTAAAGAAATATTTGTGTGTTCATAAAAGCGCTAATAAAATAGTATAAGAGACTGCAGTAAATGTTCGTTTCACCTGGTTTATATAAAGCTTATCCACTGAAGAAAAAATGTGTAAATATAAATAAAATGTCCACGTGTTATTTTATTTAGGTGAAGTAGATCAAATTTTGAAATGTGGAATTTGGTTTGGCTAAGAAAGTACGTACTTGGTTAAGCAACTCAGTATTGGTGTAGCAACAGTTAGGGACGCTCCGTGCTGCACAGTTGCCGCGCCGAGGTGTGCCGGTGACCTCGGCGTCCCAGATAAGTCTGCGAGTGTCTGGCTGGAGGACATGGGGGCCCCGCGCTGAGTTACGAGACAGGAATATAGGGGACCTTCTGCCGACAGGCCGACCAGGCCTCAGACAGAGCCCTCGCCGCAAGCCAAGGCCACAGGGCAGACGGGGATAGCGTCACACACTCGTAAACCTCGGCTTTGTCGCCCGCCTGCCTCACACTGCACGTCGGGTTGGCGCACAATAAACGCTGTATTTTACAGTATAAGAAAATAGGATACATTATTTATGTCGAGTTACATTTTCAAATAAATTATGATTAGCACTGCGTAGTTACAAATTAATATCAAAAATGAAATGAAAATATTTGTTTATTGTAGAAATACACAAAGTGCGTGTTGGATATTAGCATTTTTGTGCCCATAGAAAATTCCTGTGTTTCTCTGCTACATAAACGCTTGCTACGAAGCACTTTTGTAACCATAAAGTTATATTTAACATGTTATAATTTGTAATAAATTTTATCTTTTGTATAAAAGTTATTCTTAATAAATGGACAATGAATTTATTAAAACTTCAAATAACCTTTTTTTTTAATGTGGTAAAATATATTATAAACTTTTGGCCGTATTTCTTGATAAAGAGCGATATCATTATTTATTTAGTGTAATGCAAAAACTGAAAACGCAAACATATGTCAGGTTTTTGTGGCCAGATTTACCCAATTCACCACTGTCCCCACAGTCTTTCTTATGACACCACTTTGGTCCTGAAACACATCACACGTATTTAAGAAAATACAACCCACTTTTGACAAAATTTTATTACATTTACCATATTTTAAGTGTCTGTCATTGAGTAAATGAGTTAGCTAAACAAAAAAAAAATAGGATGAGTTACCACTTTTCCACGAAAATATTATTAATTTTATTTCTGGATGTGTATCTCTATTTCAGATAAAATCGTCAAGCCTGCAAATCTCTTTTGGTTAGAGACCTGGAGACGCAGGTATATTTCGAAATTCATACTTCTTTTGTAACATTCCGAAAACTTCTATAACATTCAATATCTTTTGGAACATTTAAAATTTAGGTTTAGAGCATCCTATAGGTTCTTAAGTGAAACAATATTGATTTGTCGAGCATTTTCGTTTAAATGTTTTATGTTTTCTATTTCTTGCATCCAGGATTTACGTACACATACTGAAATATTTTCGTTTTCGAAATGATTTAAATGGCCTTGAGATCTAAATTGGTCCTACACACTAAGGTAGGTAGTTTTAGAGCATTGCCGCTACTGAAAACTCCCACGAATATTACATTTACCACAAACAAATCACTAAAAAGAATGATATGCACTTTGCTATAAGCTTTAAAGTTACAAAAAATTGTATTAAGTATATCAATACTCGCCAGCGATGTGAGTAGTATGTTTTGGTATGTCCGGGCACAGGGTTCAGGGTGTGGTGATGATGTTTTTCCGCCATCTTGGACTAGTGACGTCACGGCGGCCATCTTGGACTCCAAAATTCTTCAAAATTCCTCAAAAATGACTCAAAATTACTAAAAAATTACCATTTTCAGGAAACATTTCTCGTTTTCTTCCTTAAAAATTCAAAAATTAGGATTTCGAAAAACCTCAAAAGCCTTTTGCCTTAGAAAGAACACAAAATCCTAAAAGAGGCTTAAGCATCCATGTCTACAGCCTCCGATAAGCCTCTTATGTCATCAAGGATTATGACGTCACCGTTGCAATTTCCCTTTCGGCCGCCATCTTGAAAATCTTGATTTATTATCCGATTTTAATAAAAAAATTAAATTTATAAAAAAATTAAATTAACAAAATTTTTAAAAAAATTTAAAAACATACTTTTTTGACAAGGAGCTCGGAGTCCTCGATTTGAACCCGGTGAGGGCAAAAAAAAATTGCGATCGATCCTTTCCTCATTGTGGCTGCAGGTAGACTGACCCCCACCACTTTTTTCAAAGTATACATTTTGTCACCTAGTATGACGTCATGTACGCCATCTTGAAAATCCGTAATTTTTATGTTAGAAAATGTGGAAAAACTTTAAAAATCATTAAAAAAAATCAATAAATCGAATAAATAATACAAATTTATAAAATATTACTTAAAAACCACTGTTGCACTTATCGTTATGGTCACCATCTTGGATTTTATAAATGTTGCATGTTTCGTTACACCCACTATCTTGGTTGAGTACGATGTCATCGTTACACTTGACGTTACGACCGCCATATTGGATCCTATCAATGTTACATGCTTTATTACGGCAGCCTACTAGAAAATCCGTAATTTCAATGCTAGAAATTCCGAAAAAATTCAAAAAGTATTTTAAAAAATTGCCTACTTCAAAAGTTTAGTTACTTAATTGTTTTCGGTACTCGTTTCGATTTCCGGTGAGAGTAAACCAGTTATTTATTAGTATATTTAAAAAACTCTCAATAAAAAGTAATAAAAACGTCTTACACCACACCCGAAATTATGAATTGTCATTAGGGACTACTGTATCAATTATCTTTATGGACGTCATCTTGAAAAATCTTTATTTATTATACGATTTCAATTTATTTATAAATTAGTAATTTGAATTACAATAATATGAACCTTACTTTTATAACTCTTTTACAGCTTTTATGGCATTAAATTCTCATTAAAACTAGATTTGCCAAACTTCAAACTATTCATACATTACTACAAAAAATTAAGATACTAATATCGTTTCTGCGAAATGAAATTCAGTTATATTATATTTGAAAATTGGGGCTTAACAAATATTGTGTCACATAGTTATATTTAAAGCTGTGAAAAAATTAAAACCCACCGCATACACAAGGCGTGTCGTTTGAAACTATTATTCGCTGAAGCGTCTCTCCAACTGCTTGGCTTCCAACAGGCCAAAGAGGTGAGGCAATGAGTGGTGTCTGATGGCAAGTGTGGCATGCCTGATCTGTAACCATAGTGAGTCAACAAAATAGATATAAATTTTGGAACTAAGACAAATAAGTACTGGAAAAAGATAGCAATATTTTAATTTTGAAAAAAAAAATTGGCTCTAGCTACATGAGCAGTTATATAAAGTATTTCCTATTTATTTAGAACTTTGTATACAATTTATTGAAAACTTTAAAAAGTTGTACAAAACATTATATATTTTTCTGATACTTTGAAATGATTGATTGAACATTTCTAATATTCTATGAAACAAGAATGTTTCAGAAGTTTCCTCTTCAATGCATCTAGTATGTTCGTAGAATTTCTAGAATATACTCTATAAGAATGCATGGCCATATGCTTGAGATTAGCCTGGCGCAGGTAGGGAGGTCCTGAGCAGTGTTGTTAGTGAACGCTCCCATTAGATACCACACTCTTAATGTCCCATAAGTTAAGTTTTAAACGTTTAAACAAATATATTCACCCCTTGTGCTAAGGGTTGCAGTTATAAAAAAATGTTTCAGGAAAATAATTTTGAAATATTAAGAAGAGTTACAAAAATTTTAACAGGTTTCATACTGTGCTTAGTTATGAAGTTATAAACTTTTTTTTAACCTTTAAATGAAATTTTTACCAACCTTTGCAGTAATGGTTGGTCTTATGAATAATTGTTTCAGAATTTTTTTTAGGTTATATTTAGAAGGTTTACGATAATGATGAACAGATTTGATAGCGTACATGGTAAACATGGGGGAGAAACTTGAATTTCCATGACTGAGACCATGTTTTTTGAAGTAGTTTTCGGCCAACCCACTAAATAGTAGCTTTCATAATATTTTACTAGCATAGCTATATTTACTGTGAGAAGTAATGCGTAAGCTATCGTCAGGCAAACAAACCAGTAAAGTTTATTCATTTTATTTTGTTAGCCACGTATTTTGTGGTGTGGCATACCAGAAATTTCCCATCTACTACTAATTTTTATAGAACGTGCTTTTTATTACAAAACAACATGAACTGTTTATCGAAAATTTTAAATATCTGTTACCAAGCAATTAGTCGTCAAGTAGTTAAATTTACATTATAAACTTCGAACTTTGTATTCAAACATCCTGTCCGAGTTTTTTCTTCTAGTATTTATGAGCCCACCCAACAGATAGCGTCACATGTCGCGCAAAACATGATTTCAGTTTCCACTGTAAGAGTCGCGCTTCGATACATCCCTCATTGTTCAATGAAAGAGAAGAAGTTAATTTTTGACGTGTAAACATCTTAGCTCTTAGTATATGGCATTTGTTAGGAGTAATTACGGGAAAATGGAATGGAAGTCGATGAACGGAAATGTGACAAAAAGATGGCAAACCCACTTGTAGCAACATAAAACAGTATATAGTCACTTTTGTAAACATTAGGGGACATGCTAAACGTATTGGTGTGCCAAATGAAACTTTATAATAGTGAAACTAATTTGAAATATATTTGGTAAACTGAAATAGTAATAATATAAAATATTGCCAAGTTTTAAAATACATAATAAACCCGGTATTACAATAATTGTAATAGCGCAGTGGTAGAACAAACGGTTGATCCGATCAATAAGTAATGTTTCACGTGGTTCAAACCTCGTTACTGTAAACCAACTTGTTAAATAACAGAGAACTGAATTATAAAAATTGTGCTTTACGCAAATATATATTAATACATTTTATTTGTTTAATTTATGCCTATAATATTATTAAATACATAACTCAGTGCATTGGATCGATTATTTCACAATAGGCAGGCCTATAACCTTAATTTTTTACATAAAATAAAAATAAATCAATTACGTTTATTTTGAAATCATATTTAAAAATTCGCATAGAATTCAAATAAAAAACTTTATAATAGTAAAACTACCCTTTAATACTATATTATAATTTTTAGTCGTCAGAAACCTTTTAGTATTAACTTTATAATGAATTTGAACAAGATGGGCAGTAGTTTAATAAAATTCCGTGTCTTCAATCACTTCTGCGGACGCAAACTAACTTTCAAATTTTAAAATTTGCTAAACGTTTAAGAGTGTATAAAGATTATAGTAGTCAAATTTAGCCATAAATATTGTCACAATGCCTAGTGACAGTTAATTAGGTATATACTTAACATATATAATATTAATCATACACTGGATATAACCAATAAGATATGTTATTCCCTGGCTGAAAGGGTTTTGGGAGTTAGTATCACAAAATAATTAACCTTGGCGTAAACAATTTCATAAAAACTTAACTTACAGGGAATTTCACTGCTTCTTTTTTAATAAAGTAAAAAAGAAGTGACAATGTTTGCCTTGGTCCATACATCGCTTAGACTTTCTTACACTGCTTATTAATGTCTACCGAAGAATTTCATCATGCTCAAAACTCATTCGCACGCTGATTTCACCTTTGTGTTTTTACGACACAACAATCAACAAACTGGTAGCACAACAATGAACGATTTTCAGGAAGGATCCTTTTGTAAGCCATCGACTCATGATTCATGTTATCGTACACGCGCCTGCGTTTACTAATTGAAACATTATATGTTTGTGTGTTAATTTGTGTCTAAATTAATAAACTGAAAAATCATTACGTATCTAATTGAAAATATAATTTTAGATTCTGAACAATTAATCAACTTTTCTACAAAACGTGAAATTTTATTAATATTTTAAGTTATTAGATGTCAAAACATTTTAGGTAGTACCTCTTAGGTAGGCTGAAGGCTATACCAGTAGTTTTTTGTCCTCCAACCCCTGTTTTTTTCCAACCCCTTGCAGTAATGATTCGTCTTATCAAAAACTGTTTAAGACAAAATTTTGAGATTTTTTAGAATATTTACAAATAAATTTTATGCATTCCACAGTCTACCTAATAAGGGAGTCTATGTTTTCGTTTTTTAACCTTTGTTTCCTACCCTTTGCACAATGTTGGTTGTATCAAAATTTGTATCACACAAATTTTTGGAATATATTTTTAAGTTTTATAAACCAGTTTAAGTTTTATATTTTGCCTACTAATAAAGTAATTAAAATGTTTGTTTTACAACCCCTTTTTTCACTCCTTGCAGTAATGGTTGTGAATAAAAATTATTTAAGGCGAAAGTTGTAGTTAATATTTAATGGTTTCAAATAAAAACTGATTAAATAGTACAGTTGTTACAGAAAAATAATTTTTTTTCCACTCCGTTTTTTTGGACGTCTTGCAGAAATGGTTAGTCGACAAAAGTTTTAAATTAAAATAGTAATATTTACAAACAAATCGAAAAGATTTGATAGTGTGCTTACTAAGGGAGTTATACATTTTTCTGTCATTCATCTCTTTAATTTTACAACACTTTGCTATAATTGTAGGTCGTATAAAACAATATTTTGGATGAAAGTTATGGATAAAATTTTAAGGTTTTACATTAAATACGACCGGATTTAATATTGTACATAGTACTACTGAAATTATGAATTATTTTTTAAAATTCTAAACCGGTTGTTTTATCAAAAAGTAATTCATACAAAAGTATTAGACAAAAATTAGACGATTTTAAAACAATTTTAATGGATTCAATAGAGTATCTACAAGGGAGTTATGAATTTTCTTGTTCTTCTTGTTATTTAACCCCTTGTATAATATTTAAAAAAAATGTTTGAAACGAATGTTGTAGACATATTTAATATTTAAAGGTTTTACATTAAATACGAACAGAATTAATAGTGTAGATTGTACGGAAATAATAATTATTTTTTTAATTCTACCCCTGTTTTTTTTCATCCCCTTGCTGCAGTGGTTGGTTGTATCAAAAAATTTAACACAAAAGTTTTAAGTAATATTTATAAGGTACTCAAATATTTCTAACGGAATTTATGGTGTACTTACGAAGAAAGTTCTTAATTTTTCTGTTCTTCAACCATTGTTTATTTCCCACCCCTTGCAGTAATGGCTAGTCATAAAAAAATTATTTAGGCCGAAATTTGTATATAATGATGTTATGGCGTGAAGTGACCTCCCTCCTCCTTAAGATTCTTGGATGTGTCTCATGCCGTATCTCTAGTGCCAGCTTAAGCGATGTCGAAGCCTGTGGTGTAGGCATCTCTCGATGCTCCGAAAGCCTGAAGACTGTGTAATAGGCAACCCATCGCGCATCCAAAAAAAAAAGTGTGTAAAAGTCTCCAATATCAACAGCGAATATGAAGTCATCGGAAGTCCGCCATTTTCGCCAGCAACCCGAAGTTTGTAGGGGAATGTTCTGGGCTGTCTCGACAGCTGCTCATGATTAGTAGATATATAAGGGCCTGATCTCGAAGAGCAGCCGCAGTCGCCCGCCGGAAGAAGATGGTGCCGATGCGGCCCCGACGCTCTGACTCGCCATACATGCCGTGCAAGGGGTTACCCCCCATTTGTTTTTTGACCCAGCGCTCTTAGCCTAATTGCCCTACTGCCCTGGGGCCCCCATGGGCATGGATGCGGATACGCCGCATACGCAACCGGGAAGAGCGTTAGAGCTTTGGCTATACACAGAGGCTGAGGCTACCCATCCCAGCATATGTACCACCTTCGGCCCCCTACCCCACTCAGCTGACCAGCAAGTTGGATGCTCCCTTAGCCCTCTGGAGTTGTCATCACTTCTGGCGCCTACCCCAGTCTCCCGCCTCACACTGGGACTCCTCAATCACCCAGCGAACCCGCGGTCCGGTGGAGGCCTGCCCAACCTCTGCCGGCTATCCAGGCTGGTTACCGGAGCTGTCCTCGTCGCTCACAACGTCAGCACTTCATAGGGCTAGGGAACCCTGATGCTTGCCCCTAAATCACTCGCCATATAGCGTCATGCTGCCCATCATAGCTGGAACTTCAGAATTGGTATGACTGCCACAAACTATGTTTAGTCTGGTGATATAATATTTCGCCGCGTTCTGCAGGTGACAGAAAATATTTACGAAGGATCGCTGCAGGAAGAGTTGGAAATTATTCTAAATCCGGTTCAGACATTTACTTCGGTGGTCAGGCAGCAGGACTTGAGACATTGCGTATACGATATTACTTATGGACTTGGGACGAAGTATGTACTTCTGATAGTGGCTGATGTCGTAGAGATTGTCGGTGGTTGGAGGCATCGGGCGGATATCACCCTGGATCGAATTTTGATATACGTAAATATAGGTAAGTTACGTAACAGGTGTTACTTTTACGTATGATAAAAGTCGCTATGTTGCAATTGACTCAGCACACGAGGGAATTTATGGAAATAAGGTACTTTATGTGTATTTCCAAGTTACACGCACCGTGTTTACAATTGGTTACGGCCTTACGACCCAGGAAGAATACGGGTGCACAGAGGCTACCATGGATTTCTTGTAGGCTTCGCTGTACGCGACCATGGGTGTGTGTGTTTACATTTGCGTAGAAGCTCGTCCTTACGCAACGTCACAACGAGAGAAGCTGGGATACGTGGAGCACGGGGAAGATTCGCCCAGTGGGATCGAAGATTGCGGATCTGCTCGTTTCTGAACTCTCCCGCGGTCAGCCCAGGCTCGCCACGAGTTACAGCACTCCACTGCTTCTGCGAGACACAGCGAGTGGGGACTCGCGGCTCGAGGGGCTGTGAAGCAGGCAAGTGCCGGCGTGTTTTTTTTTTGCAGAGATATACAACATACCTCGTAAATAGTATATGGAATTCAAGCTACAAGAAACTTTTGAGTAATGCATTTGAGATATCAGATACAATATACTTTTTGGAAATTGTATTTAAAATACTAGATACAAAATACGTATTTTCTAAATACTTTTTAAAATACAATATTTAATTTTTCAAAGAATACCACTGTTTATTAATCTTAAGGTACATTTAGATTATGACATTAATTATGTATGAACAGTGATAGCGAAAATTTAAGAAAATATTATATTTAAAAGGTTTCAATTACGACTTAAGTAAAACCAATTCTTTAAACATTTTATCATTCATTTTTCTTCAATGAGTTCTCATTACCATCCCCCAAAAGAGAAGAGTCGCTCAACAAGGGCGGAACTCAGCAAACAGGTGTTATATTTAAGAAAAAAATTTATTGTAGGATAAACATTTAAACTCTTCAGGCTGGTGTCTTTATTATTTAAGTATTCATGTGTTTCTAAGTCAGCGCTGCTCTCAGTAGACCCTGTGTTGTCGCTACTTGCAGCAGAGGAATCAGAGTCCTCTAAAAACATGTAATAAGATTCATATTTTGCCTTTTTTTTATTTATTTTTCTCTATTTCTGTTTGCAGCCTCCGATTTTTGTTTTTCAGATCGATTAATATTTCATGTGTTGGTCAGGATAAGTTCTTTTACATTTTTTAAGTGCTTTTGGTACCAATTTCATTTTAAAGAATGGATGGGACACTGATGGTAATATTGTATCATTTGCTGCAGGCTCTAACTGCAAAAACTTTTTATAACGTCTATTTAGGTTTTCTTCAATGACATATAGCAAAGAGCGGCAATATTTTAGGTTTTACAGTTTAAGATTTTTAAAGATATAGTGGATTCCCATTAGTTTTGGTAATAAACAGCAATAGTAGGTGTCTTTATCTCCTTGCAGACTTTTATTAGCTTCTGCTAATGACTTTGAACATTCCACATATTCACTCAAAATATTTATTTCATTTTCCTTAAATGGAAGTAATTTCAAGATTTTCATGGTTTCATTAAGACTTTCCTGTACTGCTAAAAGGTCTTTTAACGAATTATAATAAGCGTTCCATCGGGTTGCGCATGGCGAAGTTGGTGACTTTCCTGTCAATTCCAACAATGTTTCACGTGCTTTTGATGATGATACACAATATAAATTCTAGATTGCTTGGCACTTTTATAAGGCCGCGTCATGGAGTTTCTTATAAAAAGTATTTTTTTAATCTTGCTTGTTTAAAATCGGTACTGGTAATCAAATGCAAAGTGTGCGAAGCGCAACTTTAATGTCCAGGCAGTAGACATTCACTTTCTAATTCTGATGAAGTATCTGGAAAAGGTTCTGGTATAAAATCATCATCTTCTTCATTATCTTCATCTAGTGGTGTTCTTTCAAGATCTTCTTCCTGGAAAATATAATCAGGGTTTACAAGTGTCTGATAATCAGAAACAGATTCCCCAAATATTTCGAAGGCCTTCACCATATTTTACCCATTATCTGTTACTGTTTTAACAATTTTGGATGGCTTTAAGTCATACTCTGAATGTAAATCAGATATTATTTTTGCAACTGTATCATATGTGTGAGCCCCCTTAAATCTTCTGCATGCAATGACAGCACCTTTCCTGTCAAGAGTCTCGCTTTCATTCCAATGGACTGTAATCTCTAAATAACTTCTTTTAGAGGAAGACCAAACATCAGCCCTGCTGCACACAAATTCTGCAGTCTTCAAAGCAATTTTTATTTTTTCCTTGAATTCAGTGTACATCATTTTATTTTTGATTGGACGATAGCATAAAACGTTTGGTGGCTTTGTTAGTTGCTGTGCACCTTCAATCAAAGATTTAAATTAATCATAGTTCACTATTGATATTGGTAACATACATTTAACAATAAAAAAACAATCAACTTGCCCAAATTAACAGATCTTGATCCATTTATATTTGTAAGAGTAGACTGATTTAATTTTTTTTTTACATATTACTGCTGATTCTGAACCGCAACTGTTCACAGTATGTTTTCTTATTTTTAAGATTTTAATTTTTAAGTTTTTCATAATCTTCCAATAGATCTGCGTGATCTTTCTTCTGCAATAATATATATATAAATTCAAAATACAGAAAGATTAAGAAAAAGTATATTTAATTAAAATTCAATACTTTTACAGAATAAAAAAATCATCATCAAAAATATTGGTAGTAAGTAAACAATTGTGTAAGTAAACTATTGTCGAATAGAAATAATTAATAACTAGCTGCAATACCCGGCGTTGCCCGGGCTGAACACAGGGTAAGGGGACCTTTTTCGAAATCAGATGTAGTTAGTAATTGTCTTCTTAATTTGAATGTCAAGTGTGAAAATTAATAACTTTCAGATCCCGACAGACGTTTTTCTGCCAGTTTAAAGTAATTTACCTGGCCTGTATGTAATTTCGACTTTATAAAGCAATATAGAAAAAAGCTGAAAAATAAGAGATTACTAATATTGAAAAGATTCCATTATCTAGCTTATGCTCGGCCTGCATTGCAATGCCTCATTCAGTTTTGTTTTGTAATATGTTTGAAGTAGTTCCACATATACAAATCATCTATCCATCTCTCTATGTATATTTATCTCTATCTACATCTATATACATCTATGTATCTCTCTATCTCTATTTATCTCTTTATATCTACATATATACTTCCCACTCTTCTATATATGTCTCTATATAGCCCTATACATCTATAGGTATATCTCTTTATCTAAACCATTTCATTCTCTATACATAGCTCTATCTCAACTTATCTCTCCGTCTCTATCTCACTATATATATTACTCTATCTCTGTCTTTCTTTTATATTTAAATAAATTGTGTCATGCGTGCGCACTTATACAAAAAAACAGACGAAGTGCCGCTATATAAAATGAAATAAACACATTTTTGACACGATTCGTGCTCCAACTATTGAAAAATAGTTATACCGTCTCAGTAACCTTCATGAGCATGCGCATAACAAATCACCAAAATTTCATCGCAATCGGATGAATGGTATAGGAACGCATACGGCACAAACAAATGAAAATTAAAGGCATGACAAACGCATCAAACGATGGTGCGTTTAAAATTCAAGGCAACTCTATCTATTGATTAAGTTAAGAACAAAACTGTTATTAGCGCCTTTATTTTGCTAGCCGCTGCAATCTCCACTAAAAGGACTGGTCTCACCAAGGAGAAAAATATTAATTTGCCAGACCTTACGATGTGTATGATCGTGTGTCAGACATAGAGAAATGACACTCACTCACTATTTGTATGTCTATGACCTATGATTTTTTCTGTTAAAAAATGAAATTATCACTTTTCCTTCCCTTAGGGATGGAATTTCATATTAATATGGGGTCTATGTGTTAATCCAGGTTATAAGCTAGTTGTAGGCCAAATTTCATTCAAATCCATTCAGTAGTTTTTACGTGACAGAGTAACAAACATCCATCCATACTTACAAACATTCGCGTTTATAATATAAGTAGGATTATACCTTTAAATTCTTCAGGAAATTCAAAGTAGAAGTAACACTACCCTTTATTACTTTCGAACATATATTGCATACTGCAGACCAATTCACGTTACTTTCATCTTCTTGTTTAATATCTTTAAAACAATGCCTTAAAATTAGTGTTATACTCAAATTGTTCTTATTCTCATCTCTTAAAAAGACAAACAGTAACTTCGCTGGGAAAAAAAAATCTATGAAAATTTTTAATGTATGTGACTGGAATGAGAAAATGTATAGGTTAGAATTTTAAAAAGGCAGTACATATATAATATTTTACAGAAAAATTCAATCAAAATAAGGTATGTTTGTACAGTAACAGAAGCAATAACACTTATCAAAGCACTCGGATCCGACTCAAACATATAAACTTATTATTCATACCGCATACACATTCACAATAATGAAACGCAATAAACAAAACAAAATGTAACCTACGTAGTATCACTTTTAATAATGTTATTTTTTAAATAATTTAATAATTATACTGGATATTACCCACAAATATGTAGGTACCACTGCGGTAATGTTTTGTTTGTTACCTAACAAACACACTGATCTCACGAGCATTCACTACATTAGTTTACATACACATTCCTGTCGAGCGGGAGAAAAAAAACATTTCCATGTTGTCGTCTTGGATTATTATGATCCTTTAAATAATATTGTAATGAATAATTCAGCTTGAACAATTTGACACACATGACACGATCAATACAACACAATAAAATATGGGGAAAGTAGCGACATCGAGAGAGACAAAGGTAACCAGACAATAAGTCATCTGATAGATTGAAAATTAAAATTTTAAGGGTGCGTTCAGATTTGTCTGTATGATGGGATGCCGTAATGTAAAATATCCATAGGGAGCTAATTAGTAAAAGTATTTTAGCAATCTCAGTATATACGAAATACTAAGATATTTAAAAAAATGTATTTAAAAACAAGATAAATTATTAAATAAAATTGTGTTTGTAGCTCAATCCACCTGCTCTTAAGTTTATGAATTTTCACCAAATTCACCCAGTTGTCGGAATATAAAACAATATTTTAAAGTTTTACATTAAATAAGAACGAATTTAATGTTTTACATATGTACTACTGAAATTTTTTTTTTTTTTTTAAATTCTATCTTTGTTTTTTTACCTCCTTGCTGCAATGCTTCGTCTTATCAAACATTAGTTCAGACAAAAGTATTAGACAAAAATTAGACGATTTTCAAATAATTTTAACGGATTCTTTAATGTGTCTGCAAAGGAGTTATGAATTTTCTTCCCCTTCAAACATTTCTTTTACCTCTTTTATAATTGTTGGTAGTATGAAAAATTACTTCAAACGAATTTTTAGATAATATTTAATGATTTTACATTAAATAAGAAAGGATTTATTAGTGTATATTTTACTGAACTTATGATTTGTTTTTAAATCCTACCGCTGTGTTTTTCATCCCCTTGGTACAATGGTTTGTTGTAACAAAAATTGTTTCAGACAAAAGTTTTAGATAAAATTTATAAGATACACTAAATTTGGAACGGATTTAATACTGTACTTACTAAAGGAGTTCTTAATTATTTTGTTCTTCAACACTTATTTTTTTCAACCCTTGCCTTAATGGTTAGTCGCATAAAAAAATAATTTTGGACGAAGTTTGTAGATAATATTTTAAGGTTTTCCGATGAATAAGAACGTATTTAATCCTGTATATGTTACAGAAATTACGAAAATTTTTAAAAACTCTATCTCTGGTTTTTTTCAGCCCTTTGCAGAAATTGTTCTTCTTATCAGAATATGTTCTGCACAAACGTTCCAGATGAAAATTTTTAAATTAACCAAAAATATGAACGGATTCGATGATGTGCCTACTAAGGGAGTTCTGAAATTTATTTGTTATCCACTTCTTGTAGTTATAATTGGTCGTATCAAAAATCTATTTAGACAAAAGTTCTTGGTAATATTTGTACGGGTTATATAATTTTGAAATCGGTGCAAAAGTTGTATAACTATTGGATTTAGATAAATTTTACTGTTTTTCAAAAACCTTCCCCATTTTTACCCAATTGGTGGAATTTGTTCATTAACTGACTTGTCCGATATTTTTCACTACCATATTTTATGTATCAGTTTGGAAGTGATTTGTATAAAATTACGGGAAATATCATGACCATAAAGTTGTGATTTTATATATACACACACATATAGGTATGTGGGTGTGTATGTAAACAAAATTTTGAGTTTACGATGGTTTTGCGGTCCATGGACCATGAAAGAAAAGCTATATAAAATGTTTCCGAAAGTCGCATCCTGGTAACGGCTACAATAGATAGTCTTTTTTCGAAATCTACTTAAAATTATTTTTTAATTAGCTAACCTAACCGACAGCTCTCACGATATCACTAATTGGTAATATTTACACCTAACCTAAGTACACACTTTAAAATGATAAATTTCTAAAATTTTGTAAATGTTTATTCTAGTAAAGAAGCTTTTTTAAAGTAATGTATAGATATATGTCAGGCGCCAGGGTGCAGGGTGTGGATTGGGATTGTCGGCCGCCATCTCGGATTGTGATGTTACGGTGGCCATCTTGAGCTATGACGTCACCATTGACCTTTTCATCATGGTTGTCATTTTAACATTGACATTGACCCCGACCACCATCTTGGATGACGTCACTGTCGCCATTTTGAATTCCACATCTTGGATTCTAGAACTTTCTGCAATCTTAGAATCGCAAGCCCCAACACTCAATCAATGCAATTTTCGTTACTGTTACATCATCAAGATCCCCGCTCCCAAATGTTGCACATTTCGTTACGTTGAAATCATCAAGCACCCCACTCTTAAACATTGCACTTTTACAGTAGAACATTCCGCCATTTTTAATTAGGACATCGTGTCCGTCATTTTGAATGATGATATCATCATTGCAGTTTACGTTACGGCTGCCATCTTGAAAATCCGCATTTATTTAGCTAGAAAATCGAAATTTTTTTAAAAAAAATCATAAAAACGCACTCACAACATGGAGTCCTCGATTCTAATATGCCGAAGTCAAATAAAAAAAATGGCGATGGATCCTCCCCCTGTGGTGGTAATTTGCATACTGACTCTCACCACTAATGCCAATGAATACATTACACCAACCAGTATGATGTCAAGTCCGCCATCTTGGCTGCCATGTCGAAAATCTCTAAATATTTAGCTATAAATTCGGAAAAAAATTCCAAAATGTATAAAAATTCAGGAATTATTTTACTGACTGATTCGATCGATTTCTGTCCTTAGTTCCATCCTAGCTCGATCCAAAAAAAAATTTTCAGGTAAAAAAAAAATCGTATAATTTAAATAAAATTTTGAAGTGACAGGTTCAAGCAACAATAACAACAAAACAACAAAATACATTCATCATTACATAAATTTTAAAAAGCGCAAACAAGCGAATCACTAGCTTTTTTTTTATTACTTCAGTATTTATGGAGTGCGAAGCGAGTCATTTGCATGCCTTGGCATGTAACTTCAAAGCATTTTCACATGCCAGTCGTTCATCACATTCACCACACAGCTTAGAGTTATCAGTTTCATTGAAATGACAGTGATATATTTCATGACGCCTCACACTGAACATGTGCAAAAATATCTTTCCACAGAAGAAACATTTTGGCCCCAATTAATGCCCAACAATCCGTAACAATTCCTGGTGTGTCTTTTCAATTTTACGTAGTGTTTGAACTGGATGAAACACCTGTTGCACTAATATTTAATGCGTTAAGAGTTATTATTACAATCGTTTATCACACACTCGTGGATTTTCAAGTTTTAATGCTGTCAAAATAGGCACAGTTGGGTGATGGAATGCCACAAGTGGTTGCTTCCTTGGTTACTGATTTCATTGCTGCTGAAGACACTGCACCCGTTAATGTCTCCTCCAATGCTTTTGGCGATGTCGTCATCGGGATCTGCGTCGCCATCGGCGTTGCTGCCGTCAGGATCTATGTTGATGATGGAGTTGACATTGCTGTTGTTGTATGTGATAGGCCAGACGGGGCCGAAGACCCGCCGATTGCTGATGGTACAGATGCCATCGAGGTCTTGATCCTTATTATTTCATGTCCGAGTTTGGATTAACACTATTGAGTAACTGTCAGAAGTTTCTGTCCTTACTCTTCCACAAAGAAAGACGAACTGAGAGTCACACCCAAGGCAAGTAATTTGTATATCCTCTTGCAAAACCCATAAGACATTTTGGAGAGATTAAAATTTTATTTTGTAGCTTCATTATATTTGGAATACTCTATCAAATTGTCAGGGTTTCTACCACACTTATCACACTGTGTTGAACGTAATGACGTGTTCATTGGACAGTCCCAGGCTTCGTGATGTCTAGCATGCTGTGCTAGCATAAAGGTTTTGCCACAGAATTTGCAAACAGTGTCTTGCTTGCACTTAACTGTCCCAGTACAGATTTCGTAATGCTGATGTAAGTTACCTTGATGACTAAATTTTTTATTATATTTAAAGGCAATGAAACAAAGAATGACCCAATTTAGTTATAGTTTTCGTCGACGTGTGCAAAACGTATGGCATAATACAAGAGTACTTTTTCATTGGTGGACTTGCAAAAGTAGACTGCATTTACCTGTGTCAGATGTACAGCCGAACACCGAAGCATCTGCTGCGTGATGATGCGAATGCCATCGTGTTGTTTTGCATGGACGAACTTTATTTACATCACGCTTATGACAAACATGTAAACACCAACATGATGTTTCAGGAATGAAATGACATATGCTCCTAGTTATAATCAAGGACTGCCCTCTATATAAGGACAGTTACAGACAAATTTATATCAGTTTATGTCAATCGTAAGTCATAGCATTTATAAATTCAGTCGTAGCAGTCGTGCTAATGCTATGCATTCTGTTCTCAAGTCTCACGACGCCGATATCCGCAAATACATTTCGGTACTTGACCAAAAAGTAGAAAGTAAGAAAAAATAATTACTAGTTTACCTGGTACCCCTCGATCAGAGCCTCGCATTTTAGAATTCGTGACATTATTGAAGGATCGAATGCACAAATATTTGATCATTTGAGAGCGTTTCAAAGTAGTCATAATGTAGCACTATATCAATTGGCAATGAAAAAGGATATTGATAAACACAGCAATAATATGATTGATTCGTGTATTAAAAAGGTTCCCGCGGATGGATAAACATATAAAATGTAGTCTTGCAATATGTTTTCAGCCAGTGCAATGTCGTACTGGGCCAGTCACCTTCATCGCGCTAGACATTCTGTTCGTGCAAAATATCTACTTACTAGAAGAGCCAGACTTTCATTTGAACTGGAAAATTAAAAGATATTCAAACCAATCACTAGTCGTCTCGACGAACTTAAAAGTAACAAATAACCACCCATCACCGTGAAGATAAAAGTTTATGACTATAAGCCTACTGCAAATAAGAGGAAATTTCAACCAGCTCAAGAAGAAGAAGTAATTACGTGTATAGAGTTTTATCACAAGAAAAAATTACGGAAACACGGACAAAAAGTTGATGCAATGGTCCAGCCATACCTGAGAACTTTCGTGAGTCGAAATAATGACGACCTACGGAGTGTAGAGAAAACATAATAAGTGGTTCCTCAGTGCTAAAGCAATATACCTTTTTACCAGGAAATATCATATGTGTAGAGGAGTACAAAAACTCAGGACTCCAGGTATGTACGAATTTGCCGTTTCGCAGAGAGCCCTAAGGCGATTTCCACGAAAATAAGTAAGGGTAAACTCATCCGTATTTTCGCGATAACGATCCGGAAAGTGGCATATAAAAAGACGAAAATCATGAAAAAAATCGACGTTTTTGCTAATATCTTCACCGAACTTGCAGTGCATAGTGATGGTTTTAAAAAGACAGAACAGAACTTTGACTATGTGTATTGGGATGATTCAAATAAATTTGTCGTGTTTCTAGTATTAAACTATAAATAAAATATGACATTTAAATACTTAACTTTTAATTTGAATGAAAACTGAGAAAGAGAAAACGCTACTGGTTCTGATTTTAAGGTCCCTATCATTATTGTAGAAACAGTTTGTAAGCACAGTAGGGTTTAATAAACATAAAGCCCAAATATTGGGCTTGCCGAAAAAACTTTGTGAGATACAGGTTTCCCATTATTGTCAAAAGGGGCAAACGTTTTTTTTAAGTGGACGCCTAGCTGTCTCATAAAGAGAAAACTCCGGGAAACTGTTTGGAAATGTAGCATATTAATATGGATAGCCGTTTAAAAATTTACAGATGGTAAAGATAATTCTACTACTTATATAAGCAAAAACTTTAAATTCGTACTACATAAAAACGTATTAATGCAGTATATTTCCCGCAAAATTTTTAGGTTAGTTACATATTACCAAAAGGCCCTACCTGTTAGGAAAGTGTCGCAAATGCGACACAGACTTGTGCCTCACAGACTCCACACGCAAGGTATTACAAAGTTGAACATTCTGTTTGTCCGCAATTTTTCTCTATAATAAATTAGTGGCACTAATATTATATAACGACATCATGAAGGAAATTCATCTCTGCAACCAACTACACCAATTACAAAATAACTGGCCAAAAATTTCATACCAAAAATAAATGGTCGCATAAAAGCATCCAAAACAGATTGTATTTTAACATCCGAGAATGTACACAAAAACAGCTCGAAGAATGGTGTTGTATAAGGGAAGTGGGAGAGTGCGGACATTACTTCAGGATAGGGAAATTTAAGGCATCGCAACAACACGGTGCGCCAAGAACCTGGGTGTCAGCTGGCGTGCCGGCGGCCAACCGGGTCTTTGGGTTGTCCGCATTCCTCGCGGGCCGCGTCTGACCTTGGCGGCAGGTGCGGTCGCCGACCTGCTGTCTGCCCCGTGCTCCCAGGAGCAGCCCCTTGTGCAAGCTGCAGTATGCCCCGTGCTCCCAGGAGCAGCCCCTTGTGCCAGGCTGCAGTATGCTCCGTGCTCCCAGGAGTAGCGCCTTGTGCCAGGCTGCAGTATGCTCCGTGCTCCCAGGAGCAGCGTCTTGCGCCAGGCTGCAGTATGCTCCGTGCTCCCAGGAGCAGCGTCTTGCGCCAGGCTGCAGTATGCTGCGTGCTCCCAGGAGCAGCGTCTTGCGCCAGGCTGCAGTATGCTCCGTGCTCCCAGGTGCAGCGTCTTGCGCCAGGCTGCAGTATGCTCCGTGCTCCCAGGTGCAGCGTCTTGCGCCAGGCTGCAGTATGCTCCGTGCTCCCAGGAGCAGCATCTTGCGCCAGGCTGCAGTATGCTCCGTGCTCCCAGGAGCAGCATCTTGCGCCAGGCTGCAGTATGCTCCGTGCTCCCAGGAGCAGCGTCTTGCGCCAGGCTGCAGTATGCTGAGTGCTCCCAGGAGGAGCGTCTTGCGCCAGGCTGCAGTATGCTGTGTGCTCCCAGGAGGAGCGTCTTGCGCCAGGCTGCAGTATGCTCCGTGCTTCCAGGAGCAGCGCCTTGCGCCAGGCTGCAGTATGCCCCGTGCTCCCAGGAGCAGCGCCATGTGCCAGGCTGCAGTATGCTCCGTGCTCCCAGAAGCAGCGCCTTGTGCCAGGCTGCAGTATGCCCCGTGCTCCCAGGAGCAGCCCCTTGTGCCAGGCTGCAGTATGCCCCGTGCTCCCAGGAGCAGCCCCTTGTGCCAGGCTGCAGTATGCCCCGTGCTCCCAGGAGCAGCGCCTTGTGCCAGGCTGCAGTATGCCCCGTGCTCCCAGGAGCAGCCCCTTGTGCCAGGCTGCAGTATGCCCCGTGCTCCCAGGAGCAGCGCCTTGTGCCAGGCTGCAGTATGCTCCGTGCTCCCAGGAGCAGCCCCTTGTGCCAGGCTGCAGTATGCCCCGTGCTCCCAGGAGCAGCCCCTTGTGCCAGGCTGCAGTATGCCCCGTGCTCCCAGGAGCAGCCCCTTGTGCCAGGCTGCTGTATGCCCCGTGCTCCCAGGAGCAGCCCCTTGTGCCAGGCTGCAGTATGCCCCCCGCTCCCAGGAGCAGCGCCTTGTGCCAGGTTGCAGTATGCTCCGTGCTCCCAGGAGCAGCGCCTTGTGCCAGGCTGCAGTATGCTCCGTGCTCCCAGGAGCAGCCCCTTGTGCCAGGCTGCAGTATGCCCCGTGCTCCCAGGAGCAGCGCCTTGTGCCAGGCTGCAGTATGCCCCGTGCTCCCAGGAGCAGCCCCTTGTGCCAGGCTGCAGTATGCCCCGTGCTCCCAGGAGCAGCCCCTTGTGCCAGGCTGCAGTATGCCCCGTGCTCCCAGGAGCAGCCCCTTGTGCCAGGCTGCAGTATGCCCCGTGCTTCCAGGAGCAGCGCCTTGTGCCAGGATGCAGGCTGGCTCTCCTCGTCCCAGTTCCTCGTCCCGTGCCGCCTATGGAGCCACAGTGACCATCACGCAGCTGGTCATTAACATTTGTATTCGCAAAATGCTTAATTGTCCAAATTATCCTACATATAGTTACGCTCATCACTGACTTGATGATCGCGTAACGCTGTAGGCTATATATATTTTTTTGCTCTTTACTTACCTGTACCTCCTAGCATTGCGACCGAGTCCTTGGCGCAGTTCTGTTTTTATGCGCTTACAGTGTAACATTTTTATTGCTCTTTGCTAACCTATTCCTCCTAGCATTGCTTCCGAGTCCGTAGCGCGAAGATAAAATTTTGAATATATATTAGTGTTGTGAAAGCCATTTTTCTGCACATCATCGGTGAGTTAAGTATCTTGAATATATGATTCTGTGTATTAGTTGATTATATTTCTGTGTGTGAATGATTATGTGTTTGACTATTATATTCCCATGTGCATAGCCATTATTTTTCCATTTGTATGCCAATGATCTTATGTTGTTCTGTGTTTGAATGTTTAATGCCATACGGTAGATGAATGGTCTTTTCTTTTACGTTGGTGTCACCTTTATATGCAATGAAATATGAATTACATATATTATTGTTCAGTATATATTCACAAGACCAACTGTATGTGGCTTTGTCACGATCAAGAGTTGCAAGTCAAATGAAAGTGTTTTTTGAAGGAAGATTATTGAACCACTAGAGACAATTAATGCGCTTGCAATATATGAAAATATATTGAATTTTTTATAAATATTACGTTTATATTAAATTAAAGTTTTTGTTATATTTATTATTTTTCAACGGATGTCTTAGGCGCCATACAGCTAACTAAAATTACGTAAGGAATTACACATTAATTGCAAATTTATTGAAATTTTTTTTGAAGTTTCAATTTTTGGGCGCGTTATAAAAAAATGATGAGTGAATTTTTATGATGCGCGCTTAGTATGCCAAAATATTGACAGGATGAAAACAGGGTACATACAAATAAAATTATATACTTGCTTTTAAATCATATACCTAATTTATTAAATGATATTGAATACTGGTCCATATAATTTTAAACATTTCATTATTGTGAATATTAGTGGTAGAAATTGTGTTTATAAATTTTTTGAAGTGTATTTATATACCTATGTGAGGTTATAGTTCCATAATTATTAGTTATTTGCATTAAAAATTATAAAATAATAACTTATTATTTAAATTCAGTGTGTTATTGATTTTAATTGATAACTAAAATTTATCTTGATTATTTAACTAAATTTAATATTTATTTTTATACACGGATTTATATAAATTTTTAATACAGTATAACACATTTTTAATTTGATTAAATTAGAACTTTACCAACCATATTTGTATTATTACTCAAGTTCTTTTTATGATTTTATTTATATTAATTATTTTCATGGAGTATTAGTCATTTTTTATTATTTTTTATTCGGAGAGTAAATGTCATGAAGCATGGAATAGCGTACCCACAAGAAAGGGCAGTGGCGTACCCTTGAGGAAGGGTAATGACGTACTCACTAGGAAGGGTAATGGCATACCCTCGAGGAAGGGCAGTGGCGTACCCACGAGGAAGGGCAATGACGTACTCACTAGGAAGGGTAATGGCATACCCTCGAGGAAGGGCAGTGGCGTACCCACGAGGAAGGGCAATGACGTACTCACTAGGAAGGGTAATGGCATACCCTCGAGGAAGGGCAGTGGCGTACCCATGAGGAAGGGCAATGACGTACTCACTAGGAAGGGTAATGGCATACCCTCGAGGAAGGGCAGTGGCGTACCCACGAGGAAGGGCAATGACGTACCCACTAGGAAGGGTAATGGCATACCCTCGAGGAAGGACAGTGGCGTACCCATGAGGAAGGACAGTGGCGTACCCATGAGGAAGGACAGTGGCGTACCCATGAGGAAGGGCAATGACGTACTCACTAGGAAGGAAAATGGCATACCCTCGAGGAAGGGCAGTGGCGTACCCACGAGGAAGGGCAATGACGTACTCACTAGGAAGGGTAATGGCATACCCTCGAGGAAGGACAGTGGCGTACCCATGAGGAAGGACAGTGGCGTACCCATGAGGAAGGGCAATGACGTACTCACTAGGAAGGGTAATGGCATACCCTCGAGGAAGGGCAGTGGCGTACCCACGAGGAAGGGCAATGACGTACCCACTAGGAAGGGTAATGGCATACCCTCGAGGAAGGACAGTGGCGTACCCATGAGGAAGGACAGTGGCGTACCCATGAGGAAGGGCAATGACGTACTCACTAGGAAGGGTAATGGCATACCCTCGAGGAAGGGCAGTGGCGTACCCACGAGGAAGGGCAATGACGTACTCACTAGGAAGGGTAATGGCATACCCTCGAGGAAGGACAGTGGCGTACCCATGAGGAAGGACAGTGGCGTACCCATGAGGAAGGGCAATGACGTACCCACTAGGAAGGGTAATGGCATACCCTCGAGGAAGGGCAGTGGCGTACCCACGAGGAAGGGCAATGACGTACTCACTAGGAAGGGTAATGGCATACCCTCGAGGAAGGACAGTGGCATACCCATGAGGAAGGGCAATGACGTACTCACTAGGAAGGGTAATGGCATACCCTCGAGGAAGGGCAGTGGCGTACCCACGAGGAAGGGCAATGACGTACTCACTAGGAAGGGTAATGGCATACCCTCGAGGAAGGACAATGGCGTACCCATGAGGAAGGGCAATGACGTACTCACTAGGAAGGGTAATGGCATACCCTCGAGGAAGGGCAGTGGCGTACCCACGAGGAAGGGCAATGACGTACTCACTAGGAAGGGTAATGGCATACCCTCGAGGAAGGGCAGTGGCGTACCCACGAGGAAGGGCAATGACGTACTCACTAGGAAGGGTAATGGCATACCCTCGAGGAAGGGCAGTGGCGTACCCACGAGGAAGGGCAATGACGTACTCACTAGGAAGGGTAATGGCATACCCTCGAGGAAGGACAGTGGCGTACCCATGAGGAAGGGCAATGACGTACTCACTAGGAAGGGTAATGGCATACCCTCGAGGAAGGGCAGTGGCGTACCCACGACGAAGGGCAATGACGTACTCACTAGGAAGGGTAATGGCATACCCTCGAGGAAGGGCAGTGGCGTACCCATGAGGAAGGGCAATGACGTACCCACTAGGAAGGGTAATGGCATACCCTCGAGGAAGGGCAGTGGCGTACCCACGAGGAAGGGCAATGACGTACTCACTAGGAAGGGTAATGGCATACCCTCGAGGAAGGACAGTGGCGTACCCATGAGGAAGGACAGTGGCGTACCCATGAGGAAGGGCAATGACGTACTCACTAGGAAGGGTAATGGCATACCCTCGAGGAAGGGCAGTGGCGTACCCACGAGGAAGGGCAATGACGTACTCACTAGGAAGGGTAATGGCATACCCTCGAGGAAGGACAATGACGTACTCACTAGGAAGGGTAATGGCATACCCTCGAGGAAGGACAGTGGCGTACCCATGAGGAAGGACAGTGGCGTACCCATGAGGAAGGGCAATGACGTACCCACTAGGAAGGGTAATGGCATACCCTCGAGGAAGGACAATGACGTACTCACTAGGAAGGGTAGAGGCATACCCTCGAGGAAGGGCAGTGGCGTACCCATGAGGAAGGGCAATGACGTACTCACTAGGAAGGGTAATGGCATACCCTCGAGGAAGGGCAGTGGCGTACCCACGAGGAAGGGCAATGACGTACTCACTAGGAAGGGTAATGGCATACCCTCGAGGAAGGACAGTGGCGTACCCATGAGGAAGGGCAATGACGTACTCACTAGGAAGGGTAATGGCATACCCTCGAGGAAGGACAGTGGCGTACCCATGAGGAAGGACAGTGGCGTACTCACTAGGAAGGGTAATGGCATACCCTCGAGGAAGGGCAGTGGCGTACCCACGAGGAAGGGCAATGACGTACTCACTAGGAAGGGTAATGGCATACCCTCGAGGAAGGACAGTGGCGGACCCATGAGGAAGGGCAATGACGTACTCACTAGGAAGGGTAATGGCATACCCTCGAGGAAGGACAGTGGCGTACCCATGAGGAAGGACAGTGGCGTACCCATGAGGAAGGGCAATGACGTACCCACTAGGAAGGGTAATGGCATACCCTCGAGGAAGGGCAGTGGCGTACCCACGAGGAAGGGCAATGACGTACTCACTAGGAAGGGTAATGGCATACCCTCGAGGAAGGACAGTGGCGTACCCATGAGGAAGGACAGTGGCGTACCCATGAGGAAGGGCAATGACGTACCCACTAAGAAGGGTAATGGCATACCCTCGAGGAAGGGCAGTGGCGTACCCACGAGGAAGGGCAATGACGTACTCACTAGGAAGGGTAATGGCATACCCTCGAGGAAGGACAATGGCGTACCCATGAGGAAGGGCAATGACGTACCCACTAGGAAGGGTAATGGCATACCCTCGAGGAAGGGCAGTGGCGTACCCACGAGGAAGGGCAATGACGTACTCACTAGGAAGGGTAATGGCATACCCTCGAGGAAGGACAGTGGCGTACCCATGAGGAAGGGCAATGACGTACTCACTAGGAAGGGTAATGGCATACCCTCGAGGAAGGGCAGTGGCGTACCCACGAGGAAGGGCAATGACGTACTCACTAGGAAGGGTAATGGCATACCCTCGAGGAAGGACAATGGCGTACCCATGAGGAAGGGCAATGACGTACTCACTAGGAAGGGTAATGGCATACCCTCGAGGAAGGGCAGTGGCGTACCCACGAGGAAGGGCAATGACGTACTCACTAGGAAGGGTAATGGCTAACCCTCGAGGAAGGACAGTGGCGTACCCATGAGGAAGGGCAATGACGTACTCACTAGGAAGGGTAATGGCATACCCTCGAGGAAGGGCAGTGGCGTACCCACGAGGAAGGGCAATGACGTACTCACTAGGAAGGGTAATGGCATACCCTCGAGGAAGGGCAGTGGCGTACCCACGAGGAAGGGCAATGACGTACTCACTAGGAAGGGTAATGGCATACCCTCGAGGAAGGACAGTGGCGTACCCATGAGGAAGGGCAATGACGTACTCACTAGGAAGGGTAATGGCATACCCTCGAGGAAGGGCAGTGGCGTACCCACGAGGAAGGGCAATGACGTACTCACTAGGAAGGGTAATGGCATGCCCTCGAGGAAGGGCAGTGGCGTACCCATGAGGAAGGGCAATGACGTACCCACTAGGAAGGGTAATGGCATACCCTCGAGGAAGGACAGTGGCGTACCCATGAGGAAGGACAGTGGCATACCCATGAGGAAGAGCAATGACGTACTCACTAGGAAGGGTAATGGCATACCCTCGAGGAAGGGTAATGGCATACCCTCGAGGAAGGACAGTGGCGTACCCACGAGGAAGGGCAATGACGTACTCACTAGGAAGGGTAATGGCATACCCTCGAGGAAGGACAGTGGCGTACCCATGAGGAAGGACAGTGGCGTACCCATGAGGAAGGGCAATGACGTACCCACTAGGAAGGGTAATGGCATACCCTCGAGGAAGGGCAGTGGCGTACCCACGAGGAAGGGCAATGACGTACTCACTAGGAAGGGTAATGGCATACCCTCGAGGAAGGACAGTGGCGTACCCATGAGGAAGGGCAATGACGTACTCACTAGGAAGGGTAATGGCATACCCTCGAGGAAGGGCAGTGGCGTACCCACGAGGAAGGGCAATGACGTACTCACTAGGAAGGGTAATGGCATACCCTCGAGGAAGGACAATGGCGTACCCATGAGGAAGGGCAATGACGTACTCACTAGGAAGGGTAATGGCATACCCTCGAGGAAGGGCAGTGGCGTACCCACGAGGAAGGGCAATGACGTACTCACTAGGAAGGGTAATGGCATACCCTCGAGGAAGGACAGTGGCGTACCCATGAGGAAGGGCAATGACGTACTCACTAGGAAGGGTAATGGCATACCCTCGAGGAAGGGCAGTGGCGTACCCACGAGGAAGGGCAATGACGTACTCACTAGGAAGGGTAATGGCATACCCTCGAGGAAGGGCAGTGGCGTACCCACGAGGAAGGGCAATGACGTACTCACTAGGAAGGGTAATGGCATACCCTCGAGGAAGGACAGTGGCGTACCCATGAGGAAGGGCAATGACGTACTCACTAGGAAGGGTAATGGCATACCCTCGAGGAAGGACAGTGGCGTACCCACGAGGAAGGGCAATGACGTACTCACTAGGAAGGGTAATGGCATACCCTCGAGGAAGGGCAGTGGCGCACCCATGAGGAAGGGCAATGACGTACCCACTAGGAAGGGTAATGGCATACCCTCGAGGAAGGGCAGTGGCGTACCCACGAGGAAGGGCAATGACGTACTCACTAGGAAGGGTAATGGCATACCCTCGAGGAAGGACAGTGGCGTACCCATGAGGAAGGACAGTGGCGTACCCATGAGGAAGGGCAATGACGTACTCACTAGGAAGGGTAATGGCATACCCTCGAGGAAGGGCAGTGGCGTACCCACGAGGAAGGGCAATGACGTACTCACTAGGAAGGGTAATGGCATACCCTCGAGGAAGGACAATGACGTACTCACTAGGAAGGGTAATGGCATACCCTCGAGGAAGGACAGTGGCGTACCCATGAGGAAGGACAGTGGCGTACCCATGAGGAAGGGCAATGACGTACCCACTAGGAAGGGTAATGGCATACCCTCGAGGAAGGACAATGACGTACTCACTAGGAAGGGTAATGGCATACCCTCGAGGAAGGACAGTGGCGTACCCATGAGGAAGGGCAATGACGTACTCACTAGGAAGGGTAATGGCATACCCTCGAGGAAGGACAATGACGTACTCACTAGGAAGGGTAATGGCATACCCTCGAGGAAGGACAGTGGCGTACCCATGAGGAAGGGCAATGACGTACTCACTAGGAAGGGTAATGGCATACCCTCGAGGAAGGGCAGTGGTGTACCCACGAGGAAGGGCAATGACGTACTCACTAGGAAGGGTAATGGCATACCCTCGAGGAAGGACAATGACGTACTCACTAGGAAGGGTAATGGCATACCCTCGAGGAAGGACAGTGGCGTACCCATGAGGAAGGACAGTGGCGTACCCATGAGGAAGGGCAATGACGTACCCACTAGGAAGGGTAATGGCATACCCTCGAGGAAGGACAATGACGTACTCACTAGGAAGGGTAATGGCATACCCTCGAGGAAGGGCAGTGGCGTACCCACGAGGAAGGGCAATGACGTACTCACTAGGAAGGGTAATGGCATACCCTCGAGGAAGGACAATGACGTACTCACTAGGAAGGGTAATGGCATACCCTCGAGGAAGGACAGTGGCGTACCCATGAGGAAGGGCAATGACGTACTCACTAGGAAGGGTAATGGCATACCCTCGAGGAAGGGCAGTGGCGTACCCACGAGGAAGGGCAATGACGTACTCACTAGGAAGGGTAATGGCATACCCTCGAGGAAGGGCAGTGGCGTACCCATGAGGAAGGGCAATGACGTACCCACTAGGAAGGGTAATGGCATACCCTCGAGGAAGGACAGTGGCGTACCCATGAGGAAGGACAGTGGCGTACCCATGAGGAAGGGCAATGACGTACTCACTAGGAAGGGTAATGGCATACCCTCGAGGAAGGGCAGTGGCGTACCCACGAGGAAGGGCAATGACGTACTCACTAGGAAGGGTAATGGCATACCCTCGAGGAAGGACAGTGGCGTACCCATGAGGAAGGGCAATGACGTACCCACTAGGAAGGGTAATGGCATACCCTCGAGGAAGGACAGTGGCGTACCTATGAGGAAGGGCAATGACGTACCCACTAGGAAGGGTAATGGCATACCCTCGAGGAAGGGCAGTGGCGTACCCATGAGGAAGGACAGTGGCGTACCCATGAGGAAGGGCAATGACGTACCTACTAGGAAGGGTAATGGCATACCCTCGAGGAAGGACAGTGGCGTACCCATGAGGAAGGACAGTGGCGTACCCATGAGGAAGGGCAATGACGTACCCACTAGGAAGGGTAATGGCATACCCTCGAGGAAGGACAGTGGCGTACCCATGAGGAAGGACAGTGGCGTACCCATGAGGAAGGGCAATGACGTACCCACTAGGAAGGGTAATGGCATACCCTCGAGGAAGGGCAGTGGCGTACCCTTGAGGAAGGGTAATGACGTACTCACTAGGAAGGGTAATGGCATACCCTCGAGGAAGGGCAGTGGCGTACCCACGAGGAAGGGCAATGACGTACTCACTAGGAAGGGTAATGGCATACCCTCGAGGAAGGGCAGTGGCGTACCCACGAGGAAGGGCAATGATGTACTCACTAGGAAGGGTAATGGCATACCCTCGAGGAAGGGCAGTGGCGTACCTACGAGGAAGGGCAATGACGTACTCACTAGGAAGGGTAATGGCATACCCACGAGGAAGGGCAATGACGTACTCACTAGGAAGGGTAATGGCATACCCTCGAGGAAGGACAGTGGCATACCCATGAGGAAGGACAGTGGCGTACCCATGAGGAAGGGCAATGACGTACCCACTAGGAAGGGTAATGGCATACCCTCGAGGAAGGACAGTGGCATACCCATGAGGAAGGACAGTGGCGTATCCATGAGGAAGGGCAATGACGTACCCACTAGGAAGGGTAATGGCATACCCTCGAGGAAGGGCAGTGGCGTACCCACGAGGAGGAGAAGAGGGACTTAAGTAGCGTAGCAGCATTGAATATATATAACTTATAGAAGTCGCGAGGGGATAGGATTTATTATTCCAATTTTCGGATCAAAAACTGAGGTAGTTGTTAGCTCCGCCGCTAGACAGCTCTTCTTTCCAAAAGAGGGTACTCGTAGTTACCAGCTTCCACGCCAGAGCGCTGTAGCGTCGCTTTTTTCAAGGTCGTGCGCGTAATTCTCTGTTTCACTCTATCGAGAAATCCGAGCGCTTAGATACCGGCGGGCGCAACTGAATTGGAGGAATACGGCCACCGAAAAAAAAAAAGAAAAAAAGTGCGGTTAAAAGATGCCAACATCAAAAATTAAGTTTTAATAATAAGAAAACTACAGAAATTTCTTAAAGCGTATCAGATGGGAATGTACAGTATAGTGTACATTCCCACTGACATTCGTAGTTCAGAATTTATAAAATGTTGTGTTAACGGAGTGGCGCATTGAGTAAAATGGCAAAACACAATTTGGAATAATTCTTGACAACGTTGAATGATTTTGGTAGCTATGAAACAACTATGGCTGCGATGACTGTTCAAACGCGTGCACGTGTTGTTATTAGTAACTGAAACTAATGGTATGATGTCATACTTTGTGGCTATGCAGTTTATAATTTTTTTAACATAAGATGAAGCATTTTTACATAATGTATTGGTTGTTTCGTAATTCAAAATAAATAATCTTAAACGTTATATGGTGAATATTCCCAGTAGCGAATGACCACAAAAAAAATCAATTTTGCCAACATAGATCTGAAAAGTTAACGATTAACTATGTTAAGTTGCTTATAAATAACGCACATTTCCCGGATCTCCAAAGAAAATAAGAGTGTTTGTTATAGCATTGAGTTCCCACTCTTTATATTCCTTGCTTTGAGGTTAGATACACAAGTGCTCGTAAAAATGATGCGCAAGTATTTTGAATACAAATATATTTTCTTTTAATAACCGAAAGGTAAATATTATTTCCATGAAATATAATACAATTCTTTAAACACAGACAACATATAAGAGCTATTTTTTGTTTATTATTCCATCTGGCGTGATAAATATTATATTTTAAAAACTGTTTGTGGATTTTTAATATAAAATAAATATTTATTTATGACATCAATTTAAGTTGTTCAAAAAATTCACTTTGGTATGAATTAAACCAAATTCATGTTATCCAGGGCACAAAATTAGAAACTACCAAAAAAGATTATTTACATTGCTGTTTTGTGTAAATCTGTGCACGGACTTAGTAAGTGACATATTTATAATTCCTCATTTTAGCAACCCATTTTAACACAAGAGAAAAATGATTTTATACTAAAAAGTTATTATTTTAAACCATTAATTAGCAGGAAACATGTATGAATAATCTATTTAAATTTGCATTTGAACAGTGAATATTATTTTGCAATAATAAATATTTTTATCATCGTATATTACTGATGAAAAGTTTGTATTTCCATCTAATCAGAAGTATTATGACACAGTTAATTAAATTGCTTTACAAGTTTTTATTCACATGAAAATCATTAAAAATTGGTTGGGAAGTTATATAAATATACAAAAACAAATCATTATACATACAATTTTATTATCTTAGTGGATTTAAATTAATGGTGTCCCAGTGACTACTGCGAAGAAAAAAGTCTTGCGAAAGGTTTCCTCGTAATTGAAATTCGTCAAAAAAAACTATCTCTCATTTTTGGTGACATTTCTGACAAGTGGTACGATGAAATTTGAGACTGGCAAATGAATGTTGTGAAGCAATAAACAAAATATCACATTCGTGAACTACAAATGCATAATTGTTTTTATTTTATAATAAAAGTGTATCTAATAACCCGTGGCTTTGCTCACGTAATTTCCGGGTATTGCTGATATTCTACCATTTTAAGAAAATATGTATTAAATTTCAAAGATTTTTGAAGAATTATACACAAAGAACTGTCAAGTATAGAACATATTTAATAAATAAAAATATTTTTACGACTTATTTTTAATTGGTTTAGCGTAAGTCTATTTTAACTTTTATTTAAAATTAAGTACCTACCTTATTTTCTATCTCCCGGTTTAGTGACTTTGAGAATATATTTTTCCTTGATGAAATCTTAACTCTTTTCCATCTGACGAAGCCAATTAAAAAATAAACTAAGACTCGCGCACTTATTGTATGTTAAGACTGCCATCGTTTTAAATTACTGTAATTTTTTTAGTTATAGTCATGCTTAGTATAATAACATAATATGCCTTATTACGCATACATTTCAGTATTCATGAAACCAATGCATTTTTATTTGAAATGTACAGCAGTTACCAAATTTCTTATCTCGCATATTGATCTTTTGGTATGGCTATTATTACTTAAACTAAATTTTTTGAATTTTCACTGATGCGCTGTTTTCCCTTTTCTATGTGATTTAAAAAATATAGCAATATACGTAAGCCAATTAAACCAAAATCATCCTGAATTTTTATTACCGAAAAAAGTTAATTACAAAAAATTTTAATGTGCGTATTTTAATATTGAATTTATATATATCTTGCCAATACTGATTTAGTGGGTTACATTTTTTTTATTTTTAAAAATAATATCTACCCCTTTAACTACTTAATAGATGACGTTGAATAAGAGAAGGTTGTTTAAGGTATGTTGATTTTCCTTGCCAATATCTAAAAGTAAATTTGTACAAACGCGAAATATAGTTTAAATAAGTATTTTACTTTTAAAATAAAACCATATTTTGAACGTAACACTGACTATTGGCCCAATACAAAGTTTTAATAGCTAATTTTCACTTCACTCGGGTACAGAATCCCATCATTCAGTGATTTCCGTGGCTAGCTTCTTTTGGGATTTCATCATTCACAAACGACGGTAAGGGAAGCTCCTCTTCAAGGTCGCCTAACGATGCTGATAAGACCTGCCGGGTAATTTGAATCGTTGGTCTGGGATTTTCCTGGGGGGGGGGGGGTGAAGGATGATGTCACGACTGGGCTGGTTAACCTAGTTCTGCCAAATACCGCCAGGGGCGTACACGGCCGATACCCAGCGATGAAAGCGATCGCAGCGGCGGAGCTTGGAACTACAACAATTCTTCTAAGAAACCGGACAGAAAATTTAACCTGGGCTCGCGACTTCTATACATTATATATATTCAATGGTAGCAGTCACTCACTGATCTATTAAACACAGTAAATTAGGATAAACTTTCAGAATATGGATTTATTTTCAATATTTATTAAATTTTATTTCGATTGCTATACTAAAGTAAATAACTAATTTTATACCCGTGTTTATATTAATCTTATATATAGTTACGCTCATCACTATCTGACTGAATTTTTAACACCAAATAGATATGTAGGCCTATACCTTGGAGACAAGTGTATCACGAAGCACATATATTATTTTAATCCATATAGATATTTTTTAAATATAAAATGTAAGATTAACAATAGAGTAAATTTTAAATACAGCTACATAAGTGTAACACACCTTAGTTATTAAATTAAAGTGACACCTTGCAAATAACTATTGTATAGTTACTAAAAAGTCTTATTTCTCTGAAAGTTAAGCTCTAAACGAAAAACTGTGAAAATTTTGCCCTTCTTGGAAATCTAAGTGAGCGACAATGAGAATGGTTTGATATTTTTAATCTTGTAGCTATGCTCTTTGGATAATATTTGTTCTTATTTTTAAATATCTTTCTAGTTTTTAATTTTATTAAAACTCCGTTGGTATGCATGTTATATATAATTTTTGTCAGATTTTTTTTTCTATTTTAAATATATAATAAATAGTTTTCATTTGCATTATATTAAAATAGATTTAATTTTCAATAAATATTTCGTATGTATTAAATTACAGTTTTTGCTATATTCATCATATTTCAACAGGCACCTTAGGCACATTACAACTTCCTTGTTAATAATAAATTGGTTTAACGTTTTTTTCTGCATCTAAATAGTGGCTTAAATAGTAGAATGCAGCATCGAAGTATTTATTGTGCAGGTAGTACCGCCAAAACACACCTGCGCGCGGCCTAGTCCACCACGCTTACACTGGCGTGGAATCCCTGGATCGACCCTGCCGGGGATCGCACCCGGATCATCCAGGTGGCAGGCCACAGGACTGACCACTCCTTCAAAGCGTCCTTTCTTATATGCTACATCTAAGAGTAAAAAAAAAATATTATAACTTTAACATATTAATTTACGTTTCTCTTTGTGTCCATAAGCCCTTAAGGATTTTAAAATATGTTTTGTGCCAAGATACTTAAAAATATATTAAATAAAGCTACTTAAACATAAATAAGCAATTTAAAATTGAAAGTTGAAGTACCGTGTGTTTAAGTTTGTGCGGCTCTAATGCGTTACTAAATGCAGCGTCTTGCCTTAGAGGGCACACGGTGTAGGCTATAGGTAGTTTCAATAAGTGTTTGTGGTCAACGCACAGACTGTAAACTAGCTCTGCGTGGCACTGAGATGTGTGTGTAACGAGCCTGGACCAGTGTTGCCTGTAACGGACTCCACTTCTTGACCTCGACCAGTGGAAATACTTGCCATTTACGGCCATGTTAACATTCTACACGAAGCAACGTGTCCAGCACGATAAGAATCTCAGCAAGACAGAAAAAAAAACATGTCCGTTTATTTAAACATTAGCATTTGAAGTAAATATTTGCTTAAAAATAAACTACTATAAAGGAATTAAACTTATGCCAAACAGCAACAAACTATTTGCAATATTTTAACATGTAAAGGCATAAACATGTTCCTGATAAAATCAACGCGTATATACGTGACTTGTGTTTCTCTTACTAGTTTTTAAGCTTTACAACTGAAAAAAATATAGATGTCGGTCTCTTTGTGACGACATAGCTTACACATTGGATTTAGGTGTAATAGCTACTAAAAAAATTTATATATCAAAGTTTTTTTTGCGAATTATGTTCCTTCACAGGTAAAAAATTTCCTGTCAAATTAGGAAAAACACTGCTTTACAAATTACCCAAAGATCGTCGTAAATTTACGGATATTTTCGTAAATTTATAGGTAGTTACTTAGTTTTCATTCTTTGAATAAGAACTCACAGCAACCATCTTGAAGAGTTAGCCAAACCTTCAAAAACTTTCCAAAGTCAACTAAAAAACTCTCTTTTTCTTTGGAAGGGCATTAAACCTTGTTCGCAACAAAACACAAATCTTCAAAGTCATACGTTGGTCTGTTTCTACTGAAAATCTAGCTGGCTGGAACTACGAAGAACCTTCTTGTGTAAATGAGTTGCATTCTATGTTTCAAATTCAGAAAAAATTAATGTTACTTGCAACAGTGTTTTAAAAATATATAGGTGTAATTTAAATTTGCTGAATGATGAAAATATCAGAAGAGGAACTTCAAAACTACGAAACTTACGAATGATACAGCTATTGTAGATTTTTTAATGTACCTATCTTTCTCAAAATATGTCGTCCTCTTGGTTACTTTTTTGTTACTTTTGTTTATTTGGCTGCAATTGCATTATTTAATTTTAAATAAATGGCAAAAATAATATTATTGGAACATTACACATTACACTAAAAATAATTTAAAAATTTACATTTAACTTGGTTACTATCTGTGGCTTTGCTCGCGCAAATATCAAATTGGGCGAGGGTTTTTGTTTTTAAAAGTTTGCTCGTTGGTAATTTCTGCTCATTTATCAAAGTTGACGTATCATTTGTTTTCGACAACTTGCCGACTGCTGATCCCTGCCCGGGACTCCAGCCCGGAGCCCTCGGCCGGACTGCGGCGACTGAGCAGGGTTCAGGCGGCCACGAGACCCGCTGGCGCAGGCGGGAGGTTCCCACGACTGCAAGGCAGCACGCCGCTCGACACGCCAAAATAAACCAGTTGGCGCTGAGCGACCTTCAGACGGGACCTTTACCTCGCGGCCGGCACATCCCGCGCTACACGGACCCCGGCCCGCGCAGCCTCGCTTACACGAGCGAACAAAGTTGCGCTGACATGTCGAGTCGCTGCGCCGGGGGGAGCTAAAGGCGACACTGGCTAGTTCGCCTCCACGCGCCAGGCACCGATCTTGTCGCTTTGAATATATGTACTGTATAGAAGTCGCGAGTGGATAGGATTTACTCTACGTTTTTCAGAAGCGTATGATGAGCAGCTTGGGAACTTCACAGCTGCAGTGCGCTGCCGTAACGCCCTGTATGGTCTTAGTTGTTATTTACACGTTAGAGTGCAGCTCTGTCGCACACTGTCATTCCCCGCACCCCCCACCTATCATTCACTGCAGCTCAAGGTCGTTCAACGGGAGGGGGAAGGGGTGTTTGAAGAGTTTGACACTTGTCCGCTAGGGACCACCACAAGTCGATGCCCTAGAGATGGTGGCGATTGCGGCGGTGAATTAACCAACTACCTCAAAACCGTATTAGAAATTTTAACCTTGGCTGGCGACTTCTATACAGTATATATATTCAAAGCTTGTCGGTAACATGTCTCTGTAAGACTTCAAGCGGTGACCCTACCATTGTATGCTGGAATATCACATACATACCTGTACCTTTTAGAATATGGGGTTTATAAGATTTCATATCTAAAAACCATCCGTGAAAACACCCGTTTTAGACTTTTTTCAAATGTTAAAAAAAAAACATGTTAAAGACTAAACAATGCAGGAAACTTTTGTAGACATGTGAAGTGGCTCTTAAAAGCTACTCGTAATCACACACTAAAAAGAAATGTTGAACGGTTTGTAAATGGCGCGCTAACGCATGGAGCATCTGCATATCGCTTAGTGGTCTGTGCCAGGCGACCACCTACAGAGCGTGTTACTTGCTGGAATTCCGCTTCGTATTGCTCGCTTTCCATTGGTCGTTGAGTCAGGCAAGCGTTCGAAATGGAGCAGAATTAAAATATATTTAATCAATTTAAAATAAAGATATAATAGAAATAATAATAGAAAAACCAATTTATTCAAGGATAAAAATCTAAGCTTCTCGTAACACTTCTTTTGAGCGAGTAAGCTAATTTCACTTTTACTGTGTAATCGATTCGCAAAGCTAGTGTGATATCACACACGCGCAATTTTTAAACGTAATAAAAACAGTTAATTGTGACATACTATTAAACATTAACTGCTTTTAAAAAGTATCATTTAAGTCTGTGCAGTCTAGACACAATATGTTGGCCTAATCGTTTCTCTCATTTGTGCGTAATAGAAATATAGATAGCATTTTTGAACATAAAAGTAAATTTCTTCTACCTAACTGTATTTATTGAAACAAGTTTGATTACACTTTTCGACGAGATTATGAAAATTTACTAGGCCACATTACTAATAATGTATTTCCATAAATATTTTAATCAGTCACACAAACAACTTCAATACGACAGAAAAATAAACAATGTCAAAAGTAATTGTGGTATCGTTTTTTCTCTATTAATTATTTGTTATAATCCCGCTAATAAACACATTAATACAATAAGGACGCATTTTAAGATTTAAATTGTTAACCTAAGGGACGTTAAGTAAGTAAAGAAACACTGCAAAATGCTACGAAGTGTTTGGTGCTCGGCTAAGGGACGCTGAGATCGGAGGTAGCGTTGGTGAAACCAACCTAAACACTGGAACGGGCTTCTGCACTAATCATCCAAAACAAGCAAACATCCAGCAGGACGAACGCACCAGTGATAAACAATGGCTCCTTTTTTGACGAAACTGAAGAAAATAATAGTCGCATTGTCTACGCTCAGTTAGATTCTTTTTTGAAAGCTTCTTCCTAACTGCACGTGGTTATAGTTTCTTGTGCATGTTGAGTTAAATTTTACATACTTTATTTTTCACATCCTTGCGTGAATGCTTCTTGTGTGAGATATTCCACAATAGCGCTTCTCTATTGCTTTTGGTCACTTCATCTGAGTTCTGTCTCGTTGACTCGGCAACCATCTTATATCTCCACGTGGACGTCTTGACACTTGTGCCAACCTCTCAGTCGGTGGTGGTGGGGGCAACACTTTCGTCCGGATGTTAACTGACAGTATTGTTTGATGAGGTGAATGTGCGTCAGATTGTGTGTCGATGATGGAGAATGTGTGTCGAAACGCGTGTCTATGATTGCGGATGTGCGTTTATGATTGTAAATGGATAAAAATTTACTTATTCATTTCGTTATCAGAGAAATTATATGCGTTTCTAGGCTTTTCCGTAGAAACGCTTTTAAAAAAAACATGTAGTGTTTTTAAACACAGATTTTATTATTTTATGTTTCATACTTTCCTCTAAAGTGATTGCGTTCGGCTAACTGTGGGGTGACAACCTGTAAATTTCGCATGTGAGAAACATGGCCGATGTTGGAATGTACTTGGAGATTTACTCGGGCTTCTTTTGTTTCCTTAACCTGTTCACTCTATCTTTGCTTCATTATCTCATTGAGCGAGAACGTAAGCATGGATTGTGCGATCGCTTTTTGTGGTCTGGATGTGCGTATTTTTGAAGCATTGACCCTGGGATTAGATCGAATATTTTCATTTTATTTCAGGTTTGCTTCACATCTTGTTTATAATGATGGTAATTTGTTACTTTTTATGTTGTTGATTTACGTCTCATTTATAACAATATAAAGACAGGTTCCTGCGTTCTGGAGAAAAAATTGACAATGGAATGTGAAAGATGATTGTTTATTATTCAAAGTACTGTGTGAGATATTTACCATAACTTTTATTTTATTATTTTTTTAACTGCGGTTGTTTCAGTGGATGTTAAAATAATTGCGGCAATATCTTTCTTGTAGGGGAGAAAAATTTTTAATAATTAGTTAACAAATAAATACATAAGTAGAATTCTTGATTGCTTGCATATTCTTTCTCTAAATATTATAAAATTTTAATTGGTTCATTAGGTTGTTTGTAGTGTAAATATACTCAAAGAACATAGGGAAGCTGCTACAAACAATAATGACATGTTTTACCTGCATTTGTATAATGTAGAGAAATAAAATAAATAATTTAAATGAGATAAATTTAATAATTCATTTATTGTATTCTGATTTCTAACTAAGCCTAAGTTCTCGCTACTGTGTGTGTTCGTTCCTTGTCTACTGTGTGTACTGTGTGTTCATTCCATTTCCGATGTGTACTGTATGTTCATTCCGTTCCCTGTGTGTATTGTGTGTACTGTGTGTTCATTTCGTTTCCTGTGTGTACTGTGTGTTCATTCCGTTTCCTGTATGTAGTGTGTGTACTGCGTGTTCATTCCGTTTCCTGTGTGTACTGTGTGTTCATTCCGTTTGCTGTGTGTGCTGTGGGTATTGTGTTCATTCCGTTTCCTGTGTGTACTGTGTGTTAATTCCGTTTTCTGTGTGTACTACGTGTACTGTGTGTTCATTCTGTTTCCTGAATGTACTGTGAGTTTATTCCGTTTCCTGTGTGTACTGTGTGTACTGTGTGTTCGTTACGTTTCCTGAGTGTACTATGTGTTCTGTGTGTTCATTCCATTTCCTGTGTGCACTGTATGAACTATGTTTGTGTTCATTCCGTTTCCTATGTGTACTGTGTGTTCTTTCCGTTTCTTATGTGTACTGTGTGTACTGTATGTTCAGTGTGTTCTTTTGTTGAATGTGTGATGTTTCGTTTAATGTGCGTATTCTAATATTTAGTATCTCTGATTGTTTACTAGTCCAAAACTTCTTTGTCTTGATAAATCCTTTTTCAGGAATTCTTGGTCCTTTTGTAAGCGTAAAACATGTTACGTTGGTTTAATTGAATATAATTATCTGACGACGAAGAAGGTCATGAAGTTCGGAAATGTCTGGACTATACGTTTGACATTGTACATGGCCCGATCTCGTGATCCGAAGACACTTGACCTATATGTATGGCTTTGTACATGAACGTTTTAGAGGTTATTCTAAGTATCGAAAAATTAGACTTTCATGTTAGGCATAGCGACACAGTATTTAATTCGTCAGAAAGGTATATTGTTTTTTTTCGTAGAGTGAATGGTTAATAAACTCCGCGGAAGGTAATGGAAAACAGAATATAAAATTTATTTAATATATAGTTATTATTGTCACCTGTCCAGAATCAAACCGAGACAGGAATCCATCGATGCAATATGCAAATTAAGGAGTGATTTTTTTGGTGAATTATGGAATTTTTCCCGAATTTCTAGGTAAATAAATACAAATATCCAAGAATGCGGTCATAACGGCTTACTGGAGGCAGGTTGTAGACGAATTATAACCTTATTTATGATTTTGAACATTATTTATTTAAATTATTATTTTTTTTACCAAATTTAATTTTTTTTTGCATCGCTCAGGGAACGAACCAAGGACAGGAATCGTTCGATTCAATCAGTATATTGATTGTAAATTTATTTAAAGAATTTTGGAAATTTTCCCGAATTTCTAGCTAAATAATTACATATGTATTTCCAAGATGGCGTCCAAATGTCAAGATAGTGGGTGCCACAGTAATAATAAATTATTACAGCACTCTAGAGGGTTTAATTTTAACTAATATGATGGTAGCGCACTCAAGTAGATAAAAACAAGATGACGGACATTACATCATACTAGCTGATGATTTTTCCTTGGCATTAGTGGTGTGAGTTGAGTCTGCCGGCAGCTACTGTGAAGGTAGGATATGTCGATGTTTTTTTTATTTTTGCTCTTACCGGGTTCGAACCGAGTACTTCAAGGCGTAAGTTCGAAATTTAAGTAAAATTGATTAATAAATTTGTATTATAATTTTAGAATTATTTTCCAAATGTCTAACATAAAAATTACGGTTTTTCAAGATGGCTGTCGTAGTGCAACAATCTAGAATACAATATGACGGACTTAACGAAACTATTAGCGATGGCATCATACTCATCCGAGATGGCGGGAGTAATAAATCATGCAACATTTATAGAATCCAAGATGGCTGCCATAACGAAATGTACAACGTTGTTTTTTAAAGATTTTTTATTAAATGTTAAATAATTTTTTTATAAATTTTAAAATTTTTCCCGATTTTCTAGCATTGAAATTAGGGATTTTCAAGATAGTGGACATGACCTCATACTAGCTGACGATATATATACCTTGACATAAGTGGTGCGAGGTCAGTCTGCCGGCAGCCATAGAACATACTGCCGGCAGCTTCCATAGAGGAAGGATCGATCGACATTTTTTATATTTTTGTTTTTGCCCTTACTGGGTTAGAACCGAGGACTACGCGATCCATGACGTAAGTACGTTTTTTTAATAATTATTTTTTATTAAAATTTGATTAATAAATTTTTTTCCATTTTAATTTTTTTACATTAAAATCGGATAATAAACAAAGATTTTCAAGATGGTGGCCATATGGAAATTAAAATGGTGACATCATAATTCAAAATAGTTTCCATGGCATCCTAATTTTCAAGGTCATAATCTCGGTGGTTAGAGCGGCTAGCTCTTAGGACTTTTAAGCCGCTTTTAGGATTTTGTGTTCTTTCTAAGGCGACGGTATTTTGAAGTTTTTCTAAATCATAATTTTCGAATTATCAAATTTTTAGAGATTTTTTGGTGGAATGTTTTTCCAAAAAACTGGAAAATTTGGCGTATTTTGGCAAATTTTGGGCAAATGTTGGTAAATTGGGGACACATTTTGGCAAATTTTGAAGGTCAAAGGTCAAGGTAATCTAAAATGGCTGCCCTGACGTTACAGTCCAAGATGGCGGACCGGCACCAGTACCACGCACCAGCGCCACGTCCCCGGAGCCCCATTTACATACTACTTTGGATAATTTTTATTTCTCTAAGGCAAAGGTCATTCGAGACATTTCGAATTTTAGATTTTTTGAGGAATAAAACGGGAAATTTTTCCTCGAAAAGAGAATTTTTAACCCTAAACAGGGAAAATTTTTGAAATTTTGAGGAATTTTGTTGAAATTTGACACCAAATTGGCTGCCATGACGTCAGAGCGATCGGGTGCTTCCTTTTTTTGATTGTGCTTCCAAAGGTTTTTTTTTTAATGTTCATCGTTTTTGACTAATGATGTTCATCGACAAGTCTGTACTCAGGTTATGATTGGTCTCGTGGTTCGGAGAAGACTGGTCTATACGCCTGACGTTGAACATTGCCTGTTTCAAATGTTTTCGCGTATCGGCAAATAGCCCCTCTTGGTTCGGAGACGCTTGGCCTATGCGCATGATTATGTACATGTCCTGTTTAAAATGTTCGCCAAGTAGCGACGAAAAATACCTCTTGGCTAGTGACTGGCCATGCGTTCCTGACCACTGAATAGACTTGTGTGGCCACGAACTTGGCGTACCTTGCCAGAAACTGGACGTGACATCCTTTCCAACCGACTGGTCGTGCGTGTCTGGCCAACCGGCTGATGTTCCCGGTCACCATCTTGATGAAAATAGCTTACATCGCAGACTAGAGGTGCCAGACTACCAACTGATCGTGTTAGCCTGACTACAAACTGGAAGTACCTATCACCGATTATGTGCCTGACTAATACTGAAAACACGTGCTAAGTAATGTAAAGGTTTGTCTTCGCCTTTAAGAACACTGTAGAAAACGCTTGTAATTTCATTGTTTTTTTGTTGTTTTTGTATGATTTCCATAATAAAATTTTTGTTTGTGCTTTATTGTTTTATATCTCAAACCTGTCAGTAGTATACAATTGGGGATAGTGGGCCAGGCTTCAGCAGGAGGTGCCGGAGGTGCAGACTGCTATCTTGGATTGTGACATAATGGCGGTCATGTGTGTGTCCTCAAAATAAACTCTAAATGACTCTAACTTTATACAAATTTCCCTATTTCGACAGAAATTTCCCATTTTGAGGGAACATTTCACGATTTATTCCTCAAATAATCCAAAAATTCAAAATTCGAAATGCCTCAAAAGATTTTTGCCTTAGAAAGAACCCAAATTTATAAATTGTCTTAATACTCCTAAAAGCAAACCGCCCCTAAGCCACCGAGGTCAGGACCTTGACCATAAACTTGAAATCTTTAATTTTTGACCAAAAAATTCCGAAAAAAAATTACTTACTTCATTAGTTTAGTTACTGAATCGATTTCAGTCCTAGGTTCAATTCCTGGCAATAGTAAAGAAATAATTTATTAATGAAGCCCTAAAAAAATTTAATAAAAAATTAAAATATTTATAAAATTTATTATAACAAACCCGCCATCTTTAATTATACTTTGCCTTTATCGTTACGAACACCATTTTTAAAATCCGTAATTATCAGATTTTATTTGGAAAAAATATAAAATTTATAAAAACATTAATTAATCAGAATTTTAATAAAATATTTAAAAAAACACACTTATTTTCTTGGTTCAAACCCGATGAGGGCAAAAAAAAAACACAGATACTTCCTCCACAGAAGCTACAGACAAACTGACCTCCCACCTCTAATATGATGGTATATATATATCACCAGATAGTATGACGTCAAACCCGCCATCTGGTTTTCGTCAGCTGGAGGCCACTATCTTGTTTTCGTCTGCTAAATTGCGCTATGACTAGAGACCCGGAAAATTCGCGGGTTCGTTTCGTGTTATGCTAAAATTCAAATAATTATACCTTAGTGCTGCTTCTGTCATTGGTTCACTGTTAATCTGGATGACTGAGGGCCAATTAGAGACCCTCACTCATAGAAGTGTCGAATCACAGGCCACCCAGTCGAGACGACTCACAAGTCAGCAGCCAATGTACAGTTGGCATTTGCCCGAGTGTGTAGAGGATATTGGAGTCTATCCTGGAGGTCATTGAACCCGCGAAATTTCCGGGTCTCTAGCTATGACCCTATTAGTTTAATTTTTACTCAGTAGAATGCAGTAATAATTTATTATTACTGAGGTGCCCGCCATTTTTATATTTTGACTCCATCTTGTATGTCCGTAATTATTTAGCAAGAAATCCAGGAAATATTCAATATTTAATCAAAATATCTAAAATTAATATATTGATTGATTCCATCGATTTCTGACCTTCTGTTCGAAAACTGATCTATGAAAAAAAATTAATTTAAGGGGAAAAAAATTTCAACAAATATGAGGGAAAGTACTAAAATAAGCTTAGAATTTTTATTACCAGCCTTCAGTAAGCATACGATAACATATTGACCACCATCTTGAAAATTCAAAATATTAACGTAGAAATTCGGGAAAAATTTCAAAAATCATAAAAAAAATCCCTCATAATTTATTGATTAATTCGATCGATATCCGTCCTTGGTTCGGTACTTGGTCAATGCAAAAACATGTATTTTAAAAAAATTATATTTATTTAGTTAATAATCTTCAAAATCCTAAAAAGAAGATAAGTTCCTCGTTATGACCACAATCTTGTAAATTTATATTTATCTACCTATAAATTCGGAAAAAATTTCAAAATTTATCAAAAACACCATATATTAAAATAATTATTGATGCGAAGGATTTCCGCCTTTGGTTTGATCCTTGGCCAGTGATAAGTGTAACTAAAGCTTAAAATTATTTTTTTAAATTATCTTTCCCATTTACTTTCGTGTATTTTATTAATCATTCACTCTACAAAAAGCAACACTAGACAAGACACCTATCCGACGAAATAAATATGTTTTCGAGCTGCCGAACACGGAAGTCTATTTTTTTTCTTTCGATGCATGAAATACATTGCAACTAGTTCATGTACAAAGCTATAAACCAAGTGTCTTCGGACCATGAAACAAGGCCATGAACAATGTCAGACGTGTAGACCAGACATTTTCGAACCTCAAGACCTTCTCCGTCGATAGCTAATATAACATTTTTCAAGCAGTCAAGACAAAGTCTTTGAACTGTCAGACCTAAAGTACCGATAAAATCAATAACAAGCAATAAGATCAAAGGAACATTTTTTACGCTTACTAAAGAACCAAGAATCCCTGGAAAAAAAAATGTTTTATCAAGACCAAGAGGTTTTGAACTGGTCAATATTCAGAGCTACAACAGATTTGACTACGCACATTCAACAAAACGACACACATTCAACAAAAAAAGAACACACAGTACACACACAGTGCACACACAGTAAACACAGTACACACAGTAAACCCAGTGCACACACTGAACACACAATATACATACTGCTGGACACACAATACACACAGTAGACACGCTGGACAAACGATACACATTCTGGACACACAGTACACATTCTGGACACACAGTACACACAATAGACACACAGTACACACACTAGACGCAAAGTACACACCCACTGGTCACACAATACACGCACAGGACACACACTTAACACACAGTAAACGCAGTACAAACAGACTTGACATATAATACACAGAGTACACACAATGGACACATAATACACACAGCACAAGTCATTGTCAGGTCACGCCGCTCTCTGAGTGGCCAGATAAGCCAGCCAACCACAGCGCGTCTACGGAGGTCTCTGTAGAAGAATCGTAATCGGCATTTTACATTTACGGTGAAAGTCTGGATGATGTTCTTCAAGAGAAGAAAGAAGAGAATTTCTACTACTTATTGCTTATTTATCAAAAATCTCTGAGCAGTTCTGATGTAATAATCCTTCAGAAGTTAGAGTTTGAGCTCTCTGTGCGTGGCCTTGACGGGGCAATACACAGGCGCATCTGCCGCAATACGAATGCTGTATCCTCTGTAACTTTATTAAATGCGTTTCAGCTGCTGTTGTCCACACTGGCGCCGCGTACATTATTATTGGTTTTATTACCACGTTATAAATCACTATACAGTTTTTAACAGAGATACCTAATCGTCTACTCACGACAGGGTAAAGGGTCGTGAGCCTAGTGAAAGGTGCTATTCTTTCCACGTCTATGTGATCGCGCCATAGTACGAGTAGTTACCTACCCATGTACATTGTACACGCCTAAGTATTTAACTATATTTTTGTGAGGAATTGGTCATTGAATAGCGTTAGTTGTGGCCTATCATCACGTGATGGAAGATGATTACGCGTAAATACTATAGCTTCTGATTAAGAAGAATATACTTCAATTCGCCATTTTGTGCACCACTGTTCTATTGAATTTAACGCGGTTTGTAATCTGTCTGCTGCGAGTTTTAAAATGCAAAATCTGCTGAAAAATGCTGTATCGTGCGCGTAGCAGCCAAACTGGACTGATTGGTCTGCGGGTTTAGGCATATCATGGATATAAATATTGAATAGAACCGGCCCTGAAATGCTGTCCTGTGGGACTCCTGCTCTAATTATTTTTAAATAAGACTGTGCCCCTTCTGCCGTGACTCTGAACGATCGATTTTCTAAATAAGAGGTCAGTTATATAATATAACTATCGAGAAAACCGGTTTGATATAATTTATAGTTGAGCCTGCATGAAACTCTCTATCAAAGGCTTGTTCGATGTCCAAAAACCTTGCGTTATTATAGGTATTACGAGAAAACGCAGTTATTATCTGTTCCGTCATACGTATCAATTGATGCGTTGTTGAATGAGCGCTGAGAAAACCAAATGTTTCGTTTGGCAGTATATTATTTTCATTAATTTGAGCATTTAGTCGCTGCAGAATTATGTATTCTGCTAATTTTGACACTGTGCTAAACAAATTAATGATCCTATATTTTAGTTTATGAAAAATTATGACAGTCGCTTATTTCCACTGCGTAGGAAAATACTGTAATTTAAATATGGCATTTATTAATTCAGCTTTTTAAGCTCTGGACCCGTGCCTGAGCCGAGCCGAGCCTAGCCTAGCCTAGCCTAACTTAGCCTAGCCTAGCCTATTTTAACCTTGCCTAGCCGAGCTGAGCTGAGCCGAGCCTAGCCTAGCCTAATAGAGCCGAGCCTAGCCGAGCCGGCCGCCAGCTGTCGAACTGGCTGGCACAGGGTTTATGTGGATGCAGTGTGCGACGGTATTTAAAGATTGGCTCTATTCACCTGTTAGGCTACTACATTTAAATTTCATTTTTTATCAGCCAAATTGCAATTATGTTCCACTATTTAATTATTATTTTTTGTGTGTTGTAGAAATGTCTCTGTGCAATTTATATGCAACATCATGTCTGCTAATTATAAAGGTCAGACAAATGTTAGTATATTCGTCATGCCTTATTGCGTCTTCATCACTCCCTGTTAGTCATTTTCTCAGTTTCCACAACTGGGCGATGACAAGAAAATTACTTGTGCGGACCCATGTCCTCGCAATGGGCTGGACCCAACGGACCTGCATGCCTGCCCGCGGCCGCGAGAGAGCTAGTTTCAGGCGCGGCGACAAGGGCGCGTCCCGCCGCAGCTCCTGCTGTGTTGTCGACCTTATTGCCGACCACCTGCGTGTGCTCCAGCCACGCGGAGAGGAGCTGGCCGGCTGCTCGCACCAGGTCGGGGTGCGACGAGGCTGCAGCCCGCGGGGACCACCGTGAAGGTATCCCTCCCCCCTCCTCCCGGGAAGGTGAAAGTCATCCAGCTACGAGCCCTTGCACTGCGTCAGGCAGCACGTCGACATTGCAGTGGACGACGAAGAGGACGCTACTGACTACTACTTCTCCCCGCTACCACCCGGATAGCCTCGGGCGACACGGCCGTTTTAGCAATCAGCTGAACAAGGAGACTCACTTGGCCAGTCGGACTAGATAACGTGTTTTCCTTGGTCCAATAAGATGAAAACACTTTAAGAAATTTGGAATTTGGAATTTTTGAATTTTTTCGGGAAATGTTTAATCAAAAAAGTAAACTTTACAATTTTAATATTTTTTGAGATCCTTTGATGAAAAGATTTTCCTAAAAACTAAAAATATTACACCATTATAACTTTAAGACCATTTTGGCGAATTTTGAAGGTCAGGGTATGCTCTGATGTAAGTCTGGGAGGGTGTGTCTATAGTTGTGTGCTTTTCCTCTTTATTTCTTTTGATTTCTAAATATACATTGAAAGAGAAGTAAGGGAGTTAGTTAAATTTACTTTAAATTTTATTTCTTTGACAGTTTGTTTATTGCTAATGATTTATTCAAACATATGCAGATTTTCTATTTCGCTTTTTTCCATCACACCTAACCGTGCCTACTGTGACAACATCAAAATCTTGAAAAATCGTGAGCATGTAGTAATTCTAAAAGTGTTAAATATCAGTGCAACAGGTATTCTATTCAGTTTTTACTGTACAGAAACTTGAAAAGGCAAATAAAAAATCGTGAAGGACTGGTTGCACGTTTGTTAAGATCAAAATGTATCTTCTGTGGCAAGACGTTTGCACACATTTTTGACGCAATACATCATAAAATATATCACATCACTGACCTTTTAACGAAATAAAATACTCTCAGTTGTGTTAAATGTGTGGTAACGTAAAGTCATTTGGAATTGCCCTGAAAAAACATGCCAAGACAAGCAATTATCACACTCCAGAAAGACTGAAGTAATCGAGAGTAACTAAAGCCTAAATTTGCTTGTTTGTTCTTGTAATAGTGTAGAATTTATCTAATGAATTTTATTTGTAAAAATGTCTGGTTTTATTTTTTGAACATTGAAAACTAAAATTTATGCGAAATTGTAAACCTAATGTGATATTTTTTTTCATTAAATAAATATTTTAACATTATTTTTTTTTGCTTCGACTAATGATCGGACCGAACACAAGAATCAATCGAATCAATGACTACGTATATAAATAGGTAATTATTTTAATAATTTTGGAATTTTTCCCTGTTTTTATGCTAATAAATACCTACAGTTTTTCAATATGGCGGCCAAGATAACCAAGAAGATAGCGGATGCTATTAAAGCTGATGATCTGATGATTGACAGTACTGCACCCTAGTAAATAAAAAATAAACCAAGGTGACGGTAGTGACCTCTCTAGCAGACTAAAACAAAATGGCCGATCCAAATAACCAGCATGACATCAATAGTGGTTGGCATAATATATTTGTTTCTTGGCATTAGTGTTGGGGGTTCTGTCTGCTCATAGGCTCCGAGGAGGAAGGAACCTTCGCCAGTTTTGCTCTCCCCAGGTTTTAACAGGTGACTCCTTAAATATTTTACTAAAAATATAATTATATAATTTTTCCAAAATTTCATATAATTCCAATTTTTGAATAATAATTACATATTTTAAATATGGAAGATGTGACATAATTCAAAATGGCGGAAAACAAAATAGCGGCTGTGACTTCAGAATTAAAAATGACGGAATCCAAGATGTTGAAAGGTTTTAGAAAACAGAATAGCGGATTTTTCGTCTTAATCCAAAATAGCAGTTGGGGTCAAAGTAAAGGTCAATATTAAGGCTAAGATGCTTGAATTATTTTTTAAAAGTATTTTAAGCCAATAATAGGACTTTAAGTTATTTTGAAGTCGAAAACACTTTAAGAAATTTGGAATTTGGAATTTTTTAATTTTTTTGGGAAATGTTTAATCAAAAAAGTAAACTTTACAATTTTAATATTTTTGAGATCCTTTGATGAAAAGATTTTCCTAAAAACTAGAAATATTGCACCATTATAAATTTAAGACCATTTCGGCGAATTTTGAAGGTCAGGGTATCCAAGATGGCGGCCGTGACGTCTACATCCAAGTTGGCGGACTCCAAAAACTCAACCATTACCCTGGACCCTGGACCAGTAAATACATTTGTATACCTACTACTTCTGAATATAACTTTTAGTAATATAGAAAACGAGAGTGGTAACTAATACCATGTGCAATATTCAAATGAATATGAATAATAAGCTGAGGGAAATGAGTACTACTGACCTTGTGAGTGGTTTTCCTGGTCGTAGGATGTGGATCGAAGTTTGGCAACGTGGTTGGATCTTAGCTCACTGTATAGGTAAGTTGAATTTAGTGTATGAGTGGGTAAATATAGATCGTCATCGAAAGGAAGTTATGTATATATATATATATATTCTCATTCCCTATTCACGAATGACGTCCCACTGTTGAACATTTGGCGGCGCATTTGGAAAATGGTCGAGTTTATTTCACCGCGTCGAATTTTGCTCAACGTGCTGAAACTTCTCCCGCGACAATATTGACCAGTTTATTTGTGATTTGCCAAGGCGATCCGTTTGCACGAACGTTGCTTTACTCAGAGATGCCACGTTATTACACTTGGATCGCTTCACCGAAGAAGTTTTAACGTCGGAAGCAAGGCGATGCGATTCATGGTCATCCGGATGTGCGTTCTACATACTTGGTCGTATTTACACAGTTCATCCAAATAATGATGATTGCTTCTATTTGTGGTTGTTGCTGGTGAATGTGCGTGGGCCAACATCATTTGAATTACTACGAACTGTTAACGGTATAGTGTGCCCAACATATCCTGCTGCATGTCAAGAGCTCAATTTGCTTGATAACGATACTCATTGGGACACAACAATCGCTGAAGCAATTCTTTCTGCATCTCCAAGTCAAATACGCACATTATTTGCTCTCATAATTTCGACATGCTTCCCATCGAATCCACGTAATCTATGGAACAAATACAAGGATAAAATGTCAGAAGACCTTTTACATCGAATTCGTGTCAGTTCAACAAATCCAGATCTTGAGGTGAATGAGGATATGCATAACCAGGCTTTGCTCTTTATCGAAGACATGTGCTACCTCATATGCGGCAGTTTGTTAGTCAGGTTAGGAATGCAAACGCCAGAACGTGAAATGAATGATGCAGAATTGGAAAGTGAACGTGAATATAATCGACACGAATAAGACCAATCAGTTCAAACAAATGTACACCTGTTGAACCCCCAACAGAAGGAAGTGTATGATACCGTAATGAAGACAATTAATGATGGAAATTGTGGCTTATTTTTCCTGGATATCCCTTGTGGAATGGGGAAGACATTCATCATGTCATTGATTTTGGCCACTGTTGGTGCGAGATCCGACATTGCGGTAGCAGTTGCTTCTTCTGTAATAGCGGCCACATTGTTAGAAGGATGCCGTACGGCTCATTCAGCGTTAAAATTGTCGTTAAACCTTCAAACTACTGAAAAACGACATGTAACATTGCTAAACACTCCGCAATGGCCAAATATTTTGTAGCATCAAAAATCACCATCTGGGACAAATGCACAACGGCGCACAAACGCGCGTTGGAAGAACTTGACCGAAAATTGAAAGATCTGCGCAATGACTCAAGATGTTTTGGAGGTGCAATGATTTTACTGTCGGGCGATTTCCGCCAAACACTGCCAGTCATTCCAAGGTCGACTGCTGCCGATGAAATAAACACTTGCCTCAAATCGTCAAATCTGTGGCGCTATGTGACTAAACTTCAGCTGGCAGCAAAGGTTGAGTTGCATTGCTGAACGATCCATCTGCTGTATATTTCTCCAAGAAATTGCTGACTATCGGTAATGGCCGTGTTCCTGTCGACAAATCGAGCGGATTGATTTCGTTTCCTCCAAATTTTTGCAATTTCGTCTCATCAAAAGACGAGCTCATAAACAAAGTATTCCCGAACATCATTGCTAACCATAAAATAACAAATGGTTGAGTGAGGGAGCAATTTCAACAGCTAAGAACAAAAGTGTGGATGATTTAAACTTCGTAATTCAGAATCAAATCGTTGGTACTATACATTCATTCAAATCTATTGACTGTGTAACAAACGAAGGCACAGCCACCAACTATCCAGCTGAATTTTTAAACTCCTTGGATGTGCCTGGCTTACCACCGCACAATTTTCAACTGAAGGTTTGCTCGGTAGTCATCATGCTTCTAAATCTAAACCAACCAAAACTATGCAATGGAGCGCGTTTGGTGATAAGATGACTGACGATCAATGATGATTCACGCGATGATACTCAAAGGAAAATTAAAAGGTGAGGAAGTTCTCATTCTGAGGATCCCGATGATCCCAACCGATATGCCCTTAGTTTAAACGAATTCAATTTCCTATTCGTCTTGCATTCGCCATGACGATTAACAAATCACAAGGCCAATTCTTAAGTGATTGTTGTCTGAATCTAGAAAATGAATTTTTTTCTCATGTTCACTTGTCGGCAAACCATCCACTTTATTCGTTCTTGCGCCTGATAACAAAACGAAAAATGTATATCACAAGGTGCTTCACTGAAGAAAATCAACCCGAGTGCAACCCATGCAGCAAAATACATAGCTTCAATAAAGCAAATGTGTTACCGACAACCGACATGCCATTGAAATACTTTATTTTTGTACTTTTATTGCATTTTTAGTATTTATTTTATTACATTAATATAAACCTAAATTATTATTTTTTAAAGTTATCATGACATTCATTGACTGTTAGGCGGTACGAATTTCACCGGGTCAGCTAGTACATAAAAGACAAAAATACCAAAGATTTTCTTAGTACATTTATAAACTTCAAAGATATAATCGTATTTAGAAAATACAAAGATTTGCGAAAGAGCACAAGTAAAAAATTCAAAATATCACTAAAATATTCCCTCCCAGTGTCGCAAATTTCTATATCCAAAAAAAAAAAACAATAATTCACAGTTTTTCGTTTAGAGCTAAACTGTCTGACACATAAGCCTTTTTAGTAAGTATTAACATAGTTAATTGTTAGACGTCTAAGGCGCCCAATGAAAATTTTTGAATATAACTTACCGTTATTTAATAACTAAGGCGTGTTTCACTTATGTAGCTGTATTTCAAACTTTACTCTATTGTAACACATGTTCTATTTTATACACCTCTCTATGGAGTAGATGTCTCCAAGGTTACAGAGTCAGTGAGTGACATACAGGATGGTTCCCAGCAGAGTGTGCCTGCGGAGAGAGGATCGCAAACACGCCGCAGACAGGAAGGCGGGATGCAGGAAGCCGGAGCCGGAGCGGCGCGACGTGAATGGGCGGCCGCGTGACCTTGGGAGCCGCGAGTTGCCGAGTGTCGTCGAGGCCAAGGCCACGGGATCGCTGGCCTCGTCTGTCTCCACCCGAGGACCTCCGCCCGCTGGCTCCGTCGCCGCGCTTCGTCCTGCCGACCTTCATGTACATGCCAGTACGATAACAACTCCCTTTTCAGCAAAAACCACGCACTTGATACATAATTTGTTGCAATTTAGTTCAAATTTATTTGAATTAAAATAGTTGCTTATTGAATTATTTTATTTCTGAACTAGCTTATGTCTGGCATGCGTTACAATGTCTCCTTCAATTATTTTTTTGTAATTAATTTTAAGTAGTACACATATACAAAGCATCTCTATATCGTTATATACCTCCCCATATCTCTCCCTATATCTCTTTAACTCTCTCTATATCTCCATATCTCAACAATATATATCGCTCTGTATCTATACATATATATAAGCGAAATACCACTCACTGACTCACTCACTCATCACGAGATCTCCGAAACTATACACCCGATTGACTTGAAATTTAGCATAGTTACTCATTTCGTGATGTAGACGCTCACTAAGAACGGATTCTGCGGAAATCCGATTCCAAGGGGAGTTTCGGGGGACGTTAAAGATCATAATTCCAGTTTTTTGGTAGAAAATCACCATGTTGTTGATGCTTCATTCGTCTCCATGGCAACAAATATTGCATTGTTGATGCCTTCTGAGTCTCCATGGCAACGGGCTCGGCAGTGGCGTACTCAAAAGCGGCGCTTTTATAATTTCAATTTACTCCCGTTGTGTTGGTGAGTTTTAATGACACTTTTTTTTTCAATTCATATTGATATTTATTTGTTTGGATTAAAATAATGAACGTAGAATATATTTTAATATGGGGGCAATATATCCCTTTCCGAATTGTTGATATTATATGTGACGGAGCGTGTTTTTTTCTACTCTGTCCCTAATGATGTACGACAACGTATCAAAGGCTGACGAAATTAGAAACGAAATTGTTAAGCATGCATAAAATGATTGGACAAGGTTTCAATGCGTCACCCAAATGCCATCTGGCGCCCCTTATGATTCTCAAGGTATTTACTGTACAGAAATGTCTAAGCATAACATGTATGGGTCCATTTGCGAAATTATGGCAATCAATTTCAAGTGTTTCAAGGTGGCAGCCTCATGGCTTTCGTTGGAGAAGCGACACAGGGTATAAAAAGACTACGATTTACGGGAAATTTTAAAAACGGTCATTTCGATGCTTTGATTGATGTTGGAGAATCAATGTATGGTGGTAATGTTCATGTAAGTAGTATAATAAGGTGCAAAAAAGTAAAGAAAATGTGTCATTAATAGTGTATCAGACTAACGAAGATGTGTTAGTGGAAGTTTTACAGCCTAAATCAATATCTAAAATTAATTTATCAGGTTCAAGTGAATCTATTATTGATAATGTAATACCTCTTCAAACAAATAGAGGAATAAAAGAAGGAAAATAATAACAAATTCAATTAGGAATAAACAATTGAGACAAGCAGCATCAAAATATTCTCAAAGTCATCTTGAAGTAAATAGAGTAGCTGCTGCGAAATATACTAAAAGTCATCCTGAAGAACATAGAGTAGCTGCTTCAAAATATACTTAAAGTCATCCTGAAGTAAATATAGAGAAGCTGTAAAAAAAATACGTATCTCAAAACCAACATGTTAATCAGTCAGCTGTAGTTAAATACAACCAAAAAAGGTGACAAATTAAACTAGCACCTTGGCAATCTAAGACTTTGTCTGGCTTTCAATATAACACAAATATCGATTATGCAAATGATAAAAGTGTAAACATCGGGAAACGTACCCTGTATTTATTGTCGTGCTTCTAAATGTATGGATGAACCTGAAGGCATATGCTGCAGTGGTGGTCAAGTCCAGCTTCCTACAATTGAGCCCTACCCTGAACCTTTGTACAGTCTCCTAATCCATCAAGACCCGCTTTCAGAACATTTCCTTTCCACGATTCGAAAGTATAATGGATGTTTTCAGATGACGTCATTTGGAGCAAAAGAAGTGAAGGAGGGAAATTTTATGCAAACATTTAAAATTCAGGGGCAAGTCTACCACAGAATAGGTAACCTAATGACTGAACCTCATCAACAGCCTTCGTTTCTTCAGTTGTACTTTCTTGGGGATGATAAACGTGAGAATGAAATCCGTTGTAGAATTTCTCCTGGTGTTAAAACAGAATTGGTTAGCCAAATATAGATGTCTCTTCATAAACATAATAAATATATTTTGGATTTCAAGGCCGTTATCGATTCAGTTCCTAAATACCAAAAATAGTTCAAGGTTGTAATTAATGCCAATATAAAACCGCAAGGTCAACACAAGGGTCGTTTCAATGTTACTCAAACTAATGAAGTAGCAGTTGTTATTGTCGGTCAGGCTTTCGAAAAAATAGATATAATTATTTACAGCATAGACAATAAATTAATACGGATTAGTGAAACACATCGTGCATACGATGCTCTCCAGTACCCTTTGATGTTTTTCCGTGGAGAAGATGGTTATGAACAAAGTCATCGAACTTGGATCCATATTAGCTTTTGTGACTAATACGATATGCATACTGAGCGTTTTAAATTGTAAGAACTGCGTAAATAGAATTTTTAATATTTTGACGAGAGTACATATATATATCAAACATGTTGCAAGTAGTTCCTAATCTTTACAACAGGCGTCGACAGGCGTTGTGTTGAGGAAAATATTATTTAATTTTTAAATAGGGCTGCAGAATGCTCACTACGATCGCAAGAGAAAAAATGCTTCGCTAGACCTCAAGGAAAGGAAATCGTCTTACATGATAGTTTTTCTCAGTTGTTTTAAGGTGAAGTATTCGACTGAGTAATGATTTTTTTTGTTTGAATAAGACCTGATTAAAATATTTATGTGCTGATATAATAACAGGAATTCAGCAAATTATACGAAACTTTAGTTAAATTTACATGTCTTATTACAAAAATAATACATGATATTTTTTTTTCCAGAAATAACCTGGAGCACTCGGAGAAAACAAATTATTATTATGTATTATTATATATTATTATTAAATATATTACATATTAAATATATTATATATAATATATATTAAATATATTATACATATTAAATATATTATATGTATTAAATATATTATATATTAAATATACTATATATTAAATATATATATTAAATATATTATAATTATTATATATTATTATTATTATTAAATATAACAAAATATTGCCACGAATAATCTGGAGCATACAGTGAAAACCAACATAAGTCTTGAAAATCCGGCACAGTGAATATTTCATTTAGACGATTAATATGCATTTCATGCCTTGCATAATAATATGATTACCTTATATCTATAACAAATATGCATATATGTATATAGCTTTGTTAGCCATATATTAATACTAAATGTGCAAGCCAAACAACTAAATGTATTCATTGTGTTGGATTTTCAAGACTTATTTTAATTTCTCCATGTGCTCCTAATAATTCGTAGCATATTGTGTTGGTTTTCTCTGTATTCTTGAAGTTATTTCTGAAAGAACAATATCTGCTGTAGCGCTTTATATATTCATGCATCACACCTGTAGTGAACTACATTCACTCTCAAGTCTATGGCGCCAACAAGTGAAGATGTGAATATAAAGTATAATGATTTCATTACTTATACTGGGTTTTATCTATATATCTATATTGATACTGTAATTATTCTATTTATATACATGTGATGGAATTAAAAGTAATAACAATCAGTTTAATGCTTGTAGTTATAGCAATAAATGTACCAAAATGCAAACAGTATTTTTAACGTAACATATGGTGCGAATTATTAAACATTAGTGGTAATGATTTATTTTACATTAATATACTTTTTACTACTATCTATAAAATAACAGTGATCTCTACAGAAAGTAACCACGTAGAAACGTACAGATATTAAATTTAATGAATTATCATTTAATATGGAGGATGCACATATTTAGGAAAAGTCTTTGGTTCTAAATGTCTGAAGTATTAGTATTTCAATACGTTTAGTAAAGAATATTAATTAATACAAATTTATTTTTGTCCAACAACTAACTCAATGATAGTCTGACAGAAATTTCTCAGAAATAGACCCCCTGGTTTAGTTAAAGATACTCTCATATGATAGTGACAGATTTTTTTTTTTTTTTTGGATATGAATACAATGTTCATGTAATATAAATTTGTAAACTAAACTTGATCTTCACATTTCTACACCAAAATGACTTATTTCTAGTTCACTGTGGTGTTCAATATGAGATACAATTTTTAGGACGTTGAATATTATTCTCTTTTAGTAGTATCTTGAAACCATTCTAACGACATGCAATTAATAAACTATCTCAATAATCAACTTAGTAAAATATTCAATGATTACCATTTTTATATTCCATTATTTACTATAGAGTCCTCACTATTCATTTAAACAAAATTTGGCTATCCATGGAGTGCACATTTTGGTAATACTCTTATAAATTATACAGTTGTTGATTTCAATAAATGGGTTTTCTCTTATGTATAGAGCATACCATTCTGTGGAACTAACATACAGAGAACTAATTTGGATAATTCTATGCTGCCATCGTATTACACATACGTGATGGTGGACATCATATATAACATTAAAAGAAACATATGGACTGCTGTAGCGTACAGATAGCCGCTCCGTTAAAGACAAACAAAAGAGGAAATATGTTACCATATTAAGTATTTGGAATATTTTCTTTTCTTTGACACTTAACTTATAAAAATTGCTGAATGTATAAATAGAGGGATATAAACATATAAGTCAGATCGCTCACATAACCAAAATGCTCAAACCCGTTCTTCAAGTTCATTCAGAGAATGATGGTAGCACCACTCGGGTCTGCGATGGGTGCCTAGTGCTTCCGCACGCTGGAACTCGGCTGCTGGGCTCGTCTTACTCTGTCCTCGGTCCGTTCGTAGAGACACGAGCGAAGATGACAAGCTCATCGCACACTACAGACGCGGTTTTATGATTCCGACCGCTCAGTTCCTTCAGTGTTGAACTAGTGTACAGGTGTATCGCGTGACTGTTTTTGTTTTAAACAAACAAAGGATAATCCCATTAATGTAGACACATTAAATATATTAAATAAAGTAATAAATTATCAAACGTTACCTGAACTAATCTTTTTACTCTAGATAAGTACGGCCACGTGCGCAGAACTCATAAGCAGACTCAACAAAGATACCGATCACGACCGAGTGGCACCGAAGGCACACGAAGGTGGTGTCAGCCCAAATTTCCCTCCGTCTGCCACCGCACACTGTAGCAAGCCGCCGCGCCGCGCAGAAATATTCCGCTCCGAATTCTCCCGAGAGTTCCGGCGCCGGAACAATTCCGCGGCGGACAGGGCAGTAGTGGGTGCATCCTGGTTTAAATACATGCAAACTGTTGAGCCGGAATTCTTTCCAGGGCTGCGCGGCGCGGCGTAGTGGGCGACGAGCTTGAGCTGTGCAGATGCACCTCAGGCCCAGCGCGCAGGTTTCTCCTTCAGCGGCATCGCGGTGCTGCGACTCCACTCCCCACCACTCCTGGTGGCCCGATCGATAACAGGACATCACCACAGCGGCCTGCTGTGGCCGCGTCCGATGCGTGGTGCTGGCGTGTGGGCCGCAGAATGCGGGCCAGCTGATACTATCGCACGCATGTAACCATTCGTGACACTGGTGAACCTCGACGCCCTTCAACTATGGGAGTTCGGATTACTCTCACTGCACTCACTCACAGTCACTGTGTCACTATCACAGCTGACGTGCCGTCTTGCCTTCTTGTTTAAGCAAGCTCTATTCCTAAATAAATTATTCAGATCTTGACGTTGTTTAATGTAATCAGGATGTGTCATTTATCTTACTCTAAATAAAATATTTGAGTGATGTTTACTCTATTAATAAATTGATAAAAGTTGCATATTAATATTCCATTTTCTACGATATGCATTTCAGAGCGTAACTACTATATATTACAATACATTTTAAATACATCTTCATCTTCAATTATTTTTAATACAATATGACTCTAAAATAAGAATGTTTTTACAGAATGTTACCAAGAAGACACGTCCAGATATTAAATAGAATATATTAACATTTTATATGGAGCATGGCACATATTTAGGAAAATGCTTTGGTTTAAATGTATGAAGTACTAATAATTCAATACGTTCAGTAAAGAATATTACTTAATTAAAATTTATTTTATGTCCAGTAACTAACACAACGATATAGTCTGATAAAACTTGCTCAGAAAAACCCCTTTGGTTTAGCTGAAGATACTCGCATATGAATGTGTCAGAGCTGTCTGGACATGAATACAACGTTCAATGTAATACAAATTTGCAAACTAAACTTGATCGTTACATTTTTACACAAAAATCACTTACTGCGTGTACACTGTGGTGTTCAATACGAGACACCATCCTTAGGCTGATGACTATTATACAGTTTTGCTAGTATCTTGAAACCATTCTAACGACATCCATTTAAAAATCTATCTCAAAAATCAAGTTAGTAAAACATTCATTATTCAGTGATTATTATTTTTCAAATTCCATTACTTCCTAGTGTAGTCATTATTCCTATCAACAAAATTTGTTTATCCGTGGAATCCACTGTTTGGTAATCCATACTAATATTATAAATGCGAAAGAAACTTTGCCTGTTACCTTTTCACGCATAAACCACTGAACCAATTTTGGTGAATTTTGGTATAGATATAATTTGGGCCATGGAGAAGGACTAGGCCACTTATTGTCGCGAAAATAAAATTTTAATGGGGTGAAATAGGGGATGAAAATTTGTGTGGGGAATCAATCATTTCCTTTTTTACTCTTTCACGCCTGAATCGCTCAACAGATTTGAGTGAAATACGGCACACAGCTTGCTCATATCCTGGAATAAGACAAAGACTACCTATAATTATGAAATTACATCATTAAGGTAGTTAAAAAGAGGTAAATTCAGATTTATATTAGAAAATCATAAAAGGTAGATACTATCAGTGAGTGTGGATTATTTATCTATGTCCACCACACGGTCATGTACAACCTTCTCTTTGGTAAGTTTTCTTCGAGTGCCGATAGATCGCATTGGGTTACAAACGCACTTTTGCCATGGAGACAAATCATCAACAATGCTTGATTTTTTTTGCTTGGTTTGCTATATATATATATATATATATATATATATATATATATATATTAACCTATAAAGTTAGAAATTTTGATTTTATTATGATCCTGGCCAGGAATTGAGGAAAAAGTTAAACTTTCATAAAATAGTTTTGTTCATTCGTTGTAACTTTTATATATGTAATTACTTAGTTGGAATGTACGTAAAGTACTTAGTTATTTTTTCTGTCTGATTCTTATTAAGTGGTTACTTAGTGAGTATATCAGAGATTTATGTAAAACATTAGATAGCTTCATCGTAGGAAAAAAATATTCTTAAGCTTATTTTTGTTCTTTTTAAAGTACCCACTGCTGCCGATATGACTCGCAAGAGTAAATCTAATCGATCACGTAGCTCTAGCAAAGCTCGAGCTGCAAAACCTGCTAGAACCCAAGAATATAGGAGTAGACTCGGACCCGGCAGATTTTAGATGCCGAGCGACATGCGTCATCGATAGTTGCAGAGACGCCTGAAGATTCCCAAAGACGACGTGTTTTAAATGCTGAACGGCAGACAGGAAGGATGCCTGCGTTTACAATGAGTAAATGGGAGTCGTTTTACGATGCCGCTTTTGATTATGACCCATTGATTGATTATAGTAACCATCGATTAGTTCTCATAGGGAGAATGGATGGAAAATGTATTTATTGTGAAGCACTCAAGTGGAAAGAACAAACTCTGGGTATTTATTGTTCTTGTGTGTGTGTAACAGATGTGTTACAGATGTTGCTATATATGGAATTGGTAAACTCTAACACCGTTTCACCGATAATCATGAAAGTTGGTACATCGAAGTGTTTTTTTTTTCATGGAGAATGTTTTTATGCTATCCACTTTTTTGTAACTCGCCGCTCGATGTCACCGCAACGCATCAACTTCTAAACCGTTCAACCGATCGCCATGGGTAAACAGAAAATCATAGTTGTAGACATACAAACAACAATTATTGTGTGTACCTATTTTCTCTATGTTCACCGGACTGTCATACAGTGCATTCCATTTTGCTTTAAACTCGCGGAAAATATATCACCCTGTGTTCAGCCCGGGCAACGCCGGGTACTGCAGCTAGTACTCTTATAAATTACACAGCTTTGGATTTCAATAAATGGTTTTTCTCTTATTAATAGAGCATACTATTTTGTGGAGCTTACCGGAAGAGAACTAACTTGAAGAATTCTATGCCGCCATCTTAATACACATACATGATTGTAAACAATGTATATAACATTAAAAGAAACATATGTTACGCTGTATCGGTACACTGAGTGTGTTTTTTTATGTAATAAGACATGTTTTAAGAGTTTCGTACAAATTACTAAATTTCTGTTATTGTATCAAAACTTACAATAATTCAAACAGGTGAAATTTAAAAAATTTCGTTACTTCGTTGAATAATTTGTCTTAAAATAACTGATAAACAATATCATTCAAGAAGATTTCCCTTCCCCTTTAGGCCTAACAAAGTCATTCTCTTGCGATAGTGAGTGAGCATCCTGCATCCCACATAAAAAAAAAGATTTTCCTCAACACAACAGATGTCGTCATCTGTTGTCAAGAATAGAAACTACTTGCAACAAGTTCCTTGTATGAAATAAATGTACTCTCGTTGACAAAATATTAAATATTCAATTTAATTAGTGGTTCCATTTTAAACATTCAGTATGCATCTGGTATTAGTCCCAGAAGCTCATATAGATCCCAGTTCGATGACTGTAGTGTTATCGAGATGAAATCACTGTAGATACTTCAGCAAAGGGTTTCCATTCAGAAAAAAATTCTAAACGTCATGAGAAGACGTTTTGGTCCTTGCCAAAAACCATTTATTTGTAGTCGGTGACAGAAATCATTTGGTTGATCATATTTCTTTAATAAATATCGTAAGATCCGAACAACTAAGGTGACTAAGGGAAATCAATGAGGTGTCTACAACTCCAAGGAAGTGGAATGAGGGCAAATTATTAAACAGCTATAATAATAACAAAGAATGTTAAAATGCTAATGCTAATAATACCATGCCAGATATGGCAAATTATTTAAAATTGAAAACTTACTAAGAAAGTACCATATTCATGGGAAATGAAAAAAATATTTACACTAAATTGCAGTCGCCTCCATTAATTGTGAACAATATAGAACGACCTTAAGTTGACAAGATCGAAGACTGCAATGAAACAACTGAAGCTGACATAATCAAAGACTATGATAAAGCGCTGAGACTAAAACGATGGAAACAACGTGATAAAATAAATTATTATGATCAAATTTATGATAGTGAATTGGGGATGACGATAGTAACCTTGAGGCTGGTGTTAAAACGGAATACTACAGAGATCTTAAAAATATAATACTAAACACACAGGGAAGATTACAGTAGCAAAAGAGATTGATTACACGTCATGGGAAGATCCTAACATATTGTCGATCGTCTGAGACTGCTGCTGCCTTCGCTTAGAGTAGGTTACTATTCGCACATAAACAAAGTAGCCTTCGTACTCAAAGAACTGAGGGAAGCTGGCTTCATACAATAATGGCTTGTTTTACTTGCATGTGTATCAAATTGAGAAATATATTATATTTTGAATTTCAAAAGTGATTGTTTTATTTCTCGAAATCTGATATTTAATTAACATTGACTTCTGAGAATAAAACTTCTGAATTAAGTCTGTAAAAATCAATGACAAACAAATGACAAGCAACAAAATGGAGGGTAAAAATAAAGTCATACCAGGAATTGGGGCAAGTTCTATCAAAATGCAATTGAAATCAGTTGGAGAAAATGTAGTTAGATAATTTGGAACACATGGAGCAATTGGAGCAATTGGAGCAGCTGGAGCAGTTGGAACAATATTGTAGCTGTTGGAGAATTTGGATCAATTGGACCAGTTGGAGCTATTGGATAATTTGGAACAACTGTAACAGTTGGATCACTAGGAGCGATTGGAACAGTTGCAGCACTTGGAGCTGCAAATGTTGGAGCACTTGAAGTTGATGGAGCAGTTGGAGAAATTGGAGCAGTTGGAGTCTCGTTACCACTTTTCAAACTTCGATTTGATTGGTTAATCTTAAATTTTTAGACAGTAAAATATAACCAATATGTTATTGCTGAAGAAGTGTGTGTTGTTTTAAAAAGATATCTTGACATGACTTATTCATGTATAATAAAAACTTCAAAATCTAGTTATACAAACAGCTATAATAATGTGTGTGTTTTTGTTCCCACCTGGTACTGTCATGTAACACATGAGACAACATTAGTTCCATAGCAGTAAAAGTGTACTATAGTAAAATAATGAAGACATGTTAGTGTAGTGCTCTTTGTTAAAAAAGTTCATAAGTGCTTATACCTTTTTATGTATCGTATTTCGTACTGGCCAAATACAGTAAGTATTTAAACTAGTTTTACACTTTGGTACAATGCAAACTTTCATAATTGATATGCTGGTTAAGAGCTATTTACTGTATGAAGTATAAAAGTATATACTTCACAGCAGAAAATGGATAAGTCCCATCACTATTAATTATTGTAAATGACTTATATCTATCATTGAAATGCATATTAGCCGAGAAATATATCACAATTGAAGTGTTCTTTAAGGCAGTAAATCTTAGTTCCCTAACTTTTAAAAATGAAAGAATTAATCAGTTTTTCTTTATTATCTCTGAAGTGGATTTCTGTGACTTAACCCCTTTCTGCAATGCACGATTCAAATATTTTACAATTAAAAAAGGATTAAATCTTACTTGTTTTGACTCATGTATTAATAGAAAAAGTTATTTTGACTCGCGCCTTATAATAGTCGCTGCGAGTATTTAAGTGATGTTCAGGCGACGGAGCCATCAGTCCTCTTTTGACCAGGGTGCAGTGAGGATCGAATCTCTCAGTACGTTTCCTGAGCTTTAGTTCTTGTTTGAATGTCGATCTTGATGGATGGTGTACCGTCAGCAGTGCAGAACTGATGGCAGAGACGTCGATGGCGACGCAGATTATAATGGTATCTGCGATACAAGCTTCAGAGGAGAAATCAGCTGGTGCTATTCCATCGGTTGAAATATGGCCAGTGACCTCGGAGACTTCAGTGACGACGGACGTTTATCGCACCAGTGCAAATACTGTGATGCATCATTCACTACAACTTCAAATGCTCGCAGCCACTAAAAAGTCGGATGTCGGAATAATACACAAAGAATACAGTTTCAGAACATCAAATTTAGAAAATTAATTTCACGACTACATAGTCCAAATACACATTATGAAATTTGCACTGGGTCAGTTAAGTGCAAGCAAGAACCTATTTGTAAAAATTAAACTTGCTGTTATTTTGAATCGCGTCTCAAACCAGTCGCTGCGAGTATATAATTGACGACACAACGATGTGACTCTCTGTCCACATATGGCTGTGGTGCAGTGGGAATCATCTTGTTTGACTCACCTCACATATTAGTCCAGTATCTGTCATCATTACCATCATCAACGTCGACTTGGATTGAGGGCTACCATCAACAGCGCAGACCCCGATGGCAACATTGTCAGTTCCAGAGATCCCGATGGCTACGACGATGGCGACAACGACGCAGATCCTGTTGCCAACGGCGTCAACTGTTGCACCTACTGTTCTAGCAAAGCAGGCCTTTGATATTTTATGGCTGAAGTTTCTCCAGTGTTACCAGCAATCTCGGAGATTTTAAAAATTTCAGTTTCTTCGGAAACAGGACAATGGATGTCAACTGTGCCAGTGATATAGATAAAGGTCGCTTTATTTAACTGTGTTCCATCATCGAACTGTAATTACTGCGAAGGACTTGAAAATTCGTGATTACATAATACACGATTATTATAATAACTCTGAAAGCATTAAATATCAGTGCAACAGTCAGTTGTAGTCACTTTACACATTACGGAAGATTAAACAAGACACATCAGGTACTGTGACGGACTGGTTGCGCATTCATCATAATCCGTTTATTCTGTGGCAAGACATTTATATGTGTAAAACATGCACGACATCATGAAATATATCACTGGACTTTTAATAAACTATGAACTCTTTGCTGCCTGAAAAATTTGGTAATCCACTATCATGTGGAACTGCCCTGAAAAGACGTCAAGACATGTAAAGGACTTGATTCGTACTCTATGAAGACTGTAGAAATCGAAAAATGCTAGTGATTTCTTTGGTTTTCGTCGAGCGAGTCTGGAGGTACTGAGAACGAGTAGTGCACTTCGAATTTATCAATTTATATTTCATATTTAATAAAAAAAACTTTGGGATATTATCAACATGGTTCTTTACACTAGCATTTATTTAATATTTGTGTGGATTTATTATAAAAGAGTTTTTTTTAACCTATAATAAACATTTTTGGGTCGAGAAAGATTGTTTTAAATAATTGAAGATGAGTTTTCCGTAGAAAAGAATGCTAAGCGTCACGAGAGAACTGAATGTATTTTGGGTCCTTACCAAACACCATTTATTTGCAGCCAGTGCCAGAAACTTATTTAGGTCAAAGATATTTCTTGAATAAACATTGCAATATCTGTAAAATCAAGATAGTTAGGATGGGTCCACAATATCAAGGAATTGGAATGAGGACAATTTGTTGGATGAATATTATGATCTGGAACAAGGTGAAAATGCTGATTCTAGTAACACTACCTCAGCTCTCAATAATGATATGGAATTGAAAACGACAGTAGAAGGCAAAGGATGGACCACCTTCATGGGAAATAAAAACTTATTTACATCAAATTCTTGTCGTCTTCACTAACATGGGAACAATGGAGAAGCACTTGAAGCTGACAGGATCGAAGAATATGTTGAAGTTCTACGACCAAAACCATGTAAAAAGGTAAATAAAATAAATATAAAGGATACTGATCATGGCCAAGATGATGCTGATGATTATGATAATGGTGATGAATAACATAGTGATGACTATGATAATGGTGGTGATGATGATCGTCATGATGATGTTTATTATGAGACAGGAGATAGTAATGACTATTCAATAATTCTAAAAATAATTATAAATATGTAGGAGGCTGAGAGCAGTGGAAGAGATTACTTGGTGGAAATATCAGAACATTTTGGTCGACAGGTTAAGATTTTACTAAATTAGCAAATTGTAGATAATTTATCCATCACCAAAGATACTTTAATTATACTCCATGAACTAAGAAGTGCGGGCTACATACAATGAATGACTTGTATAACCAGCATGTGTCTGGTGAAAAGAGTCATTTATAGACATGTTAGGCCATTGGAACTAGTTGTTGTATCCATTTGGGGCAAGTTAAAGATAGTTTGAGATAGTTGTAGTCAGTTGGAGCCGACTGGAACCTTTTGGAGCTAGTTGGAGCCAATTGGAGTCATATAGAGCTAGCTGTAGCAAGTTAGAGCCAGTTGGAGCCGACTGGAGCTAATTGGAGCCAGTTACAGATATATGGAGCCATAGGAGCAAGTTTGAGCTAATTAAAGCTATTTTTAGCCAGTTGGAGCCATTGCATCCATATGGAGCTAGTCTGGTTGGAGCCAATTGGGGTCATATGGAGATATTTGGAGCCAGTTATAGCCATTGGAGCTAGTTGTATGGAGCCATTTGTTGAATGTTTATCTGACATCAAGTTTATGGATTGAGTGCAGTTGAGTCTTGAGCTAGGTCTTAATTTTTAGACCACAAGTGCGATATGTCGTGTAGTTAGCATAAAAAAAACATATTTCAGGGTTGCTTGGTCTTTAGCATTAATTTTGTGCATTGTAGGACATGCTGTTTAAACCTGATAGGGTAAAATTCATTAACAAAATCCTATTAAATTTAAATAAATGACTGAATATGTTTTTTTTACTCACATATTAATGAAAGTTGTCTTTACCCACATATTAACAAAAGTTGTCTTTACTCATATATAAATGAAAAAGGTTAATGTTTTGACTCATGTACTAACAAGTTGGAGTGAGTATAAGAGACGTATAGTGGTACGGGCCCTAGTTTTTACCTGTTTCTTTGGTGGACTTGTTTGACTAGTCTGGTTCATTAGTTCAGAGACCATTCTTGAGAGCTTGAAGACATCTATATATCACAAGCTACTGTGACTTTAAAGATCAAAGCATTATCAACTGGAAGTTTTCCATCACTAAAAAGTGCCTAATGTACAGGGCACATAAAATGAATGGTGTTTGGGTGTGTGATATGGGATAGTAATAACATTGAATGCTTTTCATATCAGTGCAGCATGTGTTTATGATGTCGGTTTATCTACAATGGAAACTTGAAAGGCATGTTAATTATTGCAAAGGACTAGATTCTTGATCACCATTAGTATCCACAACTTCGCTGGTAAACGTCAATGGTAAAGAGGATGACAACTGAGGGGATCTTGATGGAAACGATGTCGGCGACCGCGAATATTCCGATGGAAGTTGTACCAACGCCATCTGCAAGGCTAGAGTAGACTTTAATAATTGCAGTTAAGCCAGCCGAGGGGACCTTGATGGCACCGACTTCAGCACATACCAATGCTGTTGTGCTATCGACACGTAGCCTTGGGTACTGTTGCATCTATCGTATAAGACGTTTGTACACTGTAGCCATGGTAAGGGCCATGGAGCATATTGCTCGGAAAATCTGGCTACCGTGTGATACAAGTTTGGCAGATGTGTTAATCAAGTGTCACGAAAAGATGGCCTAAAATGATACGTTTAGATTGCAAAAAAAAAAAAAAAAACTGGTTTTAAAATCATGTGTAATTTAATGAATTAAATTTATGTTTTTTTGTTGTTTTCGTAGTCCAGAATGATTTACATAATAAATAAGTATATTGGAAAAGGTATTTTATTTCATGAGCTTTGACTTTCATGGTAAAATATTAAATTGAAGAGATTTTAATAAATGTGATATTATTGAGACTAAATTATATTTATTGAATAAATCACTATATTAATAGCTGATTTTGGAATATTTTCCGAATTTCTAGAATAATAACTGCAGATTTTCAATATGGTGATCAATATGGCAGCGGACGCTTTGTGGAGGCCGGTAAATGTAGAATTTAAGTCCTATTGGTGCAAATAGAATTTTTTTTTTTTTTATTTGCCATCGTTGTAGCTGTCGGTGGGTGTCAGTATGTGCTGAAATGTACATTTATTACGGTGAATGTGTCTCGTGGCTTTCATGATGTCATACTGCTATGAGTAATATAAAACTTAGAATATTAACTGGGGGCCAGTCTGCTTGTAGGCATCATAAGCAGCAGTGTGTTGCCTTTTTTTTTTATGTAAAAGTGCTTTCATTGGAAATCTGACCCAGGGCTTGGCAGGGACCCGACGACAATGTCCATGCAGAACTTGATGGAAGATGTTACATCGATGGCAAAGACCCCCGGTGATAGTGATGGTAATGTATACGCAGAACTTGGCGAAGACCTGGTTGGCACGATGATGACAACCGCTGAAGACTCGTTAGTGGCTTCACTGTCTCCGCAACAGAACAGGTTTCCTTACATTTATACTACCTTTCATGTTCAATTTTTACTGCACAGTCTGCTGTGGTATTGCCTGTGTGTGCCTGTGAATGTGTCTGTACGTTTCTTTATGTGTTGGAGTGTGTGTGTGGATGTGTTGGTGTGCTGGAAGTCTTTGAGCTAATGCATTTCCAGATGTATTCTGTGTATTCATTGGCATGATGTATATTTTCTTTTAAAGCTAGTATGACATCTGGTATATTAATTTCCCGAGACGTTTAAGACGAAGAAACTTTATGTTGTTTTTTTCAAGCATGTTTTGTGTAACTTTATTTTACATATTAATTATATATATAAATATTGCTTGTTGTGATTCTTTGTATGATTTATATTCTGTACTCCAAGAGCCTTCGGTGAGCTTGAGACGTGATATAACGTTTCTTCGTGGCAGCGATTTCAAGCAGGATGGGTCGGTGGAGAGGGACGCGCTAATGGAAACTGTTGTTTGTTTGTGACTAAGGCAGAGCTTCGGAAGACTCGACTGCCGCGGGAATGCTGTCGTATCCCCGGCCGCTGTGACAGCCTATGAAAGCATACGTTATGTATCGTAGTATTTAATTACAACATGTAGTAGGCCTGTAACACACTTTCCTTATAAGCATACTTATAACACTTATTCAAATCCAACAACGAATTAAATCATTTCTAATAAAAACACAGAGCTCATCTTATAAGACTATGAAAAATATAAAATATATTCATGTTTTATAAGTCTGTGCTATACCTACATATATAACTCTATATTTTCAATAAATATTTCTTGTCTAGCATATCACCATAACCATACATTTAAAATGGTTTAAATGAACATAGTAACACTATGAGATTTCTTACATAAACATAACTATAAGTAAACATAAAAGTAATAGGCATACACATATGACAATGTCTTATTTTAATGAAAATAGTTTAATTATAAAATTTCATATATACATAAACATATATAAGGATACATATAAACAGATTTTGACGTGATAACGTCTAATAAATCGTTGAACGCCGGCTGCACACACGAAAAAGTGTCCCGTTACACACATTGTCCCGTTACGCGGTGTCCCGTTACGCTCATTGTTCCGTTACGCTGTGTTCCGTTACGCTGTCGGCGAGTGCAGTAATAATAGGTTATGTTACAATTGACTAAAAAATTATGGTGATTCATATAATTGATGATAGATATTTGATTACAAATTATTTATATGAAAACTTGTTCATAATTATATTTAAACTTTATAGCTAAACGCCAGTTTTTAAAATTAATTACAAGTCATCTACACGTGAACTGTTTCGTCGACTGTTTATAAAGTGAAGTGAAAAGTTAATGTGGTTTTCATTGCTTATTACAACAACAATTTCGGCAATAAAGGTTAATTATTCTTGAATTTTAAAAATCTGATTACTAGTATAATTTCAAGTATTTTATTATTTTATTATTAAAATAAAAATGATTCAATTTTATTCATAAAAGTATGCAGTCATTTCATCAATGTTTTGTCATGACGTTGTCACGGTAAACTATCGTCCGTAAACCTACTTTACAGACAACCAATTTTTTATTTAATAAGCTTAGTATGCCTCTATCCAACACTATCCATACAATCATATTTATTACTATATATTTGTTGCGCATATATAACTCATTTAAAGCATACGTATTACTAAAAGGACTTTGACAAGGAAAGTATTATTAGGCGCACCATAGATACATAATCTCCCCCCCCCCCCCATCCAAGTTGGCGGAGTACTAAATCCAAGATGGTGGGGGAATAAGAGCATTGCTTGTGCATTCTGTGTCCATAAAGGAACATATTCTTGCATACTGTACACTTCTCCTTCATAGATGGTGGGGTACTGAATCTAATATGGCAGGGGGGGGGGGGTTTATAGCACATTGCTTGTGCACTCTGTGCGCATAAAGAAATGTATCCTAGCAGACGGAAAGCTATTCCAAAATGGCATATTATAGCAGACAACACTGAAGCTAAATATGACCGACGCGACGGTGGCGCTTTCTGAAAGTAACACCATGACTTAAAATGGCCAACTGTGGCACCCTTTGGCAGCAATTTCATGAATTAAAGAGAGCTGACTGTACCGCTATCTGAAAACTGATTTTTGAAATTTTTATTTTAGCAACATTATAAATTAAAAATGGTCGACTGTGGCGCCCTCTGTTAGCAACACCATGAATTAAATATTATTTACTGTGGCACTATCTGTCATCTATTTTTTTTTTAATTTGGCATGCTCTGGTCTCCTGTGCTGAATTAAATATGGCACCCTCTGGTAGTAACAATATAAATAAAATATGGTGCCCTCTGTTTTTTTTTGACATATAAACACGACTTTCAGTGTAATAGTCACTGACCAACAACCACTATCATTTCAGTTAAATATTCTTCAAATCACTTTTCATATCAAGCAACAAAACATATTTTAGAACATATGCTTATATACCATACTCTTGGCTTTGCACAATAAACTGAAAGAAATTATCGGTTTGATGTAACAACACATTCAATAGTTTTTTACGAACACAAAGTGTACAGTTGAGATCTTTCAACAAGCTCCATTTAACATTTCTTATTTTCATTAAGTCTATTATAAAAATGTTCATTACATTCAAACCCAATCGTTTCTCCATCTGATACAACAAATTGTTACGAAGTGTACTGGGTAAATAAAATATAGCGGGACGAATAGACAATTAAGTATGTTTATTATGACATAAATTTAATGAACATAGGAAACATGAAAATAAACTAGAGGCTCTGCTACAAGATTGTTTCTCGGATAGTGATGACGAAAAATACTGTAACGTATGAAAGGGGGTATAAATAGTATTGTTACGAACGCGAGACACCATATCACGACGCTAGGTTTGGAGCGGGCTGGCGAGCCTGCACAGCCATGGCGTCACGCACAGTGTCGTGCCGTCCAATAATGTGAGGCATGCCACGTGCACCTGGCCGGATTACAAGGGTCGTCACTACCCCCACCCCTCCACCGCCCCCCGCGCATCGTCCTTCCTCGGCGCTGTTATCTATCGCTGAGTGGCCTTGGGGATTCCGTGGGCCACCGCGCGTAGTGGCTTGAATGGACGCCGCCTTTCTCGATGTTTCGGGCATCGGGTCGGCCCAGGATGATGCGACTCGTCACAGCTGCTTTCGTCGGTTCGAGAAGGGCGGCCCAGGTACATTAGCAGCGACGCCAGCCTCCGTGAGTGTCTCGCGACAGTTCCGCGAGTCCTGAGACGAGTACCGAGAGAGTTTCGGGCGAGTAACTAGAGAGATCGGACGAGTTCCGAGATTTGGGAGAGTTCCGTGAGTGAATAGAAGTGCGATATCGGCGAAGAGGGTGAGTCCTCCAGTGAGGAGTAAGAACTGTGGAAAATGATGGTGGCCGTAAAGAAAATGGCAACTTTTTAAAATAAAATTTTAATTTAATTTAATTGATTTATTTTTATATAAATTTTAAAAAAATCCCAATTTTTTTAATAATAATAATAATGGATTTTCAAGCTGGTGCCGTAAAAAATCGCAACGGTGTTTTTTATAAAATTTTATTAAAATTTGCTTCATTAGATTGTTATAAATTTTAAATTTTGCCCGATTTTCTAGAACAAAAATTATGGATTTTCAAGATGATGGCCTAAACGATGATTGCAATGGTGACATCATAATTAATTAAAGTTTTGGAAAACAAGGTGACGAAATTCGAAATGGAGGAAAGTTCTATAAAAATGGCTGAATCCAAGATGGAGGATCCAGGATGGCGCATCCAAAAAGGCGGATCTTAGATTGCGAGACCAAAATGGCCGCTGGGGTCAAGTTCAAAATTCAAGGTCATAAAATATGGCCGCCGTGACGTCAAAATCAAAGAATTCTGTCGGCACCAGGCACCACAGCCTGAAGCCTGGCGCACGCCCGCCTATTAAATACTACTGGCACAACAAAGTATAATACTACAGTATTCCTTTCCTCGTGAACCTTAACACTCCATTTTGATACAAAACATGAAAATTTTCAACTCTTAAAATTATTGCATATTCTTGCTAATGACGACACCCTGACAAATCAAACAATCAATGTATCACTCAAGTTCAACGTCGCCATACTTTAGCTCAAGATCTTCGACTAAAACAGCATAGTCCTTCTGCTCTAGAACTGGTATGGTCTGAAGCAGCTCGAGTGGAGATCTTCGCAGGGCTAGGACAAGTGCATTATCTTCCAAGCCCCAGCCATTCACTTCAGCAGCTGTCTCAAATTGTCACCTATAGACAGCCCACGACGATTGGCCATCGAAATCGAAGGTGGGTTGCTTGAATTTTGGGTGACCAGTTGCATCGCCTTCTACCTTCACTTCCCCAGAAGGACTTGAGTTTCGTAGCAACTGTAGCTTCTTTGATCTTTCGTCAGCATTCTTCAGTTACAGCTGCTACTCGCTGTTTGGTGGCTTGCTCGAGTTGAGTTAGCTGTTGCGCCACCAGTTCTTCGTGTTCTGCTAGATGTTGCTCCTGTTGGGACAGATGCTGGTCCACACACTGCACTTTTCCTACTAACTGATTATGGGTTTCATCCATCTACTTCTTTAAGCTTCAAATTCGAAACGCATTTCTTCTTGGCCCTTCTTAATTTCTTCTTGAGCTGACACGAGTTCATTACGCATATCTTCCTGACCCCTAGCCATGTCATTTATTTTAGTCTTAATTACATTCTTCATCCTTTTATTGGCAGTTCTCCATTTGACTATTCATTTCATTCGTGTTTTCTTAATGCTATTTCTTATTTCACTCTTCTTTTCATTCTTCATCTCTTCTTGACTTTTTTTATTTCATTTCGTTCTTCATCTCTGCTTGGCCACTTTTCATTTCATTTTTCGTCTCCTCTTGGCTACTCTTCATTTTATTCTTCATTTCATTCATGTCATTTTTCAACTTGTATAAGAAAGCCATTAAACTCTTCAGTTAATCGGCAGCCATTTTCCTTGTTCAACTATAAAATTAATATCTTATTATCACGACTGTCCTATTACTACACTATAATTTCACCTATTATCTAACCTAAACTTCTACTTAAAACTAACACTGCCTTTACTAAACTCAAAAATAACTACAGTTCCTAACACCAATTTTAATCTCGAAAATCTAAAATGTATAATGTTTTTAAACTTTTGTAAATTTTTTTGTCGACTATAAATTATTAATGTCACAAAATTAGAACCATCCCACTTCAGACACCAAACGTCACGAGTGGGGTAATGGGTTCGTAAGCATAGCCCAATTAAGTTTAAATAGATTAATTTGTTACTAATATTTACATTATTAATTTAATCACCACACTTAATGTCTGTTCACAAATTACTAAGTAATCGTCAAGTCCACAGTTCAATCCTCACTGTAGCTAGGCTCGACAGTGGTTCGCCCTTTACCTCGCACCTGTCCACACACACAGTCTCACGCCACGCGGTTACACACGCACGGTCCCGTCGCGCCGCCCACAAAAAGGGGGGAGTGTCTATCACTTCACTCGCACTTCACTCAACTCGTCGGTTGTAACTGTCATGGAGGCCGGCGTCAACGCTTTTATACCACTTGGCCATCGCTCTGGAACCGACAGCAGTGGTTGTGACATGTTGCGTCATACTGGGCTGACTCAACGCTCGAAGCATCCAGAATAGCGGCGAATTATTCACGCCACTCCACGCGGCGGCCCCTGTAAGCCCGTGGGATTCCCAAGGCACTCATGGATAGATAACAGCACTGAGGAAGAAGGGTGTGGGAGCAGGGGGGTGGCGAGGCCCGGCAGTCCATACACCCCAATAGTATGCGCGCATGACGTCACTGCCCTCGGACCAGACTACCACTGGGAAGCCCGCTCAGGCACCTGGCACGCGTCCCAGTTTGTAACAATATATTTTATTTCTTATATGGATGCATGCGCACCAACCAATGAGAGAAGAGTAAGAATCTTTTTTGGCGGGACTAGAGTACTATTTATATTTATCAATCATATTGTAGCAAGAAATTGTCTAGATTTAACAATGCTCATGTGTAATTCCTGCTTTAGAAATTAATTAATTCTATTACTTATAAGTCACTTGCAAAAATTGTAAACTAAAAAAAAATAATATCAAGGTTAGAATGGTAACTAAAATTTTTATATAACACTCATTTATTTATAGGTTGAAAACCTATGCTCACGAATTGCTGGTCAGATGTTACTGGGTAATCATTTGGTAGATAACATATTTACTTACTAACACTGCCAACTAATTTCGGATACATGCGAAATTTCATTGGCTTAAAGTAACTGTAAGGTTTTAATTGTGAACCTTCTTCGCAAAAGTCGTGTGAACAGTCGTGCGCATGGCCTGTCATGCACTCGTTAGTGTTTTTTTTTTTCAATTGGGAACCCAATATTACTGTCTAGAACATTCTGTGTGTTCAGAGAGCACATCGCGTGAAGTTTTGTAACTAGGACGTCATCGTTCTCGCAGCTTCTAGTGTTATTTCGTGCCCCTGGGGGGGGGGGGGGGGGTTTATGAGAATTTTCCATGGGTAACACCGACAGGTATATAAATCGATTTCTACCTGCGGTGGAGGAAGAGGCTGGTAGTATACAGCACCAGCGAATCCTCGGAGCGATACAGGAGTGAAGTGAAGAGGAGCGAGCATTAGCGGTAGACGAGCGATGGGCTCCGACTGCAAAGATCGGAGCATCTGGTACGATGTGGTGGTTAAGTGAGTAGTGCGAAGCAGTGTGTTCGAGACCTGGGTGCGTGGCAACAACAAACTGTAGAGAGAGGCACTGTCGTGCCGTAGGGAAAGTAACTAATGTACTCATTAAAGTTTAAGTAGTTTGTGGACAGTCATTCAGATGGTTGTAACTTAAGAAATAGTGTTCCTATTAGCCAAAAAATAAAATAAATTAGTTGTCTAAGTTATTATTTTGGAGTTGTAGCCCACTCGTAACATTATCATGCGATTCATGTTCACTTTCTTGTTTCCCACAACCCGTTACTTATTACTATTCACCCTTTGCGGTCGTATTCCCAGAAGATAGTACAAACGCGCCACGAACGCATCTCATAAGTAGGTTACTCTTGCTCAGTTTCATTCCGCTCGTTTTGTTTGCTTTTGTTACTATATCAACAACTTTTAACCTCATATGCGAACGAATTGCGAAAACTGATGAAAATACTGTACGCAACTCATAATGTGGACTTTTTTTGCTAAATTTTTTACATCCCGCCTCATTTTGTTCGGGGATATAATATTTAATGTGAAATCTTACTTAACCCTTTTTCACCCCATTCGCAGTATATTTGAGAGAAAAAAAATAAAGTTACTTAACGTATTATAATGTCGCGTTTCAGAAATTTCTCGGTGTGGCCGGGTTCGGATTTCTATTCTTAATAGCGCGAGCTGTGGGCGGGTCGCTGCGCCCGTGCGAGAAGCGGCCTCGTTTCGTAGGCAACCGGCCGGCGCGGCGACGTGCTCTCGCTGCACATTCCTCATGAGTCGCGCGGGCCTGCAACCCTCGCGAAGCGGCGCGGCGGTCTGCTGGCGTAACTAGGTCTGCGCGGTGCTCGTTCAGCGGGCTCGGGCCCTGACTGCGAGATTTGGGGGCGGTGGGCCGAGATTGTCTGGAAACGTCGGCGGGGCCGAGAGGGTTTTCAAGCGGCCGCTGGAGGTAGCCCGGGACTCACTCTGGGGAGGCTATGCTTCTCGCCAGTGGTGGCGGGTCGGTTGGGATGTTGCACTCACTCTGGGGGAGGCTATGCTTCTCGCCAGTGGTGGTGGGTCGGTTGGGATGTTGGGCTCACTCTGGGGGAGGCTATGCTTCTCGCCAGTGGTGGCGGGTCGGTTGGGATGTTGGGCTCACTCTGGGGGAGGCTATGCTTCTCGCCAGTGGTGGCGGGTCGGTTGGGATGTTGCACTCACTCTGGGGGAGGCTATGCTTCTCGCCAGTGGTGGTGGGTCGGTTGGGATGTTGGGCTCACTCTGGGGGAGGCTATGCTTCTCGCCAGTGGTGGTGGGTCGGTTGGGATGTTGGGCTCACTCTGGGGAGGCTATGCTTCTCGCCAGTGGTGGCGGGTCGGTTGGGATGTTGCACTCACTCTGGGGGAGGCTATGCTTCTCGCCAGTGGTGGTGGGTCGGTTGGGATGTTGGGCTCACTCTGGGGGAGGCTATGCTTCTCGCCAGTGGTGGCGGGTCAGGTTGGGATGTTGGGCTCACTCTGGGGGAGGCTATGCTTCTCGCCAGTGGTGGTGGGTCGGTAGGGATGTTGGGCTCACTCTGGGGGAGGCTATGCTTCTCGCCAGTGGTGGCGGGTCGGTTGGGATGTTGGGCTCACTCTGGGGGAGGCTATGCTTCTCGCCAGTGGTGGCGGGTCGGTTGGGATGTTGCACTCACTCTGGGGGAGGCTATGCTTCTCGCCAGTGGTGGTGGGTCGGTTGGGATGTTGGGCTCACTCTGGGGGAGGCTATGCTTCTCGCCAGTGGTGGTGGGTCGGTTGGGATGTTACACTCACTCTGGGGGAGGCTATGCTTCTCGCCAGTGGTGGTGGGTCGGTTGGGATGTTGGGCTCACTCTGGGGGAGGCTATGATTCTCGCCAGTGGTGGCGGGTCGGTAGGGATGTTGGGCTCACTCTGGGGGAGGCTATGCTTCTCGCCAGTGGTGGTGGGTCGGTTGGGATGTTGCGCTCACTCTGGGGGAGGCTATGCTTCTCGCCAGTGGTGGTGGGTCGGTTGGGATGTTGGGCTCACTCTGGGGGAGGCTATGCTTCTCGCCAGTGGTGGTGGGTCGGTTGGGATGTTGCACTCACTCTGGGGGAGGCTATGCTTTTCGCCAGTGGTGGCGGGTCGGTTGGGATGTTGCGCTCACTCTGGGGGAGGCTATGCTTCTCGCCAGTGGTGGTGGGTCGGTTGGGATGTTGGGCTCACTCTGGGGGAGGCTATGCTTCTCGCCAGTGGTGGCGGGTCGGTAGGAATGTTAAGCTCACTCTGGGGGAGGCTATGCTTCTCGCCAGTGGTGGCGGGTCGGTTGGGATGTTGCACTCACTCTGGGGGAGGCTATGCTTCTCGCCAGTGGTGGCGGGTCGGTTGGGATGTTGGGCTCACTCTGGGGGAGGCTATGCTTCTCGCCAGTGGTGGCGTGTCGGTTGGGATGTTGCGCTCACTCTGGGGGAGGCTATGCTTCTCGCCAGTGGTAGTGGGTCGGTTGGGATGTTGCGCTCACTCTGGGGGAGGCTATGCTTCTCGCCAGTGGTGGTGGGTCGGTAGGGATGTTGGGCTCACTCTGGGGGAGGCTATGCTTCTCGCCAGTGGTGGTGGGTCGGTTGGGATGTTGGGCTCACTCTGGGGGAGGCTATGCTTCTCGCCAGTGGTGGTGGGTCGGTTGGGATGTTGGGCTCACTCTGGGGGAGGCTATGCTTCTCGCCAGTGGTCGTGGGTCGGTTGGGATGTTGCGCTCACTCTGGGGGAGGCTATGCTTCTCGCCAGTGGTGGTGGGTCGGTAGGGATGTTGGGCTCACTCTGGGGGAGGCTATGCTTCTCGCCAGTGGTGGTGGGTCGGTTGGGATGTTGGGCTCACTCTGGGGGAGGCTATGCTTCTCGCCAGTGGTGGCGGGTCGGTTGGGATGTTGCGCTCACTCTGGGGGAGGCTATGCTTCTCGCCAGTGGTGGCGGGTCGGTTGGGATGTTGCGCTCACTCTGGGGGAGGCTATGCTTCTCGCCAGTGGTGGTGGGTCGGTAGGGATGTTGGGCTCACTCTGGGGGAGGCTATGCTTCTCGCCAGTGGTGGTGGGTCGGTTGGGATGTTGGGCTCACTCTGGGGGAGGCTATGCTTCTCGCCAGTGGTGGTGGGTCGGTTGGGATGTTGGGCTCACTCTGGGGGAGACTATGCTTCTCGCCAGTGGTGGCGGGTCGGTTGGGATGTTGCGCTCACTCTGGGCGAGGCTATGCTTCTCGCCAGTGGTGGCGGGTCGGTTGGGATGTTGCGCTCACTCTGGGGGAGGCTATGCTTCTCGCCAGTGGTGGTGGGTCGGTAGGGATGTTGGGCTCACTCTGGGGGAGGCTATGCTTCTCGACAGTGGTGGCGGGTCGGTTGGGATGTTGCGCTCACTCTGGGGGAGGCTATGCTTCTCGCCAGTGGTGGTGGGTCGGTTGGGATGTTGCGCTCACTCTGGGGGAGGCTATGCTTCTCGCCAGTGGTGGTGGGTCGGTAGGGATGTTGGGCTCACTCTGGGGGAGGCTATGCTTCTCGACAGTGGTGGTGGGTCGGTTGGGATGTTGGGCTCACTCTGGGGGAGGCTATGCTTCTCGCCAGTGGTGGTGGGTCGGTTGGGATGTTGGGCTCACTCTGGGGGAGGCTATGCTTCTCGCCAGTGGTAGTGGGTCGGTTGGGATGTTGGGCTCAATCTGGTAGAGGCCTTGCTTCTCGCCAGTGGTGGCGGGTCGGTTGGGATGTTGGGCTCACTCTGGGGGAGGCTATGCTTCTCGCCAGTGGTGGTGGGTCGGTTGGGATGTTGGGCTCACTCTGGGGGAGGCTATGCTTCTCGCCAGTGGTGGTGGGTCGGTAGGGATGTTGGGCTCACTCTGGGGAAGGCTATGCTTCTCGCCAGTGGTGGTGGGTCGGTTGGGATGATGGGCTTACTCTGGGGGAGGCTATGCTTCTCGCCAGTGGTGGAGGGTCGGTTGGGATGTTGGGCTCACTCTGGGGGAGGCTATGCTTCTCGCCAGTGGTGGCGGGTCGGTTGGGATGTTGCGCTCACTCTGGGGGAGGCTATGCTTCTCGCCAGTGGTGGCGGGTCGGTTGGGATGTTGGGTTCACTCTGGGGGAGGCTATGCTTCTCGCCAGTGGTGGCGGGTCGGTTGGGATGTTGGGCTCACTCTGAGGGAGGCTATGCTTCTCGCCAGTGGTGGCGGGTCGTTTGGGATGTTGGGCTCACTCTGAGGGAGGCTATGCTTCTCGCCAGTGGTGGCGGGTCTGTTGGGATGTTGGGCTCACTCTGGGGGAGGCTATGCTTCTCGCCAGTGGTGGCAGGTCGGTTGGGATGTTGGGCTCACTCTGGGGGAGGCTATGCTTCTCGCCAGTGGTGGCGGGTCGGTTGGGATGTTGGGCTCACTCTGAGGGAGGCTATGCTTCTCGCCAGTGGTGGCAGGTCGGTTGGGATGTTGGGCTCACTCTGGGGGAGGCTATGCTTCTCGCCAGTGGTGGCGGGTCGGTTGGGATGTTGGGCTCACTCTGAGGGAGGCTATGCTTCTCGCCAGTGGTGGCGGGTCGGTTGGGATGTTGGGCTCTCTCTGGGGGAGGCTATGCTTCTCGCCAGTGGTGGCGGGTCGGTTGGGATGTTGGGCTCACTCTGAGGGAGGCTATGCTTCTCGCCAGTGGTGGCGGGTCGGTTGGGATGTTGGGCTCACTCTGGGGGAGGCTATGCTTCTCGCCAGTGGTGGCGGGTCGGTTGGGATGTTGGGCTCACTCTGGGGGAGGCTATGCTTCTCGCCAGTGGTGGCGGGTCGGTTGGGATGTTGGGCTCACTCTGGGGGAGGCTATGCTTCTCGCCAGTGGTGGCGGGTCGGTTGGGATGTTGGGCTCACTCTGGGGGAGGCTATGCTTCTCGCCAGTGGTGGCGGGTCGGTTGGGATGTTGGGCTCACTCTGGGGGAGGCTATGCTTCTCGCCAGTGGTGGTGGGTCGGTTGGGATGTTGGGCTCACTCTGGGGGAGGCTATGCTTCTCGCCAGTGGTGGCGGGTCGGTAGGGATGTTGGGCTCACTCTGGGGGAGGCTATGCTTCTCGCCAGTGGTGGCGGGTCGGTTGGGATGTTGGGCTCACTCTGGGGGAGGCTATGCTTCTCGCCAGTGGTGGCGGGTCGGTTAGGATGTTGGGCTCACTCTGGGGGAGGCTATGCTTCTCGCCAGTGGTGGTGGGTCGGTTGGGATGTTGGGCTCACTCTGGGGGAGGCTATGCTTCTCGCCAGTGGTGGTGGGTCGTTTGGGATGTTGGGCTCACTCTGGGGGAGGCTATGCTTCTCGCCAGTCGTGGTGGGTCGGTTGGGATGTTGGGCTCACTCTAGGGGAGGCTATGCTTCTCGCCAGTTTTGGTGGGTCGGTTGGGATGTTGGGCTCACTCTGGGGGAGGCTATGCTTCTCGCCAGTGGTGGTGGGTCGGTTGGGTTGTTGGGCTCACTCTGGGGGAGGCTATGCTTCTCGCCAGTGGTGGTGGGTCGGTTGGGATGTTGGGCTCACTCTGGAGGAGGCTATGCTTCTCGCCAGTGGTGGTGGGTCGGTTGGGATGTTACACTCACTCTGGGGGAGGCTATGCTTCTCGCCAGTGGTGGTGGGTCGGTTGGGATGTTGGGCTCACTCTGGGGGAGGCTATGATTCTCGCCAGTGGTGGCGGGTCGGTAGGGATGTTGGGCTCACTCTGGGGGAGGCTATGCTTCTCGCCAGTGGTGGTGGGTCGGTTGGGATGTTGCGCTCACTCTGGGGGAGGCTATGCTTCTCGCCAGTGGTGGTGGGTCGGTTGGGATGTTGGGCTCACTCTGGGGGAGGCTATGCTTCTCGCCAGTGGTGGTGGGTCGGTTGGGATGTTGCACTCACTCTGGGGGAGGCTATGCTTTTCGCCAGTGGTGGCGGGTCGGTTGGGATGTTGCGCTCACTCTGGGGGAGGCTATGCTTCTCGCCAGTGGTGGTGGGTCGGTTGGGATGTTGGGCTCACTCTGGGGGAGGCTATGCTTCTCGCCAGTGGTGGCGGGTCGGTAGGAATGTTAAGCTCACTCTGGGGGAGGCTATGCTTCTCGCCAGTGGTGGCGGGTCGGTTGGGATGTTGCACTCACTCTGGGGGAGGCTATGCTTCTCGCCAGTGGTGGCGGGTCGGTTGGGATGTTGGGCTCACTCTGGGGGAGGCTATGCTTCTCGCCAGTGGTGGCGTGTCGGTTGGGATGTTGCGCTCACTCTGGGGGAGGCTATGCTTCTCGCCAGTGGTAGTGGGTCGGTTGGGATGTTGCGCTCACTCTGGGGGAGGCTATGCTTCTCGCCAGTGGTGGTGGGTCGGTAGGGATGTTGGGCTCACTCTGGGGGAGGCTATGCTTCTCGCCAGTGGTGGTGGGTCGGTTGGGATGTTGGGCTCACTCTGGGGGAGGCTATGCTTCTCGCCAGTGGTGGTGGGTCGGTTGGGATGTTGGGCTCACTCTGGGGGAGGCTATGCTTCTCGCCAGTGGTGGTGGGTCGGTTGGGATGTTGCGCTCACTCTGGGGGAGGCTATGCTTCTCGCCAGTGGTGGTGGGTCGGTAGGGATGTTGGGCTCACTCTGGGGGAGGCTATGCTTCTCGCCAGTGGTGGTGGGTCGGTTGGGATGTTGGGCTCACTCTGGGGGAGGCTATGCTTCTCGCCAGTGGTGGCGGGTCGGTTGGGATGTTGCGCTCACTCTGGGGGAGGCTATGCTTCTCGCCAGTGGTGGCGGGTCGGTTGGGATGTTGCGCTCACTCTGGGGGAGGCTATGCTTCTCGCCAGTGGTGGTGGGTCGGTAGGGATGTTGGGCTCACTCTGGGGGAGGCTATGCTTCTCGCCAGTGGTGGTGGGTCGGTTGGGATGTTGGGCTCACTCTGGGGGAGGCTATGCTTCTCGCCAGTGGTGGTGGGTCGGTTGGGATGTTGGGCTCACTCTGGGGGAGACTATGCTTCTCGCCAGTGGTGGCGGGTCGGTTGGGATGTTGCGCTCACTCTGGGCGAGGCTATGCTTCTCGCCAGTGGTGGCGGGTCGGTTGGGATGTTGCGCTCACTCTGGGGGAGGCTATGCTTCTCGCCAGTGGTGGTGGGTCGGTAGGGATGTTGGGCTCACTCTGGGGGAGGCTATGCTTCTCGACAGTGGTGGCGGGTCGGTTGGGATGTTGCGCTCACTCTGGGGGAGGCTATGCTTCTCGCCAGTGGTGGTGGGTCGGTTGGGATGTTGCGCTCACTCTGGGGGAGGCTATGCTTCTCGCCAGTGGTGGTGGGTCGGTAGGGATGTTGGGCTCACTCTGGGGGAGGCTATGCTTCTCGACAGTGGTGGTGGGTCGGTTGGGATGTTGGGCTCACTCTGGGGGAGGCTATGCTTCTCGCCAGTGGTGGTGGGTCGGTTGGGATGTTGGGCTCACTCTGGGGGAGGCTATGCTTCTCGCCAGTGGTAGTGGGTCGGTTGGGATGTTGGGCTCAATCTGGTAGAGGCCTTGCTTCTCGCCAGTGGTGGCGGGTCGGTTGGGATGTTGGGCTCACTCTGGGGGAGGCTATGCTTCTCGCCAGTGGTGGTGGGTCGGTTGGGATGTTGGGCTCACTCTGGGGGAGGCTATGCTTCTCGCCAGTGGTGGTGGGTCGGTAGGGATGTTGGGCTCACTCTGGGGAAGGCTATGCTTCTCGCCAGTGGTGGTGGGTCGGTTGGGATGATGGGCTTACTCTGGGGGAGGCTATGCTTCTCGCCAGTGGTGGAGGGTCGGTTGGGATGTTGGGCTCACTCTGGGGGAGGCTATGCTTCTCGCCAGTGGTGGCGGGTCGGTTGGGATGTTGCGCTCACTCTGGGGGAGGCTATGCTTCTCGCCAGTGGTGGCGGGTCGGTTGGGATGTTGGGTTCACTCTGGGGGAGGCTATGCTTCTCGCCAGTGGTGGCGGGTCGGTTGGGATGTTGGGCTCACTCTGAGGGAGGCTATGCTTCTCGCCAGTGGTGGCGGGTCGTTTGGGATGTTGGGCTCACTCTGAGGGAGGCTATGCTTCTCGCCAGTGGTGGCGGGTCGGTTGGGATGTTGGGCTCACTCTGGGGGAGGCTATGCTTCTCGCCAGTGGTGGCAGGTCGGTTGGGATGTTGGGCTCACTCTGGGGGAGGCTATGCTTCTCGCCAGTGGTGGCGGGTCGGTTGGGATGTTGGGCTCACTCTGAGGGAGGCTATGCTTCTCGCCAGTGGTGGCAGGTCGGTTGGGATGTTGGGCTCACTCTGGGGGAGGCTATGCTTCTCGCCAGTGGTGGCGGGTCGGTTGGGATGTTGGGCTCACTCTGAGGGAGGCTATGCTTCTCGCCAGTGGTGGCGGGTCGGTTGGGATGTTGGGCTCTCTCTGGGGGAGGCTATGCTTCTCGCCAGTGGTGGCGGGTCGGTTGGGATGTTGGGCTCACTCTGAGGGAGGCTATGCTTCTCGCCAGTGGTGGCGGGTCGGTTGGGATGTTGGGCTCACTCTGGGGGAGGCTATGCTTCTCGCCAGTGGTGGCGGGTCGGTTGGGATGTTGGGCTCACTCTGGGGGAGGCTATGCTTCTCGCCAGTGGTGGCGGGTCGGTTGGGATGTTGGGCTCACTCTGGGGGAGGCTATGCTTCTCGCCAGTGGTGGCGGGTCGGTTGGGATGTTGGGCTCACTCTGGGGGAGGCTATGCTTCTCGCCAGTGGTGGCGGGTCGGTTGGGATGTTGGGCTCACTCTGGGGGAGGCTATGCTTCTCGCCAGTGGTGGTGGGTCGGTTGGGATGTTGGGCTCACTCTGGGGGAGGCTATGCTTCTCGCCAGTGGTGGCGGGTCGGTAGGGATGTTGGGCTCACTCTGGGGGAGGCTATGCTTCTCGCCAGTGGTGGCGGGTCGGTTGGGATGTTGGGCTCACTCTGGGGGAGGCTATGCTTCTCGCCAGTGGTGGCGGGTCGGTTAGGATGTTGGGCTCACTCTGGGGGAGGCTATGCTTCTCGCCAGTGGTGGTGGGTCGGTTGGGATGTTGGGCTCACTCTGGGGGAGGCTATGCTTCTCGCCAGTGGTGGTGGGTCGTTTGGGATGTTGGGCTCACTCTGGGGGAGGCTATGCTTCTCGCCAGTCGTGGTGGGTCGGTTGGGATGTTGGGCTCACTCTAGGGGAGGCTATGCTTCTCGCCAGTTTTGGTGGGTCGGTTGGGATGTTGGGCTCACTCTGGGGGAGGCTATGCTTCTCGCCAGTGGTGGTGGGTCGGTTGGGTTGTTGGGCTCACTCTGGGGGAGGCTATGCTTCTCGCCAGTGGTGGTGGGTCGGTTGGGATGTTGGGCTCACTCTGGGGGAGGCTATGCTTCTCGCCAGTGGTGGTGGGTCGGTTGGGATGTTGGGCTCACTCTGGGGGAGGCTATGCTTCTCGCCAGTGGTGGCGGGTCGGTTGGGATGTTGGGCTCACTCTGGGGGAGGCTATGCTTCTCGCCAGTGGTGGTGGGTCGGTTGGGATGTTGGGCTCACTCTGGGGGAGGCTATGCTTCTCGCCAGTGGTGGTGGGTCGGTTGGGATGTTGGGCTCACTCTGGGGGAGGCTATGCTTCTCGCCAGTGGTGGCGGGTCGGTTGGGATGTTGGGCTCATTTTGGGGGAGGCTATGCTTCTCGCCAGTGGTGGTGGGTCGGTTGGGATGTTGGGCTCACTCTGGGGGAGGCCATGCTTCTCGCCAGTGGTGGCGGGTCGGTAGGAATGTTGGGCTCACTCTGGGGGAGGCAATGCCTCTCGCCAGTGGTGGCGGGTCGGTTGGGATGTTGGGCTCACTCTGGGGAGGCTATACCTCTCGCCAGTGGTGGCGGGTCGGTAGGGATGTTGGGCTCACTCTGGGGGAGGCTATGCTTCTCGCCAGTGGTGGTGGGTCGGTAGGGATGTTGGGCTCACTCTGGGGGAGGCTATGCCTCTCGCCAGTGGTGGCGGGTCGGTAGTGATGTTGGGCTCACTCTGGGGGAGGCTATGCTTCTCGCCAGTGGTGGCGGGTCGATTGGGATGTTGGGCTCACTCTGGGGGAGGCCATGCTTCTCGCCAGTGGTGGCGGGTCGGTAGGGATGTTGGGCTCACTCTGGGGGAGGCTATGCCTCTCGGCAGTGGTGGTGGGTCGGTAGGGATGTTGGGCTCACTCTGGGGGAGGCTATGCTTCTCGCCAGTGGTGGCGGGTCGGTAGGGATGTTGGGCTCACTCTGGGGGAGGCTATGCCTCTCGCCAGTGGTGGTGGGTCGGTAGGGATGTTGGGCTCACTCTGGGGGAGGCTATGCTTCTCGCCAGTGGTGGTGGGTCGGTTGTGATGTTGGGCACACTCTGGGGGAGGCTATGCTTCTCGCCAGTGGTGGCGGGTCGGTTGGGATGTTGGGCTCACTCTGGGGGAGGCTATGCTTCTCGCCAGTTGTGGCGGGTCGGTAGGGATGTTAGGCTTACTCTGGGGGAGGCTATGCTTCTCGCCAGTGGTGGCGGGTCGGTAGGGATGTTGGGCTCACTCTGGGGGAGGCTATGCCTCTCGCCAGTGGTGGCGGGTCGGTTGGGATGTTGGGATCAATCTGGGGGAGGCTATGCCTCTCGCCAGTGGTGGCGGGTCGGTTGGGATGTTGGGCTTACTTTGGGGTAGGCTATGCCTCTCGCCAGTGGTGGCGGGTCGGTAGGGATGTTGGGCTCACTCTGGGGGAGGCTATGCTTCTCGCCATTGGTGGTGGGTCGGTAGGTATGTTGGGCTCACTCTGGGGGAGGCTATGCCTCTCGCCAGTGGTGGCCGGTTGGTTGGGATGTGGGCTCACTGTGGGGGAGGCTATGCTTTTCGCCAGTGGTGGCGGGTCAGTTGGGATAATGGGCTCACTCTGGGGGAGGCTATGCTTCTCGCCAGTGGTGGTGGGTCGTTTGGGATGTTGGGCTCACTCTGGGGTGGCTATGCTTCTCGCCAGTTGTGGCGGGTTGGTTGGGATGTGGGCTCTCTCTGGGGGAGGCTATGCTTCTCGCCAGTGGTGGCGGGTCGGTAGGGATGTTGGGCTCACTCTGGGGGAGGCTATGCCTCTCACCAGTGGTGGCGGGTTGGTTGGGATGTTGGGCTCACTCTGGGGGAGGCTATGCCTCTCGCCAGTGGTGGCGGGTTGGTTGGGATGTTGGGCTCACTCTGGGGGAGGCTATGCCTCTCGCCAGTGGTGGCGGTTCGGTAGGGATGTTGGGCTCACTCTGGGGGAGGCTATGCTTCTCGCCAGTGGTGGCGGGTCGGTAGGGATGTTGGGCTCACTCTGGGGGAGGCTATGCCTCTCGCCAGTGGTGGCGGGTTGTTTGGGATGTGGGCTCACTCTGGAGGAGGCTATGCTTTCACGCCAGTGGTGGTGGGTCGTTTGGGATGTTGGGCTCACTCTGGGGGAGGCTATGCTTCTCGCCAGTGGTGGTGGGTCGGTTGGGATGTTGGGCTCACTCTGGGGGAGGCTATGCCTCTCGCCAGTGGTGGCGGGTTGGTTGGGATGTGGGCTCACTCTGGAGGAGGCTATGCTTTCACGCCAGTGGTGGCGGGTCGTTTGGGATGTTGGGCTCACTCTGGGGGAGGCTATGCCTCTCGCCAGTGGTGGCGGGTTGGTTGGGATGTGGGCTCACTCTGGAGGAGGCTATGCTCTCACGCCAGTGGTGGCGGGTCGTTTGGGATGTTGGGCTCACTCTGGGGGAGGCTATGCTTCTCGCAAGTGGTGGTGGGTCGGTTGGGATGTTGGGCTCACTCTGGGGGAGGCTATGCTTCTCGCCAGTGGTGGCGGGTCGGTTGGGATGTTGGGCTCACTCTGGGGGAGGCTATGCTTCTCGCCAGTGGTGGCGGGTTGGTTGGGATGTGGGCTCACTCTGAGGGGGGCTATGCTTCTCGCCAGTGGTGGCGGGTCGGTAGGGATGTTGGGCTCACTCTGGGGGAGGCTATGCCTCTCGCCAGTGGTGGCGGGTTGGTTGGGATGTGGGCTCACTTTGGGGGAGGCATTGCCTCTCGCCAGTGGTGGCGGGTCGGTTGGGATTTTGGGCTCACTCTGGGGGAGGCTATGCTTCTCGCCAGTGGTGGCGGGTCGGTAGGGATGTTGGGTTCACTCTGGGGGAGGCTATGCTTCTCGCCAGTGGCAACGAGTCGGTTAGGGATGTTAGGGATGTTAGGCTCTATGAGGAGGAAGCTATGCCCCGGAACAGCAATACGTTCACGTATATTTGGTTGTGCTCGCGGAAGTAATGTTTGAGTTGTTTTTGAAGAGACCGGACCTGAGCGGATGTTGTTGACCTAATGCTGGACGTTTAGTTTTACGTTTTGACCTTAGATAATTTAAAATAATGTTTAAGTTAACTTTAAGGACTAAGAATGAGTTTTAACTTCGTAGAAGATTTTGATACCCTCTAGCTGCTCGTTGATCAAAGCTTTTGTAAATCATGATCCCCTTTTAGTTCATTCAAGTTAAATTACTTAATTGTAAAGCAACTAATATGACTGATTTTCAGATTTCCCTTGATTTTATTTATTTCGTTGAAATGTAAAAGTTAATACTTTTGTATGAGTATAAGATCTCGTGTAATAAACTTATTTTCTTTGGAACTAAGTTTTTACTCATTTGAAGTAGTTCCTTCTCTCTCCAGACCTTCTGTACAGGGGGCGGAGCCTATTATTTTAAGATCCCGGGTTATGAACAGTTTTGATTACAAAGTAACCTTTAACTGCTAAGGTCGTTTTATGAGTTTCTTCCCCCCCCCCCTTATCACCCACCCAAAGTACTAGATTTAGATGCGTTATTTTACTTATTAATTTTAAACGTTACAATATTTATTATTCGTACCCATTATCTTACCTTTCGCTTTATTAGCTTTATAATATAACCAACTGGGGAAAATACAGTATGTACCTCTTATGCATGGTTGAGATGTACAAAATAGTTTTTACACTACCAAACTAACTGTTTATACCTCTTAGGAATTTAATTTCGCAAAATGGTATGAGTTTATAGTTTTTGTATGCTTTTCATTGGTAGCCACTATATTTTCTTATGCTTTATTAGATTTGGAGATGTGACCTGTTATTTTAAAACCATATTTAACCCTTTTCACCGACCTTAGGGGTAACATTCTGTAACTTTCATATTAAATTCTTGCTGATATAAAAGATTTTTATCAAAACCCGACGAGAATTTTTTTTTTATTGATATTGGAACAAACGAACAAACAGACAAGCGGATAAATATTTTGAACACTATATTTTTGAGTTTTAAATTATGTAAATAGTCGTAGATGAGTTGTATTTGTTAATAATGTCATCCAGCCTGGAAAGCGAGACTGCTGTGCAGCGCAGGTGTTCAGAGTGAAGTGTGTTGCGTGGCAGGACGAGTGTTTGTTCGGGCCGAGCACTGCCTGCCCAGAGCGGGCCTCCCGCCAGCCGGGCGGTGGGGGTCACGTGCCTACGAGGCCTCGTGGGCAGTCTGCCCGCGCAGCTAACTGCGTGTAGCGTCGCCGCTCCATTCATGCCCGCCTGCGCGCCGGATGTATGCGGTCCCTGGCGCTGTGTTTGGTCTGCGCCGGGTCTCGCCGCATTCCCTCGCCCACCCGTGGGCGTCGACGCCGGGGGGGGGAGGGGACACGTCCCCCCCAATAATATATTTAGTTTCGTAGTTGTATTAAACAGAGGTGCCCACAAGGAGGGGTAACGACGCAGACTGCGTCATTAAAATTTCAGGGGGGGGGGGGGTGGTGGTTAAAAGACGAGAAAAATGTATATATTATTTACATAATTATAGATTCTAATGTGAAAATACGTTTCTGGTGCTTAAATAATTGAAAGGGATCTTGTAAATCAAAGTGGCAACCCCGCACTTTCCTCAACAAAAGCATTTTGGCATCTGTCTGTTCAGGATGGAAATATTACCTGATATGACCAAAATTATAATTAGAAAATCAGTTTTAATTAATGCAAAATATGATAAAATATAATACTAAAAAAGTATAATATTATAAAATAATTGAGTAAATCATTGAGAAAACGGCATAAAAAATTTCGGGGGGGAAGGGGCCCATCATTTGGTTAGGAAGGGGGGGGGGTGAGTCATAGTGTTTGGGGGGGGGGGGCACCTCTGTATTAAAAATATGATTTCTGTGATATAACCCATATGTTGCGCACGGTGCATTTAGTCCAATCGTGGTAATGTGAGCACTGTGTTTTTACAAAAAATTTGTTCTCTGAAAATATTTTTTATAAAAAATAAATTATATATTACAAACAACTATAATTAGAATATTTAGGAAAGAAAAATGCCTAAAAACCACCTTTTTGCAACTTCAAACCCCAAATTTTCCCGGGGGAGGACCCGCGGACCCCCCGTTTTTTCCCCCCAGGGAATGGATATTCCTCAACAACTAAATCAATTGCAGTTCCCCACCCCCCAAAAAAATATATCCTTGCGACGCCCATGGTCCACCGACACACTCACCCGCCACTCACTTTTTACTTCTCGTAATATCGCGTTCAGTACAATCTAGCTATTGAGAAAAATAGTTTCTTGCCCTCCATTCTTTTTTTATAGACATTACTTTCCCATTCTTTATTTATTTATTTGTCTTATTTGTACGTGTGACAATGTCAAGGCGCGGGAACTAGCTTGTCTTACACTTATCAGATTAAAAAATTCCTTACTTTTACAAATAAAAATAAACATCAACTATTAAAACAAGGAAGTGATCATTAAAAAAAATCGCTCAGCTAAGAAAATAGTTTACACTTAATCTACGGGGAAAAATGTAAGTTAAATTTCTTTTCAATATGTGCTCCAAATTTTGGTCTCATTTCATACATAGAGAATGTACACAATACAAATATAAAATTAAAAAAAAAACAATGACTTGCAAACAATTCAAGTTAGGTAACCTATATAGTATTATTTTAAAAACTAAAAACTATTCATTATTTAAAACTCATCACATAAACCGTATACGCCAAACATACACACACACATGTGTACCTGAAGTTGCTTTAAATGAAATTGGAAAAAGTCACTATGCATTTCAAGTTACGATAGTTTAATTAAATATTTGAAAACAGACCTTCTGCAAGCTGAATGTGAAATTTGTTGCCTTACTTGCTCTTCAAGTGCATTCCAAGCACGCGCTACAGCTACAGAGAAGGATTTGGAAAATGCGCTGGAGTGAAGCAACAAGCTCAACAAAGCCAGCTGCTTTTAGAACGAGAGTTCTGAGGTTGAATACCTTTAAAGCAAATTATGTGGATTTCATTACGAGTCTTTCAAAATAAATATGTTTAAATGATAGAAAGGCCATTTTGATTCAAATAAACTAATTTTAAAACCAGCTACATTTTTACTATCTTTTAATGATTCTTACAGAGGAAAAGATTGATTTGAAACATCTTTTATAGACAAAAGCGATTGCTGATTTACGTTGTAAATCACAGAGAAACCTCAATAATGGACAAAGAGATGAATACACAAAACCTAGAAAAAAAGCCATCAGCCTATGTCAAAAGTTAAATACATACCTAAACAGCACAGAGAATTCCGTGTAATGAATTTTTAAAATATATCACAGTACACACAATCGCAGTGGGCTTACAACGACGAGGCAGTTGCAACCATAACAGTGAACACAGGCAAACAACAACCTTGTGCAACACATGACAAGCAGACGAGACTATCTTGTTGGTATCATCGTTGTGTTCGTCATGCTTAGCGTAGACTGATTAAAAGAGCTTTGCTGGTGGGCAAATTATGGAGATCGAGAGATAAAGAGCGTTGCAATGTAAATATGAACTGCAGAGATTGTTTCACGGCCCCAGCGCTTGTCTCAGAGCCTGAAAGCGAAGGCCTCCAAGCACCAATCAGGTGCCGACCCAATAATTGTTGAGGAACGTCGAAGTAGCTCAGGCTTTTCGCGTATGGTTTTGTTTCGATACTTTGTTTTGATCATCGTGGTATATTTGGAGATCAGTTACATCATGTATTATGCCCAGGGGCGTAGCCAGGGGAGGGTTTAAGGGGTTCAACACCCCCCCCCCCCCCGCTTAGCTCCAAATCTTTAATTAATTTCTTATTCATCACTCAAACAAATTTCATATTAAAATTAATAAAATTTTTACCATTACAATATTTAAATTTAAGTACCGAAAACTGCTAAAATAGCACTATTTTACACCTTGAAATCCAAATTTTCCCGGGGGAGGACCCCCGGACCTCCCGCTCTAATACAGGGGGGGGGGAGGGGGCGGCATGCTTCTTAACACCCCCCATACACAAATCCTGGCTACGCCACTGATTATGCCTTATTTCTTCAGTTTTTGTAATGGTCAAATTTTGGAAGTTGTATTCAGCAATTTCAAAAGAGCTCATTTTTTGTTGTTGTACAAAAAAATGTAAGTGGATATATGAGATAACTTAATGCCGGAATGTGTAGTGCTAGCAGTGGTGCTAAGAACGACGCAGGACACGTGAGCAGCCTGGTTGCGCCCGGCATCCAGACGCGTCGCACACCTCGCTCGCCCGACAGAGGACGTCCAGGCGATCGCGCGCGATCACGGTTTTCGCGCGAGTGTTTGGGCAGCAGGGTTGGCGACCTTGCGGGCGAAGGCCAGTGACGCGAGCGGCCCCCACGCAGGGAGGAGCGTGAATGGAGACACCTACAGGCTCAGTTCGCGCCAGCAGGCTTGCCAACCGCCGCCCCGCCCGCCGCCCACTCGCGCCCCGCACATCCTGCCCTGACGTCACAGCCGCGGACCCCAACTGCCGCTCCCAGCTGCTGGGCACTCGCCACAGCTTCCTCCAGTGGCATCGCTCAGCACACGCGTGTCATGTGCTTCCAAATAAAACTACTCATGTAAAACGTTCACGTGTAGAAAATTTCGAATGGTAAAGTAAAATAACCATTGGCGTAGCTGTGTTCATAAAGTTGGGGGGGGGGGGGGGACAAATAATGATTTTGATGTCATGTAAACCCATTCCCCTCTTACTAAGATGGGGGGGTCCGGGGGTCCTCCACCGGAAAATTTTGATTTTAAAAGTGCAAAATAGCGCTTTTTAAGCAGTTTTTGTATCTAACCATTGGATATATCGATGTTAAAATTATTATTGTTTCCTTAAGATAAAATTTGATGAGTGAAGAAATTACAAATAAAGTTGGGCAGAATAATATTATAAAATAAAAATATCACAGTCTAGAAAGTTCGTTGGGACAGTCCCCTCCACCCAAAAAGTTCAGGGGGACACGACCCCCTGTCCCCCCCCCCCTGCTTCCTACGCCCCTGTAAATAGCTAATTCTTTACAAGAGGCTTCAGATTATACGTATGAAAACTGAATATGAAGCACATCTGTTTACCTAACGGTAACGAATTATAATTTATCCTCAGCAGGCAGCACCACTGGCTGGTAGGTGAATTCCGTTCTTCGGTTACTACCAACTGCGGTGCATGTTGAGAGATACTGCTCAGCGGTGGACCACTTGGATCGCGTTACGATTGACCTGAGCTTCAGTCTGTAGCCCTGCAAACTGTCGGTTTGCCTTTGATTGTATGTGTCTGTTTCTATTAACCTGAACGTCTATGAAATAAAAAAAATAGTATAAATTGATGGCAGACGATAATACGTCGTGATTGCAAGCCAGCGTTAACGAGATCGCAGGCACGTGATATGTGCACGAGGTGCCAGTAGCTTCTCCTTTTAACAACTCCCTCTGAAGGATTAATGTGGCTTTCCATTTTAAATCATCTCCAACTAAATAAATTACACTTCAAAAATACACCAAGTTGTAACCACATTTGAATAATTAAAACAATGAAAGCGTACACACAGTTAATGGAACCAAAATATGTTAAGTTAGTTTCCAATCATCGTGTTATTATTTTAACTCTTATTTATTAATAAAATCAACTAACAATATAGATTTTTTTTTTAATTTTTCTTATATTTGAGTTCAACATACCATTTATAATATAATACTAATGTTATAAGCAGTTTTGCAGGTGGTATAGCTACAAGTGGGGTTACATTTTCGGATGGATAGCTAAAATAAATTAGAGTTAATTTGCAAACAAACTACTATGGAGGCTCTTTCCTAAATTACCACATAGTAAATGGCTATCCAACAACCAATCACACTTACATAAGACAACTATTTACTCTCCCCACTGGAACTCTGCTCGACAGTGCCTCTCTCTACTGCTCGTCTGTCAGCGCTAAGCTTGGTCCGTACACGCCGTGACACAGGCCGCGGTGCTACTGTCCGCGCACACGAAGCCCGTCGCTCGTCGCCCGCTATCGCTCGCCAAGGGCTCTCCACTGCGCTCGCCGCTCCAGCCTTGCGCCATCACCTTATCCACCTGCCAAGTCCCGTCCCGGGAAGATCTATTCTTTCAATTTTGTCGCCATATTTCAAACTACCCGCACTGAAACGATAACACCTCTTCTTTCCCTACCAATGGATTAAGTACAAGTAGATAAATACATGTATGCTGTTTCAAAAATAATGTAAAATAATATTTATAAAATACGCTCAAATATTTTTTTTTACAGTTGTAAGCAGCAACTAGTGATTGTCAAGCACAGTTACCCAGTCGTTGCATGTTGGGAACCTAAAATATTTCGTTGCTTTTAACCATATTTCGCCAGTTTTGTATTAAAGCAAATGTAGTACTCACCCCGTGTCACAATATACATATAAATCTTCGTGATACGCAAATATGGTGTAATATTTGTTTCGTTTACGTAATTTATTGCTAAAAATGTAAAATTATAATATTTTTGCTACAGTTTGGACCTTGATAGATCCAATTCTTACTGCCCAAAATAGATTGTTCTTTAAAGGGGATTGGCGGTCGGATCCTCGAATCCTCGAGTAACATCGAATATTTAGTGTTTTGAAAGTAATGATATTCGAGGTAAAGATTCTATGAAAAATAATGGATTCCTAATAATGATATCCACGCTTAAATTTATGCTTTAGAAATTCTATATTTATTCCAAAAAAAAAATCAAAACTTTATTAAAGTAACCTTCAATTCATAGATAGTGTTTCATCTATGTTCATAAAAATAAATGTTTTTTTTTGTCCCGTATATGTTCTAAACCATTTTAAGTCGATTAAACTTTGCACACTTGTATTTTGAAAAACGAAGAAGGTCATTGCCTAGGTGATATTTCTTAAAACCACCCCATTACCCGTTCCCACTCTTTATAACAGAATTATAACACTACTTGATGAAATGTTGTTTACTGCGCATTAAAAATAAGGGGAAAATTACTGCCCATAACTGATATCTAAAAAGGTGGCAGGTAATTGTATAAAAAAAACCATCCCTCTTTCCCATTGGTACACTAAAAACAGAATTTTTGTACATTTTGATGAAATTTTGCATAATTGGCGTTAAAATTAATATGAAGATAACTGTCTATGTCAGATTTTAAAACTAATTCTCGCATCTTACTGCCCACATGAGATTTTTAAAATCCACCCCTAACTCCTCTTACTGCCCTAAAGCAGTATTATGGTTCTTCTTGATGAAATTTTGTGAACTCTATGTTCAAGTTAAGAATGTATAAATTTAATAAAAATTTGCCCCATCAAATTATCTACATGAAATTTAAAAATAACCACCCCGTCTACTTTCCCACCCACTTAAACTACAGTACTGGTACAACTTGAAAACATCTTGCACATATAATTAATGTTGAAAAAACTACAGTTGATTTTCATAAATAATGTTTACTCAATGCATGATATTTAAAAAAAACTAACCTCCTTTATTAAGCCTAAAAAGAAAATTTTTCACTCATTGATGCAATTTTTCACACTTCATTTTCAAAATAAAAATAATATTACTGATAAACTTACCCTTTTCCCTGGCTACATGAAAGTAGTATAGGAATGGGGCTCATGCGCCTGGTTCCTGGTCATGGGGCCTGTGGAGCCGACTACCTCTGACGTCTAGGTGGCCATCTTGGACTCAAAATTTCTCAAATTTCCTATAAATGTCCTTAGTTTGAGGGAAAAATACCCATTTTGAAGGAAATATTCCCGCTTTAATTCCAAAAAATTTAACAAAACTCGAAATACCCCCATTGAGTAAATTTACCCATGGGCAAGCCTCCAAAAATTCTCTGGAGGGAAGCTTTGACTATGACATTGACCTAGGTTGTCACGAATGCACTTTTCGTTATGCCAGCCATGTTGGATACTAGAACGCTACACTTTTCGTTATGGTCGACATATTGGATTCTAGGACATTGCAATTTTCGTTATGGCTACCATCTTGAAAATTCGTAATTATTATCCTATTTTAGTTGGAAATTTTTTAAAATTAATACAAAATTCATTAGATTAAATCTGAATAAATAACGTACTTACGTCATCGAGTCGTCGGTTCGGATTGGACGAGGTCATTTGATTAAAAATAGGTACGGTTCATTCCTCCTTGAAAACCACTCACAGACTGACATCCCACCACTAATGACAAAACAGATATTAAGCAACCCAGTACTACGGCATGGCAACCATCTTGGGTCCGACACCTTGTTGTCGCCATCTCATTTTCGTCTGCTGAAGTGTGCTGTCACCATATTAGTTTAAATGTTGCCCGATAGAGTGCAATAGTATTATTTACCGAGGCGTCCGCCATCTTGTAATCGTCTGGGCCACATATTGCCATCCGTCTTGGATGCTATCTTGAAATTCTGTAAATTTTAGACTTAAATTTTTGGAAGATTTCCACTGATCATTACAAAATCACTTTGTTAAAATAATGATTGATTCGATCGATAGACGTCTTTGTTTCGATCTCTTCTGGATGCAATAAAATAAAATTTAATTATATTTACCAAAAAATTACAGGTTCGAATAAAAAAGAAAAAAATGCAAAAAAAAATATTACAGAAATTTTACAAGTAAAAAAAAAACAAGAAAAATTGCAAGCGTTTCTCGAAGTCCACAGTCTTCTTAGAAGGCGAATCAAGTCCTTTGCCTGCCATGACATGAGTTTTCAGACCATCTCCACATGACAGTTGATTAACCAGTCATGTCCAGTCTGTGGCCAGATACACACATCCAGTCAGTTGTTCAGGCTAACACATCGAGTTGGTGGCAAGGTACATCCAGTCAGTGACCAGGCACATCAGTCAGTTTGCCAGACACGCACGACCAGTCGGTTGGAAAATCTATCATTTCCAGTTGGTGGCAAGATAAGCTAAGTCAGTGGCCAGACAAGTCTATTCAGTAACCAGGAACGCATATCAAGTAGGCGGCCAGCCACATCCAGTTGGTAGCCAGACGTATCCAGTAGGTGGTCAAACACATCCAGTCCGTAGCCAAGAGGTATATTTGGTCGATACTCGGTGAACATTTTAAACAGTTTATGTACAAAATCATGCAAGTAGGCCAAGCGTCTCCGAACCAAGAGGCAAGGTCATGTACAATGTTAGTTGTATAGGCCAAACATCTCCGAACCAAGAGGTATTATTCATGGATACACAACCAACATTTAATCAGGCCATGTCCAATGTCAGGCGTATATATAAGTCGTCTCCGAACCAAAAAACCAATCATGTCCTGAGTACAAACACATTCTAATATTTTGTAAGTTTCTCTAAGTTCTTCTGGTCATTCATGGCGATTATTCTTTTGGTTTTCTTCGTGTGCTCCTGGTTATTCCAGGTAAGACTTCTGCTGATGTTCTCCAAGTGCTTCGGGTTATTTATGAGGAATAATTTTCTGAATTAAATTTTTTTTTTACCTAATTATACATGTAATTTTATTCAGAGTTACATTTAATTAGTGAATTTCTGTTACTAAATCAGCACTTACAATAATTTTATCAGACAGAATTCAAACAAAAAATATATTACTGTATTAAATAATATGCATTATGTCTGCTAAAAATCAGTACCATGCTAGACGAACTTCCTTCTCCTTGGTGTCTAGCGAAGCCCTCCTCTTGCGATCGTGATTGAGCATTCCGCATCTCACATGAAAGAGCGATGTCTGTACAACACGTCAAAGTGATTTCATTACTTAGATGATTACTTTGTTCTAAGACAGCTGAGAAACATTGAGACGAATTTTCCTTAATGTCTAACGAAGCCCTCCTCTTGCGATCCTGAGTGAGCATTCCACATCCACATGAATGAGCAACTGCCTGTACAACACAACATGGGGTGCTAACTGTTGCAAGAATCGGGACTTCTTGCAGAAAGCTATTTGCATGAGATTAATTAACTCTTGCTGCTGAATGGTGCTAATCAGGGGCGCAAAAACAGGGGGGAAGGGTATTTTTCCCCCTCTGAAACTTTGAAGTGGGGGCAAACGGGGGCAAAGAAAGTGCTGTGTAATCAATTTTTAGATAATAAAATTGCTTAAATAACAACATTTTCCAGTAGTATATAATAGGGCATCCGGGGACAGGGTGCAGGGTGTGGAGCCTGAGCCGGTGTCCGCCATATTGGATTGTGACGTCACGGCGGCCATCTTGGAGGAGTGTAACGGGACATAGCGTAACGGGACAAGTTTGACCTTGACCTTTGACCCTCAAAATTCGCCAAAATTGGGCAAAAATTGCCCAAAATTCCTCAAAATTCGTCAAAATTTACATTTCTGTGAAAAAGATTCCGCCAAAAATTCTCAAAAAATTCCACAATCCAAATATTTTAATTTCGAAAAATCCTCAAAAGTCGTTTTGCCCTAGAAAGAACCCAAATTCCTAAAAGCGGCTTAAAACTCCTAAGAGCTAGCCGCTCTAAGCCGCCGAGGTCATGACCTTGAAAACTAGTATGCCATGACAGCCATTTTGGATAATGACGTCACCGTTGCAATTTCCGTTACGGCCGCCATTTTTAAAATCTTTATTTATTATCCGATTTTAATGAATTCTTTTTTAAAAATTATAAAAAAATTCAATTAATAAAAATTTAATAAAAAATATTTAAAAATCATACATTAACGACACGGAGCTCGGAGTCCTCAGTTCAAACCCGACAAGCGCAAAAAAAAAAATTGCGACCGATCCTTCCCCCCGTGGTGACGTTTGGCAGACTGACTCCCACCACTTTTCTTAAAGCATATATATCGTCACCCAGTATGACGTCATGTCCGCCATCTTGTCTTCGTTGCTGGAGACCACCATCTTGTTTTCGTCGGCGAGAGTGCGCTGATAACATGTTAGTTTAGTTCTTACCCGCTAGAGTGCAGTAATCATTTATTACTATGACACCCGCCATCTTGAAATTTGGCCGCCATCTTGAAAATCCGTAATTATTTAGCTAGAAATTCGGGAAAAGTTCCAAAATTCATTAAATAAATCACTCATTAACTTACATATCGATTCGACCCGCTCCTGTTCTTGGTTCGATACCCGATCGATGCAATAATGTTTAATTTTATGAAAAAATAATAATTTCAATAAACCATGTTAAACTTTCGTAAAGAGACTGTAAATCCTCTACTACCATCATCCTATCAGACGTCAAGACTACCATATTGGAAATTCGTAATTTTAATGCTAGAGATTCGGGAAAAAGTTCAAAATTCATTAAATAAATTTGTAATCTATATACTGATTGATTGGATCGACTAAGGTCCTTGGTTCGATCCCTGGCCGATACAAAACAACATTAATATTTTAAAAAAGTACCACTAAAGTGTAAGGTTTGAGAAAATAAAAAACACCGCAAGTTCTTTTAAAAAAACTTTTATTACATACAAGTACAAAAAAATACACAGACAAATTACTAAAGCCTTTTGGATTCCTCGTTTCAAACAGTCTTCTTATTGTACGGACTAAGCCTTTTACATGACTTTAAATGTCTATCCGATCCGTTCATCACCGCAGCCAGAGACGGACTGAAGTTCATATAACCAGGGTCCCACTTATATTTTTCTCATTTGCTGGTACAACACATGAGTCAAAACAATAACCATGTTCATTATACTTATCGGAGCATTTTTTATAATGAAGATGTAAGCTATCAAGACGTGAAATTAGTTTATTGCACTTATTGCACTGAAATTGCATTCTTTTAACATTATTAGAACAACTGCTTCTTTCATGTCTGCGAGCATTTAAGGTGATAGTAAATGATGCGTCACAGTATTTGCACTGACGCAATGTACGCTCTTCATTAATTGAAGTATTCAATGCTGATGAAACTTCAGCTGATGGTGGAACAGCACATATCGAAGTCTCCTCCAGTGTTGTCAGAGGCGTCGCCAACGGGATCTGCTCCAACATCGTCGGCGCCGACGTCATGGTTTCCGTCGTCGATGGTACATCCTCCATCGAGTTCGTCGTTAAAGACGGTAAAGATGCCATCGAAGACTCAAGAACAGGCAATTACACGTCTTATGCACCAGAAGAAACAAACTAGGTGATCCGTACACCGTCGACGGCAGTAACAAACTGAGCGTCCTGCTGTCTAGGACTCGCTTATATACATGCACCGTATGGAATAATACGCTAGTCAAATCAAGAACCATTTACAATAATACTAGAGTCAAATCTACAAATTAAAAAAGAGGATCATTTGATTGAAAAAAATTCGATCTCTCCAATATACGCCAGGCTCCAAGAGCTACATTTCACGTCATCAGATCCATCTACATTTTGCTCCTATGCTTCAATTGATCATTAGCTTCAAGTGCTCCAACAGCTCCATCAGCTCCAACACGTAATGTACGCAATGTACGCGCAATACATGAAATTTACACGCAATCAATGTAATGATTACACAGTACACACAGGAAACGGAACGTACACACAGTACACACACACAGGAAACGGAACGTACACACAGGAAACGGAACGTACACACAGTACACACACACACACACAGGAAACGGAACGTACACACAGGAAACTGAACGTACACACAGTACACACAGGAAACTGAACGTACATACAGGAAACGGAACGTACACACAGTACACACAGGAAACTAAACGTACACACAGTACACACAGGAAACTAAACGTACACACAGTACACACAGGAAATGGAACGTACACACAGTACACACAGGAAACTGAACGTACACACAGTACACACAGGAAACGGAACGTACACACAGTACACACAGGAAACGGAACGTACACACAGTACACACAGGAAACGGAACGTACACACAGTACACACAGGAAACGGAACGTACACACAGTACACACAGAAAACGGAACGTACACACAGTACACACAGGAAACGGAACGTACACACAGTACACACAGGAAACGGAACGTACACACAGTACACACAGGAAACGGAACGTACACACAGGCTTAGTTGGAAATCAGAATACAAGAAATAAAAACATAAAATTTTTACTTTCAATATTTTATTACTTCTCAACATTACACAAATACAAGTAAAAGAAGCCATTATTGTATGTAGCCAGCTTTCCTCAGTTCTTTGAGTATGAAGGATATTTCTTTGATGCACGGATAGTTTCCTGCACAAAGCGAGCCATGTAGAAGTCTTAGCCGGTCAACCAATATGTTTGGATCTTTCCATGATGTGTAATCAATCTCTTCTACCACCATCTTACTTGCTTGTTTATTATAAATACTTTTAATATCACAATCGTCCCAGTGATCATTATAAGCATTATCAGATTTATTTATTATAACACGACGTTTCCATCGTTTCGGTCTCAGGACATCGCCACATTCTTCGATCTTGTCAGCTCTAGGTGCTTCATCACAGTCTATGCCTTTGTCAACAGCCTCAGAGTCACTGTAACAATCACTGTAGAAGACATCCTCTTCACCCAGATTATCGTATGAATTCGCTATCGATGATGTCGAAGTGTCTTCATCGTCTTCATGCTTCCTTTTTAGGAGTCCATCATTTTTACAAAGAATGGAGGATCTACTGAATATAGGCTTGAAAGCATTCTCACTTTTCACGGTGTTGATACTTACATTAGTTTCAGTCTTCCCGAAGCCATTAGCATCCTTCAATTTATGTTCTTCCTCACGATCGGGTGAGCTAATACCATCACGCCCAGGACAAGGAAAATTATTATCATAATGCAGATCACTCTTCTTTAGTCTAGTGGATCCATCGGTGTCCTCTATGCCGTAAGTAGTCTTGACTTTACATGTTCTACCATGTCTTTTTAAGCTGTCAATTCGTGTTAACAACCTGCTACAACGATTACAGCTTAACATGTTGCGTAGTGGGTTTCTAGCACAATCATTCTTCTCATGACGTCTAGCATTCCTTCTCATGACAAAATCCTTGCCACAGTATCTACAGCGGCTTCCTTCCGATTCAGCTATATATAACAAACCACGATCCATGGTAGCTTCTGTGACTAATGTTAGATACAAACTGTCAGTTTTCTCCAATTGGAACCATTTATTAAATAGAGTTTTTGAAATATTTCATCAGCGAGAGTTAAGTTATCTAATGCAAAGCAAATTGATGCAAGTAGTTCCGGCAGTCGTCAACAGATGGCGCCACGTGTTGCTTGCAGGTAAATAATATATATTTCATTAATGCGGGATGCGGAACGCTCACTATCGATCGCAAAGGGAGGTTGGCTTCGATAGTATCCAAGGAGAAAAAAGTTCGTCCTTCCTGCTAGTGCTTCTCAGATTTCTCACGGTCCGCCATCTTGGATTACGACGTCACGGCGGCCATCTTGGATGGGTGTGACCATGACCTTTGACCGAAACCGCAGGAATGATCGCAAGCACACGGATTAACCATCATAATATTGTCAAGAATAAACAGGAACACACGGAGAAAACCACCATAATATTGACAAGAATAATCGGAAGCACACAGAGAAAACCACCACAAGTTTTCTTTGATATCATAAAAATACAGAAAAAAAATATTTAAAAATAAAAAAAAATTAATAAAAATTAAAAAAATACAAAAAATACATAAACAGATTCTGCTAGCTTGTGAACTTCTCATTGTTGAGCAAAGATATAGTTCTAGTACAAGCAAGAATTTTATGTATTTTTTGTATTTTTTAATTTTTATTAATTTTTTTTTATTTTTAAATATTTTTTTTCTGTATTTTTATAATATCAAAGAAAACTATTGGTGGTTTTCTCTGTGTGCTTCCGATTATTCTTGTCAATATTATGGTGGTTTTCTCCGTGTGCTTCCGATTATTATTGTTAATATTATGGTGGTTTTCTGCGTGTGCTCCTGATTATTCTTGTCAATATTATGGTGGTTTTCTCCGTGTGTTCCTGTTTATTCTTGACAATATTATGATGGTTAATCCGTGTGCTTGCGATCATTCCTGCGGTTTCGGTCAAAGGTCATGGTCACACCCATCCAAGATGGCCGCCGTGACGTCGTAATCCAAGATGGCGGACCGTGAGAAATCTGAGAAGCACTAGCAGGAAGGACGAACTTTTTTCTCCTTGGATACTATCGAAGCCAACCTCCCTTTGCGATCGATAGTGAGCGTTCCGCATCCCGCATTAATGAAATATATATTATTTACCTGCAAGCAACACGTGGCGCCATCTGTTGACGACAGCCGGAACTACTTGCATCAATTTGCTTTGCATTAGATAACTTAACTCTCGCTGATGAAATATTTCAAAAACTCTATTTAATAAATGGTTCCAATTGGAGAAAACTGACAGTTTGTATCTAACATTAGTCACAGAAGCTACCATGGATCGTGGTTTGTTATATATAGCTGAATCGGAAGGAAGCCGCTGTAGATACTGTGGCAAGGATTTTGTCATGAGAAGGAATGCTAGACGTCATGAGAAGAATGATTGTGCTAGAAACCCACTACGCAACATGTTAAGCTGTAATCGTTGTAGCAGGTTGTTAACACGAATTGACAGCTTAAAAAGACATGGTAGAACATGTAAAGTCAAGACTACTTACGGCATAGAGGACACCGATGGATCCACTAGACTAAAGAAGAGTGATCTGCATTATGATAATAATTTTCCTTGTCCTGGGCGTGATGGTATTAGCTCACCCGATCGTGAGGAAGAACATAAATTGAAGGATGCTAATGGCTTCGGGAAGACTGAAACTAATGTAAGTATCAACACCGTGAAAAGTGAGAATGCTTTCAAGCCTATATTCAGTAGATCCTCCATTCTTTGTAAAAATGATGGACTCCTAAAAAGGAAGCATGAAGACGATGAAGACACTTCGACATCATCGATAGCGAATTCATACGATAATCTGGGTGAAGAGGATGTCTTCTACAGTGATTGTTACAGTGACTCTGAGGCTGTTGACAAAGGCATAGACTGTGATGAAGCACCTAGAGCTGACAAGATCGAAGAATGTGGCGATGTCCTGAGACCGAAACGATGGAAACGTCGTGTTATAATAAATAAATCTGATAATGCTTATAATGATCACTGGGACGATTGTGATATTAAAAGTATTTATAATAAACAAGCAAGTAAGATGGTGGTAGAAGAGATTGATTACACATCATGGAAAGATCCAAACATATTGGTTGACCGGCTAAGACTTCTACATGGCTCGCTTTGTGCAGGAAACTATCCGTGCATCAAAGAAATATCCTTCATACTCAAAGAACTGAGGAAAGCTGGCTACATACAATAATGGCTTCTTTTACTTGTATTTGTGTAATGTTGAGAAGTAATAAAATATTGAAAGTAAAAATTTTATGTTTTTATTTCTTGTATTCTGATTTCCAACTAAGCCTGTGTGTACGTTCCGTTTCCTGTGTGTACTGTGTGTACGTTCCGTTTCCTGTGTGTACTGTGTGTACGTTCCGTTTCCTGTGTGTACTGTGTGTACGTTCCGTTTTCTGTGTGTACTGTGTGTACGTTCCGTTTCCTGTGTGTACTGTGTGTACGTTCCGTTTCCTGTGTGTACTGTGTGTACGTTCCGTTTCCTGTGTGTACTGTGTGTACGTTCCGTTTCCTGTGTGTACTGTGTGTACGTTCAGTTTCCCGTGTGTACTGTGTGTACGTTCCATTTCCTGTGTGTACTGTGTGTACGTTTAGTTTCCTGTGTGTACTGTGTGTACGTTTAGTTTCCTGTGTGTACTGTGTGTACGTTCCGTTTCCTGTGTGTACGTTCAGTTTCCTGTGTGTACTGTGTGTACGTTCAGTTTCCTGTGTGTACGTTCCGTTTCCTGTGTGTGTGTGTGTACTGTGTGTACGTTCCGTTTCCTGTGTGTACGTTCCGTTTCCTGTGTGTGTGTACTGTGTGTACGTTCCGTTTCCTGTGTGTACTGTGTAATCATTACATTGATTGCGTGTAAATTTCATGTATTGCGCGTACATTGCGTACATTACGTGTTGGAGCTGATGGAGCTGTTGGAGCACTTGAAGCTAATGATCAATTGAAGCATAGGAGCAAAATGTAGATGGATCTGATGACGTGAAATGTAGCTCTTGGAGCCTGGCATATATTGGAGAGATCGAATTTTTTTCAATCAAATGATCCTCTTTTTTAATTTGTAGATTTGACTCTAGTATTATTGTAAATGGTTCTTGATTTGACTAGCGTATTATTGCATACGGTGCATGTATATAAGCGAGTCCTAGACAGCAGGACGCTCAGTTTGTTACTGCCGTCGACGGTGTACGGATCACCTAGTTTGTTTCTTCTGGTGCATAAGACGTGTAATTGCCTGTTCTTGAGTCTTCGATGGCATCTTTACCGTCTTTAACGACGAACTCGATGGAGGATGTACCATCGACGACGGAAACCATGACGTCGGCGCCGACGATGTTGGAGCAGATCCCGTTGGCGACGCCTCTGACAACACTGGAGGAGACTTCGATATGTGCTGTTCCACCATCAGCTGAAGTTTCATCAGCATTGAATACTTCAATTAATGAAGAGCGTACATTGCGTCAGTGCAAATACTGTGACGCATCATTTACTATCACCTTAAATGCTCGCAGACATGAAAGAAGCAGTTGTTCTAATAATGTTAAAAGAATGCAATTTCAGTGCAATAAGTGCAATAAACTAATTTCACGTCTTGATAGCTTACATCTTCATTATAAAAAATGCTCCGATAAGTATAATGAACATGGTTATTGTTTTGACTCATGTGTTGTACCAGCAAATGAGAAAAATATAAGTGGGACCCTGGTTATATGAACTTCAGTCCGTCTCTGGCTGCGGTGATGAACGGATCGGATAGACATTTAAAGTCATGTAAAAGGCTTAGTCCGTACAATAAGAAGACTGTTTGAAACGAGGAATCCAAAAGGCTTTAGTAATTTGTCTGTGTATTTTTTTGTACTTGTATGTAATAAAAGTTTTTTTAAAAGAACTTGCGGTGTTTTTTATTTTCTCAAACCTTACACTTTAGTGGTACTTTTTTAAAATATTAATGTTGTTTTGTATCGGCCAGGGATCGAACCAAGGACCTTAGTCGATCCAATCAATCAGTATATAGATTACAAATTTATTTAATGAATTTTGAACTTTTTCCCGAATCTCTAGCATTAAAATTACGAATTTCCAATATGGTAGTCTTGACGTCTGATAGGATGATGGTAGTAGAGGATTTACAGTCTCTTTACGAAAGTTTAACATGGTTTATTGAAATTATTATTTTTTCATAAAATTAAACATTATTGCATCGATCGGGTATCGAACCAAGAACAGGAGCGGGTCGAAACGATATGTAAGTTAATGAGTGATTTATTTAATGAATTTTGGAACTTTTCCCGAATTTCTAGCTAAATAATTACGGATTTTCAAGATGGCGGCCAAATTTCAAGATGGCGGGTGTCATAGTAATAAATGATTACTGCACTCTAGCGGGTAAGAACTAAACTAACATGTTATCAGCGCACTCTCGCCGACGAAAACAAGATGGTGGTCTCCAGCAACGAAGACAAGATGGCGGACATGACGTCATACTGGGTGACGATATATATGCTTTAAGAAAAGTGGTGGGAGTCAGTCTGCCAAACGTCACCACGGGGGGAAGGATCGGTCGCAATTTTTTTTTTTTTGCGCTTGTCGGGTTTGAACTGAGGACTCCGAGCTCCGTGTCGTTAATGTATGATTTTTAAATATTTTTTATTAAATTTTTATTAATTGAATTTTTTTATAATTTTTAAAAAAAAATTCATTAAAATCGGATAATAAATAAAGATTTTAAAGATGGCGGCCGTAACGGAAATTGCAACGGTGACGTCATTATCCAAAATGGCTGTCATGGCATACTAGTTTTCAAGGTCATGACCTCGGCGGCTTAGAGCGGCTAGCTCTTAGGAGTTTTAAGCCGCTTTTAGGAATTTGGGTTCTTTCTAGGGCAAAACGACTTTTGAGGATTTTTCGAAATTAAAATATTTGGATTGTGGAATTTTTTGAGAATTTTTGGCGGAATCTTTTTCACAGAAATGTAAATTTTGACGAATTTTGAGGAATTTTGGGCAATTTTTGCCCAATTTTGGCGAATTTTGAGGGTCAAAGGTCAAGGTCAAACTTGTCCCGTTACGCTATGTCCCGTTACACTCCTCCAAGATGGCCGCCGTGACGTCACAATCCAATATGGCGGACACCGGCTCAGGCTCCACACCCTGCACCCTGTCCCCGGATGCCCTATTATATACTACTTTTTCCACCTTGAAATACAAATTTTCCCCTGGGGTGGACCCCCGGACCCCCCGCTTCAATATGAGGGATCGATGATTCTTTATAAAAAGGTATATTGTCCCCCCCCCCCCCCTTTTGGAAATTTAGTTGTTGCACCCCTGGTGCTAATGTACCCATTTGCAGCCTTATAGGCTCGTATCTGCGTATCTTCGTACTCTTCTATTCTAGTAGTATTGTAGTCCTGTAGCATCGTAGTCTCGTAGCTTCGTAGACTTGCAGCTTCGTAGTCTTTAAGTCATGTAGGCTCGTAGACTTGTATCCTTTGTTGCCACGTAGCCTCGTAGCCTTGGCAGTTTGTAGTTTCATAGACGTGGAGTAGAATCATTCCCAGAACAAGAGAGAAAAGAGGAGAAAAAAGAGTCTTAAGTTTCCCAGTATTAACCCAAAAAGTGAAGAGAGAGAAAAAACAAGATCAGAATATTATGATCACTTCATTTTACATACCTATATTTCACAAAGAATACACTGACCAATATATCACATAAAAATCTTGAATAGGTCTAACAACAAAGGTATTTAACATATCAAAACATCGACTATATAACATACTTATTGTAGCACTTAGCTTTCCATACAATAAACACAATATATATTTAAGTGAATACTAAATAATCAACTTAAATAATCTCTGATATAAGAGCAAGTTCTTTTTTTAACACATAATTAATACTGTTAACAAATTTCTACACAATCGTATAGTAATACTACTTAGCCAAATTTCTCAAAAAAATAATTTCTTAAAACCTAATCAGACTTAAGAGATATAGATAGCAACACATTCATTTTTTATAAGTGTTAAAGGGTTAAAGTTGGTACTCATGGGCTTTTAACTTTTTCAATGGTTGGTCAACATCCTCCAGTACCACTGAAACATCTGTTGTGAATTTGATAATCTTAAATGGCCCTACCCACACAGGAGCCAACTTGGCAGAAAAATAGTCAAATTTAGAACTAAGAAAGTGAGATTATAATAAAACCAAAACTCCCACTTTACCAGAGACACTACATTCGTTTACATTGCTTTTACTGCTAGGTTTTTGTGTTACTTTGTCAAATTATTAGCCACCTCACACCAAATATTCTCAATATTTTCCAGATTGCCTGACACACACAAATGGGTTCAGGAACCACATATTCACCAGGGTAAACAGAGATATCCTAAGGAACAGCTGTGCAGGGGTATGTTTTGTATGTAGCATCATTTATTACACAATTAATTATTAATTAAATAAAATTATTAAAACACAATGTCAGGTAATACATGGATTCATCCCACTTGAGCTGTGTATCATCAAAGAGCGCGCCCGAACTTCAAAGTCCTGTTTTATCTTTTTGCCATATTACCTTGGGGATGGTACTAGTGTGTACTAGCTTACTTCCCCATGTATATTAACTTTCAAAATTTCTACCAAAAATGAAACTACCGAAGATAACCCAAGACTTTTTAGCAGAGGGACTATCTACACACTACTTGGAAGAGATTTCAACATTTTTATAATCGACTCACTCGGTTCACTAACTGCCTCATCGTCCTGCCGTACTAACGAATAGACTGCACTAAGCAACTGGTCCACCGAATCTGACTCCTGGCATTCTATTCCAGCTCGGTAAGTAACACGATCAGGGAAGCCTTGCTTTGGGACTAGATCCATGCAGTATGCGGTCCTGTAGACATGATTGCAAACACCCAGAAACTTTTCCAAACAACTTGTTACAACCACTTGTTGCAATATTCTGCCACATCTACAAAAGAAAAACAACAAAGGTAAGTAAAGTTGTGCAGGAAATTAAACCGGTCCTATCTGGTCCCAAGCACTCACTGCAAGCATTAACTCATTTATTAAATCACAAGGTAATAATTTACTTGCCCAGATGGGAAGTAACCTCCATATTAAATGAAAATCAGAGGAAATTCCTAAATGCTGAAAACTTTAGAAGACGTCAAAACATTAACAAGACAAAAAAAAATATTAATTTATTTAAGTGTAAATATCAAACAAATATGGGCAAAACAAGCATTCCATTAACAATACAAAAATAATCAATCTGATCTCATTACTTTTTTCAGGTACAATGAAGTTATTAAACATATAAACACGAATTGATGTCAAACATTTTCAACTGTTAAAATTTTTTTTAAATACTTTATAAAAAATATTTTTGAGTGATAAGTTTCTAAATCTCTGAAAAATAACACAATATATAATTATAAATAATTTCATGGCTTTGGAGAGTTTAGATACTTTTACTACTCTGAAAATTTTTTGGCCATTATGTTACAGTACAGAAGGTGCCGAATGCGCAAACAAGTGCACAGTGTTAAGCACCAAAGAAAACTAATATTTATTTTACCAGGTGCAGCACACACAAAGGCCAAGAGAAAAGGTTTCAGTAAACATTAGTGAAATTTACAAGTAACATTGTACCACAGCAAACATATCAAACTTAGAAAGATTACTGGCCATTAAAGAAAATAACAAAAACAAAAATTATACTTAACTCTCTAATAACCTCCATACTCTCGTGCCTCTCTCCCTCACTCTCTCTGATGTCATTTATTCATGGTGGTGTCGTCTTTATAGTCCTTGCTGCTACATCGCAAACTGCCTAAAACCCCGAATATTATTTTCCTAAATTCTTCCCTAACGCCCTCATATTGCCTCAAAAACACTTTAAGATGAAATAGAAAGTCTGGGACAGTTACAGAAAATTCTAGAAGGTTATTTACTGGAGCCAAAACAATTGTTAAACAGGCAAGTCTTCAGTTGTATTCTTCTTTCTAAGATCTCGAATGGTTTCCCTGAGACTGATGTTTTAAAATGATGAAGATGTATTAAAATGAACCCTCATGATTTTCCTGGAAGAGTACTGTCTTAAACAGCACACAGCAGTAGCCTATCTAACACTTGTGAACTCACAAGATAATGATTCCACATGGTAAACAGGTAAGGTTATGTTTCTCTCGTGTCCTTAAATGTTTTAATGTAGTAAATTAACACGAATAATCTCTTCACCAAAACACACGGTTACAGTCATTTAGCTTCGTAGCAAGGTCGCATTGTAACCAAATATTGTTTGAACAGTTAGGACTAAAAATGGTTTTAGCCAATGACTTTTGGAGAAAATACTGTTGGAGCCAAAGACTGCTGGAGCCAAATACTGTTGGAGCCAACGACTTTTGGAGACAAAGATTGTTGGAGCCAAAGACTTTTGGTGCCAATGAATTTTGGAGCCAAAGACTGTTGGAGCCAAAGACAGTTGGAGCCACAGACTTTTGGAGCCAATGCCAGTTGGATGCATTGTAGCTTATCGTAAGTTCAATATCTCTACCTACTAAGTTAAATGTTCATTAAAATGTACTTCATTTTCGTTTAATGTATGTAGTCAAGCCTGTATTATTGTATCCTACTAATGAGATCGTATCCCTGAGGCGAGATCGTATCATTGTGACGATATCGCATCCCTGAGACGAGATCGTATCCCTGTGGTGAGATAATATCCCTGTGGCCAGATTGTATTTCTGTGGTGAAATTGTATCCCTGTTGCGAGATCGTAGCCGTGTGACGAGATGACGAGATTGTATTCTACCAAGTTGTATTTTCGTACAAATGACTGGCTTTTTGTTGAATAGGCTATCTCTTCTAAACTTCTTTTCTTTAATGTGCTTCCAAATGTACTTTCTTTTTTTGACGAATATGCTTCCTTTCTTGACTGTGCATCCTAATGTGCTGCCTTTCTTTTAATATGCTTCCATTATGTTTCTTCTTTATCGAATGTGCTTCTTTTTTTTAATGTGCACCGATAAGTCTGTACTCATAACAAGTGTGCAATCGTGGTTCGGAGACAACTTTTATATATGCCTGACAATGAAAATGACCTGATTTAAATTATGTTTGCATATCGATGAATAATACATCTTGGTTCGGAGATGATTGGCCTATACTTCTAACATTATACATGACCTTGCCTCTTGGTTCGGAGATGCTTGGCTTATGCGCATAATTTGATACATGAACTGTTTAAAATGTTCGCCGATTAGAGACGAAAAATACCTATTGGCTACTGACTGGATGTGTTTGACCACCTACTGAATGCGTCTGGCTACCAACTGGATGTAGCTGGCCACCTACTTGACATGCGTCCTAGTCTCTGAATAGACTTTCTGGCCACCGACTTGGCGTATCTTGCCACCAACGGGAAGTGATAGACTTTCCAACCGACTGATATGCATGGTCACCGACTGGACATATCTTGCCACCAACTTGACGTTTTAGGCTGACCAACTGACTGGAGATACCTGACCACCAACTGGATGTGTTAGCCTGACCATAAGACTGGACGTGAATGGTTAATCTACTGTCATGTGGAGATGTTATGAAAATTCATGTCATGGCATGCAAAGGACTTGATTCGCCTTCTAAGATGAATAAAGACATCGAGAAACGCTTGTAATTTTCTTGTTTTTGTAATAAATATTTATTTTGTTAATTTTTCTCGAACCTATCATTTTTGGTAATTTTAATTAAAATAATTATATTTTATTTCATCCAGCATGAAGCTAAACAAGGCTGGTTATCAATCGAATTTATTATTATTTTTACTGAATTTCAATATGGCGGCCAAGACGGCTGACAATGTGGTGGTCAAGATGGCTTACAAAATTTAGGACGCCATGGTAATTAATACTTTTGCACTCTATCGGGAAAAATTAAAATAATATGGTTTCAGCATCCTCCAGCAGACAAAAATGAGATGGCGACAACAAGGTGTCGGACCCAAGATGGTTGCCATGCCGTCATACTGGCTAGCATAATATCTGTCTTAGAGTTAGTGAAGGGAGGTCAGTCTGCCGGTGGCTTTCATGGGGGAAAGATCCGTCGCTATTTTTAATCGAATGTTCTCGTCGGATTAAAATCGAAGACTATGACGAAAGTATTTTTTATTGAATTTAATCAAATGATTTTTTATTAAATTTAAAATATTCCCGCTAAAATCGAATAATAATTACGGATTTTCAAGTTGGCGGCCAAATTTAAAAGTGGACGGAAATTTCATAGTTAAATTTTAATAATTAAATTTTGTTATTAATTTTAAAATTTTCTCTTTAAAACGCGATAATAATTACGTATTTTCAAGATCACGGCCATAACGAAAATTGCAGCGTTCTAGAAATTAAGCTATCGGTCGTAACTAAATGTGCAACGATGACGTCAGATAGACAAGATGGCGACCGTAACGAAAAGTGCAGCATTCTAGAATCCAATATGGTGGCCTACACGAAAATTGCAACTGTGACGGCTGAGGTCAAGGTCCAGGGGAATTTATCGTGAACATCTAATTGAAGAAAAAAAATTCACTGAAAACATGAGATCACAACTAACTATTACGATTTCCCTCTCCTATCCCTTTAAATTATTATTTTGACCGTCCTAGGTGCAATTTTTCCCACTTGATATTAAAAATAAGAACTTTTTACAAAGGTTTTTTTGAATCATATTCTGGGAATATCTTAGTGAAATTTTGCACACTTGTTAAAATTAGAGAAGACATTTATTGCCTGTATACGAATTTTTAATAAAAAATCCTGCACTTTCTTTTTAGCCCGGGAAACGCCGGGTAGTTCATCTAGGTCATTATAAATCTATTTCATACATATTTTTAATAACACACCTCGCCTTAATCAAAATATTAAATTTAGCATACATAATTTCAAACTTCCTATGTTTGTTGGTATTCGTTTTATAATGATTACTTATAAAAATTGACATTTTACAACTACGTAATACGTACCATTAGGTGTACTTGCATGTTATAGTTTCAGCTGCAATGATACACGCCTGAGAAGTAGGCAATTATTTCTGCACGCAGAGGTAACGACCTTTTACTGGCTTACCGTTCCAGACAACTGAAACACTTGTGCGTACAACAGCAGAGGAGCGAGCAACTCCAGGCTCTCTTGGGAGATACTCCCTACATGCAGCAGACTGCACTGGCCTGAGAGCTGGTGACATTGAACTATCATGTACACATGAACGCACTACAATAATCAACATAATGTAACTTTACCTGGTTAATTATAACGAGTTATTAATAGGGATAAATGTGGTGTAAGGAGGAAAAGTTATATTCTAAGTGGGTCATATTGACCTGAGTGTCTACCGACTGCTACCTGTAAGCTGCCTGCATCCCTGTGCGATTTACACGCCAGGTGATGTATTTAAAAAAGAATACTCTCCAGCATGTCTGTTGTTTAGCGTGAACGCGAGATAAGAGGCGGAAAGCCAGCTCGAAAGCTCTGCAGAAGGGAAGGATGGATGGCGGTGCGCTGGGGGTGGCCAGACAAACAGATGTGGGAACGCCCGGGGCTCGGAGTATAAATAACCGCGGGGGGGCCACGGAGGCAGACGGCTGCGGCACCGGCCAGAGGAATGCGTGCGGCGTGGCGCGAGGGATAAGCCGTGGGAGGCAGCCACTCGCCCCGCCCCGCCCCGCCCCTTCATTCAGCGCCGGGCCGGGGGCGGCGTGTGGGGTCAACACCCCACCTCCCCCCCCCTCTGGATACACGGCCACAGCTGACCTCTGCGTTGGTCACTCAGGTGTGCTCGCTCTCTGCACAAGTAACAAGTTTGTAATTTACCATTAGAAATGTTACGAATAGAATTTTCCGATTCGCCAAACTAGCGGTGGCAGTAGAGTTTTCGAAAATCTCAATTTTCCCTTCAAAATAAATCCTGCCCAGTTACGTCAAAAATTTTGAGGATTGTTATATAAATAATAAATTATTACTAATCCTACGGTAAACTCTGGCAATGTGCCAATAACTTAAAAATATATTAACATAATGTATTTAAATAATAGCAACAGCTAATTTCCGAAAACATTTGACATCCCGTAGAGCTTTAAAAAATATGAATATAATTGTAAAGAATAAAAATTATACATGTATAGTAAATTCAAATAAGCGTGCCATGTTCACTAAAATTATGGTTCCACTTTACTTTATTTTTTACCAGTGAGTTGTAGATATGATAGATACGGGGAGTAAGATAATTTCTGCCCTAGTGCGGATAAAAACCAGGCGATCACCCTCACTGTCCCCCTGCCAGTCACTGGTAAAAGAGCCTATGACCTCGGCGTAGCTGCTCCCAAGCGTTTAAGGCGTAAATACATTAAATGTATGTAATCTAAATGTTGAAATAAAACCATTACAATAATATCAGCATATACTTTAATTTGGTGGACTTATAGTTATTTGTATTGTTAGTTTAAAATGAAACGTCTAAAGAGTCTTTAAACCCCAGATGTGAGATAACGAACCCATTTACAAAGGTTTTATGAAATAATTTTAAAATTTAGCCTTTTGTGTCTTTGGGTAATTTTATGAACCTTAACACATACAAAACAAATATATCCATGTTTGAAATGTCAACAAAACAAATATTTTATTGCTGAGAATGAATTAATGAATGGACAGCCTTTACTGCAGTCCGCTTGGTAACAACAACTCAAAACTACAGAAGACCGCTAGAGTTCCGTAACTTCGTTCGGGTGCCTGAGCTACTGATATTAGTGCATTCTGTTAGTCTTCTATTTGTGAAGGATAGTTCATATTTGGATACCAACATGAAATTTGGCACAGGTTGTCTTTAACATGCCTTTGTGTAAAAATCATCGAGACACAACTCATAGTTGCCCCCAGAGCAGCCGGGGGGGGGGGGGGTTGTATGGCATTTTTTCTGCTGGGTAACTTATTTTTTTTGCTGTTGAAATAATAAAATAATGTTTTCCTGTGCAGAAGGGAGATGAATATGTGAAATATACGTTACTGTGCTACTTTGTGTTTTTATTGATTATGTGTGAGGATGTGAACATTAAATAGTATACTTATATTTGTCAGGGCCGGCGCGTCCATATAGGCGAACTAGGCAACCGCCTAGGGCGCCAAGTAGTTGGGGGCGGCGCAGCACGACACATAACAGCTGATATAATATGTTTAACGATTATTGAAAATAGATGAAAATGGATTTTTGTAACGGTTTGGAATGTTTATATTGATATAAGTAGGTAATTATTTAAATTCCACGGTGACCTGTTTAAGATTTGTAATAAGTAAAAAAAAAAAACACAAGCCTGCTTACATTTGATTGTTGACAAAATCTTAGGCTTACGTGATGTATTTTGAGGCAAGGACAATTTTTTGTGGTGTCCTGTGTGTGGGGGGGGGGGAGGGGGGGGTATTAAGGTTCTTCGCCTAGGGCGCCAATTTACCTTGCACCGGCCCTGATGTTTGTTTACAGGTTAGTTTGAAAACTGAACTGGAACATGATGACATCCAAACGGAAACATAGTTTGGTAGAGGACTTAACGTCCATACCTCCTGCTGTTGAATGGGATAGATGCATCGTGTGTCAACAGGTCAGTGATCAAAAACTAGTGAATGCATCAGATAATGGACTAATGTCGTTAGCTGAAGATCTGGAGGGATTCAGGACTCTCGGCGCTCTACCGAAGTGGGTTCTTTTCTCCCAATTTGATGAAGAAAGTGGTATAGCCGAAACATTTATTTCACATGGCGCCAAATTTCAAAAGGTTTGCAGAAACAAGTTTGATAAACAAAAGCTTAATCGAAAAAAATACAAAAAAAAAAAAGAATCCAATCAAGATTCCAGTGAGTCTATTTCGAAACGAGTGAAGAGGTCAGAAGCAAACTCTATGGATATACGTAGCAGCTGTTTGTTTTGCATTGGAAGTGAGAGAGAAACACTTGTATCAGCACAAACACTGGACATCGGACCAACAGTAAGGTTTTTGGCACTGGAACTTGAAGACAATAAAGTTTTGAAGAAATTTACATCCCCAGACTTTGTTGCTTTAGAGGCAAAATATCACAAAAAAATGTTATGCAAGCTTCAGAAATCGTGCTCGTGCAAAGGAACGCAACGAAGGAAAAAAGGAAGGGGGAGAGGAAGACGAGTGTGGTTTGGTATATGGTTCTGCCCTAGCTCATATTGTTCAAAACATTGAAGAATTACAATTAAACAGTAACGCATCACCAGTGATAAAGTTGGCCACCATCACAAAACTTATGGAAGAAGAGATGGCACAGCTTGGAATAGAAGGCTATCATCTCAACAGGACTAGACTAAAAGAACTAATTTCGTATGCTTGGCACATTGTACTGCTAGTATTGTAGATGGTGCCGCCTTTGTGCATTGGCTCCATCCTTCTTCATCAAAGACTTTCGTCGACTTCACGCATAAGGTTTTCCTTCCAGCTGTGAAATATCGCCTCCAGCATGTAGAAAGACTTGACATAATCTTTGATCGATACATAGAAGGCAGCCTTAAATCCGAGACAAGATCAAAACGAGGTAGTGGACAAAGAGTTATTGTGAAGCCCAGTACACCTTTTCCGAAGACATTCAACAAATTTCTTCTTGATGATAACAAAAAACAACTGTTTCATCTTCTTGCTACAGCGATAACAACATGTGAAATAGGTAAAAACACTTCTAGTATGCAGTGACGAAGATCAAGTTACGAGCTCTGGCAACGTAACATTCAACAGTGAAGGTGTTGCACCATGCAATCATGAGGAGGCTGACAGTATACTTCTATTAAATGTGAAAAAATTGTTGAGGCTGGCCATAAGAATGTTGCTCTTGTTACAGTGGATTCGGATGTGGTAGTTATTGCAGCAGCTGCCTTGTCGGAGTTAAAATCAATGGGTTTGCAAAACCTTTGGTAAGAACAAAACATATTTCTCATTAAGTGTGTTCTTAGAAAATATTCCAAATGATATCAGAGCAGCTTTACCATTCTTTCACGCACTCACAGGGTGCGACACGGTCTCGGCTTTTTATGGGATTGGAAAACAGAGGGCCTGGAATATTTGGAAAAGAGTGTCAGATATTACACCAGTCTTCAATCGCTTGTCAATCTCTATAGAAATTCAAGAACAATATTTCAACATGATCGCATGGTTCACAATTCTTATATACGACACGAATATCACCGCAAAAAGTGTAAATGAATGCCGCAGGATTTTGTTCACAAAAAAAACCGATCGATCGAGAATATCCCACCGACAGAAGACGCTTTACGGCTACATGTGAAGCGTGCGATGCTGCAGGCGGTGATTTGGAATCAGTGCCTTTAACGTCAATTGAAAGTTCCAGAAATTACATTTTTTGGATGGAAAAGGAAATCCTCTTCGGGATATGAACCAATTTGGACAACTATTCCAGAAGTTTCAAAAGAAGATTCTCAGTTGATTTGTTGCCACTGCAAAACCATGTGCTCAAGGAACTTCAAGTGTGAGAAAAACTGTTTTCCCTGTACTTCATTATGTGCCTGCGACGGACAATGTGCAACTTACACCAGCTTTTATGAAGTGGAAGATCCGCGATTTAAAATATAACTCTGACTCCATGCTCTGATCAAACATAAATGTGAACAAAATATTTGCTAAATGAGTAATTAATTGCAAGTAGGATCAGTTGATCTGTGAACAATGTGTCAATACCTTATATATGAATGACAGAAGTATTATAACTTATTCATCCCCAAGTAAGTACCTATTACACAAGTGAAGTAGGTAGGGAATAAAATAAAATATATTTTATTAACTCTTAAAATTGATGAAAACTAATTAGTGTAAATTTGCTTTCAATGAATTGCTACATATATTTCAGTTCATCATTAATCTCCATATTCTGAACATATTAATGTTGATTCACAGTTATTATTGGAAATAAATAATGCATTTTAATTTATTTTTAATGTTATAACTAGTAACAAAGATCTAAAAACATTTTTCCTCACTTTCAATGCCATACCTTTTATTTATGAGCTACTGTATTTACAGTATCGTACTTTTTGTAGTATTTTAATGTTCTTAGCATTTTAAAGTTCAATTTTGTTGCCTAACGACTCGTTAAATGAAAAAACTCGTAGAGACCTTTCTTAATGAAAATTTTATGATGCATATTTTTTACTTGAAATATTTTTTGATAAAAAGTACTATTTTTGATCAATAATAAAAAAAACTCTTTTTTTATTGACATTTTCACCCCTCTTTCTCCTCTGGAGGGATACGCGAGTTGTGTCTCGATTGTTTTTAAATAAGACTATGCCCAAGATAGTCCTGTCAAAATTAAATTGCATGCTGGTATCCGAATATGAACTATCAAAAGACTAACAGAACGCACTATATCGCGCTCGTAAGCCTTTGTAAAGTGCGGACTGCAATCCTCCCGTTGCTGATGAGCGCCTCAGTGACGCCTTCCTTTTTGAAGGCGGGGGGGGGGAGGGGGGGGGGGAGAGAGAAGCCCATTCTGATTAACAAGTGGGTGCGGGTGCATGAAGATTCGCGTACTCGGGCAAAAAGTGGGATCGTTGCGCCCTCCCCAGAATACGTGGGAACATTTTTCACCATGATAGTGTTTATTGCGTCCCCTTTTGCCTCACTCCGCGCGACTTTCAACCGTATGCTCAGTTATCACTTTCGCCGAGGGCGCTGGTTTGGTGGTTTGACGTGTATTTTGTAACGGTCAGTAACCAAAACGGTGAAGCAGTGTGCTTCGCTCAGTGGATAATAATATCGAATCGAAGAAGAATGCAAATGAGGAAACGGCTTGGCTTCGCAATAACGAGAAGAGAGAGAAGTGCAGAGGAAATTTAATGACGGGATTCTCAGTAGCTACAACCGGTCTCAAGGGCAAACCAGACGTCAGTATAACGTTAAGTCTGAATTCAACGATTGGCGGTTAATGAGCGGAGTGACCACATTTTGCTACGCCCTGGCTTGAACTCAACTACTTGGAAGTAAAACAATAGCATGTTATGTCAAAGTTGTTATCTGCAGGAAACGACGCCACGGACAGATGCAGTCGCGGCGACACATCCAGTTGAGTTGACGGGGAGTGAGTTGGGGTGAGTTGGGGTGAGTTGGGCGCGAACTGCGCCCGGCCGAGGCGTGGTCCTGCTGGTTCGCAGCCGCCAGCAGTGACCTTGAGAGCTGAGGAGCGGCGTGGGCGACGACTGCAGCGCAGTCACAGCGCGGTCCTTGAGCGGCCGGCCATGTCAGCAGAGCGCGGAACGTCTCTTCGACCACGTTATGTAGGGGGGGGGGGGGAGAGAGAGAGAGAGAGAGAGAGAGAGAGATAGAAAAGAGAAACTCTAATTGCCGCGACTGAGACTCGGTTGTTTGAAGTAGTTTCGGCCCCACCCGCTCTATAGAAGCTTTCAAAATATAATACTTGCATAGCTATATTGGTTGTCAGAAGTAATGCATAAGCTATTATCACACAAACAAAACAGTGAAAATAAGTTTTACTTTATTTTGTTAGCTACATATTTTGAGGTGTGGCAAATCAAACATTTTTCAGTTCCTACTAATTTATGTAGAACATGCTTTTTTGTTGCAAAACACAATTCAGTGTTTCTCGCACAATTTTAAATATCTGTTACTAAACAATTATTAGTTGTCAAGTAGTTAAATTAACATAATAAACATGACACTTTGTTTAGGAATATCAAGTTTGAGTTGTTTTTTGCTAGTAGTTATGTGCCCGCCTGATAGATAGCGTCACGTGTCGTGCAAAATATTGTTTCAGTTTACACTGTAAAAGTCGCACTTCTATATCTCTCTCCATGTTCAATGTCTTCGACGGCCTGGCTTCACCCTCCATGTGGACATGTTTGTTCATTACACATATCTGCGAAGAAATTTTTCCAAGATTGGCTATGGTCTAATTTAGGCAATTAATTGCGCTTAAGGTTCATGAATTACTCAGTTGTATAAACACAGAAACATTACTTATTATAAGTGACATGGAGCTAATAGTCTGACAAATATATTAAATACTAGCTTATAACCCGTGGTTTGCTTGCGCAATTTCAGGGTATTGCTGATATCTAAACATTGAAAGAAAATTATGCGATTTATTCAAAAACTTTTTACTAAGGAAAAAGACACAAAAATGGCCAAGTGCATAAAAAATTAATTCATAACAAAACTTCTTAAGAATAATATTATTTAAAGTTGTTATATTACGGCATTTTTAATTTTTTGTATAAATTAAGAACCTGATTTTAAAACTTCTGTTTTAGGGTGTTTGAGGATATATTTTACCTTGATGAAATAAACTTACCTTGTTTCATTTCATGAGTTAAAAAATTTAAATACTTTTTAAACACACATTTAAGTTTAGGCCATCGTTTACACTAACACTTAAATTTATAATGGTTAAAGCAATGCTTGATAGACAGAGACCTTTCCAATGAAAAATTTATCAAAATTCGTCAAGTAGTTTTCGATTGATACTGGAAAAACAGGCAAATAAACAAAAAAAATTAAAACTTTACTTTTTGTTATCAATAACTTAAATAACCTTACCAAATAGTTTTTTTTTCATCATTTCACTCAATGTACATAATTTACCTCAAACAGTTTTATTATTAGTATAAATTAGTTTTTTTTCCCCTTGCTTGACACCGTTAGCAAATAATAGGTAGAATATATAGGGAAAAAATTAACTTTGAAAGGTAATTTTCAATTCCTTTATATTAGAACGTCCTTAAACTAAAATAGTATTAATAGTGCAAAAACACAATAAGTACACCCAAATTCGCTTCCCACCTTTTTGAAATGAAGGTACTTTAATATTTGTAGGTATTTTCAAGTTCACAACAGGCATATCTGTGCCAATCAAAATTAACATTCTACCAAAGTAGTATATACTGAGGGCTCCTGCTAAAGGATTCAGGCTGAGGATTGAGGATTGTTGACGCCATCTGGGATTGTGACGTCACTGTGGTTATTTTGGTGTCAAATTACCTCAAAAATGACAAATAATTCCATAAATTACCCTATTTTGAGGGAAAAATTTCCGTTTTGAGGGAAAATTTCCCGTTTTACTCAAAAATTCAAAAATTTGGAATACGTAAAACCTCAAAAGAAAAAAAAGACAAACTCCATATTAAGGCTTAAATTCTCCATTTACAGGCCTCCAATAAGCCTCTGGTGGGAAGATTTGACATTGACCTTAACCGTAAAATTTAAATGATTTAATCTTTAACCATAAAATTCCAAAAAATTCCAAAAAATATATAAAAAAATGTTTACTTTAAACGTTGCACTTTTCGTTACGCACGCCATATTGTATTCTAGAAAGTTACACTTTTCGTTACGCCCACCTTTTTGGATTCTGGAATGCTGCACTTTTCGTTGCATACGCTATCTTAGTTTGTATGACACCATTGTTGTACGTTCCATTATAGCCGCATCTTGAAAATTCATTATTATTTGGAGAAAAATTAGGAAAAAATTAAGAATTAAAAAAAAAATTCAAATTTTAATGAAGAAACTTCCACCATTTGGAAAATTGTACGCCTTCTTTAAAATCAATATCTTTAATGCCAGAAGATCGTAAAAAAATTTTAAAAATAAAAGAAAAATTAAACTTTTGTATAAAGTACTTCCGTAATTTTTAAAATTGTCCGCCGTTTTGAAAATCCGCAATTATTATCTGATTTTAATGGGACAGTTTTTAAAATTTATAAAAGATATTTAAATATGATTTTATTAATTTGCCAGGTGACCTTGAACATTAACCTTGATCTTTGACCTTGCTCTCTGATCTTGACATTGAGCTTGGACCATGATTTTACCTTGCCCTTTACCTTGAACTAGACATTTGGCCTTGACCTTTATCTTGACCATTACCTTGAAATATGACTTCAGACATCATCTTGAAGTTAACCATCTTGGAATCAAACACTCTAATGCCCGAATTTTGCAATTTTCGTTTCTGCTGCCATTTTGAAATTTAATTGTTATTATCCGATTTTAATGTAAATAATTTTAAGAATCATAAAAACGTTAACTGATTGAATTTCAATAAAAAAAACTATGAAAAGTTCCTTGGTTTGAATTTGGCGAGGTCAATAGATTAAAAATGGCGTCGGATCTTTCCTCCACGGAAGCCACCAGCACACTGGCCTCCCACCACTAATGCCAAGGCAGATATTACGTCAGCCAGTATGACGTCATGGTGGCTATCTTGTTTTTTCCAGCTGAAGGTCGCTGTAGACATATAGTTTTCGTCTGCTAGAGGGCATTGCTGCCAGTTTATTTTTATTTTGGCCCACTAGAGTGTAGTATTAATTAATTACTGTGGTGTCCAAAATCTGGGCAATTGGCCACCATCTTGAAAATTTTTAATTTTTAATCTATAAATTTGGGTAAAATTCCAAAAATTCATCAAAAAATTTCTATCACCTAAGTTTGATCCTTGGTCAATGCAAAAATGTAAAGTCACCCAAATAATGACAGGTTCTAGAAATTAAAAAAAAATTACAAATAAAAATATATTATTTAATTTCTATTCTACTAAAAAAAAAAGCAAATTACAATCATTTCTCGATGTCTACAGTCTTCTTAGAAGGCAAAGCGAGATCTTTACATGCTTTGACATGTGTTTTTAAGCAGTTTTACATATCAGTCGGTGGCCAGGCACAACAAGTTTTTGGCTAGACACATTCAGTTGTGACCAGCCACATCTTGATGTAAGCTAGACTTGTCTATTCAGTAGGCAGGAACACATGTCCAGTGGTAGCCAGGCGCATCCAGTAGGTGGTCAAATGCATCCAGTCAGTAGCCAAGAGATATTTTTCTTCAAAACTGGGCGATAAATTTAAACAGGCCGTGTTCAATTTCAGGCTTATATACCAGGCATATCTGAACAAAGAGGCCAATCATGATACATAATACCTGACGATACACATTCAGAAAAAAGAAGCACATTAAAGAAGGAAGCACATTAAAAAAGTAAGCACTTTTGGAAGCAAATTTAAGAAAAAAAGAGCACATTTGGAAAAACATACAAAAAGAGGAAGCAAATTTGGGAGCATATTAAAAAGGAAGCATATTTTGCAGCACATTTAAAAAATAAGCACATTTGGAAGCATTAGCAGCGAAAAGGAAGCACATACAGAAAAGTGAAGCACATTTTGAAGCACATTCAGAAAAATAAAGCACATATGGAAGCATATTTAAGAAATTTAAGCATATTTGGAAGCACATTTAAAAAAGGAAGCATATTTGGAAGGACATTCAGAAAAAGGAAGCACATAAAAAAAAGGAAGCTGTATTACGAGGGTCTTGGTTTGCTTTTGATGCTATGCTCATTACCACAGGGATAAAACTGGAGCTTTTGACCGATTTGCGTTACGTATATAATTTTGGATGTACGAATTCTGGGTTTGAATAGATAGCATGGTTAGAGCCTTAATAGGCTCAACACCACCAAGCATCAGTCCGCAGTTAACGAGTTGAAGAGAGAGTTCTTTAAGCTCGCTGTCAACTCCACCTTCGTAAAATTAATAAAAAATAAGAGACGTAGACTTAACTTGGACTTGGTGAGCTCCGAGAAACGTCACCAGAAACTGGTGTGCCGCTATTTCTTCAAGAATCGTAGAATGTATGAGCCAAATTTTGGCCTTGTCCACCGGAATAGTGAGACCATTACTTTTGACATGCCGATTTATGAATGGTTCACAGTACTCAATTAATCCAATACACTCATGTACAATTTCCATTACACCACCATGAAACCTAAATATCAGGACAATATACAACATGCCTATATGGAAAGTTTTGTTTACGAAATCCCCAGAGCATACTTTTATTTAGACCTCAAAGCTGACCCCACACTGATGGCTGAATTCGACCTCAGACGCTACGCGTCACCCCTCCCCTGCTTCTCCTCATTTACAACAATAAATCGTTGGAAAGTTTAAGGACGAGTGTGGGAAGTAAGTCATGGCGAGTTTGTTAGCCTTCAGGCTACGCTGTACGCCTACAGATGTGGTAAACAGGTCTAAAAGAAGACAAGGGGTATTTATTCAGTGCTACATTGTGTAAAACCCGTATTGAGTTTGTTGGCTACCTGGATGCCCTGCAGTACCACCACACACGAAGGATCGAAATTAGGACCATATGCTCGAGGCATAATGTGCTATACAGCACATTCTGGTCATAATGTGGGAGTAAGACAAGCGGCGAATAAGCGAGGACGGTATCTACACGTTCCCCCGTGGATACATTGGATACCAATAGTAGCCTAATAGATTTTTGGTTTGATATTTATATTTTGTCAATTTTTATTGATATGAAGATTTTGTTTTTTGCTTTATATACATTGTGGATTTTGTATATAGTTTCGCTTTTTGATTAATACGGATATTTTTATAGTTTCATTTGTTTTTAATTTTATTGTCATTTTGAAATTTTTTGTTGATTGTTTTCTCATTTATACTCTTTGTTTTTTGTTGGATGTATATGTTTTATTTTATTTGGCACAACGTCTAGTGCCCTAATGCATCCTCTATCCGAGTCAGCATGGGATGTATCTGGAACCAATCCCGGGGATTCGCAGAGGGGTGATGAATCTTATTTAAATCAGATATTTTTAACATTTCTTTAAACATGATTTTACCTAAAATAATTTTATTATTTTTGATATATTACCTGCATTCCTTATAGTACTCATACTAAAATGGGTCTCGGAACAGAGATTAATGGACATATGAGCCAACTCTTAAATAATGGCGCCATGCAGTTTTTAAATACGCATACACACTTGTACACAATCTTGCTTAGAAGAAACGAGAGAGAAACTGTAATACACCCAAACACTTAAATGTCTGACACTGTTTCCATGCAAGTTTTGAACACTTATGCGCAAACACGATTCTGTTTAGAAGATACTATGATATGTGTTAAATATTATTTGTGAGTGAAGACTGGAAAATTTCTGGTCCTAATGTGGTCAAGTCTATGATGATGTAAATTATCAAGCAAATAAATTTTATAAAAGAAAATTATAAATTTCTTAAATTTTATTAAATTTCAAATATTATTACTTTAAAATAAAAGTCATAACTGAATCCACAACGATGAGACGACAAAATTGATATATGATAACATATATCTGTGACAATAAATATAAATATTATGTTTTCATGTCTTTAAGGAGGGGTGGGAAATGGCAGTCACAAGTGTCATGAAACATGGCATAAATCTTAATGTATTTGCGAATTTGCAAAAAAAAAAAAAAAAAAATTATGTGTTTTTGAGAAGAAAAAAAAATTGTAGATTTTGAAAAATTTGTTTTTGTAGTCTATAAGATTCATAACAACACTGATGGGCAAAAGATCATCGACCTTACATTATATGAGGAAGATCGATAGCAACCTACTTTAGGAACCCCTCCAGAAACAAAGATGACGACATTCATCAGATGAAAACAAGATGGCTGTATCCACCATAAAGATACAGATATAAGATGGCTGCCTCCAGCAGACGAATTTAATGAGAAGAATTCAAGTAACGTTAATTGCAACATTTAGGAGTGGGGCGCTCGATGGCAATGTCATCGTAAAGGAAATATTTACGCTCGGTATTCCGGTTCTATATTACGAAGTGTCGGTCGGAAATAATGTAATCCAAAATGGACCACGAGGTCAAAGGGTGTTTATCCAAGATGTCTTCCTGAAATGATATAACCTAAGATGGCCACCGGAAATCACGTAATCAAAGATGACCGCTGCTAATCCCTGATTCGCGAAGCCCCACCCCTGTCCCCATATATACTAAACACACCTATTGGCGTAAGTCACCATCAACATCTTCCAACAAAGGAGGCGGTATTCAATGGAATATTCTATGGAAGTTTCGGTGTAATATATATATACATATATATATATCTATATATATATATATATTTACTACGGTGCAAGCAGCAGTGCAAGTTTTAGCAGACCTCTGACCATTTTCATGGAAGTTTTTGCAATCGGACGTGTTTGAATTTCTGAGGAAGGTTTCCTAAAAAGTTGAACTTTTAGCCACTCAACAGATGGCTGTTGTCTTAAGTTATGAATTGCGTTGAAACTTATAAATTGCTAACTCTTTTTGCGATCGTTTTTGGATGTAAGTAAAAATATTTGAAGTGTATATTAAATTATTAATTGTTTTGGATCGTTGGAAAGTGCATAATGTGTGAATTTTATTTGATAAATATGTAGAAATGGGATAATGTAGGAAGCCTAAAAAACGGAGTAGTACGTTATTATATATTTTAAATTTAATTAGGTATTCCAAAGGGAAGAAAACGTGTTTCTAAAACATGGCGGTTAAAATCATTTAAAATTTTCAACACGAGTGTTCTACAAACCTGTAAACATCGCGTGTTCGTGAGAAATATATGAACCAACACTTCCAAGTTGAATTTTTTAGGATATAACATATATTTCTGTGACTGTCAAAGTCAAACAGTTTCGTAAATATTAACAAACTGCTAGAAGTAAAATTGAATATTTTACATGAAAAATGTGTAAATTGTTGCTATGTAGAGTTTCGGTATGTATTTTTAAATTGTGTTTTGTGATGATGATAAGTACTTACTATTATGCCGTTACCGTATAGTTAAATTCATTTTTCACACAAAATATTGTAATTATACTTTGTTTTTCGATACATAAATACTATGGGTATACTTATATATGCGAATTTATTCATAATAATGTGTACCTTTTCGAGGATTGAAATGCACTTCAAATGACTGCAGATAAACAGTGTTAGCCTAAATAATTCATCGGTTTTAAATCACTGTTTATCGGCAAGTATACAACGTACAAACATGGGTGGTACCAATTTCTGGTACATTCTACAAATGTTTTATGTGTGCTCTCTTGGTCACTCGGTAATCATTGAAACGGTAATCCAGATCCCTCCATACGTTCTCTAGCATGTTTCACAGCTTAAGTTCCTGCAGCGTTGTTGGCATTGAGGGGTACATAAACGTTTTCCTTAACATGACCTCACAGGAAGAAATCACATGGCGTGAAATATGGAGACCTGGGGGGGGGGGGGCATGTCAACAGCGCGCCCTATCCAGCGATATTGGCAGCTCGGTGTTGATAAAGGCGCCGACAATCGTGCTCCAGTGAGTTAGAGCCCCTTCCTGTTGACAGATGAAAGTCAAGGAGTCGGCAGTCAGTTGCGGCAATAACCACAACTGCAACATATCCAGGTACACAGAACATGTCACCGTCTTCTTGATGAAGAAAAAGGGGCGTACACCTTTGTCTTGGATATGGTACAGAAGACAATCACGTGTGGCGAATTATTTCCAGCTCCATACAGACACTTGGCAATCCAGTACCCCACACTCTCACATTGTGACGATTCACCTTTCCCGAAAGATGGAAAATCGCCTCGTCGCAAAGTCATCATTGTCTTCCATAGCTTGCTGCATTCGGGTACAAAACTGCAATCGGCGGGCATAATCATTTGGAGTCAGGAGTTGTAACAGTTGCAAACGGTAGGATTTAAAATTTAAACGCCAACGAAAAAAAATGTCCACACTGTTTGCTGCGGAATACCCAGATCATGACTTGCACGAACAGTTGATATTTTTTTGGCTGCGCTCAAAGCTCAGTCTCACTCGCTCCACGATTTTCTCCGAGTCACGCGGTCATCCCATGGCTTCTACTTCACACAGACAGACACTGGTAAGCAGGTGCAGCTTTTCCGTATTTACGTACGAAATCACGCTGAACGCTCGTAACCGACGAACTTCGCATATTCTAACACACAAAAACCTCTCCTCCCACATTGCCGCCATATTGTAGCATGCCTCACAAGCCTGCCATCTAGCGTGGGCTATTTTTTTTTTTTTTAACTTGGTGAGTATATCTGTATTTTCATGTATCACCCAGTACACTTTGACGTGGCGCACCCATTGAACATTGGTAGACTGTACGAGAATTTTGGTGAGTGTATGTATATTTTCATGTATCACCCATGTTTGCATGTAGCATACTTCAGTGGTGTAGCCAGGATTTGTGTATGGGGGGTGTTAAGAAGCATGCCCCCCCCCCCCGTATGAAAGCGGTGGGTCGGGGGGGTCCTCCCCCGGGAAAATTTGGATTTTAAGGTGTAAAATAGTGCTATTTTAGCAGTTTTAGGTACTTAAATTTAAATATTGTAATGGTAAAATTTTTACTAATTTTAATATGAAAATTTGTTTGAGTGATGAATAAGAAATTAATTAAAGATTTGGTGCTAAGGGGGGGGGGGGGGTTGAACCCCTAACACCCCCCCCCCCCCTGGCTTCGCCCCTGGCATACTTGTCAATAAACAGAGCTTTGAAAACCCGATGAATCGTTTAGGCTAATCTTGTATTTAAATTTCGCTGAATGTCGTCTGAATGTGAAATAGAAGCTCTCCTTCCCCCCTCGCTCTCAGTCTCGTAAAGCTACCCGCCATGTGTGCGGG